>NC_133503.1:97729531-98334375 GCF_049354715.1 Callithrix jacchus | reverse complement strand
TCAAGCAAACCTAGATGGTATAGCCTAGTACACACCTAAGTTATACAGCATAGCTTGTTGCTCCTAGGCTGTAAACCCATACAGCATGTTGCTATACTGAATACTGTAGGCAATAGCAATATAATAATAAGTGTATTAGTCTGTTTTCATGCTGCTGATAAAGACATACTAGAGACTGGGCAATTTACAAAAGAAAGAAAGAGGTTTAATTGGACTTACAGTTCCACATGGCTGGGGGAAGTCTTACAATCATGGCGGAGGGTGAAAGACACTTCTTATATGGCAGTGGCAAGAGAGAATGAGAAGGAAGCAAAAGTAGAAACCCCTGATAAACCCATCAGGCCTTGTGAGACTTATTCACTATCACAAGAATAGCATGAGAAAGACCAGCCCCCATTATTCAACTACCTCCCTCTGGGTCCCTCCCACAACATGTGGGAATTCTGGGAGATACAATTCAAGTTGAACTTTGAATGGGGACACAGCCAAACCATATCATTTCATCCCTGGCCCCTCCAAATCTCATGTCCTCACATTTCAAAACCTTCCCAATAGTCCCTCAAATTCTTGACTCATTTCATCATTAACCCAAAAGTCCACAGTCCAAAGTTTCATCAGAGACAAGGCAGGTCCCTTCTGCCTGGGAGCCTGTAAAATCAAAGACAAGCTAGTTACTTCCTAGATACAATAGGGGTACAGGTATTCAGTAAGTACAGCCATTTCGAATGGGGAAAATTGGCCAAAACAAAGGAGTTACAGGGCCCACAGTAGTCTGAAATCCAGGAGGGCAGTCAAATTTTAAAGCTCCAAAATGATCTCTTTTGACTCCATGTCTTACATCCAGGTCACGCTAATGCAAGAGTGGGGTTCTCATGGTCTTGGACAGCTCGGCCTTTATGGCTTCACAGAGTACAGACTTCCCCCAGCTGCTTTCACAGGCTGGCATTGTCTGTGGTTTTTCCAGGTGCACGGTGCAACCTGTCAGTGGATCTACCATTTTGGGGTCTGGAAGATGGTGGTCCTCTTCTCATAGCTTCACTAGGCAGTGCCCCAGTAGACTCTGTGTGGGGGCTCCTACCCCACATCTCCCTTCCACACTGACCTAGCAGAGGTTCTCTATGAGGGCGCTGCCCCTGCAGCAAACTTCTTCCTCGGCGTCCAGACCTTTCCATACATCCTCTAAAATCTAGGCAGAGGTTCCTAAACCTAAGTTCCTGACTTCTGTGCACTCGCAGGCTCCAAACCACATGGAAGCTGCCAAGGCTTGGGGCTTCCACCGTCTGAAGCCACAGCCCAAGCTGTATGTTGGCCCCTTTCAGCCATGGCTAGAACAGCTGGGACACAGGGCACCAAGTCCCAGGTCCACAGGGCACCAAGTCCCAGGTCCACAAAACCATGTTTTCCTCCTGGGCCTCTGGGCCCATTAAGGGAGGGGCTGCTGTTAAATTCTCTGATATGGCCTGAACACATTTTTCCCATGGTCTTGAGGATTAACTTAGGCTACCTGCTACTTATGCAAAATTCTGCAGTCAGCTTGAATTCCTCCCCAGAAAATGGGTTATTCTTTTTTATCACATTGTCAGGCTGCAAATTTTCTGAACATTTATACTCTCATTCTTTTATCAAACTGGATGCCTTTAACAGTACCCAAGTCACCTCTTGAATGCTTTGATGCTTAGAAATTTCTTCCACCAGATACCCTAAATCATCTCTCTCAAGTTCAAAGTTCCACAAATCTCTGTGACAGGGGCAAAATGCCAGCAGTCTCTTTGCTAAAACATAACAACAGTCACCTTTGTTCCAGTTCTCAACAAGTTCTTCATCTTCATCTGAGACCACCTTAGCCTGGACCTTAATGCCCATATTGCTATCAACATTTTGAGCAAAGCCATTGAACAGGTCTCTAGGAGGTATCAAACTTTCCCACATTTTCCTTTCTTCTTCGAAGCCCTCCAAACTGTTCCAACCTCTGCCTGCTACCCAGTTCCAAAGTCACGTCCTCATTTTTGGGTATCTTTTCAGTAACACCCCACTCTTCTGGTACCAATTTACTGCATTAGTTCATTTTCACACTGCTGATAAAGACATACTCAAGACTGGACAATCTACAAAAGAAAGATTTAATTGGACTTACAGTTCCACATGGCGGGGGAAGGTCTCACAATCATGATGGAGGGAGAAAGGCATTCCTTACATGGTGGTGGCAAGAGAGAATGAGAAGGAAGCAAAATCAGAAATCCCTGATAAACCCATTATATCTCATGAAAGACTTATTCACTATTACGAGAATAGCACAGGAGAAACCAGTACCCACCCCATGATTCAACCACCTTCCCCTGGGGCCTCCCACAACACATGGTAATTCTGGGAGATACAATTCAAGTTGAGATTTGAATGGGGTCACAGCTAGACCATATCAGTAAGTATGTATGTATCCAAACATATCTAAATATAGAAAAGTAAATACAGTAGATTTATTATAAATTTAAAGTAAACACAGTAAAATTACATATTATAATGTTATGGGACCACCATTTTATGTTATCAGTTGACCAAAATATCATTATGCAGCATGTGACTGTATTCTAAGTCTATCCATATTGCTATTTGTTGTGCACCTCAGAACTCTTCACAGTTGAAGGTCCTAGGGATTGAGAAGTTCTTCCTGTCATGAAGGCTCAGCTAGGACTAGCCTTTACAGGTAGACTTCCATTCTGGTTGTTGCTGCCGAAATGGAAACAAAGATAATGAAATAAAACCCATCAAGGCTGGATGCAAAAAGCTTTCATCAGGTCCTTCATTCTAGCCCTTTGAACAAAGGGTTAAGAAAACAATGGGATCCCACTAGGTTTCACCAACTGCTCCCAACACTACCAGCCTTGAACACTGTTTCAAGCAAGCTATCCAAGGGCCTTCCTCTCTTATTGCATAAAAAGGCAGTTAAGAATAGCTTCACCAGAGACTTTGAATTACATGGATTCTGAAAATACTTGAGCTTTCTTCTGTAACATCCACCCTTGGACAAAGAGTGACTAATTAAGATAAATTTCTAGCTTACATAATGTCCCTTGCACAAGAATATGTTTGCACTCTAGAGTGTTGACACTGGCAAATGGGGCCAGACTTTTGGCAGGTTTTTCAAAAAAACAATGCCAAACTGGCTAACTTCCTATATTTCTCTAGCCTTTTTTGGAAAATACCTAGAACACTTTCCAAGAAATTAGTTTGGGTCATTCAGAGTTTATTCTGGATAATACTGTGTTTATTGTTGCATAAGACTCTTAAGTCAGCATCAACTCCCCTTCCAGACTCAAGCCAGTTAATGCTGACACTAACACATGGACTTTTTGCTCTGAGAATGAGGCAACTGAAGGTTCTAGGAGGAAATGCAAATTATATTTCTGGGTGACTCAAATTGGCCATGACCTCACTACAAATATTGAGGTTTTGAGGGAACTCTGGTTGCTAATAAGAGAACAATACTATCTAGATAATTTGAAAAGTTAAGCATTTCTGTATGTCTATCTTTTTTCCTGGCTGGTGGAAGTAAGTATGCTAGGAGGGGATGAGAACAAAGCATGAAGGCATTGACTGAGTTTGAATCTTGGCATTCATATTTACTTGTTAGTGACATCAGTTAGTTTAGTCAGAGACAAAATGTTCAATGGCCAAGTCTTCATATCAAATTTCAATAAATCCAAGTTCAATTTAAGTATCATTTCATCATAAAATATGTTTGTAGTCCAACAATAATTTAATTATTATAACAATTTTATTATTGATTTTTTAATTGACAAAAGATATTTGACCTGCTGCAGAAACAATAATTTATCAGTACCATTAGATAGGAATAATCTACTATCTACCTACTAAATGAATTTCATGGAAACAATGCCACAAATGGAAGCTTTTTTCTTTGCTTTAATAATATGCTTTCTGAGGATTTTTAGAAGCCAACTTAAAATTTTTCTATATAAAATTAACATTTTCACATTCATCATAAGTTATTGAGAATTTTACTAACTGCTAGAGTTCCAATATGTAAAACACATAAGTAGATTTTGACTTTATGTCTGGAATCTATCTACCCTATATTTGAAAGTGAATATTCAATAATTAGTGATAAATTCAAATTGTATGTCCTGTTTGTTTTACTTTCATTATACTAATTAAACTTGATTTTACCTAGTGATTGATATCACCATTGATCATATACATGTCCAGAAATGCTAAAAGCCTTGAAGACTATCCAGCCTTCCAAAGCCTAGGGATGAAGTCCAACTCAAAGAACAGAGTTTGGTCAAATCCTTAGGCTGACATTAAGCCATATTAGGGCAGGCAGTGTGCTTAACCTTTCTAACCTTTACCCTCTCTATCTGAGAAAATGGTCACCACTTCATCTTTCCACCTTTTACTAAACTGCTGTAAAGAGAAGAGTTACACAATAAACTTACTCCCTCTGAATGGTAAATGTTTATATATACACAAACTACTGTTCTTAGTTATTTTAGAAATGTCAGAACATCTTCTATTATAGAAGCATGGGGGAGACACACTGTGTCAATGTGACTGGTGTGTGTAAATGCTTTGTTCCTCAAAATCTCCAGACCAGGTACCCCGTCATTAAGCCATATTTTCAAATAATCACTGTGTCCCTCTCATCCCACAACACAACCCACTTCGAACTCTGACTGCCTCCTGCCTGGCCTGGATAATTAACTTCATTAATGCACTTTCTGTCCCCAGGCCCCTCTTGACCATTCTGTCCTGAACAACCAGTATCAGATTTTTTTTTTTTTAGACAATCTCGCTCTGTCACCCAGGTTGGAGTGCAGTGGGATGATCCTGGCTCACTGCAACCTCCACCTCCTGGGTTCAAGCAATTCTTCTGCATCAGACTTCTGAGTAACCAGGATTACAGGTGTGCGCCATTGCACCAACTAATTTTTTGTATTTTTAGTAGAGATGGGGTTTCACCATGTTAATCAGGCTGGTCTCAAACTCCTGACCTCAAGTGCTCTGCCCACCTCAGGCTCCCAAAGACTGGGATTACTGGTGTGAACCACCATGCCCACCCACAGGATCAGATTCTTATCATGTCATTTTACACTCCAATGATGCTCCCCACCACTTACTGGATAAAGTCTGAACTCTTTGAAGCCCTTCACAGTCTGGCTTCAGCCTACATTTAGAATCTTACTATTCTCTTCCCACTCCCTATGGTCCAATCAAATCACACCTCTTGTTTTCTTTCCATGTAACTTTTGCCTTTTGTGTTAGCATCTCAGATAGCATCTATTTTTATGCTGTCCCTTTTATACAAAATACCCTCTTCTTACCCTCTTGATTATAGAAATTTTGTCTACCATTCCAGGTTTATTTCATATCCATAGTATGTAGTAGTTTATTATATAGGTACATGTGTATATCAAATATGCATGTATGTGTATGTGTATGTATATTTAATTTCATTCTGTTCTATAAATCATACAGGCTCTTTTAAAAAAAATTAATACAGGCCGGGTGCAGTGGCTCAAGCCTGTAATCCCAGCACTTTGGGAGGCCGAGGTGGGTGGATCACGAGGTCAAGAGATCGAGACCATTCTGGTCAACATGGTGAAATCCTGTCTCTACTAAAAATACAAAAAATTAGCTGGGCATTGTGGCACATGCCTGTAATCCCAGCTACTCGGGAGGCTCACTGCAACCTCCACCTCCTGGGTTCAGGCAATTCTCCTGCCTCAGCCTCCTGAGTAGCTGGGATTACAGGCATGCGCCACCATGCCCAGCTAATTTTTTGTATTTTAGTAGAGACGGGGTTTCACCATGTTGACTAGGATGGTCTCGATCTCTTGACCTCGTGATCCACCCGCCTTGGCCTCCCAAAGTGCTGGGATTACAGGCTTGAGCCACCGCGCCCGGCCTCACTCACCACTTCTTAAGCCCCCCATGTTGCATGCCAAAAATGTTGCAGGTCTTTTCCTTACTTCGGCTAAAGATGGGGTTCTTGTCCCTCCCATGGCCATGAAAATTTAGGCTGGCAGATAGCTTAAAGGATGAGTAAAGGAGGGCTTTATTGAATGAAAAAGGAAAAAAGGGGAAACACCCTCTGCTAGAGCACTTCCAGTCTGGCAGTTTAAATCCTAGATTCCACTCAGGAAGAGGAGGGGCCAGGTTCCTCCCTGCTGCAAACATCTTGAGCTTCCGAGTCCCCAACTCAGTGGGCAGGCTAGTTGGAGTTTCTCCACGGTCCCCTCTCCCACCTGGCTGTCTCACAATGACAACGTGTGGCAGGGAACCCTAACAAAGACCATGATGGAGAAGACACTTTTAAGCTGAGAGACGTGAAGGGTAAGAACCTTGAAAATCCAACAAGAGAAGTCTCAGACAGAGGAAACATTCTGGGTAACTTTCTGGTGAGAGTGAGCATGACACAATTGAGAAAATGAACAAGGAACAATTGAAAAACTGAACAGGGAAAGCTTAATGGCCTAGAGCTCTAAGTATATGTGAGCAGCAAGAGCTGAGCTGGTGAGGTAGTAGGCACCAGGTGGTGGAGAACATCATAAACGATGTAGTAGAATTATCACTGTATCTTTATAGGAATAGAGAGCAATAGAAGGATTTCAAGATTGAGAGTGTCATGATGAAATCTGTGTTTTAGAAGTTACTCAACTTACAGTTTGGAGAATGGATTAGAGCAAAAATTAAATGGAGGAGACCACTTAAAAGACTGAATAAGTCCGGTTTCAGAATTGCAAACAACCTTAGCTAATTTACAAAGTTAGGCTAGGGCCAGGTACGGTGGTTCATGCCTGTAATCCCAGCACTTTGGGAGGGTGAGGTCTGAGGATCTCTTGAACCTAGCAATTCACAACAAGCCTGGGCAATATGGTGAAACCCTGTCTCTACAAAAAATTAGCCAGACATGGTGGCAAATGCCTGTTGTCCTATCTACCTAGGAGGCTGAAGTGGGAAGGTCACCTGAGCCGGGAAGTGCCACTGCCACTCCAGCCTGGGCAACAGAGTGAGATCTTGTCTCAAAGTTTGACTAGGAAGGTAAGATAATATAACGGTGACTGGAGAGGACATCAGGTCAAAGGAGGTTTTTTTTTTTTTTTTGGATTTCTAATTTTAACAGGAAAGAGCTAGTTCCAAATAAATGTCTTAAGATACATAAAATATAGCAAACCAAAATTGTTATAGGCTAATAATTTGAACCCTCAACAAGGTCATTTAAAAAAAATATTCGGCTAATATTTACTTAATGGGGACAGGGGAAAACTGACTTTTAATGTCAGGAAAATGGCATACCTTATTTTTTTATTAAAATTCTGATTTAAAGGAGTTTAAGCACTGAACATTATACAGCATTTAACTTATTTGGAATTGTCTTATAGTTCAGATTTTTTTTTTACTCAAAACTGGATATTTACTCATCCAAATCTCTATGGATAGAAGTAACTTAAGCATGTTATCTACAGGTTTTGTTCAAAATATTTTAAAGTTCTTTATTCCTAGATTCATGCTGGCAAGAAGTTTTCCAGTTTTTCTGTAGCTCTTAGTTTCTATTGTAATTTTCAAAATCAGGTCATATTTTGGGTGCATTTATCAGATAAGTCACTCTCTCCTGGAAAACAGTATTACTCTTTATGTTACAATATACTCTACATTACAAGGATGGCAACTCATGTAGCAGGTAGGTTGTAAAGTCAAAGTACTAAGTGATAATGATGTTTTCTGAAATTCATCCTTGGGTAATCCCTTACATTAAATATAAAGTGGAGTGTCCATGGTTTGGTATATACACTGCTCTATGGTAATATGCATGTATACATGTGTAAACTAGACAGTAATGTCAAGGATACAATTACCTGTACATATACAAAATATAACTCGAGAGTATTTTTAGTTATGAGGTAACAAGATAAGGAGAATGAAAGTATTTTTTTAAAAAAGGAAAAACAATTATGCTACATACACCCTATACATTCAGAATATCTTTGTGTGACTCAGGATAATGTGATTCACAATGACTGATGCTAACAGTAATGATCTCTCCAGTGTCTGTGTGATGAGGAATGAATTAACGAAGATAGGCCTTGTACACACTCCAGGGATTAGTTTTTCTCCTCCCTGACATCACTATTTTGGGTCATGTGAGCAGTGAGGGGACCAGCAGGAAGAATTGCTCATAATATTTAAATTGTTATTTGCTCAGCTCTCACTTGTGTTCTCTCTTTAGTGGTGCATATGTAATTGATTTTATATAATCAAATATACATTTGATGTTTCTCCACTGTGTTGGGCTTGAGGATTTCATTTGTTTCCAATCAGTTGTCAGCTGGCCAACTTCGGGGCTGGTGATAACACTGTGGTTCTACTTATACATCCTTGCATCCTGCAGTGGGAAAGATCACAAAAACTCATTTGTGAGCCACCAGAGTCAGAGGAATATGCTGCTTTGTTTTATTGTGTTTGGTTTAAATTTCTATTCAGTAAGAAAAAGGTCAATGTATGCTTTGCTTATATAGGAAAGCCTAAATTAACTGGTACTGTATTTCTCTAATAATTTATTTCAAAGATGCTCTTTAAATCTTACAAATGGGCATGCCAGGCTGCTGCTCAGGTGATACATCTCTTGAACCAGCTCTGAAGATGTGAAAATGATGAGTGCAAGATCCCTGAGATGCTGAGATACGATGGGATGGAGGAAAGTGGCCTTTCATAGGAGGAGAAGCTCCTTGTCAAATGTGAGTAGTGAAGCCAGACAGAAGCATGAAAACAGGTAGGTGCAGAGATGTGGAGAGTTCCCATTTGCTGAGACAGGTGAGAGAGTCAGAAGTTTGACAGGAATTTTGACATGGAAATGGGAAGACATTGACCAGGGAAACAAAGAAGATGGCCAGACTGTTCTATCTGAGAGCACAGCTGAAGGTGATTACCATGCTTTTATTAGGACAGCAATCTGACCATTTGTCGATCTTGCTGTAGCAGTGTTAGCAGCCTGGGTTAAGGTACAGAAGACATCTTCATTTCAGGAAAAAAGTGTTCAGGAAGGAAGCTATCAGAAACCCGAGGAGAGAACCAAATTACAAAAGACTAAGTAGTTAAGACATGAAGGGAAATGTCTTAGTTTATTCCTGCTGTTATAACAAAGTACCTTAAACTGGTAACTTATAAATAGTAGGAATTTTATTTCTCCCTGTTCTGAAGCCTGGGAAGTCCAAAATCAAGGTGCCAGCAGATTTGGTGTCTGCTGTGGGTTTGTTCTCTGCTTCCAAGATGGTACCTTCTTACTGCGTCCTCACATGGCAAAAGAGCCAAAGGGCCAGTTTGGCTTCTGAAGCCTCTTTTTTCTTTTTTGAGATGGAGTATCACACTGTTGCCTGGGCTGGAGTACAGTGGCAAGATCTCAGCTCACTGCAACCTCCACCTCCCAGGTTCAAGCAATTCTCCTGCCTCAGCCTCCCAAGTAGCTGGGATTACAGGCACTTGCCACTACACCCAGCTAATTTTTCGTATTTTTTGTAGAGATGGGATTTCACCATGTTGGCCAGGCTGGTCTTGAACTCCTGACCTCATGATTTGCCTGCCTTGGCCTCCCAAAGTGCTGGGATTACAGGCATGAGCCACTGTGCTCAACCCTGAAGCCTCTTATATGAGGGCATTCATCTCATTCATGAGTTCTTAGCCCTCATGACTTAATCACTTCCTAAAAAGCCCACCTCGTAATACCACCACAGTGGGGATTAAGTTTCAACATGAATTTTGAAGGGACACAAACACCCAAACCCTAGCAGTAGGTTGATTAAAGAGTCAGAGTAGGTGTTTCTAAGGCAGTGGGGCATAGGTGTCAAGGCCCCTGGAGTGCTGATCATGTGGAACTGCAACAGTCATGAAGCTGCAGTCATTAGCATAACTGACAAAAGCTGTACAGCATAAAAAGGCTGTTTAATTTTATGCTGAGTCCATAATTTTGCAGTATGTAGCCCTAAGTTTGTTCCAATTGCAAATATTAGTCATAAATATTATGATCCAAATAGTGATTTCTATTTGAGCACAGGGAAGTCTAAGCATAACAGGTTGACTTGAGGAGGAAGAGTCCCATTTCCTCCTGGGAACTGAAGGGCCTCTAATAGATGGTTCACTGCCCCTTTAGACAGATCTTAAGGGATTAAGCCAGCCCTCAAGTGAGTGTCTATGAAACACAGCTATAGCTATGTGACTCACTCAGGAAAGCATGCTGGGACAGATGTCCTACCCCAGAGCGTACTTTTAGTCAAGACTCGGGGAATACTCATTAAAAAAGTCCTCTTCTTTTCTTGGTCACAGAACACAGAGGTGAATAAAAATCTTTACTTAAAATAAATGACATGGGAGACTAGGAAACCAGGCACTGGTCCTTGTTCTGATACTTTCTGTGGAACACAGAGGAAATTCTTTCATCTAGAGGCTGAATGGTGCAATGGTTTTGTTTTTGGACTCTGAAGCCCCATGCTGTAGATTCAGTCCCACCACCTCCATTAATGATAGCAGCTAGATGACTGGGAAGTGTTATTCAAGCTCTTGTATCCTGATTTATTTATCTATACAATAGAAATAATACTGACTGTGGGTAGTAAATGAGTTAATATTTTCTAAGGTACAGTGCTTACCACATAGTGGTAAAGTCTGATGCTTGTATGGGCCTGTTTTCTCTAAAATGAAGTGCTTGGACTGCTATCCTTTTTTAGCTCTGAAGCGGTAGGATTCTGTGATGAAAATAATTTTTTATTATTGTTCCATGGTAGGAGTCAGCAAATTTTTGCTGTAAAGATCTACAATCTCTGGCATTACTACTCAATTCTGATATTGTAGTGTGAAAGCAACCACAGACAGTACTTGATAGAATGGCATGGCTGTTTTGGAACAAAACATTATTTACAAAACTGGGCCGAGAGTCAACACATGGGCAGTTACGTGCTGACCTTTGTTGTATAGAATAAAAATATGTGGAGAAAAGAAGTGAAATGCAACTTGTAGTGGAAAAAGGACACAGCAGATCATGTACTATAGAATTGTATAAGCTTATAACACATTTGTTTAGCCCAAAAACTTTTCTTATATTGAGCATATGAAAGAAAGCAGATGCCCTATAACAAAGGTGGATAACAGAAATATAAGAAACAGCATTAATAAGCTGAAATGTTTATAAACATAGGCATAAATAGATAAAATAAGTGAAATGGAAAATGGCCCAGAAATTCATATTTGCTGCAAGTTGAAAGAAGACAGGAAGGTGAAAATCATGCAAAAAGCATGAGAAGCTAAGGCTATAGCAAGGAGCTAATATTCCTTTTGACTCCATAATTAAGGAGACATGCATTATAGCAGCTCAGTCACTGGCAGAGTGATTACTCAAACTTCAAATCACGATTGATCTGATATGGTCATCTGAATATTAAAATGACTGAACTGTGGGCTACTCTCCTTACTAAGTTATTCCAGTGACTAATTACCCAACAATCAGACCTTCATGGCATCTGGTATCTTGATAAACAATATTTAACTTTATGGTAGCTGTACTTTTCATGAGCACCAACTGAAATTATATTGGGAAAAGACAAAGAAGAAAAATGCAATGAGTGAAAAAGAGGCATGGAACAAGAAAGGTACAAATAAAGAAATGCTAGTGCAGCAATGTAAAATTAGAGTCCAATGCATCATTGGGGCATCACCCTGGGAGATCTGGGAAATCACACATATGCTATAGCAAAGATCCTCACCATCCCCAGGCCCCTTGCAGCCCGCCTCCCCTCCGCCCCCAACTGCTCTACAAATGTCTTTGTGCCACACTACATTTCTCCCTGCTGTCAGGGACCCCCAGGGTGATTCTCTTAACTAGAGTTTATTCATTCTAGAAAGAGCAAACAGGATAATATTTGAGCAAATAATTTATTCTTTGTCTTTTTCCTCCTTCTTATTTCAAACATCCTAATACATGACAGAAAACTCAATATCAAAGACCTTTCCTATCTCATGCCAAGGCTTAAACCCTTTGAAGAAATTGTGCCAGAGAGAAAAGAGAGAAAAGATAGTGACTTTTAAATCCAGCAGAAAAAGAAAGCAGAGATTTTCAGAGGCAGTGGAAGGAGATGAACATGAGAGTTTCTCTAATGTTAGGGATACACATCCTGCTCTGTGGTCAACCCTGACAAAGGGAAGAGACCCCAAAGATGCTTGCAGAGAGCACATATGGTCCTAGAATCCAGTGCCCTCAAGTTGATTGCTAGGGCTGATGGCTCTGACTGGACTGTAGCAAGAGGTGTATCAGTAGGACCATAACCCTTGACCAGAGAAACCAATCTGATGTTCTGAATGACAGTACTTAAGTTTTTACACAGTCCTTGGAGGTTCGGAGTCCCAGTGAGGACTAAAATTATGTTTTCCGCCAGCCTTGATGGAAGAGGAGCCAGTGCCTATTTCAATTAATTTAAATATATGAAGAAACTTAGTGACTCTTGCAAAATAACATCTATTGGCTGCTACTTATATATCAACAAATATTTGGAAATGAGGGCTGAGGAGGAAGAGGAACTTTCCTATTCTAATTGGCACAATCTCTGAATCTGAACCAGCAGGCTCTCTGAAGATCAGATTAGGTGTGTGGAGGTGGTGTGACCACAGTGGCTGAGAAAGAGCAGAGGGCTGCCCTGTAAATCCTTCAGGGGGTAAATGAGGGCCCAGAAAAATGTGGAGAGTGGGTGGAGTAACATAATTGAAAACAGCTTGGAAAAGTGAGCTTAATTTATTTTTTAAGTAAAAATGAGTAAAATGTCTTTTCAAGAACTGGATATAAAAATGAAACAAAGAGATAAAACTCACTATATTTAGTTGTTCACACACACACACACACACACACACACAGCACATGTTAATACAGTAACCACATAATACATCAAGAAAATCTTTTTTTCCTGTACTTTTAATAAGTTATCTGGTTGTGGGATGATCCAGTGCTTGGAGACCGGGGGAGCAAAAGTCTTCGTGACCGGCTAATAGACCTTCAGAGCCTGTAGACCCATTTTACTGGAAAGCAACACTACTCGGAGTGGAAGTAGGCTGTGTGGCCTCCTCTGTCTGCAAACGCTGTGACTTCTTGAGGAAAGTACTCAGAGCAGAGGAAGGGAGAAGGACACTGTCCCAGCAGGCCAGGTTAGCTGAAAGCCTTGGCAATCTGGACAGCTAATGTGGTAGGCCATTTTCACACCCACTTTCTGACCCAGCTCTCATTTCCAGTGAGATCGAAGGGATCTAGGTAGTGAGTCACTTGCTTAATCCATAGATTTGGTGTAATCTTCATTGTTATAAATTATACCAGTTTCTTTACTTAATGTATCTTATTTAACTATTAGAATCGTGCATGATGTTAGGCTCATTGTACGTATTTTGAGCATAAGCAGTTCCCCAGAGTGACTAGTAGAGTAATTCCAACCAGGTTCTCTGGGTGCTGAACTCATGCACTTACTTCTTTGTAATGCTGCTTCTAAGAGCACAGCAATATTTCTTTCACCTGCATTCCAAAGAGGTGGCACCAGTTGTGGGAGGAGATCAATGTCAGGATGCCACTCATGCAAGGTCATGTGAAGGAAAAAAAAGGTCCTTTTAGAAATAACTAATAAGGTCTAATACTTAGCACCTGGAAAATACAAGCTTATTTTTGTTATATTAATATGCTCATTATTAAAGCCCAGTTCTGCACTGGGAAATCCAATTAGTGAACAGGCTTTGAAAAGATGAATCCAGACAAAACCACTGATTTAGTTTTATAAAACTACATTAATTACCATTATAATGAGAGAAAACATGCATGAAGGTTAGAAGGCAGCAAAGTGAATCTTTTCTACTTGAAGAATTAAGTATCCTTAGTACACAGGGATTATCCATTACTTGCAAATATGTTATTAAATTTTCTCTTTATGAATCCATCCTTTTTTTTCTTATAAAAACTGTCACAGATGTGTTCTTAAGATTCCTGCAATGTTCAAAAGAAGGAATACATTTTTCTACTCCTGCAATGTAATCGAACCATCAAGAGAGAAACGAAACCCCAATCACTCCATTACGTTCATTAGTTTAGTCATTCAGTCAAAAAATATTTAATAAGGATCTAATATGTCCCAGCCACTGAAGAAACAGAGTTTAATCAAATATTGGCCCCTGCCTACATGAAGCTGAGTTTTGTAGTGTAGGTGCATGGAACAACAAAGAATTAGGAAGATATTTTGAAATACTATGAGAAGTCACCTTGTTTCTCAGAAAATTTTTTCTATTTTGTGGTCTTTTCACCATTTAACCAGGCAGAGAAACTTAGGCTGATTGCCTCAGAGAAGAAAATGCATGAAAGAATCCAGCTAGAACAGAGTCAAATTACTGGCCAAGAATATAAAAAGAAAGCCTGGAAAGCTTTTATTTCTAAGAGCCTGGCCTTTGGGGGAAAGGGAGTGGAGTTTATCTTTTGTTTTATTTAGTTTATTTCATTTATTTTCAAATTCTGAAATCTTGGCTCTGCCTCAATAGAGTAAACCCTGAAAGACTGACCGGTTTTTACCAAAAACCAGGGCATGGGGTTGAATGTATAAAATGCTTTCCTGCCTCTGAGGAGACAAGACCCTTTCTGAGTTGAG
This sequence comes from Callithrix jacchus, assembly GCF_049354715.1. Lineage (NCBI taxonomy): Eukaryota > Metazoa > Chordata > Mammalia > Primates > Cebidae > Callithrix > Callithrix jacchus. Next base: position 98,319,706 of record NC_133503.1, on the reverse strand, counting down.
GGAGGAGCTTTGAGAAGGTTGAGAAAGCAGAGCTAGAGTCTTGACATACAAATGGAGGGTCTGCTGAAACCTTTGCCTGGGGACTGAGGAGATGGAAGGGTGCCACCTAGAAACATTTAGGTCTGAGAATAGAAGGTGCCCCATTTTCCATCTGGAATAGCCCTGCTGGCCTTCTGTTTGGTCATTGCCTCTGCCAAACTACATGTTAAGTTTTTTTTTAGTTGTTGTTTTGTTTAAATTTTTATTGTTATTTTTCCAATATTTTATTTTTTTATAATTTATTTATTTTACTTTAGGTGCATACTATATCTGGCATTTCTCCCCATGTTATCCCTCCTGACCCTCCCCCCTCCCCACCCCCCATTGTCTCTTCCCTACCCCCCAACTGTCCCCTGTGTGTGATGCTCCTCTCCCTGAGTTCACATGGTCTCGTTGTTCAACACCCACCTATGAGTGAGAACATACGGTGCTTGGCTTTCTGTTCTTGGGTCAGTTTGCTGAGAATGATGGTTTCCAGATTCATCCAAGTCCCTACAAAGGACACGAACTCATCGTTTTTTACGGCTGCATAGTATTCCATGGTGTATATGTACCACATTTTCTTTGTCTAGTCTATCATTGATGGGCATTTGGGTTGGTTCCAGGTCTTTGCTATTGTACACAGGGCTGCAATGAACATTCATGTGCATGCGTCTTTATAGTAGAACGATTTATAGTTCTGTTTTTTAACATTTTCCTTACACTGGGGAGTTTCAGTGGGTTTTCATTGGGGGGTAGCATGCTGTGACTTGTATTTTGAAAGATCACTGAGTGAAGATGAAAAGGATAGACTCTGGGAGGAATGCCCAGAGACCTGTAGAAAAACTTAGAAGCAGTGGTCCAGGCTTGAGAGGACGGCAGTCCCAGTCGAGAAGTGTCGGGACTGACTCACATTCACTTCTCAGGGAGAAAAAAAAGAGAGATTGTGGGACTGCTCCCAGATGGCTGGCACAGTGGGCTGGATGGTGGTGCCGTTAACAGGTAGACAATTCAGGAGAAAGAGGGGGTTTAGGAAGGGAGATAATGAGTTCAGTTTTCATCTAGATGTACTATGAAATCTTAAAAGTCCTTGAGAAATTGGAGAAATGTGAACTGATTGATAATAAGGTAAGAGTTCCACTAGCTTCGAAAACTCGTGCCACTGATTCGAAGCTAGTGGAACAAATAAACCCACTGTGTTTATTAATGAATCGTGATGCCTCTCATGGGAGGTCTCTGGTGTTCTACTGGAGGGCTCTGCCCTTGGCCTATTTTTTCAAGAACTTGGATGTAGACACAGAAGATAATGCTTATCAAATTGGTGTATGACGTAAATCTTGAAGAAATAGATATTACAATAGATGACAGAATTAAAAATTCAGAAGGCTGAAGCAATTGTCTGAAAATAACAGGATGACACTTAGAATAAATATAAGGTCTTGCATTTAGGTTTAAAGCAAAATGAATGGTACAGTTACAGGATCTGAAGGCCTGGCTTGGCAGCAATTTCTCCCAACAATTAAATCAGGATTTTTGTTGGCTTAAAGTTTATGATGAATCAACAGTGTGATATAGGCAGTTAAAAGGCAACCCCCTCTCCAGATGTGATGAAGAAGAGTTTAGAAGACCCACTTCCTAGCAAAGTTTCCTCAGCTTTTAAAAACTCAATGTTTTTTAGAATAAAAATAAATAAGCCACAGATTAAAATCCAAGGCTTCTGGTCATTTATTCCAAACACACAAGGCAGGGAATCGCTCTCACTTGGTGGCTTTATGTCCCTGATTGCATCAATTCATCCAGAGAAAACTCGTGCCCACTGAATAGATATGTGCTTTCCTGCATTTTCCAGGTCCTTTCAGCTGGATTGGGACCATGTGACAGAGTTCTGGCAGATAGGAATGAGAGCAGAAGTGATACGGCACTTCCAGTCCTAGGTTCCTAACTGTTTCTGTGTGTCCCTTATCTTCCTTCCTCCTGATCAGGTGAACTTGAGGTCACATGTTGAGGTGCTGGCAGACAAGATGGAGAGAGCCTTGACTCCTAAGTCACTGGATAGTTGAGAGCTCTGCTGACCCACATGACTTCACATGAACAAGAAACAAACTTCTGCAGTTACTGAACACCTGCAGTTTAGGGGTGTCTCTATTGTTGTCACTAGCATAACCCCCCAACCTTAATAGCATTTATCCTTGAACATTTATGGTTTATCCTTGAACATCACCTGGGAAAGGTGTAGCAATGGCTTAGCCCTTATACTTCTCTACTAGGAACTTTTGAGAAACTCTGCCTGTGGCCACAGTTTCGAGTTTTTTTGGTGGAACGTTAAAAATATTTATTCGTAAAATGTAACACACTTTGTGGATTGTCTCAAAGAATGATCTTATATTGGCTCAGGGTTTTGATGGACTCTAAGGTCCCTTCCAGTTCATGAAGTAGAATATAAATTACAATGTAAGTATATTGGAGGAAATCTTAGAGGCCATCTAATGCTACCAAATACCAGACTTTATAGAGCAGGAAATTGAGCCTGAGAGAGTTTGAGATATTTATCCCAGGTTTCTTTGATCTCTTGAATTCCATTTTTGGTGTTCTTCCCAGTATATTGTTTTAAAATTACAGTATTTAAAAGCAAACAATGACAACAACAACTCTCTTGATTCTTTTTACCTTGCAAGGAGCTGATTCCTTTCTCCTGGACCTCTTCCATCATTATGACTCCATTAAAGGGGATAGGAAAGAGTCCTCAGGAACAAAGAGAAGAAAGAAAATGTAGAGCAGATGGTAAATCTGCACAAGCATTGAGCCTGCATTATTCTCATACTACATAAACTTTCTTGGTCTTTTCCCTCTTCTTGTTCAACCCCTTTTCCTATCAAACACAGGCACACACTACAAAATCTTTCTGGAACAGATATCTTCTTTCTCGTTCCAGTTTAAACTTAGTCTAGGACAGTGATATTTTTAGTCCAGTTGAGTTTTTATAATCTCTAGTTTATAATCTTAACCCCAAAATTTCCTTATCTCAAGGGTCTTTCCCTATTTTCCATCCCCTAGTTTTAACCCTTTGCTGCAGAGCTTGGAAAGAGGCTTATTGGAATGACGATCCCTTGGTTGAACCACAGTCTCCCGCAGCACTTGTCATCATCTGCCAGGCTCTCACACAGGGTAGCCAGTGGTAGCTCCATCGTGGACAGATGTCCAGCTCATGCTCACCATGTTGGGAAGCCCAGTGGTTAGTGCCATTTTCTCCCTTCTTCCCTTGTGCCTTTCTGCCCAACTATTTGTTGCATCAATTGGCAATCCCATGGAATGGCCAGCAGGCTCCTGTGTTTTTTCCTTCACAGTCAGGTCTAGGTTCATGGGAACCTGAAGAGTTTCTGACACCCTTGACTTGATTCTATGGGAAACCAGGAGAGTGATCCTTGCCCTTTAGACATTCATTACCCTTCCTTGACTTTTTCTAAGACCATTCTCTGTGCTCCAGGAACCCCATGGTGGTGCCACAGACCCCTGCAACCCTCCAGGAGGAAGGAGATGGCAGTCTTCCCTTTGTACCATCTACCATCTGCCCACGTTTCACTAGAGAAGTCCTTAAAGACCTCTGACTTTGGAAAGTCAGGAAATCAGTTAAAGTTTGCCTCCTCCCACAATAGAGGCGAGAGAGAAGGGGACACTTACTAATTCAATAATAATAAAACCAACATATGACTTGCTATGTGCTAACCACTTTACAAACACTACGTGATAACCCATTTAATCCTCATAATGACTCTCTAATGAGTAGGAATTCTAAAGAAAGTGACTCTTTTGTTTGTTTATAAATACTGAGGTAGGAGTATGGTGAAAACTGCTTCATAAGTTCTGCTGAAATACTCAGTCTTACAGCCCCCAGAGGGAGGGTATCTAAGTCCTTTTGCTCGCAGTTTAGAGCTGTCTCCAAAATTACATGATCACTGGCTGGTAATCTTGAAGGAGTAGGAAAGGGTGGTGTTCTGTACGTCACACTCTTAAATGCTACAATTACTTTGCTGCTTACAGTAGGAGAGTAATATGAATGTATGCATATCTGTTTACATCTTTTTATTGTGTTTTTTAACTGTAAGAGTGATACATGCTATAACAATAAATTCAAACAAGAAAGAAATATAACAAAAAATGATTTTCAGTTAGTCAATTGCCTCATCCCCTTACATTTAACTACTTTAAACAGTTTGGGTATGTGTGCGTATGTTTTCTTTGTATATACTTTTTTCAGTGTAGATACAAGTGTACATAAATAGATATTTGTTTTATTTTTTATAAAAATAGGATATGCTATACATGCCTATATATATGGACATGTGTGTGTGTATATATATACACACACACACACACATGTCATATGTACCTATGTGTATATATATGTGACACTGTATCCTTTTGGTGCCACTTAGACAGCTGAAATCTCCGTAGCCAGTAGCACCTCTGACCAGACTTCAGTCAGGTCCGCTGGGCTCACTGTGCTCACTCAGCCTAGCAGGCTGCTCTGAGCTCACACTACTGACCCAGATCCTGTACCCATCATGCTCTGCACTCAACCTGTGACTGGCCGGGCATTCCATGAACGGCTTCGTCCTTTGGCACTGGCCTCTGGACAAGGGGACATGCAGCAATGCCTGGTAACTCAGAGATGCCAGCAACCACAGAGCCCCAAGGATGTTACAGCTTTTTTTATTATTTTTTTTGAAACAGAGTTTTACTTTTGTCACCCAGGCTGGAGTGCAGTGGTGTGATCTTGGCTCCCTGCAACCTCTGCCTCCTGGGTTCAAGCAATTCTCCTGCCTCAGCCTCCTGAGTAGCTGGGATTACAGGAACCTGCCACCATGCTTGGCTAATTTTTGTATTTTTAGTAGAGACGGGGTTTCACTACATGGCCCAGGCTGGTCTTGAACTCCTGATCTCAGGTGAACCACCTGTTTCAGCCTCCCAAAGTGCTGGGATTTCAGGCATGAGCCACCAGCACCCACGAAGGTGTTAAGGCTTTTGATTGGGGATTCTTGAGGTCTGAGACTCCAGAAAATGTTACAGCTCTCATGCATTTTTACCGCCTGCAGTTTTGGTTAACAGGGGAGTGTCACAGCTTTTTCAGTCCTGTTGCTTATAGCTTAGTTGTGGCACCTGGTGGTTTTATTCACTCTCATAGCTCAGTGAGCAGGAATGCATGTTACAGCTCTTTTCACACCCATCATTTTGTGAGTTCTGGGTTATTGTCCCATGACCAAGAGGAATGAGGTACATGGACTCTGGAGAGCAACAGAAAAGCTCTTGACAATGAGAAGAGACCCGAAGTGGATAGTCCTCTGTGTGAGAGGGGCCCAAAAGTGGCTAGCTCTCTGTGAGGCTGATTCTGGGGTGTTTATGGGCTCAGAATGGGGGAGCACATGTTGATTGGTTCATGGGCAAGGCTGGGAAAAGCACCATTTGATTGACTAAAAGGCATCAAGGAAGTACTTACTGTAGTCCTGGATACCACCCAGAACTGGCAGCTCGGTTTTTGAGCTTCAGGCTGTCTTTGGCTTGAAGGTCAGGTTTCACTGGGGACACATCCCTGTCTGCCTAGAAATTTTGTCTGTCTCCTGCCTGTATCATATGTATGTGAGCTGCACCTCCCCATCTCTCTCTATATGTACATATATACATGCACATATATGTATACACATACATATATATATATACACACACACACTCATATATATTTCTGAGTCCTTTATTCAGTTAACATAGTACCACATCAGTGCATGTAGATACATCTCAGTTTTTTGGTCATTTTGTTCTGTTCCCTGGTATGAATGTTACATGACTTATTGATCCATTTCCCTATTGATGGTGTTTGCATTGTCTTCCATATTTTACTGTTATAACAGTGTTACAGTGTACACACAGACACACACACTCACACATGTCCCTTTCCCAGTAGACCTGGCACTTTTCTAAGATACAATTCTATAAGTGGGACTTCTGAGTTGTAGAATGTCTTTATTTTAAATTTGAAAAACTCTGCCAAACTGTCTTTCAAAAATGTCATACCAATTTACACATTACAGAAATTATACATTAACAGAATATGAAGGGGTTTGTCTCTTAATCCACTTAAAAACACTGTATGTCGTCAAAATTTTAGTAAATTTTGCCAATTTAATGAATAATTTCTGTGTTATGAATTACTGTAATTGTTAGTGAGTTTGAGCATTTTACAAATATTTATTGACCATTTGTAATTTTTTCTCCAAAATGCCTCTTCTTATCATTTGTTCATTTTAATCTCCCTCTTTCTTACTTTGGTCTTTCAATATTGTTTTATAGGAGTATTTTAGCTATAATGGATGTTAACTCTTTGTCTTTTATCTGTGTTGCAAATATTTTCCCACAGTCCTCATTTGGCTTTCAAATTTGTTCTTGTGAGCTGTTTTTTGCCAAAGAGAAGTTTTGACTTTTTAATCATTCCAATCTGTCAACCTTTCCTTTATGGTCTCTGTGCCTCCTGTTAGTGGGGAGAAGGTTCTCCCCACTCTAAGGCTGTAAAAATGCAGACAGTGTATTTATTTAGAGCATTAGATGACCAAATTCAAAGAGGCCACAGTAACATAATTGATAGGATGCCAAAAAAAATAGCCTGAAGCCCTGCTGAGGAATCTGCCTAGCCCTCCTTTTCCCCTCCACTGTACTTTTCCAGCCTGTGATTATTTGTTATGCCTCTAGGCAGCCCTGACTTTCCACTAAGTCCTCCTCCCTTCTCTTTTATTCCTGTGCAGAGAGCTGTTTGCTCTTCAGTTTTTGCTTTTTGTTTTTACAGACTGTGATGGGCAATAAGTGGGACCCCTTTGACCTGTACCTCTCCCTTCCTAGGACCGAATGCAGCATTACTGACTATATATACACCTTTCTGCTCTCCCTTCTCTCCTTTCATCCTCCCCCTTCCTGGAGTGAGCAAGCAAGGGAGCCAAAAGCAGACTTTGACACATCTGCCCTGGCTTGGCTCTATTCCAGTGGGAAAGTTTGATGTTGCAAGCTTTTAAAAGTCGCTCACATTTCCCTGACTTACAATCACGCAGGCTTCCTTGACTTCCTTCTAATTCAATAAGGACAAAGAAAGCAAGCTATTTGCTACAGCCTGAGTCCTGAGGGAACCAGGCCTGGGCAAATGGATAACCTAGAGCCATTGTCATAGGCCCCTTTTTTTGCCCCTTCTGCCCCCAACCCCCTACCCACCCAAGGCTGCTGTTTCCTTCTAGGCAGGGGCACTCTACTGGGGCACAATCTGATATAAAGTTTCTCTTCTCGGTGAGGTCAACCATAGACCAATGTCAAGGGTTATCTTAGGAGGATTTTTGCCTCACCACGGTCTACATCAGCATCCAACCTCTGCTGTGCACATTTATTTAAACATAATAAGTAAAAGCAGTATGCTTGCTATGTGAATGTGGCTTTCAGATGTGTCTGCCAGCAACCACAGCCACACTGTCTGCCAAACCTGGATCCCTCTTAAGTAGCTGTTTGGGAGCCATCCCTGCTCCCGAACCTCCCAGGTATTTGTTGGGGGCAGGGAAGAGTTCACAGGGTGGAGGGCTGAGGCAAAGGGCTAGGATGTTAGGTTTTAGTGAGCAAGACTGGGCAGTGGAAGGCTGACTGGTACCTCGAACTCACTCTGCATGAGAAGGCACTGCTTCACAACTCTTTCCTGGAGGAATAAAGGTCCCACTTCTCTTGGACCTTTGCTGGGGTGTAAGATCCCACCTCATAATGCTTCTCTTGTTGTTTAAATCATACTAAATGTCAGAATTTCCAAGAACACCCAGGCTGTTTTGTAATCTTTGGGATTGCACCATGGGTGCTTTTACCACTTTATTTTGTCTTGGTAATCCATATTTTCTGATGTTAGTAGTCTGATAAAATCCTATGTATTATTTTAATATTAAAACAGAGTTTCATTTTAACTTTTAAATGTTATCCTTAGGGAAGCTCTCAAAATTCCCAGGCGGGGGTTAAAGGAAGCTATGTGGGTATATAAATGTGTAATAAGGCCCTGAGACTTAGGAAATCCTGGCTAGATGTCAGTTATGTTATCATTATCGTCATTGTTGTTACTATTCCAGAGCAGAAATTAGTTTGGGGTGGAAGTAGAGAGTCAGCATTGAGTGAGGGGCAGACAGCTGATTCTAGAGTTAGACGGCACTTTAGCCACATTTATATTTAGGAACCACACAGGGTTTTCAACTAGGGAGATTCCTGGGGTCATGAAGGACGCTAATTCTTTGATGTTTTTGCCTGTGGCCTGGATGATAGGCAAGTAATTCAGGGAAGAACCTCTATCGCCAAACAGTGAAGAGAAACTAGAAAAACGGAGAGTGTTTTGGGAAGAAGGACAGAGGAAACTGACTTCCAAGGGGATCCCAAAGCAAACAGACAGAGATCGCTGCTCTGGAAGCCCTGAGATACGTGCTTACCATGTACACAGGCTTTCCTAAGATCACTTTGATTTCAAATATTCTGTCCCTGTGCTACAACACATGTAGCCAAGGGTTCTGATATTTACATTAGAAAACACAACCACCATATGTCTCCTAAGCACAAGAAAACTCTAAAAGATGCACGAGTCCCTCTGCTCAGCATGCGTTGTGAATCCTGTATGCCCCAAATATTTTGAAGTTTCCCTTCACTGAAAGGAGTGGAGAAGCAGCAGCTCAGTGACACACGCATCGTTGAAAACCCATTCCAACCAGAGGGTACCATTGCCTCTGTGGCTTCATGCCTCAAGCTTACACACAGGGCCTCTGCTGTTTGGAGTGCCAGGAACCCGTATACGGATCCAAGTATTCAAGGCTGATGAAGATCATTTTGAGGTGACATCTGAAAAGGCTGTATGTATGGCATAAAGGCTTCCCTGTATGAAATCCTGGCAAAGTTGTTCAGCAACATGTGAGTAGATGGAGGGAATGGGAATTCGAGAGGGCATGGTGCCATCATGGCAGAATGGGCCTAGACAGGGAGTTAGAGACTACAACTCTCCTTTTCATCTGATCTAAAAAGCTCCAAAAAAAAAAAAACAAAAGAAAACAAAAAAAACAAAACCTGAAAGTCTTGGCAATTTTAGTAAAGCATGACCCTATGCCTAACTAATAGATTAACTTTGTAAAAAATGAAATTTGAAATTATAGGGTTAAGAAGTGGCGATACGATTACTGGAACAAATGGCCACTGATTGCCTTCTTAATCAAATACATGTAAACCTTGGGAGAACAATAGGTGGCCTGTGATCTAAGACACTCCTTGTCTGCATAAAGTAACAGGAAAACCTGGCATATATTCATGGGTATTGCCTTCATTTGTTTTTGTTTTTGCTTTTTCTGAGATGAGGTCTCACTCTGTCACCCAGGCTGGGTGGAGTGTGGTGGTACAATAATAGCTCACTGTGACCTCAAACTCCTGGGCTCAAGTGATCCTCCTGCCTCAGTCTCCCATGAACCTGGGACTACAGGCCTGTAGCACTACACATACCTAATTTTAAAATTTCTTTTTTTTAGAGACAGGGTCTCTTTACCTTGCCCAGGCTGTTTGAGTCTCCTTATGTTGCCTTTAACATAAATACTCATCAGCCACTGACGAACCTAGAACTTTCCAATATAGTAAGAGCAATGGCAATAGGCAGTTCTGATTTACTGGAAACAAAATAAGGGCGGGTGGCTTTTCACTAGATAATCTTTGCTTTTGAACCTGACCCCTGAAGCCCCTTCAGAGATGAACAAGCCGATTACAGTTCCTAACATGTCAATGAGCTCAGCCCATGGGTCTGAAATCCTGACCTAATAGTTGAACTGCTCATGCTTAATAATTTAGTTAGGTTTCTATCTGTAGAAGGAACACATAGAGGGCTCAGTATTAGTAGGGATTGTAGCTACATATTTACCACTATTGCCCTATTGGGCTGATTTCTAAAATGAAAGCAACTATAAGTTTTCTAATGACAATATTAATGTTCTCTATGAAATTAAAACAAGAATGATATGAACTGATTTAAACATTCAGAGACTCTCTGCTTTTACATGAACGTCTGTAACAATGTGTTCAGGATACAAAGAGAGTCACCATTTTTGGTATGGAGTAAGCGATTCACTCTTGCATGAATTTACTTCTTCAGCATCTTGTGAGCATCTAACAGCACAGGTGCAAAACATCTCCTATTGTAAGAAACACTCAGACAAAGGAGGAATTTTTTATACTTGCAGTTAAGGCCATAATTTCCTGTTACCACGTATTAGTGACTTTCTAGAAAGGGATTTTTAAAATAGATTTTTAATACAATCTAACATATAGGAAGTGCTTTATTATGCACTATGTACTATATGGGCATTTTTTCTTCTGCTCCTCATAAAAATTGCATGTGGTCAGTTTTATTATTTTCTCATTATGGATGAGATAATTAGGTATAGAGTGGTTAAGTAGTCTTTCCAAAGTCATACAACTAGTAAATGGTGACACTGAAATGCAAATGCAGGTGTGTCAGACTGTAAAGCCCATGCTCCACTGAAATTCTTTTTTGGATCTGTTTACTAAGAACATTCCACATGTAATCTCAGGTAAATCTCAGAAAAGCCCCATATGCGAAGTACATTATCCTTATTTTACACATGAAACTAGTAAGGTTAACACACATATTTAGGCCCATCGGCTTTTTAAGTAAATCATTTTTAACGCCAATTTGTGAACCATTAGAAATTCCTAAATATGACACTTCCACATGGTATATGTTAAGTATTCATCATCCAAGAAAATGTTAATGTTCGATTCTAAAATACAATTTTATAAACTCCTTTTTTGCGTAAGGTTGCCAGGTTTAACAAATAAAACTACAGAATTCCTAGTTAAATTTGAATTTCAGATAAACAACACATGATTTGCATGGGACATGCTTATACCAAAAAAGTATTCATTGTTGATCTGAAATTCAAATTTAACCAGGCATCCTGTATTTTATCTGGCTACCCTATTTCTGGATTTCTGGAAGATATATTTAATATGCAACAAATGAGAAAATTTTAAGCTCTTTTATTTTTCTTCGAGACAGGGTCTCACTTTGTTGCCCAGGTTGGAGTGCAGTGGCACTATCATAACTCACTGGAGCCTCAACCTCCCAGGCTCAAGCAATCCTCCTACCTCAGTCTCCTGAGTAGCTAGAACTACAGGCATGCACCACCATGCCCAGCTAATTTTTAATTTTTTTCAGAGAGATGGCTCTCCCTTTGTTGCCCAGGCTGTTCTTGAACTCCTAGCTTCTAGGGGTTCTGCCACTTTGTCCTCCCAAAGTGAAGGGATTACAGGCATAAACCATAGCAACTGGCCCTGAGCTAATTTTAAAAAATTAGATGACTATTCCTTTATCATCATCCAAACTTGAATTATACACATATCTGCATATGATTTCTATCTAGCTGCTATACAAATATGTGGTATGGTTTCTACCTTCCAGGAGTTTACAGTCCCAGTCATTTGAATGTAAAAATTGTGATAAGTTGATAATTTATTGCTTCTAGCTTTTGCTACATAAAATTAATAGTAATTCCCATTTGAATAATGTTTGATGACTGGCACTGGTTTAAGATTCACAAAACCTTATGAGAGCTGTGGGTATTATCATTTTGCAGATGAAGACAAAGAGACAAAATAGTTTCTTGTCTAAGGAAACAAAGCTATGAACGGGGAGAATGGGGTGTAAGCCTCTTGATTCCAGACTCACTCATCTCTATTCTGCAGTGGCATAAAGCATCTCAGAGCAACAGGCCAGTCATAGATGTGGAGCATAAGGAAGGCTGCCAGATAGAATGAATATCTTGCCTTTGCAGACACCTGTATGACTGTACTACATCCCAGATTACTGTAGAGGGCAGTGATTCTCCAGGGAAGTGTCAATGTTGGCCTCAAGCCCCTCTGACTCTTAATGGAGCAGTCAGGATTGACTCTATCTGATAAACAACCTGGAAAGTTAAGTGTGTTAGGAGCTAAAAGTTGGCCAGGAAAAACACAGGTCTTGTAGAAGTGGTCTGCTTCCCATCTAGGTGAGATTTTTCTAAGTAGCTGTGTTAATTTTATGCGTCATCTTGACTGAGCCACAGGGTACCCAGATATTTGGTCAGTCATTAGTCTGGGTGTTTCTTTGAGGTTGTTTCTGAATTTGTCTAACATTTAAGTTGATAGACTGAGTAAAGTAGATTGTCCTCCATAATGTGAGTGGCTTCATCCAATCTACTGAAGGCCTGAATAGAATGAAGGGTTGACCCTTTCCCAGATGAGAGAATGTTTTTCCTGCTTGTCTTTAGCCTGTTTTCTTCCCACCTTTGGACTTGAAGTGAATCATTGGCTTTTCCTGGGTCTCCAGCCTTCTGGCCTTCAGACTGAAACTACACTGTCAGCTCTCCTGGGTCTCCAGCTTATCAGCTATAGCTCTTGGGATTTCTCAACCTCCCTTACTCTGTGAGCCAATCCTCTCTCAGTTTGTATGTATGTGTATATCTATATCTATATCTGTATCTATATCCCATTCATTCTAATTCCTTAGAGAACCCTGACTCATACAGTAGGTTAATGACACCGCTACATCTGACAAGGAAAGCAAATTGATCTTACCTCTCTCAAAAACCCAGAACGGCTTTCTTCCACAGCAGCTCACCATGCATTGTCATTACTGAGTGTTACCTATTCAGTGAACACTTATTAAATACTAGGTTTATGAAACACCATGAGAAGATCAATGACCTGGTAGGGCATTTCAGGATAGTAGGGAGCCACCTAACCATGGGTCAGGTAAGAGGTTTTCAAACATTATTTTACCAAGTCAATTTTTGTAAGTCTTATCAAAAAAATCTCATTTATAAAGTATATGGAAGGGGATCCATTTTGATAAAATGGGCAGCTCTGGGGCAGGATAGGGTGGCATGGAGGCCTTCTTCAGTGTGGGGAGCTCCTTGCTCAGAACCTTTGTTGGTTTTGCTTATTGTATTCACTTTTAACACCATTTTCTTCTTGAAAGAAAATAACATTTTATTATACAACTTACACATGCCTACTATAGAAAATATAGAAGTACTCTAGTAAAAAATTACCCGTAATCTAATATTCTACCAGAGAAAACTACTGACATTTTCATATTACTGAAACATACACACACAAAACATTTATGTTTGCATATGTATTTTCATACTATACATAGACCAAAGCCCTTCTAAAAGTAATTTCGTTCAGAACAATTAACCACATAGACTTGTATTACATCCTTTAATCAGGAGGTACTAGAGTAAATTTAACTAAGGAACCCAACTTTTGTGTACAGTAAACCCTCCATATCCACCATATCCACGAGTTCCATATCTGTGGATTCAAGCAACTACAAATTGGAAACATTTGAAAAACACTACAATAAAAATTGTACAAATAAAAAACAATATCACAACTATACACCTAGCATTTACATTGCATTATATTTTATAAATTGTCTAGAGATGACTTAAAATATATGGGAGGATGTGCGTATGTTATATGCAAATGCGAACCCATTTTATATCAACGACTTGAGCATCTTCAAATTTGACATTTACAGGAGTCCTGGAAGAAATTCCCCATGTATGTGGAGGCATGACTATACACACCAGAGCCTTTACATACACAAAAATGCTGTGTTCTTTAAAATAGTTGCCTGGCAAAGCTGTACATGCCAATAATGCTGAGAACATTTTTCTCAGATTGTCTGTAGATCCCTTAGTACCTTTCTCTGAATATCTCTAGTTATAGTAAATATTTATTCTTTAGGAGTTAATTGAATGTCTGGAAACCGTTGTATATTCAAAGAATAAAGGGAATGACTAAGTTGGATAATGTGAATAACCCATTTGGAGTTCCAAAACATTTTGAGAAAAGGCAGTGAATTGGCTTTTCTTAATTTTTTTGAAGTCAAGCATATAGAGAAAGGTCTAAAGTGTTTCCTGTTCGGCAGCATTGCTAGAATATACATATTGTCTTAGAGGTACATTTTGAAAGAGTTTCCGAGGCCTTCAATTGCCTGTCCCCAAAGCACTTCCCCAATCTTTCCTCCTCTTCTCTTATACATACACTGTATACTCATGTCATACCTGGTTTTGTAGCACAGCCTGTCTGAGTTTTCCTTTGCAGTACTTCTCAAACTTTACTGCATCCTCCATCAGCTTGGGATCTTGATAAATGTAGGGCCTGATTCAGTAGCTCAGGGGTGGGTCCCAAGTTTTTACTTTTCTGACAAGCTCTGAGGGACCCCACTTTGAGTAGCATGATTTCAAGGCTTGGCTCAAAATACTCCTGAGTTGTTTTCGGGTGAAGAAGAGCTCCCTTTCTCTCTCTATCAGTGGTTCCCAAACCTGTATGCACATTGGAATCCCCTGGGGAGCTTCAAAACCTACTAGTGCCTGTGTCCTGTCCCAGAGATTGTGGCTGATTTTTTTTTCTCTTCTGAGATGGAGTTTTGCTCTTGTTGCCCAGGTTGGAGTGCAATGGCGTGATCTCAGCTTACTGCAACCTCTGCCTCCCGGGTTCAAGTGATTCTCCTGCCTCAGCCTCCCAAGTAGCTGGGATTATAGGTGTGCCATCACACCTGGCGAATTTTGTATTTTTAGTAGACATGGGGTTTCTCTATGTTGGTCAGGCTGGTCTCAAGCTCCTGACCTTAGGTGATCCGCCTGCCTAGGCTTCCCAAAGTGCTGGGATTACAGGTGTGAGCCACCACGCCCCGCCAGTTGTTGAATTTTTAAAAGATTTTCAGGAGATTTCAATATGCAAACAAGTTTAGAATCTAAATACTCACAGTGCCTCCCATGCCTCATTATATTTTTATTATGGCTATTGTTAGTTTGTTGACCTATTTTGTCTTTGCTTTTGTCTAATCTGCCCTGCCAGGTCACTGACCTTCTCCTGGTGTTTTACAAACCTTGTACTTAATAGATGTTTGCTGAGTAAATAGACAAATTAAAAATAAAAATGCAAATGAGTATGTAAAAGATACTACCCTCATTATCAGCCCCAGGAGAGTAGGGTCTCCCATAAAGCCCTTTACCTAAAATAACTTGTCTGATTTTTTCATATTAGACTTTAAAAACTGCTGTTCTTTACACATTCAACCTTCTCATCTTTGCCCTACAAGTGCCATCAAGAAACTTATCGGTTACAGTTTTTATTTTGCATGGTTGAATTTCCTCTTGCTACTCTAGGATTACTAAAGAATCCAGCACAGCCCAGGGATCCAGGGACACCTGCCTGCCACGCCCTGGTATTCCAAAAGAGCAAGATTCTGTGTGCCCTGGCCCTCTTCCACAGGGGGCTCATCCTGCATGAACCTGGAGCAATAGAATGTGGCCTATTACCCCATCTTTGAAGGATCTATCCAGGAGCTAAATATCCCTGAAAAGACTGAATCAATTATCTTTCCTATCATACTCCTCCCCTTGGAATTTCCCAGCAGCTAAACAGGACAGAATTGGCCAAGTGTATGCAGCAAAAGCCTGGATCTCAAGATCCTTTCTCATGACAGAGTGAGCACTTCCATGACCTTGTGACAGCCAGCATGGCTGCTTCCAGTCCTACTGTTTTACAGTCACGCCTGGGAGGTTGAACAAAGATTCACATTGCATTTATTCTTGGAGAATTATTAAGTCTTACAGTAACCCTCAGTGCTGTGGTTACTACATAAGTTTCCAGGTCCTTAGGCTGCTCCCTGATGTTTCAAACAGAGTTGTATGATGTGCTGACATTGTATCTAACCCACAAAACAGTGCTGAGGCCCTGAAGCAGTGTGTGACTTAGGAGAGGAGCTACCTGCAGAAAACCAAACCCCCATTAGCCTAAACAAGTAGGATATTTTCTCATCTAACAAGACATTTGTGTACTGTTACAGCTCAAAATACCATTAGGAAAAATCCTTTTTATATATTCTGCTCTAACATCCTTAAAAAGATGACAATATCACTTCATGGTTGCAAGGCAGCTGCAGAATCTATGGTTTTGCATCCTTAAATCTAGGCAGAAAGAATAAAAAAGAGTGAAGAATCATCCCTTCCAGAATTTTTAGGAAACTCCTATCTTAAGTTGCAGGCTACCTTAGTGCAAGAGAGTCTTGTAAAGAGTTCTTTTAGCTGGGCACAGGGCCAGCTTATCCATTAGGCATAGCAGGCACAGTACCTAGAGCTCACCATACTTTAAGGGACCTACAAAAATGTTTTTGATTTAATTTCTTTTAAAATCGGAAGAAAAATTAATACAATAAATATGAGTATACAATAATAAATTGTCAGGGTTGTGTTTTTGTCCATAAGTGCAATTGTAAAATATAATTTTAATTTAATTTAAATGGAGGAAGGAGGTCCATGATGGCAAAAGCATCTAAGAACTATGGAGTTATCATGCACCCCCAACTGGTAATGTCAATGTTTAGAACAAAGTCGGGGATATGATTGCTTGCATTATTTTTGGTAAAAATAAAGTGAATGTTCATAGAAGCTATAATGGTAATAGATCAAAACTGGAAATAACCCAAACGTCCATCTTTTGGGGAAGTGATAGATAAAGGTAGCGCATCCTTACAATGAAATACTACTCTGTAATGAAAAGGAATGAATCATTGATATATAGGAAAACTAGACAAATCTCGAAACAGTTATGCTGAGAGAAAGAGTTCAAACAAACTATATGCCCTGTGATCCCATTTATGTAAACCTCTAGAAAATGCAAACTAATCTCTAATGACTGAAAGTAAGTCAGTGGTTGCCTACAGAGAAGGAGTTGGGTGGAGGGAGGAATTACAAAGGGGAGGGGGATAAATTGGGGAGTGATAGATATGTTCACTCTCCTGATTGTGGTCATGGTTTTATGAGTATAATTCAATATCCAGACTTATCAGTGGTATACTTTAAATGTGTGCAGTTTATTTTACATTATTTTTACTTCAGTAAAACTGTTTTAAAACATAGAGGAGTTATAGGAACTGGATTGGTAATTAACATTTTCTACCCCAAAGTGGTGTCATGTTATTTCATCCCTTTAATATGGATATTGGTACATATAAAACAATTATAGTCTATGGGCCCCTTACTCAGAAGTTGGGTACAGATGAGGAGCCAGGTTTTCAACTGTCTTTATTTAGTGCCTCGTACATGCCTTTAACACTCTGAAACTGGGTATATAACTGGCATTCTTTGGAAGCTGAGCCAAGGTGTACACATTACGTAAAAAATACTCATTAGATCTATGACTCAGGTCCTTCCTCTTCTCTTTTTTGGTGTATATTATAAGATACTGACATCATGGTCTCTCTTTGGACCACTGACTCCAGGTCTCCACTGTGCTCCTAGTGGCTTCATAGTCTATAATGAAGTTGCTGTAGGAGTGGCTGTGTCCTGAATGTTTCACCTGCTCATGTCATCTGGTATCATCACCTGACATCGTCAGGGAGAGAGTTCTCACTGTGAGGCAGGCCTTTGGGTGTGACCTGTGTAGCTTCCTGATTCCCTACATCTCTTTATTTATGTTTACTTTTACTTTCTTTCTCTACTACTTTCCTCTCCATCCTTGATTCTTTACCACTTGCATTCTCAAGAACATACTACTTCTTACTACAGAGATGAGGTTTTTTTTTCTTATCCTGCAATGTTTGCAGTTTCTGGCTTTTTGTTTCCACCATGGTTCTTGCTGGTTTGGCTGCCGGAATGGTGGAGAGCTCCTGACTCAGTGTCTGCTAATTTGGCTGGGTCATCTCTGGCTCTGCAGGTGAGAGAAGAATGATTGGAAAGAGACTTCCATTCTGAACGGTGGTTCCATTTCTTTTAAAATATTTTAAGCCAAATATACCTTACAGCATAAGAATTTATTTTCTTAGAGAACTCCTATTTTTGTGATATTTCTATTCTATTTATATAAATTTGACTATACTTCTTATTAACATGTGAAGAAAGCAGTTCTCTCACATAAGCAAAAACACAAGGGACAAAACAAAGTATAATCTTTACCCCAATAACCAGACTAAAAGGGCATCAGATGACTGGTGCTTGTAGATACACCCACCACCCAGCACTCAGGCTAGATAACTCTGTACACAGTGAGATTTCAGAAGAAGTTTTGATTGTACCAGTTAAGACTATACATAATCCCATATTTTCTGAATGATTTTGAGAAAGGAGAAAAATGCCAAGGGAAGGAAATAAAAAGACATCAAACTCTAGAAAGACATAAAGAAACAGAAGAAAGATAAAAGAGGCAGTTGCAGATTTCAAGATGACTGGATAAAGGTACTGATGAAGTTGAAAATTTAGGAGCAAGAAAGGAGGAAAGAAGGAGGGTCAGTACTGCCCTTGCCCACAGACTTCTACCCCAAGAAAGTAAAAGAATTACACAGGAGTTTTCATATAAAGAACATTCAAACCTCATTCATAATCTTCTAAAGCTGCACTTCCTCCTTTACTGGAAAGATTCTACTGGTCTGGAAATTCCTTCTTTGAGGACAAAGGTGAAATGGTAATGTATAAAAGCACACAAAACTATGGTGTTTGGGAGGGCCAAGCCTTGGGACACAAGAACAAGGATGGAGCTCTACATCATCATAGGTAAGACTCACAAGCCAGGAGGAACGGTCAATGTTAGCAACACTACATAGTTGAGTTGCCTCAAAATATGTTTCCAATTAATTTGCAGAAATACTTAAGTGCTTTACTATAATGTCTTGCGAAGGACATGGCTCATGCAGAAGAGTTGGATGAAGACTGGAAAACTGAAATTGAGAAAGTATATGAAAACTATGGCAAAGTTGGAAAATGTGAAATGTTACAAATTCCTGGTGCATGGAAGGATACCTAATGATAGGGTTTCAATTTCTATTACCAGGCATTTGGATAGCTAAAGCAATATCTCGCCTCTTACAATGGAGATAAATCAATGTAGCATAGCAAATTAAAACTCAGGTTTTGGAATGAATATACAATAGAATATAGAATAGAGTGACTTGGAACAAATAACTAACTCTCTGAATAGCAGTGGGCTGGAAAACCAGCTCTCCAAAAGAAAAAAATAGGCTTAATTTATAGTGTTTGCTTATTTTCTTGGTATAAAGACTCCAACCATGGTTGATTTCAAACTACCAACACTTAAATAATCAGCTTTCAAAATGTAACAGTTGGCTATCCTGAGCTGGAATGACCCAGCCCTGGCCCTCTATTGTCTCTGTTTCTTCCCCCTTGAAATAGGACCAATACTGCCCCTCTTCCAGCTAGAATCAGTAAAAAAAAAAAAAAAAAAAATCCCAGCCTTTTGCTCACTGGACGGATATCACTCCCTAGAGGTAGCCACTAGTATTTATTAGTTTCTCTGAATGCAATACCAGAATATTTTTTCCATTGAAATAAGATGCTATTTTGCAATGCTAAATTCCTTGACACAAGAAATCTTAGTAGCTTCACAACCTTTGCCTGCCCACTTATCATTGCCCATTCTACTAAGTCCTTTATTCAATGTTTTGCCAGTAAGTTGAGTATTACGCAGACCAATGACTGCCCAGGGTTTTTCCTTACTCATTAGCTGACTAATCTGTAGCCTTTCACCTTCGCCCTTCCCCTAAAGGTGATTTAAGCAGGAATCCAGCTAACAATTACTGTATTTCTATTTGCAATTAGAAAAGAAGAGGTTTTTCTTCTCTGCAAACATTTGGCTACCAAATGCCAGGAGTATCACTTATGTGCCATTTGGAAGAGTTGGTGGTCCTTTACTGTTTCCAGATGATGTATCAAATGGATCATGTGGTTTAATTTGATTCCTATTCTCAGAGAACAAAGGGTAAGCTTAGCACCTTATAGAATTGTACCTGAGGCATCTACAGAAAGCATGTACCATGTAATCTCTCCCCAAAGAGGGGGCTTTGGTGACAATACTAATGCAAGCTCTGTGACGCAGGGACAGTCTCTTGCTCAACCTTGTATCCTCATAGCACAGAGTACATCGTGTCCTTTCTAGCCCCTCATTGAATCCTGGCCCTGTTGAATTCAATTACCAATCTAAAAGAAGCTAACTTTAAGACCATTTTACATTTCCAAGATCAGTTCAGGATATTAGGTTTTCCTGGAAGTGGGGTGGGAAGGGAGATCTGACATTGTTTATGACTCTGGCTAAGAGGAATGCTAGTACTGAACTAAATAAAATATTGTCAGCATCATGTTCTCTTAGACAAAAGAATATTCCTAGAATCAATTTAGGAAAAGAAAAGAAAAGAGGGCAAAAGTGAAAACAAAAACTTTCTGAGAAGTGGAATTAAGGGACAAATCACTTTTTACATCTAATTTCTTAGTCTCTAAAATAGGAGTAATGTTACCTACTTCAGAGTAGGTTATGATGAAGGTAACTCAAGATAATGTTTGTAAAGCAATAGCATAGGGCCTCTCACATTTAATGACCCGAATACATGGTAACAGTACCTAAATTACTGTTATTGTTCCTGCTGCTGTTACTTTTACATCAGAGTGCGGTTGTCGGTATAGGTCAGGAAATCTGTGTTGTGCTTGTCATCACCATAGTGAGGCTATTAGGAGAGTAATGTTGGAAAAGGATGTGAGAAAAGCATGTATTCTTGAATGACGTGTCTTATCCCCAAATGTTCTTCTTTCATGGGGATTTTTTCTTACTAGTTTATGACTTTCAGCCACCATTAAGAAATTCTTTGGGAAAGCAATAAGCTGAGATATGATTCTTTTGCTCTCTACTAAGTCAAGAAATGTAATCTCTCATGTACCAAAGACATTTTGCAATTTTGTTAAAGTTAATTTTTACTTAGCCAATGTGATAGAATAGATTATTTTGTGTGACTTGTCCCATGTTACTGTTTCTATTAGTTACGCGATTGTGTGCAGGACTTGGAAAATGAAACACAGATTCATGGGATTCCCTTGCTGTGGGCCAGTTTGCATGCTGTGAGTGGGTGTGAGGGTGTCTTCTGAAGGGAGGAGAATTCTCTTCTGTCAGCTTTCTATCCAGGGCAGAAAATAAGTCATAGCTTGATCCTATCTTTATAAAAGAGAACACTTCCTTTTTCTTGGGACCTACATGATTTGGTGGCCTCAATAATAGCTAAAAATCAACATCAGTCCTTCAGTGCACAGAGGTTGGGTGGGCCCTTCATGGCAAAATGCAGGGAGCCTAAGGAAAGAGAGAGCCTGTGAAAAACCCTAGGAGATATCCCCTCTAGAAGCTAGTTTTGAATATTCTCTACTTGTATTTTAACTGCCTCCTCTTCTGCCCAGTACTACCACAGTCCTTTGGTAAACACTGCTGCATGGTCTTAGCTGGTACTTTAAAGAATTACCAATGCCCATATGGGAGAATCTACTGTCCATACCTAGGGAGGAAGGAAGTTATGAAATGGTAAAGGATGAAGGACTACAAGAAAAGAAATAGCAGTCCAGAGCAAGAAAGCTGGCTGGGGCTTCCAGGGATGACCAAGTAGTTTAATGGAACATAAAAGCATTCTTAAGAGAATTCTTAAAAATTTGCATAAAGGTGGTAGACAGGTAGAGAAGAATCTTGTATGACCACATCTCCACATTGCACAGAATGGAACTGTTACTGTGTTTGTTGTCTTCATTGTTTGAATTAAAAGAGAAAATTACCTAGAAAGTGGGAGAGGTTGCTGGCATTAAAGCTGAATTAACTTGGTAGGGCTACCATAACAAATACCACAGTCTGGGTGGCTTAAACAATAGACACTTATTTTCCTGCAGTTCTAGAGGCTGAGGAGTTCAAGATCAAGGTGCCGGCAGGTTTGGCTTCCCCTGAGGCCTCTTCCTTTGGCTTGCAGAGGGCCATCTTCCCGCTGTGTTCTCACACAGGGCCTTTCCTCTGTGAATGTGCATTCCTGGTGTCTCTTTCTCTTCATAAGAATATGAGATTAGGGCCCCTTCCAGGCATATGAGATTAGGGCCCCTTCTGATGGCCTTATAACCACCTCTTTAAAAACCTAATCTTCAGATATAGCCACAGTACTGGGGACTAGGGCTTCAACATATGAATTTAGAGGGATTGAGGGGTACAATTCAGCCCATAACAAGCGTTCATACAGATGTTAAAATGCATTCATGTTTCAGCTCTAAAGTCTGGAAAAATATGACATGATGGCCATCGACGTCAGGGTACCAGCCTCTTTCCTCCTTACTCTGATACTCTCCCTTGCCCTCTGCAAAGCATGGCATCATCTTTAACTGACTGCCATTCTGGAAACCCTAGGCTGTCTTCTAGATGCTAACTCTCTAGAAGATTTTAATAGAGAGACCTCCATTAAAGGTCACAGGAGTAGGGGGATGGAAAGGACTGCAGGGGCGAAATCAGGAAAGGAAGGAAATGCCTCTAGGCCCAGCATGTAAGAGCATGCTTAAGAGATGACAGGCTGTGCTGCAGGTGAATCTGCTTCCTACACTCGACTTCCCAAATACCTCTGGAGGAATCCAGTACCTCATTCAAATGCCCTCAAGGCTAAGCACTCTCACCCAGTCTCTCAACATTTCTCTGGCAGGTTTCCAGTACTTCATTCTTCCTGTTAATGGTGACAGAAAATGACACAAAGCATCCAGGATGTTGATATGCCACTTGCTTCACAGTTTACTTCAAAGTCCCCTCAGAGTTTTCTGAATTTTACTTTCTGGAACAAGAAATATTACTGGCATAAGCATCAAGTATGCAGTTAGTCTTGATGGTGAACAAGTCCTGAACTTTTGATTTGGAAGCAATCTGTCAGCAAGTAATAGCCAAGGCCCTGTAGTAATAGGCTTAGTTGGGCCAGGCTTATTTCTCTAATTCACTGATTGTCTTACATCAAAACAGCAAAAAAAAGTTTAAAAACATGATGATTTTTCTACTGACTTGTCTACTGTGACTTTTATTCTTATACTGTAATATGACCTGGCATACCGGGACTTTTATTCTTATACTGTAATATGACCTGGCATACCGGGACTTTTATTCTTATACTGTAAGAACCTGGCATTACCCCGGGTTCTCCTTTAGTCTCCTTGGTTGAGGATGGCACTAGGGAGATCTATTTAACTCATCAAATCATAAAAGCTAGACAGAACCATAAGAAATTGTTCTGTTAAATCTCCCTGCAAGGCTTCAATGAGGCACAACCATCAAAGTTTTCCAGGGAAGAAAGGCAGTGTTGTCTGTATATTTAGCCGTCAGAAAGGTTTTCCTGTGTCAAAGTCGCTCTCCTGCTAGTGTCTGAACTTGAATTACCTCTAAATCTTGCCAAATTCCCTGCCCCACATCCAGTCTCAGGAAGAAAGCCTGGTATTTCAATATTTTCCAACAAAATACACAAACCGAACTCCCAACATTGACCCTGGATGACCTATGAAATCCTGATTTCCAGTTTCCACAGCTAGAAGAGCCCTTAGCCTATGGCTGCTCCAGAAATCATTGTTTAATGCATGACTCATTCAGTCAGTCCTTGAAATCTGAAGATTAGTGTTGATCATGAATGTGAATTTCTGGGGAATACGCTCTGTAATTTTTTTGAAGTCCAATTGTTTTTATTATAATCTGTGAAAAATGTAGTTGCTTATTTATTTTAAGCTGTTTGCATCTCACTTTACTGTGTCTCTGATAGGTGATCAAACATACTTTGCCGTATTCCCCTTTCTGTGGTGTCCTTTTCTGCTTTCTTCCACTCAGTCTCAGCAAAGATCCCTGTTTTCAAGAACATCATCCACCTGACAATGCCCTTTGCCTCCCATCTGGCAGCTCAGCGATGGTGTCCACCAGTCCTGGCTCTGAACTGGATTATGCTGTCGGACCAAATTGCCGGTAAGGTTTGCTTAGTGACCTGTTGTTTGCAAACAAACTAAGGCATGTGATCACTTAGTGATGAATGGCTGAAGAGAAACTTGAGCTGTGCAATGTTGCCTATTGTAAGCATCGCTATCAGCCCAGAAACCTAGGGTTTCCGGGCCTAGAGTCACAGTAAAAATGCTTCAGGTGTCATCGACACAGTTGAACTGCATACCCCACCCCTGCCAAACATGGTCCACCTCAGACCCTTATTTCACAGGTGGGAAAACTGAGTCCCAGAGATACATGGTATTAATTTGCTCAAGTTTACATGGTATAGCTCATTGCCGGAAAGTTGTGTATAGAATTCAAGTCCCCTGACTTCTAGCCCAGTGTTCATTACATGATACTATATGGTCCTCAAGTACTTCTTCACCATTCTGTCCATCCCATTATGCCACCCTAGTTTCAAAACCATACCAGTCCACTCTCTGCATACCAAAATAACAGGTCCAAACACAAGCTATGCAGCCAAAAAGCCTGAGGGTATCCTCTCCTTCTAGGTCAGAAATCGTCCATGTCCTTTACCAGCCAGCCCCTGTAGCAGCTAAATGGCAGTTGGTAGCTTTGCATATTCATTCTACAGAGAACAAAGAAATACAGATGACACAGGATGTTACTGTCCTCAAATTCCTACAGTGTTTCCCTACAAACTCCAAACTCCACGGCCCCATATTAAAGATGCTCTTTAGCCTGCCCTAAACCTCCCTATTGCTTTCTCCATAATTGTTCCTTAACGTGTTCTTTCTTGTTGCTATATACTTGTCTTCTTGCACACAGAGTGCCCCTCCCACTTCTTCACCCAATTATGCTTGAAACTAACACCCACATTCTTTTTCCCAGGCCTTGCTCAAGAGTCATGCCCTTCACTGCCTCAAAAGAAATTTCTACTCTGTAGAGAAAAATGAATAAGTAACACACTTAGTGGCCACTAGAGATGGGCTCACAGCCTCCGTTTGGCCACAAGCCTTGTTCACCAGTTCCTCCTTCCCTCTTCATCTAGTACAATGCCTGGCATATAGCAGCTTAGTGAGTGAGTGTTGGGTGAATGGGAATTAATGAATGAATAAATGTGCTTTATAAGCTGTGTGTAGATGTGTATGTTTGTGTGTGGGTGAGTATGTGTATGTTTGTGTATGGGTATATGTGTGTATCTCAAAGTATTTGAAGTTTTAAAGTCAATAAAGCCACACTTCTTTTTTGTTCCTCCTCAATACGGTTCAGTAATGAAATTAACTAGAAGTAGAACTTAAGTTTCTGGTTGGCTTAAGTAAACCACATCCCTCTCCATCCTGGCTTCCTTCCTTCTTAGAAACACCAGCTTTCTGAGATTTCGGGCTTGGTATTTCACCAGTAACTTGTAAATGATTCCAGTGGCTCTGAGTCAAAGCCCCAAACTTTGGCTCCACTGCAAAGAAGGGCTTCACTGATTTGAAAGCCAAGCCATAGAAATGCTTTCTTTCCTTACAGTAGCTGATTGAAGTGTGCTCCAGAGCAGTTGGGCTGCCCATGTGCCCTGTGAACTCTGCAGGGCCAGGGTGTAGCTCCTTATGGCATAGGTACTCATGAAATGGCATCATGCCATATGCAATGGCTTAGCACAATGCATCTATACACAGGAAACTTCATAAAATATACTGGAGTCCTCATATGTGCTTTTAGTGGTTGTATAACTTAGTACAATCTTGATGGGGATAGTCTGATAAAAGGTTTGAAAACTTTAATTTTGCCTGTCCTTTTTCCTTACAATTTTACTTCTGGAGGCTCTAAAGGAGAATCCATTTCTTTGCCTCCCTACTGCAATTCCCACACATGGTCACAAAGATAATTTATGCAATTATTTTTATTGCAGAATTGTCTATTATAATGAGTGAGTTGAAATTACTTAAAACTCTCTCAATATGTACTAGTTAATTGAATTATGGTATAGTGAAAAAAAACCCAGAATACTAAGCAGACATTCAAAATGAGAGAGATGCATAAACTGGCATGAAAAATGTTCCCAATATGTTGTTCAGCTAAAAAAAAAAACAAGCTGAATGCAGTATTTCTAAAAGAATTTGACTTTTGAAATCAAAATCATGATATATGTATAATAAATTGTATATGTAAGCAGCTCTCTGGAAAATAAAGAGGTTGTCTCTTGGCTATGTGATATGGGGATGGTTTCACCTTCTCGAAACACTTGAACTTATTTTTTCCAGTTATATTTTGCCTTCATAGTTGGAAAAAAAGGGAAAAACAAATTTATTTCTGAAAAATATAGTAACAGATGCTATGTAAATTCTGAAAATAAAGGAGGTCAATCATGGGCATTTGGTAAGAAATCAAAGCACAAGGTATTCTTCTTTCAGAGGGAATTTAAAACTAAGAAGGAGCAAGCATCCTTTGTTAACCTTATCATAATCAACTGCTTTATATTTACTTTCATTTCCACAAAGTGACAGCAGTCACATAGAAATGTTTCTCAATGACGTTAGAAGGTCAAGACTCCACTGCTGTCTGTGTCTACTCTTTGCAGATGCTTCTGCAGTTTGACAATAAATTTAAGGACATCTAGAATTCACAGGGTAAGGAATGAGGGAAAAAAAGTCTTTCTGTTATTGCAGTGAATACAGGAATACAGTAATATTAAACAAAAGGATATTTTGAAAGTTTGGATTCAATTAGCTTGCTCATGGTTTAAATTTCTTTGTAAATGGTTCCATTTCTGAATTTCAGAAGGTTTTAAAATGACTTCCCTTTTCTCTTTAAGTCGCTGTATTCCAATTTTTGTTCTTCTATACTTCAGAACTGAATAAATTTGGAATTCTTCACACATGCCAATTCTTTCTGTTGAGTTTGGCCTACAAAATCGTAAGATGCAAGCAAACTTGTTTTTGTACATATGATTTCATATGTTTAAAAGTCAACATGCAAATATATGCAAAAACTCTCAAATTTTTTTAATCAGGAAAACATCTTCCTGAATTTGAAATCAGACTTTATGGGTGGTTCCGGGTACTAGGAAGTTTGGTGGCTCATGTACATGTGTGTGGGTGATGGATGGCAGACACCAACCTCACTCTATTCCTGCAGGTAGCTAAAAATCAAATACTCCAGGAAACCAAGAAGATGCAGTCAGTGGACTCCCAACAATAATTTTCCAATTGTCAGTTTTTATAAATACTTTTTCAGTGAACATAGTTTCATTTACTTGAGTCAATAATACTCCCACTAAAATGAGAGCTACAAAATTATACCATTACAGCCTGCCTGGCAATATGATGCTTCTATTACAAAATGATAAAACCTATTACCTGTTAATTCAGAATTTCAATTTAATTCAACATTCAGAAACATTGCTGTTTTTTTTTCTCTGAGTCTCATTTCTGTCACTGGCCATTTTCTCTGCATACAGTGTCTTCCGCTATAATGAGGCAAGAATTTCAAGACCTCACAAAACTCTCTGTTTAGGGTCATAATAAGAATTTACAAAAACTTTGTTCCATTTGCTTCTACTTAGAATGGCCTCCTTTTCTCCAGAGTCATAGAAATTTTATCAGCATGCTAAGCAAAGACTCCAAGCTTAAGGCAGAAAAGAAAGAAGGAATTTAAGTGGTTGGATTATAAGATATAATGGACCAGAAAATTCTAATAGGTTTGGAGTGCTACAAATATTACCCCAGCTCTAGGCAGGCCTAACCTTCCACAGTACTACCCACAGCCCCACCTCCTACACCCATGCCTTCTCACCTTCCACCCATGCACCCTCTTTTCTCATGAATGTTCCCGCCTCCTACCTTACTCACCCTCTTATCACCTGTCCACTCACCTATAAAGGTGAGCTGATTGCAGATGATTTAGGATATGAATTAAGCTATTCTGGGGATAAAATCTCAACTCACTACTTCTTGGCACATTCTAAGATACAAAGTGACCTTCCTCAGGCTAGAATGCAAACATCCCCTGTTCATCCCAGGCATCGAATGGATTGAGTCATTATGTTTCTGAGGACTGCGACCTCCTTACATTGGGGAAGTAAGCCTAGTTTTTTTTTGATGGTGAAGAATTGGGCTCCTGTTTAAATATAATCAATTCTCTTAACGATGGGCCATAAATGTCTTTTGTGAGAGAAAATAAAGAATATTGAGCTTTTGGATACAGCAGAAATTGGAGTAAAAGTAGGGAGACTCTAATGTAAAGGAAGGGAGGGGAGAATGGAGCCCTGAACCAGGCCGAGGATCTACCAAGAACAGCCCAATTCTCAAAGGATTACCAGGCAAGAGTCCTAGCGAAGGACCTCTGTGAAAAGATAATCATTTCTGTTGTTTTTGTAAAATATGTCAGTCTATACAGCTCCATGTGTATGTTTGTAATTGAACCTTAATATATACTCTAGGGGTGTTAATTAGCATATGAAACACCCTAGTCAGAAATCCACGTGTGAGCAATAGCTCCAAATATTGCTATCTATATATGGACCAGAGAGTTTTTAATTAGGGCAAAGCATATTAGCAAATACTTTTTCTCTGTTGGAATTAGATATTTCCAAGATAGATGTTTGGTCAGGAAGATTTAGGCAAATTTTTTCCCCCTGCATGAATGAGTTATAGGAAACCTAGTAGCCTAGTATCTTTGGGGGTGGTGTCTTTGATCTAGAATTCCTGGACACTTAGAAAATGATTCCCTTGCCTGATTCTACCTGAAGCCTAGCTGAGCCCAGTCAGTATTGTTGCTTTTGAATCAGCACAGACCTTTCGTGTAAAGTGTGTGTTAAGATACCAGAAAGGATGAAGAATGAGGACTCTGGCAAGTTTACAGAATGAATTGTCTTACTGTTTTGGTACCCCTTTGCTTACAAAGATTTGTAAGTGAGGGAGCACTGAGTCTGAGATTATTAGTCACTTTAATACATACAATTTTGCTTATTATAATAAGCTAGAGAATGCCTCAAAGAGGACGTATAGCTCTCATCTACTCTAGCAGTAGAAGGCTAGAACATTCACCAGAACAACCTGATGCCTGGAAAATGTCTGCTTGGCTTATTTGAAATCTAAAAAGAGGAAACTGCTGAAGAACCCAGCATTGAAGTGAAAGTAAAGTCCTTGTCTGTCAACTACCAGGCTGTATGTGAAAGGGAACCTGATTTCACATTGCCAGCATGCATTGAACAAATGTGAGGCACGGTGCACAGTAGTTCCTGCACCTTGTCTTGGGGAGAGCCTCAGGAACTCTCTTGAGTCCTCTGCTGGCCCTTGGACACATACTATCTAGGACTGAAACTTCCATGATCCCCCACAGATTTTGGTGCAACCTTCCAGCTCTTGGGTCTCCTGGGTCACTCCTCTTCCTCCAAATGCAGAAAGTGTCTACTCAGACATCTTCAACTGGCCAGTTATGTATGAATAGTTAGTTAAGTGGGGATTGGGGAAAGATAGTCTCCTAAGAGGTGATGTTCTTATGAGTATTTTTCATACGATAAAATGCATTTCTATTATAAATGTTTAGATAAGAATGATCGGAAAAAGAAGTGGGGGAGAAAAGGCCAGGTTTGTGGGAATACCAAACAAAATAGGAACACAAAGAGTGCAGTAGAGTCATTATCTGTATAGATAGAGTATAAGTATAGAAAGTTCATTTTGTCAATGAAGTATTCAGATAAAAACCAGACAAGTTATTTTTTATGTACCAGAGACAACTAGTATTGTTGATTGGGAGCCTGATTTATGCATCTTTATGCTGGAGTTCTCTTTGATACGGCTTTATTATTTTTAAAATATATAACTGTTTGATGTTGGTTTCCCTAGGTCTGGAAAATTTTAATTCATGGGTTAGAGAAAACTGACAATAAGATCACTGATCCACCACAGATAATTGTTGAGAAATCAACCCTGAAGCCCAGAAACAGTGCTAGAGGATGTGGTAGAGGAGGAGGATAGCACGAAGGGAGGAAATGGCCTAACTTTTAAAGGAAAATAAGGCAGATACTGAAGACTGAACACTAGTGAATGAATTTAACATTGATCTCTGGGGATTCTCCTGAGCATGTGGTGATAGCAGATGATCTTTTAGAACCTGTCTGCACCACAAGGAGAAGTGATGCCAGACTGTTGTTTCTTCTAAGGCTATGGTTAATCAACAGGTGGATGGTGATACTATAGACCTAAAGAGTCCAGACTTACAGCACTGGACAATGTCTAAGTTCTGTCCTTGATCAAGACAGAGAAACAGAGGCAGCAGCTTTGAAAGCTGGTCTTTGGACTAATGCCAAAACAGCTGCTTAAGAGTCACCTTGAGAACTTGTTAAATCATTGAAGATGCCTATGCCACAACCACTTAGGCTAAAGAGCGAAGTCTAAAAGTCAAGTTTTAGTAAGCTGTCCAAATAATTTCCATGTGCAGGCAGCTATGACATCCCTGAAGGGAGCTGATTTATGAACCAAAGACAAACCGAAGAGTCTTCCCAAAGTGCCATATAGGGTTCTATTTCAGTCAATCCTCTTATCAATACCTTGATAACAGTGACAAGTTTGTCAAATTCAGGGATGACATGAAACTGGAGGATAGCAGAATTAGGATCCAAAATGATTTCATCATATTAAGTCAGATAAAAACCAAAGATTAGGTTATAAACAAGTCTGTCAGTAAAATTTGCATATCAACTATGATTTCTAGTCACATAGGACACATCCAAAATTCATTTTAATATTTGTAATATTAGAAAATCAGTGAAAGAATGCAGGGATGTAGCCATGGTCTAAGATCTTTAGGACTGGGCAGGAAGATGATTTCATGAAATTCAGAGACAAAGAGTTAATCATGTGATCATTTTGGCAGGAACAAGAGGGTTGTAGATTTCTGTGAATAGACTAAGGAAGAAATAGGTAATGCATATAGCTTAAATCCAGAGATGTAGGCCATGTGCACACCTTCCTTGAATTTATGGAATCACATATAAATGAGGTTTGTTGCATTCCATTAGACCCAAGCCAAAAATTCTGGTCATTAGTACTTACTTTAGGATAGTACTATCCCCCTTTAAGAGATAGGCATCTTTCAATCTCAGAATTGCAAATTAAGTAGAGAAATATTTTAGAAAATTAAAACCCAGTGATATCAATACTTTTGAATTAAAGAAATAATATTCAATTCTTATTCTAATGTTTAGAAATTGCATCTGAGTGATAGCATTGTAACTTCAATTTAAAGTATCTAATGAAGTAATTCAGACTTCTGGTTTGCAGTGAAATTCTTACTAATTATATATATATATAATATAATACTGTAGCACTTAAGAGAACTCAGAGTTCATGATATTTATAAGTTTAATTTATTAGATATGTATAGATTACTTAGTCTTTGGGAAAGTTTGCCAATTGGGCAATTGAATTACTCTAAAGAGAAATAACATGCATTAAACTTATAAATACAGTATAAAATATATGAAAGTACTTAATTAACTAGTTTTTAAATGAGTTCAAGTATTGTTCAAAGGCAATTAGAGTGATTGCTAAAAGTGCTGAGCATAACTAGAATAAGAGGATTTGTAAATTGAACTTAAAGCTTAAAGAAAAATGAGGTTATTAAAAGTTGGTGACTTTAATAA
The DNA here is from genome assembly GCF_049354715.1 of Callithrix jacchus. NCBI lineage: Eukaryota > Metazoa > Chordata > Mammalia > Primates > Cebidae > Callithrix > Callithrix jacchus. The sequence continues at coordinate 98,288,196 of NC_133503.1, read as the reverse complement.
AGTGAATACCAATTTTTCAAAACAAAGTAAATGCCTGATATAGTCTTTTCTAGATAGACAAGCTATCCTTGGATGAAACAAAAAACTAACTCCCAGCAGTTTGTCCAGGGTGGAGATGGAACTTCAACAAGTATGAAAATGGCCTGGCTGCAGGTCAAGTCCTCCGGCTCCACTGGAGGTTACAGAATGCTGAACCTACTAAGAGAGCCTGCAGTCTTAGGCTATGAGGAGAGGAGAGTGTTCAGAGAGGAAGCTGATCGCTTCCCTCCATTCTACACTAATCTGATTGCTTAGTCTGTTATGATGACTCCCAGAAACCTGTCTTTAAGACCAGCTGTTGCTAATTGTCCTGAGGCAGCATGATCATTCACTGACTCTGAGGTTCTTTGTTTATTTTGGCTGCTAATGGTAGGTACTTTGGTAGATAGTTGTTTGTGATGGGTGGGTTATTGATATTAGTTACCCTCTGACAAAGTCCCTACCAGGTTATAACAAAAGCAGGTCTCCAACCAAATTCTGCCACACATCTCTCAGACGTTTATTAAACGTCTATGGATAAGCAGACCCCAAACAGTTCACACAACCTGAAATCCCAGCTCTCTGTTCTTATGTGTAATCTGACCATACTTTTTTATGAAGAAATCAGTAGAAACAGATGTGACAATATGACTGTAGTAGAAATCTGTAAGTCTTACGGAATAGCTGGGTTCCAAAACTAAACTCTCACAAGGATGCAGGATTAGATTTGTAAGGCAGTTTAGCAGAACCTAACAAATTCTCAAGAGAAAAGAGGCCGAGACACAGAGACACAAGTCTTGGTTCAAATATTGGCTGTCACCATGCACTGACTGGGGAATATTACACAATCTCTTTTCCTTTCATTTCTTTATGAAGGCAAGAATAGTAAAAACTACCTATTTTGAATGTTGTGGAAACTAAAAGATATAATGTACATAAAACACAAAGAACTTGTTAAATATAAAGGTATTATTGCCATCATTTCATGTGGTTCCAGAAGGAGAGCTATTGATAGCATGTACGAATGAGAACAGAAATGAGTCAATTCAAAGGGAGACTTTTCTGGAAATTACAGTTTTATAAAACAGATTAAGTTATCTTTCGCTGAAATAAATTTCTATCAAGGGCAGTACCCAAGGAGAAGCTATTCAAGGTCTTAACAGGAACAAATGTTTCAGAAGAGACTAATGCTGAGGGCAAAGGATTAGACAGAGAGATCTCTACTGCTTTCCAATGTAGAGACTTTGGACTACTGGCCTATTTTCATTCCTTGTAGACATTATTTAGATCCTGTTTATCCATTGGTATTCACGGGAGCGTTCTCTAGTCTTGCAGTTTTATAGATTCAGAACTTAGTATATAGAAATCACTTTTTCTTCATTTCTAACTATATACCCTTTTTCTTAAGCAAAGTCAGCATTTCTTCATTCCTAAGCAGTGTAAATAATTCTCTGCTTTTATTCATCAATGAAAGTGCACACACATTCACCAATCTCCCATTAGGCAATTCCCAATCTACCTCCAAGTCACAGATATCTTCAAACTGCCACCTCCCTGCCATATTTGTTTTAAATGCTACGTCTCTACTGAGACAATAGAACTTTGTGTCTGAAATTAAAACTCTGCCCTGGGCTGCCTCACTAGCTTTGTGCCATTTTTATTTTTGTGTTATTTGATTCCTGCACAATTTTTGTATATTTACTTGGATGCTTGCTCCCTTTTTCCACCAAGAAAGGCTACACTCTTTGCTTACAAGATCACTGCTGTACAGCTGCTATCTGTAAAGAAATCACTTCCTGACCACCCCGGACAGGCCTAACTCTTGTCTGGACTCCACCTCTGACTTCGCTTTGGTGTACTGCTCATCTTTCCAACTTCTTGGTTATATTTCACCTCAGGATTCCCCTGACACTCAAACCTGTTTGTTAGCTTTATGGTAACTTTTAACCAATTATAACCAATTTTAACCACCTTATGATGTTTCCTGTACCCACTGCTTTATGCATGACAAGCCAGAGGAATCCCTTGGTCCTTGATGAATAGATTAATCATAAAATCATATAAATGATCTAAAAACATTCACATTTTCAGCCTCAATAACTAAGCACAGAAGCAATAGAATACTATTTTTCACCTACAAATTTAGCAGAATTTAAAAACCAGTTGTGTATTCCACACCTGATGAAGGTGTCCTGGGACAGGCATCCATGCCTACTCTGTTTATAAAGAGTTCTACTTGGCATATACTTTTGGAAAAGCAGTTTGCAAAACTATAAAACATGGCAGATGCATATAAGAAATCATACAGAATATAACCTTGGAGATTGGCTTGTCTTCTTTTTTTAATATACTTTAAGTTCTGGGATACATGTGCAGAATGTACAGGTTTGTCACATAGATATACATGTGCCATGGTGGTTTGCTGCATCCATCCCTCGTCATCTACATTAGGTATTTCTGCTAATGTTATCCCTCCCCAATGCCCTCATCCTCTGCTGTCCCTCCCCTAGCCTCCCACCCCTTGACAGGCCCTGGTGTGTGATGTTCCCCTCCCTGTGTCCATGTGTTCTCATTGTTCAACACCAACTTATGAGTGAGAACATGCAGTATTTGGTTTTCTGTTCTTGCATCAGTTTGCTGAGAATAATAGTTTCCAGCTTCATCCATGTCCATGCATCTTTTTTATGGCTGCATAGTATTCCATGGTGTATCTGTGCCACATTTTCTTTATCCAGTCTATCATTGATGGGCATTTGGGTTGGTTTCAAGTCTTTGCTATTGTAAACATTGCTTCAGTAAACATATGTGTGCATACGTCTTTATAATAGAATGAGTTATAATCCTTTGGATATATACCCAGTAGTGGGATTGCTGGGTCAAATGGTTTATCTGATTCTAGATCTTTGAGGAATCACCACACTGTCTTCCATAGTAGTTGAACTAATTTATACTCCCACCAACAGTGTAAGAGTGTTTCTATTTCTCCTTATTCTCTCCAGCATCTGTTGTCTCCTGATTTTTTAATGATTGTCATTCTAACTGGTATGAGATGGTATCTCATTGTGCTTCTGATCTGAATTTCTCTAATGACCAGTGATAATGAGCTTTTTCTCATATGTTTGTTGGATGCATGAATATCTCTTTTGAAAAGTGTCTGTTCATATCCTTTGCCCATTTTTTGATGGAGTTTTTTTTTTTCTTGTAAATTTGTTTAAGTTCTTTGTGGATTCTGGATATTAGCCCTTTGTCAGATGGGTAGATTGCAAATTTTTTTTCCCATTCTGTTGGTTGCTGGTTCACTCTAATGATAGTTTCTTTTGCTGTGCAGAAGCTCTGTAGTTTAATTAGATCCTCTTTGTCTATTTTGGCTTTTGTTGCCATTGCTTTTGGTGTTTTAGTCATGAAGTCCTTGCCCATGCCTATGTCCTGAATGGTATTGCCTAGGTTTTATGCTTCAATTTTTAATCCATCTGGAATTAATTTTTATATAAGGTTTAAGGAAGGGATCTAGTTTCAGTTTTCTGCACATGACTAGCCAGTTTCCCCAACACCATTTGTTAAACAGGGAATCCTTTCCCCATTGCTTGTTTTTGTCAAGTTTGTCAAAGATCAGCTGGTTGTAGCTGTGTGGCATTATTTCTAAGGCCTCTGTTCTGTTCCATTGGTCTGTATGCCTGTTTTGGTACCAGTACTATGCTGGTTTGATTACTGTACCCTCATAGTATAGCTTTTTTTTTTTTTTCTTAGGATTGTCTTGGCTATGTTGGCTCTTTTTTTGGTTCCATATGAAGTTTAAAGTGTTTTTTCCAATTCTGTGAAGAAAGTCAATGGTAGCTTGATGAGGATAGCATTGAATCTATAAATTACTTTGGGCAGTATAGCCATTTTCACGATATTGATTCTTCCTAACCATGAGCATGGAATGTTTTTCCATCTCTTTGTGTCCTCTCTTATTTCCTTGAGTAGTGATTTGTAGTTCTCCTTGAAGAAGTCCTTCACATCCCTCATTAGTTGTATTTCTAGGTATTTTATTCTCTTTGTAACAATTGTGAATGGGAGTTTACTTATGATTTGGCTCTTTATTTGTCTGTTATTGGTGTATAGGAATGCTTGTGATTTTTGCACATTGATTTTATACACTGAGACTTCCCTGAAGTTGCTTATCAGCATAAGGAGATTTTGGGCTGAGATGATGGGGTCTTCTAAATATACAATCATGTATGCAAGTAGAGACAATTTGACTTCCTATTTTCCTAATCGAATACCCTTGATTTCTTTTGCTTGTCTGATTGCCCTGGCCAGAACTTCCAATAGTATGTTGAATAGGAGTGGTGAGAGAGGGCATCCTTCTCTTGTGCCAGTTTTCAAAGGGAATGCTTCCAGTTTTTGCCCATTCAGTATGACATTGGCTGTGGGTTTGTCACAAATAGCTCTTATTATTTTGAGATACATTCAATTGATACCTAATTTATTGAGAGTATTTAGCATAAAGGGCTGTGGAATTTTGTCAAAGACCTTTTTGGCATCTATTGTGATAATCATGTGATTTTTGTCTTTGTTTTGGTTTATGTGATGGATTACATTTATATGTTTGTGTATGTTGAACCAGCCTTGCAACCCAGAGATGAAGCTGCCTTGATCATGATGGATATGCTTTTGGATGTGCTGCTGGATTCAGTTTGCCAGTATTTATTTAGGACTTTCACATCAATGTTCATCATGGATATTGGCCTGAAATTTTCTTTTTCAGTTTTGCCTCTGCCAGGTTTTGGTATCAGGATGAAGCTGCCTCATAAAATGAGCTAGAAAGGATTCCCTTTTTTTCTATTGTTTGGAATAGTTTCAGAAGGAATGGTACCAGATTCTTCTTGTACCTCTGGTAGAATTCAGCTGTGAACCCGTCTGGTCCTGGACTTTTTTTGGTTGGTAGGGTATTAATTGCTGCCTCAATTTCAGACCTTGTTATTGGTTTATTCAGGGATTCAGCTTCTTCCTAGTTTAGTCTTGGGAGGGTGTAAGTGTCCAGGAATTTATCCATTTCTTCTAGATTTACTAGTTTATTTGCATAGAGGTATTTGTAGTAATTTCTAATGGTAGTTTGCATTTCTGTGGGATCCGTGGTGATATCCCCTTTATCATTTTTATTGCATCTATTTGATTCTTCTCTCTTTTCTTTTTTATTAGTCTGGCTAGCAGTCTATCTATTTTGTTGATCTTTTCAAAAAACCAGCTCTGGATTTACTGATTTTTTGAAGAGTTTTTTGTTCTCTATCTCCTTCAGATCTGCTCTGATCTTAGTTATTTCTTGTCTTCTGCTAGCTTTTGAATTTGTTTGATCTTGCTTCTCTAGTTCTTTTAATCATGATGTTAGGGTGTTGATTTTAGATCTTTCCTTGCTTCTCTTGTGGGCCTTTAGTGCTATAAATTTCCCTCTAGACACTGCTTTAAATGTGTCCCAGAGATTCTGGTACGTTGTGTCTTCGTTCTCATTGGTTTTGAAGAACATCTTTATTTCTGCCTTCATTTCATTATTTATCCAGTAATCATTCAGGAGCAAGTTACTCAGTTTCCATGTAGTTGTGTGGTTTAGAGTGAGTTTCTTAATCCTGAGTTCTAATTTGATTGCACTGTGGTCTGAGAGACTGTTATGATTTCCGTTCTTTTGCATTTGCTGAGGAGTGATTTACTTCCAGTTATGTTGTTGATTTTAGAGTAGGTGCAATGTGGTGCTGAGAAGAAGGTATATTCTGTGGCTTTGGGGTGGAGAGTTCTGTAGATGTCTATTAGGTCCACTTGGTCCAGTTCTGAGTTCAAGTCTCGGATTTCCTTGTTCATTTTCTGTCTCGTTGATCTGTCTAATATTGACAGTGGAGTGTTAAAGTCTCCCACTGTTATTGTGTGGGAGTCTAAGTCTCTTTGTAGGTCGTTAAGAACTTGCTTTCTGTATCTGGGTGCTCCTGTATTGGTTGAGTATATATTTAAGATCATTAGCTTTTCTTGTTGCATTGATCCATTTACCATTATGTAATGCCCTTCTTTGTCTTTTTTGATCTTTGTTGGTTTATTTTTTTTATTTTATTTTATTTTATGAGGCTAATATGATTCTGGTTTCAAGATTATATGATCAAATAGGCTTACTCTGCCCTACAATATAACTTAGGTGGCTACAGATAAGTATACTCCCTTTCAAATGGCTTTACAACAATTTTTTTTTTAGTTTTTATATATGTTTGTAGCTCTAAATACTTAGTAACCTAGGAAGAATTTCCTTTTTTGTTTAATTTATATAGACTTCTTTTTGTCTTTTTTTTTAATGGTATGCTTTTTCCAAGTAAGTTCAATGTGTGCTGCAGGTAGCTGGAAAGATGTCCTTACTGGGCTGGTCATATTTTAATTATTAGACTCTCATGCCTTACCAGGAGAACTTCTAGGAAATAACTCTAGATTCTAGCTGGGTTTCAAAAGACAGTTAATTTTTTTTTTTTTTTTTTATTGAATAGAGGTGAGGAACTAGGATGTTGAAAAGTAAAAAAAGGAGAGAAGGAGAGGAAGAAAGAGGAAGGAAAAGAGGGAGAGAGAACAGGAATATTGCTTTATTCTAAAAATGGGTATTGATAATGGCCAATCAATATTTTGTGTATTTAAAATGGAGAACTCTATAAATATTTATTGAGTTTACTTGTTCCGGATCTGAGTTGAAGTCCTGGATGTCCTTATTAATTTTCTGTCTCGTTGAGTCTAAATCTCGTTATGGGTCTTATGTATCTGGGTATTAAGATCTCTTATTGTTACATTGATCCTTTTACCACTGTATCTTTGTTGCTTTGAAATCTATTTTATCAAATGTGAGAATTGCAACTCCTGCTTTTTGTTTATTTATTTATTTTTGCTCTCCATTTGGTTGGTAAATTTTTCTCCAACCCTTTGTTTTGAGTCTTTGTGTATCTTTGGATATACTGTTAGGTTTTGGCTGTATCTTTTGATTGGGGGATTTAGTCGATTTAAATTTAGGGTTACTGCCATTTGATGTTAACTGGCTATTTTATCCATTCGTTGATGTAAATTCTTCTTTATGTTGATGCTCTTTACTTTTTGGTATATTTTTAGAAAGGCTCATACTGGTTGTTCCTTTCTATGTATGATGCTTCTTTCAGAAGTTCTTGTAAAGCAGGCCTGGTGGTAATAAAATCTCTGAGTACTTGCTTGTTCATAAAAGATTCATAAAAGATCAAAAAGAGATCCAAGATGGCTGATCACTAACAGCTGAGGATTGTAGCTCCCAGTGAAAGCTCAGAGAACGAGAGGACACCACACTTTCAGATGAATTTTCGTCGCTCACGGACCAGCAGATTTCTAGCGGAGGAGCCCCACAGGTCGCCAGCGTGACTCTTGTGGCCGGCACAGCGGTTTTGCCGGCGCCTTGACACGGCAGCTCTTCATGCAGAGTAAACGGGACTGGTTCTCTTACTGACCAGTGTTTGGAGCTCCGGGAAGGCAGAGCCACTTGTTGCAGACTCAAGAGGGAAGCCAGACCAGAGATTCCTGGGCAGAAGAGCACATCAGTCTTATCGCTGCTATTTTGGCTGGCTCAGTGGGTTGCTTGAATCCCAGCATTGGGAATCAATAAATTGGGCATCGACTCAGAAACCCAATTAGAAAGGCGGTAATTGTAAAGACAACAGATGGATAAATTTATAATAAAGGGAAAAAACCAGCCTAAGAAGGCCGGGCATACCCAAAATCAGAACCCCTCTCCCTCTACAGGAGATTGCAGTTCCTCATCAGCAACGGAACAAACCCTGATGGAAAAGGACTGTGTTCCATTATCTGAAGTAGGCTTCAGAAGGTGGATAATAAGAAACTTCTGGGAATTAAAAGAACTTGTTCTAACCCAATGTAAAGAAACTAAGAACTTTGAAAAAAGGTTTGACGAAGTGCTGAAAAGAATAGACAATATAGAGAGGAATATAAATGAACTAACAGAGTTGAAAAATACGACACGAGAACTTAGTGAAATATGCACAAGTTTAAATAGCAGAATGGATCAAGCAGAAGAAAGGATATCAGAGGTTGAAGACCAACTTAATGAAATAAAATGACAAGACAAGAATAGAGAAAAAAGGATGAAAAGGAATGAGCAAAGTCTCCAAGAAATATGGGACTATGTGAAAAGACCCAATCTACGTTTGATTGGTGTACCTGAATGTGATGGAGAGAATGAATCCAAGCTGGAAAATACTTTTCAGGATATTATCCAGGAAAATTTTCCCAATCTAGCAAAGCAGGACACTATTCAACCCCAGGTAATACAGAGAACACCACAAAGATATTCCTCAAGAAGAGCAACCCCAAGGCACATAATCGTTAGATTCACCAGGATTGAAATGAAGGAGAAAATACTAAGGGCAGCCAGAGAGAAAGGCCAGGTTACCCATAAAGGGAAGCCTATTAGACTTACAGCAGATCTCTCAGCGGAAACCCTACAAGCCAGAAGAGAGTGGGGGCCAATATTCAACATACTTAAAGAACAGAACTTTCAGCCTAGAATCTCATATCCTGCCAAACTAAGCTTCACAATTGAAGGATCTTTGTTGGTTTAAAGTCTATTTTATCAGAGTCTAGGATTGCAACTCCTCCTTTCTTTCTCTCTCCATTTGCTTGGTAAATCTTACTCTGTCCTTTATTTTGAGCCTATGTCCTTTTTTGAGTCCTTGCACATGAGATCGGTTTCCTGAATACAGCACACCAATGGGTCTTGACTCTTTATCCAATTTGCCAGTCTGTGTCTTTTGATTGGGGCATTTAGCCCATTTACATTTAAGGTTAATAATATGTGTGAATTTGCTCCTGCCATTTTGATGCTGCTTCTTCATAGTATCAATGGTCTTTACAATTTGGTTATGTTTTTTTGCAGTGACTGGTACTGGTTGTTCCTTTTCATGTTTAGTGCTTCCTCAGGAGCTCTTGTAAGGCAGGCCTGGTGGTGACGAAATCTCAGCAGTTGCTTGTCCATAAAGGATTTTATTTCTCCTTCACTTCTAAAGCTTAATTTTGCTGGAAATGAAATTCTGGGTTGAAAATTCTTTTGAGAATGTTGAATGTTGCCCCCCACTCTCTTTGGCTTGTGGGGCTTCTGCTGAGAGATCTGCTGTGAGTCTGATGAGCTTCCCTTTGTGGGTAACCCAGCCTTTCTCTCTGGCTGCCCTTAGCATTTTTTTCTTTCATTTTAACCCTGGTGATTCTGATGATTATGTGCCTTCGGCTGCTCTTCTCAAGGAGTATCTTTGTGGTGTTTGCTGTAATTCTTGAATTTGAATGTTGGCCTGCCTTGCTAGGTTTGGAACATTGTCTTGGATAATATTCTGAAGAGTACCAACTTGGTTTCATTCTCCCTGTCACATTCAGGTACACTGATCAAACATAGATTTGATCTTTTCACATAATCCCATATTTCTTGGAGGCTTTGTTCATTTCTTTTCACTCTTTTTTCTCAAATCTTGCCTTCTTGCTTTGTTTCATTAAGTTGATCTTTAATCTCTGATATCCTTTCTTCCCCTTGATCAATTCAGCTATTGAAACCTGTGGATCAATGCAACAATAAGGATCAATGCAACAATAAGAGATCTTAATACCCGGATACATAAGACCCATAACGAGATTTAGACTCAATGAGACAGAAAATTAATAAGGACATCCAGGACTTCAACTCAGATCCGGAAAAAGTAAACTGAATAAATATTTATAGAGTTCTCCATTTTAAATACACAAAATATTGATCGGCCATTATCAATACCCATTTTTAGAATAAAGCAATATTCCTGTTCTCTCTCCCTCTTTTTCTTCCTCTTTCTTCCTCTCCTTCTCTCCTTTTTTTACTTTTCAACATCCTAGTTCCTCACCTCTACTCAATACATTCCTCTGAACACCTGATTCCTTGTGATTCTCCCATCCCACTGAAACCTCCAAAAAAGAAAAAGAAAAAGAAAAAAAGAAACTTGTGTATGCTTCATGAAGTTTTTGTGCTGTGTTTTTCAGCTCCATCATGTCATTTATGTTCTTCTCTGTGCTGGTTATTCTCGTTAGCATTTCGTCTAACCTTTTTACAAGGGTCTTAGTTTCCTTGCATTAGGTTAGAGCCTGCTCCTTTAGCTCGGAGAAGTTTGTTATTACCCACTTTCTGAAGCCTGCTTCTGTCAATTTGTCAAATTCATTCTTCATCCAGTTTTGTTCCCTTGCTGGTGAGGAGCTATGATCCCTTGGAGGGGGAGAGGCGTTCTGGCTTTTGGTCATTTCAGCCTTTTTGTGCTGGTTTCTTCCCATCTTTGTGGATTTATCCTTTCTGTTGATATTGAAGGTGTTCCTTTCTGTTTTTTAGTTTTCCTTCTAACAGGCCCCTCTGCTGCAGATCTGCTAGAGTTTGCTGGAGGTCCACTACAGACCCTGCTTGCCTGGGAATCACCAGCGGGGTCTGCAGAACAGCAAAGATTGCTGCCTGTTCCTTCCTCTGATAGCTTTGTCCCAGAAGGGTACCTGCCAGATGTCAGCCAGAGCTCTCCTGTAAGAGGTGTTTCCCACTCAGGATACCCAGGGGTCACAGAGCCACTCAAAGAGGCAGTCTATCCCTTGTCAGAGCTCACATGCTGTGCTGGAAGACCCATTGCTCCTTTCAAAGCTGCCAGGCAGGGATGTTTAAGTCTGCTGAAGCAGAACCCACAACCACTCCTTTTCCCAGCTGCTCTGTCCAAGGAAGTTGGGAGCTTTATTTATACATCCCTGATGGTCTGCTGCCTTTTTTCAGAGATGCTCTGCCCAGCAAGAAGGGAGTCTAGTCATATTCTGCCTGCAGATACCTTGCTGAGCTGCTGTGGGCTCTGCCTAGTTGCTGTGTAAACTTCTTGGCCACTTTGTTTACACAGGCAAGGTTAAAACCGCTTACCTGAGCCTCAGCAATGGTGGATGCCCTTCTCCCAACTTTTGATGCTCAAAAGTCCCAGGTTGAGCTCAAACTGCTGTGCCTGGCTTCAAGAATTTCAAGCCGTGGATCTTAGCTTGCTGGTCTTCCTGGGGGTGGGACCCACTGAGCCAGATCACTTGGCTCCCTGGCTTCAGCCCCCTATTTTTCTGAGTGGTTCTGGCTGGCGGGCATTCCAGGTGCCTCTGGGGTATGAGAAAAAAAAAAACTTCTGCAACTAAAATGGCCACCCAGTTTTGTGCTGGAAACCCGGGACACTGGTGTTGCACCGGAGGGAATCTCCTGGTCTGCGGGTTGTGAAGACCGAGGCAAAAGCAAAGTATCTGAGCTAGAGTGCTGGAGTGTCAGGAAAAGTCCCTAGTGGCTTCCCTTGGTTGGAAGAGGGAGTTTTTTGGCCCCCATGTGCTTCCCTGGTGAGGTGATGCCCCGCCCTGCTTCGGCTTGCCCTCCTTGGGCTGCACCCAGTGTCTAACCAGTCCCAGTGAGATGAACCTGGTACCTCAGTTGGAAATGCGGAGATCACTCACCTTCTGGTTCACTCTTGCTGGGACCTGGGGACCAGAGCTGTTTCTATTCAGCAATCTTGGCGGAAGTCAATTGGCTTGTTTTCTCTCAGCAGAATTCTCTGGAGATTCATTCAAGTTGTTGCATGTATTGATAGTTCATTCCTTCTTATTGTCGAGTAGTATTCCATGGTATAAGTGTACCCCATTTGTTTAGCCCATTAAAAGATATCTGGGTTGTTTCCAGTTGAGGATTATTATGAATCAAGCTGCTATAAATATTCGTGTATAGGCTTTTACATGAATGAAACACCAGGAGTACAATTGCTGGGTCATAGGCTGGTTGTACATTTCGCTTTTAAAGAAATTACCAATCTGTTTTCCAGAGGGGCTGTCCCATTTTACATTACCACCAGCAATGAATGAGTGATCCAGGTTTGCCTCATCCTTATCAGCAGTTGGTGTTGTCACTATTTCTTATTTTAGTTGTTCTGATAGGTGTGTTGTGATGTCTCATTGTGGTTTTTATTTGCTTTTCCCTAATAGCTAATAATGTTGAACAACTTCATGTAGGTATTTGCCATCTGCATATTATCTTTGGTGAAATCTCATTTGTCTTTTGCCAATTTAGGATTGAGTTGTTTGCCTTGTTTACTGTTTAACTTTTAAAAATTGATAAATAATTAGTATGTCATAAAATTCTCCCTTTAAAAATGTACAAGTTAGTAGTTTTAGCATATTCTAAAGGTTGCATAACCCTCTAATATTCTATAATTTCAGAACAAGCTAATCAGCCCCAAAAGAAACCCATGAGCAGTCACTTCCCATTTCTTCCTCCCTTATACCATAAGAACCTTGAAGCTATGTTCTGTCTCTATAGATTTGCCCATCCTGGGCATTAAATATATATGAGATCATACAATATGTGACCTTTTATGACTACCTTGCCTCGACTTAGACTCATATTTTCAAGATTTGTCCATGATGTAGCACGTATTGGTGCTTCATTCCTTTTTATGCCTGAATAATATTGTATTGTATGGATATACCACATTTTGTTTATCTGTTTATTGATAATTTAAATCGTTTCCAATTTTGGTTTATTATAAATAATGCTGCTATGAACATTCACATGTTTTGTATGCACATATTTTCATTTCTATTGGGCCTATATTCAGGAGTTGAATGCTGTGTCATATGATAATTCTGTTTAATTTTTGGAGAAATGCCAAAGTGATCACCAAGACTATTTCACCACTTTATGTCCCTACTAGCAATGTGTGAGTATAGGTGAACTTTTAGGGTCCCTTACATATTCTACATACCATTTCTTTTCAAATCTTGTTGGCAAATATTTTTACCCAATTTGTATCTTATTTTTTCAACCTCTTAATAGAGTCTTTCACATAAGACTTTAATTTTTATGAAATCCAATTTATACTTTCATGCGCCAAGCTTTTATAGTCGTTTTAGAACTCCTTGCCTAGACTTAGATTTTGAATATTTGCTCTATGTGTTTTTCAAAAATTTTAGTTTATATTTTACATTTAAGTTTGTGATCCATTTTGAATTAATATTCATATAAGTTGTCCAACAGGTAGTTTCATTTGTTTTTCTTATGGATGTCCAATTGCTTTAGCACCTTTTCTTAAAAAGGCTGTCTTTCCTAGTCTGTTGAAATGCCTTTCTGTCTTTATTAAACATCCTCCAGGCAAATATGTTTAAGTCTCTTTTGGGTTCTGTTTTGTTCCATTGATCTACAAATGTATCCCCTTGCAAATATTACATAGTCTTTTAGTTATAAAAGTGAAATTTCATAGCCTCATTCCTTCTTTTTTTTATCAAAATTCTTTTAGCTATTCCAGTTCCTTTGCCTTAACGTATAATTTTATGATACTCTTGTCTGTATGTACAAACAGTCTTGCTGATACTATTTGCCTAATTTTTTGATAGAAGTTGTGTTAAAGCTATACATCTATTTGAAAAGAATTGACATCTTTAATATATGGAATCATCCAATCTGTGAACATGGTCTATCTCTACGTTTATAATATTCTTTGATTGTTTTATCAGCATTTTGTAGTTTTCATTATATAAGTCCTGTGCATGTTTTGTTAGATTTACATCAAAATGTTTTCTTTTATGCTGGGTGATTATAAATGATATTTTATTTTTAATTTTGGGTCCATGGACTCACTGATGGTATATAGAAATAAATTGTTTTTGTTTATCTCTTATCTGTCAACATTGCTGAACTCATTTATTAGCTGTAGAAATCTTTTGTGTAGATTCCTTGGAATTTTCTTTATAGATCATTGTGATATATGCAAATCAGAACAGTTTTATTTCTTCCTTTTCAATCTGCCCTTTATTGTATCTTCTTACCCTATTGCCCTGGCTAGCACTCTACTGAATCAGAGAAGTAAGAGCAGATACCCTTACTCTGTTCCTAATCTTAGGGGGTACAGCATTTAATCTTTTACTATTAAGTATAATTTAGTTGTAGTTTTTTGTAGATGCTTTTTAATCCAGTTGAGAAAATTCCCTCTATTTCTATTTTTCGTAGAATCTTTTTTCATGAAGGGGTTTTGAATTCCAGCAGATGGTTTTTTTGCACAGACTGATATGATCATGTAACTTTTCCTCTGCCCTTTCCAAAGCTGAGTTCAGATTCTCCTTTTCCTTTTCTCTTCCTGACATCCTCTGCCTGATGATCTACATGCTGCAACTTTTGCTAGGGCACGTCCGTCCTTTTCTACTCATTCCAAGTGGCTTCTTCCCAGAATGAGCTTGGTTTACTCCCTGGTACGACTGATACTTCCCAGTATTTTTCTTCAGTGGGAACCATCTTCTAATTATAGATTTATTGTTGATCTTTTTGTGAATAGTCTGGCTTTATTGATGTTTATTTTTCTGCACACATCACCTTTCCTCCTTATCTGTCTCCTTCCCCCATAAGTCCTTTTAGTGCCTCTGCTTCTTATATCATCCCAGGTAGTTTCTTTGTATTCTGGGTACACGTATCCTGCTCAGTTCCAGCCCTCCTTTTATGCCAAGTTCTTGAAAATGCCAGCCATCTCAGCTGCCCTGTTATTGTGCTATGATCTCAAGCACTTGGAATAGACTCATTACTGGAATTAGATGAATTTTTTTTTGACCAGAGACTACTATCTCCGAAGAAGATGGTTTATCTGTGATGATTAAAGTTTTCTGTATTGATCATCCAACTCCTGAAGCTTTGGTTTCAATAGGTTTCATGGTTCCTTTGGTTTAAATAGGTAGTTTCCCCAAAAATTCTGGTTCCACTAATGCTCAGAGTGAACTCGGCACTTCTACTTGTGTGAGACCTTCCTCAAATTTTCTGTTTGTGAGAATAAGATGGCAAAACATAGCCCCTAGGGCTCATCAAATTGAGCAATAGCCAGGCTTTCCACATCACACTTCTGTGAGCCATCATTCTGGCGTGAACCTACTCTGGAATATGGAAGGTCTTCCTACCATTTACTTCCTCACTCCACACCCCCCCAGCCCATGGAAGCTGCCTCTGCTCTTGGCCTTCTATCTCTATTTCTCCATGTACTTTCAAGAACAAAATTGGATGCAGGCTGCAGACTTTTGTCTTTATTTTCTCCTCTCCTCATCTCCCAAAGGGCTTGCTGCAGTTAACACACAATGTCACCTGCTTGAAGTTTTTTTTGTGTGTGTTTTTTTTTGCCTTCCTTCCTGTTCCTGCCCCTGTGAGTTCCACCATCTTGACCTTTCCCATACTCTATCTCCTAGGCTGTCTACCTGGATGATTGCCACAGGCCTGTCACCCCTTCCCCTACCCTTCCTTCATTCCTTCACCTCTCATTTAGTGGTCACAAAAAATGTACAACCCACACACCCACTCCTCTGGGAACACGCCTTTTATTCTCATAGCAGGCCTTTCCAGTAGACAGGCAGGTATTATTCTTCCTATTCAACGAATGAGAAAAAACCTGGTCAAGATAAAAGAACAGCTGGTTAAGAGCCGGGCCAATGCTGTTTCTGACTTCTAGCTAACTCATGTGGGCCTGCAGAAAGGGGAAAATCCCTCCCACACTACTCTCCATTTTTCTGCTCTGGTAGTGACTTATGCCTTACCTACTCAGACACCTTCTGCATAAACATCATTGGCTGGTTCAGAGTTATCATCGTTACTTCCTTAACATAAATTATCATGGATCAAGGAAAGACTGGTAATTCTCAGAATCACCATATATAATGCTTTTTGTTCTTGACATGTCACTGATAGAGAAAGGACAGAAATACTCATTGGCCTGAGATTATGAAGATGACTGAGGTGGGAGTTGTAACATTGATGCCTATATCAGAAAAAGGTCTTCTGTCAACCAGCAGGACAAAGTCCCTCTCCCCACTTCACCATAAGAACAAGGAAGATGCAGGCTGACTAGAGAGGATGGAGCCCAGGTAACACCACATAAGAGATGGAGTCAGGTGTGAGCTTTGAACAGCTGCTTCTGTCATGCCTAGAGTTTTGGGACAAAGGCTGGCTCTTTTTATGCCTTACATGGCATAATGTGGGACATGGAAGAAGAAAAAGCTGTCACTTCAGTTCCTTCCTTCAAAGAGTAAAAGGTGAATTTGTTTTTGTCTACTATTAGTAGACTTCGGGGGAAAGCTGTGTGGAGTAGTGAGGGAGAATGGGGACAGCCACCTAACCAGCTAGATTAGTTGAATCAGCCCTGCAGATCAGCACAGTGACAGATGTCCCAACCAGATGGTACACACATCCACTTCATAAATACACTGTAGAAGTCTAGAGTCTAGGGGAAGAAGCTTTTCTGCCATGAGGGCTCCTGCCCAGGAACAATTGGCTGACACCAGTCTACTGAAAGTCAGGCTCCGAGAAGACCACAGCTTCTCTGCCATGTAGGGGTGAAAATCCTGCCGCATGTTTCTCAGTTCCCATCTTTGATGCCTGAAATCTCACCATTAGCACCCTCTTCTTTGGTTTAAGGGTTCTATTATACAAATACATTTATAACAACCAAGACAAGTGTTTTCAGTTTTTCTGTTGAAAGAACTACAGATACTTTTTGCGAGTCAGTTTACACGTGAGGGAAGTATGGTGGTTAATTTTATGTGTAAACTTGACTGGACCCAGATGTCTTGATTGATTAAACATTCTTTTCAGGTGTATCTGTGAGGGTGTTTCTGGAAGAGATTAGCATTTGAATTGGTAAACTGAGTAAAGCAGATGGCCCTCCCCAGTGTGAGTGGCATTATTCTATCCATTGATGGCTGAATAAAACAAAAAAGCAGAGGAATTTGGAATCACCTTCCTTCTACCTGACTGCGTGAGCTAGGACATCAGTCATCTGTCCTTGGTACTCCTGGTTCTCAGGCCTTCAGACCTGGACTGCAGCCTACACTATTGGTTCTCAGGCTTTCAAACAATACCACTAGCTTTTCTGGTCTCGAGCTCGAAGATAGCAGATCATGGGACTTCTCAGCTTCCATAATTGTGTGAAGCAGTACTTTATAATAAATCTTATTGGTTCTGTTTCTCTGGAGACTACTTTTCTTAGTTTCTAATGTTCTTCTAATACCCTAAGAAAGATCATGAAAAAAAGAGAAGTTGGAATGTCAAGGTTAGATTTCCTAAGTGGTACCATGGAAAAGGTAAAGATTAGCTGTACCATCCTAGTAAGAAATTTCACTCTGAGCAATTAATTATCCTTCAGCTGAGATAACCATGGCGACCTCATAGTGTTGTGGAAGGCCCATGTGTGAAATGATATATATGACAACCCCTCAAGTGTCTTACACATGCAAAAAAAGAAAGCAGCTATTTTCACACCCTTCCTGGGTGCTGCTGTCATACTTTCTTTAAATGTCCCTCTGAGCTAATTGTCCTGTTCAAGAACACACATGAAATATCTCTTCATTATCACATCCACCAAAACAAATCCTAGCTATTAATGACAAATGAGAATGTTCCAGTTACCTTTCTGTCTTAGAAAGCAGCATCCGTCAGCTCTGTGGGGAACATTTGCTCTTCGAAGACTGGCCCAGGGATTTTGAGAAATGAGCCAGTGAGACAGGTTCCTTGCCTGCAAGGAGTTCCTCCCTTCTCCCAGTTATCCAGTAGCATTGTCACAGAGCCCAGAGAAAAGAGAAAACAGGAGATGGTCTGTGGCTCCCAAGAAGTGAGTGTCTCCCCTTGTTTCAGGGTGTCATGAGATCAGCACTACAGTTAGGCGCTGATATGGTTTGGCTCTTTGTCCCTGACCAACTCTCATGTGGAATTGTAATCCCCCTGTGTTAAAGGCGGGGCCTGGTGGGAGATGATTGGATCATAAGGGTACTTTTTAAAGGCTTATCACCATCCCCATACCCCTAGTGCTGTCTCTTGATAGAGTTCTCACAAGATCCGATGGTTTAAAAGTGTGTGGCACTTCTGGCCCCACTTCACTCTCTTTCTCTCTCATCACCATGTGAAGAAGGTCCTTGCTTCCCCTTTGCCTTCTACTATAATTGTAAATTTCCTGAGGCTTCTCGGTCTGTTTCCTATTAAGCCTTCAGAACTGACTCAATTAAACCTCTTTTCTTCATAAATTACCTAATCTCAGGTAGTACTTTACAGCAGTGTGGAAACAAACTAATATAGGACCCTAGTGAAGACCTGGCTCAGGATTGGGACTGCCCAAAGTGTTAGGTGCAACAGAGTACATGGGGCTGTACAGCAGATGTTGAGACATTTATAGGACTTGTAACTCCCTTCTACTTAGTTATGTCTTAGAAACCCCTAACAACCACAGCACTATACAGTGTTCCTCCAGTGGACACCTATGTCATTGATTCCTTCCAGGCCTCAGCTGTCATTTTTAAAAGGAAGCTGGGTCAGTCGCAAACAAGATTCTGTGTGAAAGGGCAGTAGTGGTGGTGAAAGTCCCAGAAAACAGTCACAGAAAAACTGCCTGTAGGAACTGAGATTGTTAAAAGGACATGGGGAGCGGGATGTGAAGGGTGTTGCACTAGAGAGAGAGCCAGCTTATTCTGTGCAGCCTCTGAGCTCAGCTAGGACCAATGTGTTGGTGGAAATTAATAGGAGCATTGGTCTCAGAAAGTTTGCTACTAACAATTAAAGCTGCTCAACTTGAAATTGGCAAATTAATGCATTCTTAGAATTCTCCACTACACTTGATCTTAGCCAAAAGGCCGAGAAGCAATTAGAATTCTCTTCCTATGAGGCTTTCACATAGCCACGTGGATATCTTGGTTATAGCTAAGCCATCCATTAATGGCACAGTTTACTGTGCAAGGGAATAGATTAATTTCATATTCCTTCTATGAGTTATGCTCAGAAGTAAGCCTAATGGAGACATGTAATAAAAGAAAAGATGACCCTCTTTTTCTGCTCTGATTTTGTGAGCTGCTTGCTGCTGTACAGGCTTTTCTTAGGAGTACTGGGATCTCAAGTACTATGGGGTTGCGACCTGAGGTGTAATCCCACTTCTCTCACTAACTTGGGCCCCCTTCTCCTATGGGAGGAGTCATTGACGCAGCTCTTTTGAATATGCTGGATAAAGATATGATGAAGAATCTAGAGAAATAAAAAAATAGCACTGAAAAGATTTGACTTTGTCAAGGAGGAATGATGTAAAGGCTCTAAGAGGA
The DNA here is from genome assembly GCF_049354715.1 of Callithrix jacchus. Taxonomy (NCBI): domain Eukaryota; kingdom Metazoa; phylum Chordata; class Mammalia; order Primates; family Cebidae; genus Callithrix; species Callithrix jacchus. The sequence goes on along the minus strand of NC_133503.1, from coordinate 98,269,038 downwards.
GTTGCCGATCTTTTATAGACTCATTGAACTTGCAGCCCAGGAAGACATCTTCTCTGGGACCCTCTTTCATCACTCCCCTGTGTGTGGTCAGTGCCTCCAAGCCATCCAGCTTGTCCTGCTTGACCAATGACAGTCTGGACCTTTCTTTTCCTTTCCCATCAGAATTCACTGGTGCTTTTCCAAGACCCGGAGGAATTAACGTGAGAAATTTTCAGGCATTGAGACCAGATGGGAAGTATTTCTGACCAAGAGTGACTGCCTCAAAACATAGCACCTGGGTTTCTTGTCTAGCTCAGAGGTTTTCAAATTCTTTTGCTTCTGTATCCCCTAAAAGCATTGTAATGAAGTGTGTACTGTCATGTAATTTTTAGGAATAGTGATGTTTTTCACCATAAATTTAGACACTTTAAAGGATGTAATTCGGGGCATATTATAAATGTTTTCGTGTTAAAATGAAAGTTGAATTTCTCCTATAATGTATACAGTTGAATCTAAACACCATGATAATGGATAACCATCATTCCATTTTTAAAATCAAATACTTCTGTAACTTTTAGAAATTTGACTTTCTTTTTCTACTCAAACTTAAGTTTTTATTCAACTTCCTCCAAAGAACTTTACCTTAAGGTAACATAATTTTGTTTGAAAATACTGCTTACCATGTCACAGTTACCTGCAATTTTAACATAGCTAAATTCAATTTTTTACTTTTATTTCCTGTGACCATAAAGCTCTAAACATTAAAAAATCTATGCAATTGAATTATTACCAATATACTACTGATACAATATAAACATATTAGTAAATACAAAAAGTAAAATTATATTTCAAATGCATCCTTTGATGAGATGATAAACTTTTTTTCAATTACTTCATTTATCTGTAGATGAACATTACTTATTGCTGAAATAAGGGTCAGTATCAATCCTATTTCTATTTTTCATTTTTATAGATGTAAGTTGAAGGAATTGAAAGTGTTTTATTATAACAATGTAATTCAGTTCTTTGAATTCATTCTATGTTATATGCCAACATTTACCTAATGGTCTATTAGCAAAAGCATTTTTAATCTTTGGTCACATGACTATTTGATAAAGTCCTTCATTTCTTTTAAACAGTGAATTAGAAAGCACCTGACTGGCAAAAAGATTTCTTCTCCAGCAACGTGAATAAATTTACTTTCTTAATTTCTGGGAAGTACACAAAGAGAGCTTTACTAAGATTTATCAAATTATTTTTAATTATGCTGTAACACCTATACTTAGGCCCACCTTTTAAAACCCGTATCACCAGAAATGGCAGGAAAAATAAACAAATTTTTAGTTTTATTACACATTTGCCAAAACATTGCTTTTTGCTAAAACGTGTTGATCTCATTTATTATTTTAAATGTACTGCCACTAATTTGGAGTTGCAGATTTAACTCATTTATAAAAAATATCTGTCATAAAATCTCATTAGCAGGGCCAGTCTTTACTGTCAAACCAGTCAGCCAGATCAGATGCAATTTCTGTTAGAAAAAGTTTTTCCTTTTTGAATTTAAATAGCTATTTTGAGGAATATTATAAAAATCAATGAGAACTAAAAGTGTATCTTGTGAAACTGATCACTAAAAACAATTAAAATAATAAAGATCTAATATAACTAATTGTTCCATGTTTAAGTTATAAAAACAAGATGATCAATACACTATTTCTCATATAAGGCAGGAAAATGATAAAAGGCATGGCATATCTCTAGTAAAATTATGTGCAGGTGTTGAATATTGCTGACTGGCTTTGGTGAATGGTTAAACAACAAATATTTTATAAGATAAAATGGTAGAAACAACTATGGTCTGAATGTATTCCCCAAATTTCATGTGTTGAAACTTAATCCATAAATTCATGAAGTTGATGGGGTAGACCCATGATAGTCCATGGCTTTCTAACAAGAGGAGAGACCTGAGTTGAAATCCACGTTTTGCCTCTTCTCCTTTCTATCACAATTTGAGACAACAAGAAAGCCCTCAGCAGTTTCTGAGCAAATTCCAACACCAGGCTCTTGGATTTCCCAGTCTCCAGAACCATGAGCTGAATGCTGCTTTTTAAAAATAAATTATCTAGTCTGGTGTTTTGTTACAGCAACAGAAAACAGACTAAGACAAGAATTGAATATACTTGAATAAATGTTTCATGTTATGGTTTGATACAGTGGGTTCTGTCAACTTTATCAATGAATGCACATAAAATCTGAAAGAAGCCATGTGAAAGCTTTTTATCCTTGGGTTATTGCATCTTGTAAAAATTTGGCATTGCCAGAAGGCATTCTGGTTACATTTAAAATAATGAGCATGGCAAATCTATACTGCTTTAGCTCTTCCAAGTTACTTTTCTTCTTAGTCAAGATACATCCTAGGGAAGGATATTGACAATAATGGGAAATAATTGCTAACAATTATATGCAGAAGACATTTTTGGCATTCACTGCCATCTACTGAGTTTCTTTGTTTCACTTTCTCGTGGCTCTCCCTTAACGGCAAGTACTTTGACAAGTCAGGAAAAGAAAATAAGGCGTTAAATCAATATTGTCATTATTATCATCACTCCACTTTATTTTATATCTGAATTCTGAAAATCTATTTGTGAGTCCAAACACCCAATTTCTGCATTATCTAACATAATCAGCTTTAACATGTGTATAAAAGGTGAAAGCCCGGGGCTCTATGGATTTATGATTAATCATCAAACCTTTCCCTCGTTGGCTGTATCTGAGGTTTTTGGTGTCATATTAAGAGCAATGTGTCATATTAAGATTTGGGATAGGTAGCCCTGTATCTTTTTTTATTTCCTTTTTTTTCAAGATGGAGTTTTGCTCTTGTTGCCCAGGGAGGAGTACAATGGTGCCATCTTGGCTCACTGTAACCTCTGCCTCCCAGAGTCAGGTGATTCTCCTGCTTTAGCCTCCTGAGTAGCTGGGATTAAAGATGTGTGCCACCACACCTGGCTAATTTTTGTATTTTTAGTAGACACAGGGTTCAACCATGTTGGTCAGACTGGTCTTGAACTCCTGACCTCAGTTGATCCACCTGCCCCCCAAATACCTCCCCCTTTGGCATCCCAAAATGCTGAGATTGCAGGCGTGAGCCACCAAATCCAGTCCTATATCATTTTTTATGTGGGAAAAGAAACTCATTCTCAGCAGATCAATTTAAGGAAAGAGTATAGTGTTTATAGAGGATCTGAAAATTAAATTCCTGAATACTGTCCTTGAGCATGCAATCTGTGAAGTCATCACATATCTTTAGGTATGCATACCTCAGTTTGAAAATCATGAATCAGTCATACCTGTATACAGCTTAACCTGACCCAATCCAAGATTGTTTATCATGGGATTTCAATCCCTGGAGGAGGATAACCAAAGGATTCTAAAGAGGGCCCAGAGAGGTTGAGTTGGAATTGCTGCAGAGAAGTTCTGGGTGGCATTGAGGGACCTCCAATTCCAATCTGGTGTTCATCCTGCATGTTCCTGCTATCAGTGAGTGCAAAAGGTCTCCTGGCCCTTTTTTAGTGAAAGTAAGGGCAGCACCATCCTTCCCAAACCAGATGATTAGTGTTGCTAACTGCCATACCAACAAAGGCAAGCAGATGATATAAATGAATGAAGAAGACAGGATGTAAGAAAAGAGGTGATGAGAGTTTGATAAAAGAGGACATGCTTCATCCACAGGTGGAGGCAGCTGTTCAGCTCCAACCCCACTGTTGCTATATTTTCCACTTTTCTATCTAGATATTCACATGAAATCTCTTGATTTGTAAATGTCAGCAATTAAGTAAACATTTTTATACAACACATTGAAAAACAAGTCTCCAGGTTAAGTCTGCTCAATGGTTGTTAGCAGTCTCCTCCCAAAGGCAACATGGTGTTATGTTTGCCTGTGGTGAGAGAACAAATCAGTCTTAAATCAAAGTTTGGGTCTTCCGAGGTGAGCCCAGCTATTTCTCCAGTTCTTAGCTCTGTCTCAGTAGTTATTAATGCTTCACAAGACATTGCTGGATCCTCACACGAGTCTTTCAAGCTTAAAGTGCAGAGTCAGTTACTACTTCAACCTTTATGGAGGCTGAGGAATTGTCATCAGCGCACTCCACAATCCATAGAGTTGGATGGAACTTTAAACATCATTTCTTCCAGCTCCCCTGTTTTTACAGCTTCTCATAACATTCTCTAAATATTAGTATTGGGGCTAACAGAACTTGGATTAATAAATGGAGGCTATGAAATCCCAGTTCCTGGATGCTCTCCTCATATGCCGCTTCCAAAGACTGTAAAAACATTTCCATAGAAAGAAGTAGCTGTGATGCTAGTTTCAGCCTTTCTTCCAAACCCTGACCTATAATTACCCTGAGCTCTTTAACTTCAGATCATGTGCTAATTTTAAAATATGTCCATAAATTCTGTGGTATTCCTCCTCTCAGGAGGTAGAAACTAATTTCCTTTATCCTTGAGTATGGGCTATACTTAGTGACTTGCTTCTAATGAATAGAATATGATAGATGATGGTGACTTCTGAGAAGAAGTCATAGCTTTTGGCTTGTTCCCAGCTCTTTTTAATTACTTGCTCTTGAGGAAGCCAGAAGTTATGGGGACACTCAAGCAGCACTGGAGAGACGCTCATGAGTAGAAGAACTGAGGCATCCTGCACACAGCCGTGGACAAAACTATATTGGGAGCAGATTGTCTAGCCCCAGGTAAGTCTTCAGATGATGGCTTTTTTTTTTAAATAATTTTTTTTAAAGAAAGGTAATTAAATTTAAGGAAGACTTATTATAGCCAGCGGTTAATAGCCAAAAAGGTGGTGGTATGTCATTTTTAAGAATTTTCCTTCAGGTTGAACAAATTTTAATGATCTGGTAAACAGTTAATTTAGATCTGCCCCAAGGTTCCTTTCTCTTAATGAGATTAAAAGTTTAGGGTAAATAGGAAACTTAACCAAAACCTGAGAGGTGCATTAATTTCAAATTCAGCTCAGTAACCCCCCAATTTAAAAGTTCTTCCTGCCATAACACACATATCAAGACCCAAGATTTCTCAGAGAGCATCTGATGCTCACTCTCCAGAGGCTGAGCTCCCATTGCAGGGGCAATGTTACCTTTAGCTCCTCTTGTCTCTCTCTGGCTTTAATCTTAGAGGTCTGTTCCTTAGTCTCTGTTGAGGTGAAACTGCAGTATCTGAACGCAACCAGCCAAGTAAGCAACTTTAATACAAGCCAAGTTAAAGTTTCACTTCCATAATGGACAAGGAGAGACCAGAAGACATTTCTCATGCACAGGGAGTGCATAAATCCCCTGAATTGCCAGGTTTCAGGGTCACATGAGACCTCTAGAAGGCTCTGATAATCATCACTTTGTCATCTTGTAGGTTCCAGGTATCTGGGTACACAAGAACTAAGCCTTAATGACTTTAAATTCTGTCTCAAATTTTTATCCTCTTACAAGTTTAAGCTTTTTGTCTGAGTAAAAGTGCAAATATTCCATGAAGAAGTGAGGTCAGATCTCTTTTGGCAGGGATAAAGAATACCGCAGAGTGGGTCTTAATGGCAAGGAGTGAGAATAAGTTTTGAAGTGTATGGGAATGCCTTGGAAGGGAGAAAACGTGTAGAAATAAAAGGATCTTGGTCTAATTCTCCTTTGTGTCCAGAGGCAGCTCTGCAAATATCATCTTAATGAGCCACTGCCTAGCCCCTAATCTCATAAAATCCTCAAAAGGGAAAACGCATGAATGGCAGAGCTGATTCTCTCTTTTGATATTTGCCCTTGGGTTTGCTGGCCTGACTTCTGGGGCTCTGGGAACACATGAATTAGCAAGAACCAGAGAAGGCATTCAAAAATAGTCCTCTTCAATGATGAGCCAAATCAGACAGTTACCTTACAGCTTGCATATTTATTGAACAAATACTACTAAAATAGCTAAAATACATTGGGTACTTGTCATGAGTGCATCAGTAAAGATCACATTGTTACAAAAGCCTGCATTTTCAGCAGTACACAACTGCAATTCTACATAAATGCCACAGATGCAGAATACTGTTTTCTTGCTCTATTTACACAGCTGATATACCTAATGAAGGAGGGAGAGGAGGAATGCACAAGAAACTCAGGCCAATGGGGGAGCAAGAAGAAAACGAAGAAGTGCAGCGCATGCGTCATCGGTGTTTAACAGTCAGAAGCGGAACAGTTCAGAACAAGGCCTGCCCTGTCAAAAGAAGAGCTAAAAGACAGTTATATAAAAATTAAGGTGGGCTTTCAGACTGGCTAACACAACAACATTCCATGAGTAGATGGTATTTTATTTTTGTTTATCCATTTCATTGGGAGCAAGAACAAAAATGTAAATCTACACCTTGCTTATCAAAATTGCCAAAAAAGGAGTGCTCTGCCTTTCAAAAAAGTACAATTATTTTGGAAAGACATTGTTTTCCAATTTAGTATTTGGAGAGGATGTCATTTTCATATTCCTACTCAGATGCCAGTGTTTTGGATTTTTTCAGGGGAATTTACTTAAAAAGGTTTTGCTCTTTGTTTCCCCAAATGTCCTTTCAAACAAAGAACCCAAAGAGACACCTCAAAATGCCTGTAAAATTATTGCTTTTCTTTCTCTAAGTCAGGCAGGCGAGGCTACGGAAAGGAAGAGATTTGGTAAGTAAATTACAGTTTTGTGATTGCTCCCGCTACCGTGACTGCATGTCTGTAAGTGCCAGCCAACGAGACATCGTCTCTCACACTCTGGTAGCATTTACTCAACCTACAACACTGAGGGAGAAAGCCACACTGAAGACACAAGGAAAACAAGTCAATCCAGTCTAGAGAACAACATTCAGGGAAACAGAGTACCAACACCTTCTTAGAACATGGAAATAAAAAATAACTCCATCAGAGCTACCTCGCCAAGGAGCATGTTGAAAGTCCAAAATAGCACCATTCATCAGTGTCTCAGGTCCTGTGGCAGCATCTCGGTCACTTACCACAAGGAAACAATGAGTTTCAAACTACTTCTATACATCAAAAGAGTACATGGATAAAATATAGAGATATACAGACAATTGATGAACATAAACTACTAGGTTTGTTACATCTAAATGAAAAAAAAAGGGGGGGACTCTCAGCCTCTGCAAGAAGCAGTCGGGAGCTGTGTGAGTGAGTGAAAAGGCAGGAGTGGACCGGTTGTGTGAGCGCGGTGGGAGTTTGAGTTGTGGAAGACATTGTTGTAGCGAACCAGGCCTGAAGGCCCACCTGTAAGGGTTGTAAACGTGGATTCACAGTGTGAAATTCTGAGCGTTTTCACTTGAGTCAGAATGATTAAAAACTGGTTTGATGATACCTATTTGTCCACTGTAAATTCTCTAAAGCAAGGCTCAGAGTCCCATAGTTTCTTCTTATACTTGATGATTTACACAGAAAAAAATCCCATATATGATACCATGACCTCATCAATACCCATACACCATATGTAATACAAATGGAGGTGTTACGATTAAAAAAAGTGGAGGTAACTGATTCTTGGGGAGCGGAGTTCATTGCTGCCCAGTGGAGGCAGGGAGGCAGCGTTTGTCTCATCATCCTTCTTCCGGTTCACTTCCTTGGGGACAGGAAGTCTTCCCTGCAAAGCAGGCAGAGCCACACACAAAAGACAAAATTAGTCATGCTTCTGAAACCATTTTTTAAAATTTTGCTTTTCCTGCCCAGACCACATTTTACTCTTGCTGTTGAGTTTACATATTAAACACAGTTCACCTGAATGTAAATATTAGGTCTGTAAGGAAATAGAGTAATTAAACATTGGCCATTTTTGCTTCAGTAGAATGAAGTGCTTCTGTCATGGCAGTGCCAGCCATGTGGGAGGCAGCATTCCCCAGAGTCAGGTTTCTGGGGACAGTTTCTAGTATCGGGTAGGGACCAATCTTAGACTAGGTGATAGATACTCACAGGAGTGTCAATTGATAATTTTAAAAAAAAAAAGTCCAGTGGGTGTGATGAAGAGTCATGATCTATTTTCTAATAAGTAATAAAAATATTTAAAACCATCTCAATTTGCATAAATCTTATGCTTCTTCTACATGCCACTGGCACATGCCATAAATGGGTACCAAAGATGGTAAGTGTCTGGGAGGGAAATCATGTGAAGGTGCCCAGACAGCAGTTGTAGGAAAGAGGGGGCTAGTGGGAAACCAAAGCCAGAAGAGAGTGAGAGTCAGCTCATCTAGACTGACTGGGGCTATTCTAAGTCTTTCCTCACAATCCTGATGAGTAAGGTTTTTTGTTTGTTTCTGACTAGAATAACTCAGTTTCAGTGTGACTGCTGATCCACCACCATGCAGCTCCCTGGACACACTGCTGCAGTGGCAACAGTAGAGAGGAGCTCTCCATGACAACCAGACAGCAGAGGCATGGTGAAGCTCACCTGCCCAGTGATGCACAGTGAAGGTCTTAGTTTACCACAGATGAATTGTATGCCCTGTTCAGGTATGAACGTAGTGAATATTTGAGATAGTCTTTTAGTTTTAATTACTGATATTGTTTTGGAAAAAATTATGTTTTGAGTTTAAAAGATGTATTTATTTTTTCTTTTTGTTTAAGTCACATGTTCTAACACGACAGTTTTAATAAGGCAATTTGACTAGATGTAAGTACTTGGATTAAAGGGATAATCTTACTTTGTGACCTATAAATTATCACATCTGAATTTCTTTCAATTTCAATTGTTTCAATTTCAAACAACTTGAAACTGAATATTTTCAGCAATCCAGGGGTGAACTAAATACAACAGATAATTCAACTTTATAAAGTCTTACTTAATATATAGATTTTTCTGTATTAAACATCTGGTTTGCTTCGATTTTGTCTCAGACTTTGAGAGCACACAACATTTCCTGGATATATATGAAATCTAACCATGAGGCACTTTAATACTCCAATCTTAGGCTGTGATTTTAGAGCTTGTTTTGCTATCACTAAATACCAATGGGACCAAAGCAGAAAATTAAATACAAATATAATTCACTACTCATACACCTTTAAGGCTCTAGATTCAGTCTCTAAAAGCATAATATTGGGTAGTTACTTGCAGTTGTGAAAATAATTTCAATGTTGGAATTTTGGTACACAATGCCAAAATTAAAAAAAAAAAAAGGACATCTACTGTAATCCCAGTGTCTTTAAAGTAGTGCTACCATTCTGACCCCACCTCACCTCCCAGTCAGTCAACCAGTTACCATGGTTCAGGATAGGACAAACTTAGGTTTTGGACAAATGAAGAGTTCAATGGCTGTTGATTGTTAAAACCAAAAGTTGGTCAATGTTAACTCAACAATTATACTCTTGCCTTGTGTAACCTTGCCTTAGAACAGCTCCAGTTAAAAAAACAAAAAACAAAAAAACTCCAGTTCACACTTACTCTGTTTGAAAGTGAATACACAGAACATTAGTGTATCTCTCTATTTAAATCTCAGTCTCAGTACTAATAACCCTCTACCTCCATGAAACATACATAATAAAACAAAATGAAGAGCTGAGGATTTGGGAAGAGGCACTTCCAGAAAAAAAGAAAGTGAAGATTATTTCAGATTTGAATTTACCGTTCTTATTATTTTTTCTGTTTCAAGGTCCGAGATACACATTTCTTCATTCATTATTCATATTCTGAGTGCCTACTATGGCTGGAGTACTTCATTTGATTTTAAGCTTAGAGACTGAAACAGAAAAACAGTCCCAGCCCATCTCACCCTTCATTAACTTGCTGTGTGGAAGACAGTCATACAGACTGGACCCTAATGAGGCAATGGTAGTAAGGCCCACAGGGAAGTGTGTGCTGCTAAAGCAGCCCGAGGGACAGAACTCAACATGCCGTCGGGGTCAGGGGCTCCTGGGGAGACAGAGTTCTGTACATCCTCCCTGTGGAGTCCTGGATTTACTAGATTTCAATCCGCTTCCCCTGATTGATTGTACTCCTCCTCCCCCTCCCACTATTTTTTTTAAATAATAGGCTTTCTGCCCCCACTAAAGGAATTTTAGGCTCCTGAGATAAGTGGAGGAGGCATTTTGAAGACGGGACACAAAGATGTCTTCTTAGTCCAGAAGTCAGACCTTATAAGAATTCAAGCCAAAAAAAAAAAGTCCATCCATGGAGAAAATAGTTCCTCTCTCATCCAGCACATATTGTGCCTACAGAACTGAGAGATTTGAGTAATTCAAGAGGCTAGGGGTTGGGGGCAGATGTGTCCAGTGGCTCCCACAGCCCCGCTGTCCTAGAAGTCATGCCAGTTAATGTGCCTCAGGGTGGATCAGCCCTTCTGACGGATGACTACTAGGAAATTAATTCCCAGTTACTCAATAATGTGCTTGGGACCAAGTTAGTCAAGTTTATTTTTCCTACAATTATGCAAAGATATGCTTTTCTAGAAGGAAACTTCTGGAAAAAAACCAAATACACTATGCTTAAAATATTATTCACAAATTTAGAGAAGGAAGAACTTAAAATAGCAGAAGACCAGAATACCATGATCCACTTTGCCCACCCAGGGGAGCATGTCTTTCTTTGTGTGGGGCAAGACCTAGCACCCCAGAGCTGGCTTTCTAAGAGTAGGGGGAGGCACCATTGATTATATTGAGGAATTATGCCTAGTCTTGCCCCTATGTCATCAGTATCAACGAGAGGACCTTTGGATGCTTGAATGAGTCAAGAACTAATGCAAAGGCTAGACCTTGCCTTGTTTTCACATCTTGCCCTCAGCTCCTTAAGAGAATTATGCCCTGATCTGGCACAGTGATGTATGTCTACAGTTATACTGCTGTTGCTGTTGGTGTGCTGTTGGTGAGGTGTGGGTGTGTTTTAAGGAAAGCGCTACTATTTTAGCTCTCTTCCACTCCAACTCTACAAATCAGTGCAAGTTTAGTTCAGGCAGGGCCAAACCATTTTGTTCACCTACTTTGCTGCCAGTGATTTCAACCTTGACCTTCAAAAATACTCTGCAAGATTAAAAGTGATTTAAGATTGTTTTCTTTCAGTGCAAACTGCCAGTTGATACAACCTCTTCAGTTTCTGCCTGCCTGTGTAAGATAGGCAATTGTTGAGACTATTTAGTATAAATAAAATAATTGCTTAAACATTGAAATACTAGTAATAGCTGGGGGAGACCTCACCATTAGTCAATTACACTTTTAAATAGAAATTTTATTTTCAGTGGATTCTATTTTTCTTTATTAATTGCAAAATCAGCAAGTCATTGGTAAAAAGAACACTCTTCCTGCCTGAGGTCAAAAAAGTATTTACCCTAACAGGCAAAGTCCAATATCTAGTAACAACTGGTAAATAGTTGTTACTGTTTGTTTCAGAAATTATGCTAAAATCAAAAATATAAATTTTACAGATATTCTTCAGACAGAGAACTGCCACACCTATGATGTCAGAACAATGAAACCATGTTTACAAAATGTTTTTTAGGCTTAAAAATTAGAAGAAAGGAATGTAACAGTTTTTTGTTCCTCCCATTTTGCTTAGTGGATAATCTTGTATCAGACCTTCAGACATTATTAGCAGACAATTATGTCATCATCTTATACTTTTAAGATATCTTTTAGTTTGATCATTGTATTTGAGTTTGTCTAACCAGGAATGAAACAGATTTAAAAACTTGTGAAGTGTATACTTGATAAACTGATTCCATGTTTTAAATGAAAATTTGCTTTTGATTTATCAAGAAAGGAAGACAATGTGAACTTTAAGTCATAAAACTTTAGGATATTTTTAAAAAGTATGTTATTTCCAAGGTCATCATAGTGTCAGATTAATAGGTTGTTATAGCAGCCTATAATGGATGTTAAAATGAAAAAGGAAAAAGCTCTGATATTTTTAAACAACTGTTTCTATATTGAAAACAGTGTTAACAAAATGGCATCTAGGGATCTTACCTTAGGAAGCCTTCCCTCCATCTCCTTGTTTGGAAATGGTTCTTGATTGATCCAGACCAACAGCTCTGGGTAATAAACCTATGGAGACACAAAAGCATACACATTCAGATTAAAACCAGGATCCACTCTGAAACCACATGGGATAAGCTGAATGAGCTCAATTCTCCTCAGTGGTCACTTACTCCCAAATGCAACTTAGAGCACTGGGGACACCATTAAACTCTTTCAAACTGTTAGTGTGCTTCTGAACACACACTCCACTCAGGAGAGTTTCAGCTCCACGTCTTCCAAGATGAAGTCCAATAAACCAGAGATATCAATCAATGTTATTTTTAGCAGGCAAAGTAGCAGCTTAATGATATGTCTGGCTGAGTCACTAAGTCACCAGGGAGGTCTAACTTTCAAAGCAACGTATGATAAGTATCCTTGCAAAACTCCATCAAACAGTGTTACGGGTTTTTATTAGAAGGCTAAAGATTATGAACAGAGTAAAAGAGGAAAGAAAGCAGCCGGATTCTCTCCAAGTCCATGTGGCCAGTGACAACACATTCTGCCCAGCTGCCTGAAACAGCCAAGTGTCTGAGGGAGGGGTGGGAGACAGGTGTCATCACCATGAATGATTCAGAGAATACTAGCTGATGAATTCAGTGGTGGGAGGGGGTGGAGCGAGGGAGTGGAACTGAGTAACTCTGCTTTAAATATACAAAGGATGATTAGCACAAGGTTGCTGACCAGCTGTTCTCCATCTTCAGTACTGACAGGCATGAGCCAGGAAAGGCCTTAAAATTACAACTAAGATTTGGGTCAGCTCTAAGGAAGAACTTAGCATAAGAACTGTTAAATTACTAAAAGAAATTAGAGAAAAACTGTAAAATATTCTTTAAAAAATTTAGAAAGAGAATTCAACAGCCATCTGTCAGGGCTAATTCACATTTAATATAGTCCTGATTGAAAGCAGAGTGAAATTAGGTAAGATTCCCTCCAGATCTGATTCTCCAAGTTCTGTAAATAAGTGTCACATTTAATAAACAATAATTAAGAGTCACACCTCATTAACAGATTAACAGACTTAGATGTCTGTTTAGAGTTTGCTTTTGGAAGCTCTAATTGAGGTAACCTAATCATTGAGTTGACTGTAATGCTTGGTATAACCGGATCAATCCACTTGGTCAGGGGATCTAGGGTAGGAAATGGGGATGGCTAACTGTGTTCACTCTTTGGAATGACTGAACAGTAACTATCTTTGCTCTACACCGGTGACATTTATAGCACATCCTAGCTTACAAAACAATTTTGCATACATTATTTAATTTGTCCTAAGCCTATATATTGATTATTAAACAAATGAAGAAATTGAAACTCAAAAACGTTAATGACTTGCCCAAAGTCATACAGGCAGTGTTAGGTAGGACTGAAACTCAAAGTAGGTTTCTAGATTCTAAACTTCATTAACTTCCACTATCTTGCTGCCCTCGCATTATCCCAGAATGCAAATCGCCTACCGCCACTCCACTCCTTCAGAATTACACCAGTCCACATCCACCTCCCATGTTTGGTTCTGAAAGAGAGCTCATCCTGCAAGAGCTGAACTATTTTCTCTTAGGATTGGGTCTGCTTTCTGAGCCACGTGGTTCCCCACAACCCAACCACCTTACTTTTCCACATATTTCCTCTCCTCTGCCCAGCTCCTTCAGAAAGTATTCCACCATCTGCCTTGTTTGGGACAAGCAGCCATTTCTGACATTTCCTTTATCCAGGAATGAGTGAAGAAAACACAGTAACAATCTCAAATACACAGGCTTTTTTCAAGACTTATAACAAAGTCACAGCACCCAAAGTCCCAATTTGGACTTGACTTTAGGGGACCCCATATTTGAATCTACTGTTAAATTCACTTAATATAAATGGATATAAAATGATTACATTTCTATATTACCACTTTAAAAATCATATTTTAAGTACAGTCTTAAAATATTAGTGAGAAATTAAGCTCTGTTGGAAACCAAAAACGTTGATAAAAGTACATTAAACACTTTGTAGACATAGAAAGCAATGAAAAGCAAGGCCAAGTAAGTATTGTCATTCTTGCATTCTTGTGCTTTTCTGGGATGTTCCATTTTAATGAAATGAGACTGCTTTAACACTTAACTTCTAAGCATCAATACTAAAATCACCCAAGCCTAATTTGTAGGGGAAAAGAGCTTGCCTCTCAGAAATTATTACACCTATTCTAACAATCCGTTGTTCCAAGAACTCTCCATTTGCCAAAAAACAAAAGAAAAAAAAAGCCAATGACTTTTGCCAAAGAACTCAGGCACATGAATATCTGACAGCAAAACACACATGACCAAGGAAACTTTCTCCCTCACTTCATGTATGTTACATTGACCAAGGCATTTTTTTTTTTAGTATTAGGCATTTATAGCACATTATTTAAGTTTTCGAATCATAAAGTAATCAATGTATACTTTTAGAAAAATGATCATTGCTTTGGCCTTGTGGTATTCTTCCAATCGCCTTCAAAGTCAGAGCCTCAAGCCAAAAATGGAAGGGACAGAGGAGTTTCAGTTACATTCTTAAAACCTGCTTGGCTGGTGTCTAAGAACTCAGCATATCCCTAGACATAGTATCTAAAGGAGATATTTAAGCTTATTTTTTAAAGCACAGTTAGTTTTAAGAAACAGTTGTAAATTACTAAAAATAAAAACGTTACATCGTTGTATCTATCTGCATTACAGCATTGTTCTTTCTTATACCTGCAGTATTTTGAGACCCTAAAGTGAAGGGCTTAAAGAAAAGATCTATTGACAATTGTTAATTACCTTTGCTCTCGAATGATTCAGACCTGACTTTGGGTATTCCACAAGGGCCTCGACTTCCATTCCATTCCCAGTGCTGGAGGTGGAGAATGGGTGGTCCCAAGCAAAAGGCAGTTGCCTTTCTGTCAAAAGCAGGCTCAGTTGAAATGTACTGTATTTTCTCTGCCTCTTCTCATCAGAACATGTTCTAGTCTACTAGCCAGGTTCTACTTTTGGCAGTTAGAAGTCAAATCAAAAAGTGGCAGTCAGTGCCGCTTTTCAACTTCAAGTTTCTTACCAGCCTCTGCATTCAGGCAGCAAGAGTTCATGAAATAGTTGCAATGTGCTGGACGCTGTTAGGTTCTGGGGATTGCGAGAGAGAGAGAGTTCCCACCTTCTAGAAGCTCAAGTCTGGGGGTGGGGCAGGTACAGCAGAGGTGATCTAGCCACAAAAATACACTTTTAAAAATGTGGGTCATAGGCTGATTTGTATCAACTTAGAATTCATATTGGGAAGTCCTAACCACCAGTACCTCAGAATGTGATTGTATTTAGATACAGGATCTTTATAGACGCAATTAATTTAAAATGAGGACATCAGGGTGGCCCCAATCTGAAGTCACCCATGTCCTTCTAAGAAGAGATTAGGACACAGACACACAGAGGAAAGACCATATGAAGACACAGGGAGAAGACAACCATCTACAAGCCAGGGAGGAAGGCCTCACAAGAACCCAACCCTGCCAAGGTCTTGATCTCAGACTTCGAGACTCCAGATTGTAGAAACTAAATTTCTGTTGTTGAAGCTGCCCAGTCTGTGGCATTTTGTTATGGCAGCCCTTGCAAACTAAATACAGTGTGCTTTTTGAGTGCAACAACAAAAAAAGAAATACACAGGTTATGTCACATTTAATAGCTGCTAGAACAGGTATCAACAGACCAACGAACCAAACCAACATTTAGCATAATATCCAGTAGTGCTGTCAACATAGGAAATGGGGTGGGAGTGAGCACATCTGGGAGGACGTCTGACGGCTGTCAGATGCAGCCAGGGAAGATGGCTGAGGGATAAGTGCATAATAAGCTCCATGCTGGCAAGTGGCCCTGCGGCCAGGAGGTCTTCCTGCAGCTCCCAGGGGCCACAACAGTAACAAGACCAACGTAAACCCGTGAGTTTCTGTGCCCTCAGTTTTCTAACCAGTTCAGAATAATTAGGAACTGACAGTTACCCCATAAATGAAGCTTTTGAGTGCTGATAATATGAGAAACAGAAAACATAAGTTGATCTATCTTTCTAGAGTCCATCTGTGCTTTGCTGACCTGTAAAGCTGCCCATTCTTCTTGGTACTCATCAACAGACACTCCAAACACAGACACGTGGCTAATACTGCTTTCCATTCATCCCGTCTGAATTCATGTCTGTGTTTTTCATTAACTTTCTTCACTAAATTTTCTCTCTATTGTAGTTTTGGTGGTTTGCATCTCAAAAATTTTAAGTGTTCTGGGTATGGAAATACCTCAAAACTGTTGTATTAAACAAGTAAACCAAAGTTTGCATTAATCTTAACAAAATGTATGACTTCTTTTAAAACTGTTTTTTTCATGTATATAATAAACAACTGGGTTTTTTTGCCCAAATAAAATCCTCAAAACCCTCTAGAGTACTATTCTTCCAGAAATCAATCAGAAAATCAGAAAAGCAAGTCATACCTTCAACAATTGAGAAAACAAAAATTTCGTTTGAATTCTGGGAAATTTTGAGGGTTTATACTTGTCATTTAATAAATTGGTTGATGCATATTTTTCTATAATGTTACATTTATCTCACTGACAATTAGGTTGAAAAACAACAGAACATCATCAAGAACCACGCTGGTTTCAAATACACTAATCGTGACATATGTATTTAGATATTCTTGAGCAATTCTTAGGAAAAACCAATTTTATGCTTTTGAGTATAATATATTTAAATATGACTTATAGTGCAAATGTGCTATTTCTTACTGATTCTCTTAAATGCCTTGATAGTTGGGTACTTAAGTTTCAATATTCTATCACCGCATACAAATTGGAAATACAATACTCAGGGTTTTGTCCTTCCTTCCTCCCTTCTTTCCTTCCTTTCTTTCTTTTGAGGCTTGTTTAATTCTTTGACCACTGTGTCATGAAAAATAACTGCATTTTTTAAAGTCTATAATTAGCTTACCAGTAATTATTGCTTAGTATAAACTATTATTAATAGCTGACGACTAGTGCTCCAAATTAGAAAAATGTAGGAAAATTCAGAGACCCGTCCTCCAAGTTCCTAAAGAATATGCAAAATAGATAATTGCTTAAATTCTTTTTCGAACAGCTTTCAAGCTTTTCATTTCAAAATGTGTTATTTTTCAATGGCATGGTCCACATACAGAATCAACCTAAAACTTCTCTGACATGTTTCCCATCACTTCTATACTGCATGTAAAATTCGAATCAAATCTACTTATTACCTGTTTCTAAATTTGTATTTTCTTGTTAATTTACTGTCTTTATACATCCTTTTTTCAGAGGCTAAATACACCACACACATAAATGCTGCTTACTTCATTAGTTAACATACATTTTCAGGAATCTGCCATGAAGATAGGTTGCATGGTTTCGTTGTTAACGACCATAACTGTAATATTATTCTTTATCCCTGATGGGGTCCTATATGGTTAAAGGATGCACACACAGCTCAGCTCCTTTATAACTTAACAGGATGGGTATCTATCCCCTGCAATTAGGAAAGCGGACTAGGGCAGCAGGTGTCCAGCCTACATAATCAATTCTTTCTGCAGCAAAGGGGTATATTTCATAATCCCTCTGCTAATTAAATAGCATGTGTCCATATGCATACACATTTTATTCTGCCTAATTGGCCAGGAGGCTGTGAAACCTAGAACTGTAATTCAAGGAGAACTCACAGGCATATACATACACTTCCTTTCTGAAAAACCCTTTGAAGTGGTGCTATAAAGAATCTCCCTCAAAAGCCACTCTGCTCCCAGGTGTTTACTGGTCATTTGAGAGGGCCAAATGTAAACTGAAACCATAAATGAGCTACAAGGATAATTTTCTCTGAACAACATTACATCAAAGATTAGATGGTGCCAAAAGATGTCTGTGAGACACTGTGCTGTCTCTCTAGAGACGTAGTCTTAGAGATCTGCCTAACCTTGTGAATGCTGCTTGGAGAAGCAGCATACTGCGGGGAACACACGTTGCCACTGGAAGACAAAAGGTAAGCCTGAGGAATGCTGGGCCATTCAGATAATGTGTGTAACCTCTGCACATTCTGGAAAGCAGAATAAAAGTGCTGGGGCTTAGGTTGGCAAGCATTCTGGCTTGGGAGCTAAATGAAACATGCCCTGACCTAATTTAAACACACATACACTGGAGCTGGCTGTGGTAACAAAGGATAATTACAGAGTATGCATTATGAACACCCAACTACTACACTCTATAGTCATAAATGCCTTCCTGCTAGAAAGGAAAGGGCCTTTGTGGCTCCTGCTGACACCCCTTGAGTTTCACTGCCTGATAAGTCCTTAACATGTACAAATAGAGGCTGGGGGAGGCAACTGTGTCTCAATAAGGAAGACAATGATGGCTCACTAACTGGTTAAACCCATTGGCATTAGCTTCGCTTTGGGTGCAAAGTCCCACTACAGGCACAGAAATATTTTATTATTATTATGCCACAGATTATGTTACTGTCCAACATTACATGTCAGGCAGGCGAAAGATTTACAATTCTTGACTTTGTGAGTTGGGTGTCTGAAACAAGCTTTTCAGACTTTAATAGTGAAATCCTGTAAATTCACTCTGCTCACTGTGAAGCCATCTTGAGAGGCCACTGATGAATATGTGGGAACCTGACAGCTGTGGAATTTTATTTCTAGACTTCAACTAAGCAGAGAAAGGAAAAGGAAATCTCCTCACTGGCAACAAAATGAAAGTGTTTACATGTGAAATTAATCGTTAGCACAAAGCACTTTCACAGTCTCTCTGTTCCACAACATAATATTCTGCTTGTTTGGCTGCTGAGTCTTTTAAAATTTTATTTCTAAGAATAATAGCAAATACTTTCAAGGAGGGCAACAAATCAAGTCAGGAGCCAGCCACAAAAGGTTAACAGAATTACCCGACTTTTCTTTTTCACCACTCCTTAAAACCATTCATTACATGAGTTTTCTAGGCTTTCATGGTACATGGTTCAAGGCCAGGCACAGCAGCGGCCAGCTAATTGAACACAGAGGTCAGCTGCAAACATTTATGTTGTGCAACGTAGCATTCCTCTTATCCCAGCTCCATTCCTTTCCAATAAGAGCACGTTTAGCACAAAGCAATCCACCTAAAGACTCCATAAATCCAAAAAAGGGAGTCACTGATCGAGGAATTCTCAGATTTCTGCCAAGGCACCCTCCCCTGGACTGGAGGTCAGCCTGGTACAGTAATCAGAGCCAAACTGTGGACTGGACTCAAGGAATAAAGTTCAGCACTTCAAATCTTGACTTTTAATGGGCAATTTTTCTTTTCAGCAATGAAGAG
Source organism: Callithrix jacchus (assembly GCF_049354715.1). Classification (NCBI taxonomy): domain Eukaryota; kingdom Metazoa; phylum Chordata; class Mammalia; order Primates; family Cebidae; genus Callithrix; species Callithrix jacchus. The sequence goes on along the minus strand of NC_133503.1, from coordinate 98,249,726 downwards.
AAAGTACAAATAGCTGGTAACAGCCCAAAGTAAACAAGGAGAAAAAGTGCAATAATAAAGCTCAGATTCGAATCGTATAAGCAGTATGTAAATAGAGTCTTTCCAAATGAAGAGAAAAAAATAAAGCAGCCTTTTTAAAACTTGGTTTGAGATTATACAGTTGTGAGTGAACAAGAAAACAAAGGCCACAATACAAGATAGTTCCTCTCTTTAGCGAAGAAAAAAAAAATCAGCCTTTGTTAGCTTGCAGCAAAAAGGCACCTCAGGCATTAAGCACAGTATAAGCTTTTCTTTGCCCCTGTGACCTCAAGAAATATGTTAAGAAAATCTTTTTTACTTCCCTGGAGTGGAACCAGAATAAATATTTACTTAACACATCTGAGTTCTAAGTCTGGACCACCTTACTCCATTATATAAATTGGTTTTCATTTGTAACCAAGAAATTAGGAACATGACATCTGGTGACATTTCTACTTTTAAGGTACATTAAGAATTAAAAAGGAAGAAAGAAAAAATTTGAATGCTAACTCTATATTATGCCCCAGCACACCAAACTGCACTTGTGCATTTTAGAATGGTATTATTCACCACAATTGAGAGTAAAAGCTGTTGATCTGCTTTCTAATACCAGACATCTGGAGTAGCAGGGCTTTTTCCAAGCACATTCCAAGGTTAATAGGAAACATCTAGACTCGCTTTTATTAGCTTGTTTGAATAATTTTAAGCATGCTATGCCAGGTTTCACCTTCAAGTAACTATGCGAAGTTTAATTTCTAGTCACCAAGAATGCTATTTTTTCTTTCCTTCTGTCAAAAAATTACTGTGCTATCCATTAAAATCTTATGAAAAATTTCCCCCAACAACATGAAAGAATAATTACTCAAAAATATGACTTATTTTGTTAAAGCCGTCACTTAAAGGCTAGTGAGATAAATGTTTACTTATTTAGACATAGGATTTTGGATTTTTTGGTCTGGGTGGATGAGATAGCCAGTTGCTTTGAAGTGTCTGAACATACTTCAAAGCATTCCTCATTGACATGTGCAAGACAGACCTTTCCTGAAAGTCTTCATTTTCTCCTGAAGTGCTCATTCCAAAAGAAACTATTTACTCTTTCCATCAATGGACCCTCTTCTACTAGTAGCAGCAAACCCTTCAGCATTTAGATAAAGTCATTTCACAGTTCAATGCTTGTCTTACACTGTCCTGGTCATTTACAAACTGATGTGTCTTCAGTAGCAAACAGCATCATAACGGACCACTAACTTTAGAAGGAAAGTGGTTTCAATTGCAGAAGGATGTAATTAAAATTGGTGTAAATCACAGGCTACAGATTTCTTATCTGGTAAGAATTCTAACTTTTTTAAAAAAGAAGAAATATATCCAGATTTGTATCTACATGCTATTTAAATGCTCAGGACAAAAAGAGGCCACTAAGAGGCTTCTATGAAAACTCAGAGGCCGGATCCGGTGGCTCAAGCCTGTCATCCCAGCACTTTGGGAGGCCGAGGTGGGTGGATCACCAGGTCAAGAAATCGAGACCATCCTGGTCACATGGTGAAACCCCGTCTCTACTAAAAATACAAAAAATTGGCTGGGCATGGTGGCGCGAGCCTGTAATCCCAGCTACTCAGCAGGCTGAGGCAGGAGAATTGCCTGAATCCAGGAGGCGGAGGTTGCAGTGAGCCAAGATCGCGCCATTGCACTCCAGCCTGGGTAACAAGAGCGAAACTCCGTCTCAAAAAAAAAAAAGAAAATTCAGAAAACTAAAAGTACAACAAGACTAGAATAGGGTTAGAATGGATGTGCCCCTGCACACCACCCCTCCAACCCCTCTGGGTGGAGCCAAGACTGATTAAGCAGAAGGCTTCTCTCTGATGAAGGATTCAGTCAGGCAGTACCATTCGAGGCCAAGAAGACTGAAGGGAGGAGCTCCCAACCCAAACAGATAAAGTGTTTCAGGCCTACTAGTCACCTAAGAAGCATATGCTTCAAGAACTGTGAAAATATCTACAAAAATAACGCCAGACTAGAGGCTTAAGTTCCCGAGAAAAAGAATCACAGGTAGTTTAATTAATATGAAAAAGGTAGTAGTGGAAGCTCAGACTTTCATTCCAAATTCTGACTGTATTCTCCAACAAGAGGAGACCTCAACCACATGTTTTTCACCTAAGTCTTTCTTCCATTGTAAACCAAATGTCACAACTATACTTCTCCAAAAGAAGGGAACCAGGAGCAATAAACAGGTGTATTTGGAACCCACAGAGACAGAATAGGTAAATTTGGGAACCCACAGTCTTCTGTATAAATGTATAATACAGTCCATTATGTTTTGTTTTGTTAATTTCAGGCATGTTTTCCAGGTGCACTCATTTAATCTTCACAATGTTCCCGCAAGGAAGAAATAAACCCATATATATAAAGCACTGGCAACAGGGTCTGGCACATAAGTAAGCATATCTGTGTTAGCTACCATTATCATCATCCTCACCATTTTACAGATGAGAACACTAAGGGAGAACAGTCAGGGAACCTGCCCAAGGTCTCCAGTGTTCATATGTTGCTACAGTTGAGGAAAAACTAGTCTTACAGCAACAACCGTGGCTTGGCTACATTAAGACTTTGGATCTAATTAAACCCAAGCAATACTGGTAATACAGTTTTTTTTCTTTTTTCAATGTTCCCTGGAAGGAAATGTCCAGCACAACATAAATATGTAGCAATCATTGCAGCTAATAACAAATGCATTTGCTGAGAAACCAAACCGTTTTAATATGACCCCCAAATGGACTCTTAAACAGTTCCTTCTCAGATGGCTACCAATAGACCATCTAATTCAGTACAGCTTTCTCTTTCATGAAATGCATTTGAAATCCTGTTCACTATAACTTCACTTATCAAAAACTGCTTAATTAAAAAATAAGTATGTTTTATCAATGATCAGCAGATACACAAACCATATATTGCATAAAAATATAAAGTATTTTTCTTCCACTCAATTGAAGAAGAAAATAAACACTTATTAGACAAGAGAGGCAGTATATAAACTACTAAGAATGATAAATTCAGAAAGAAAAATAAATTTAACCTGACTCCATTTGGAAACTTTTAATTAATGTATTAGAAATCTAGACAGGTCCAAAGATGGATAAATAGCAAGACAGAGATGGGTGGGGCAGCAAACTAATGGTTAGTTGTTAACATCCTAAAGGTATCAAATAGCAAATAACAAGGTATGCTGTATTTGATCCTCAACTTGCAGGTAGAGTACTGTGTTTAATCACAGTCAAAGATGTGGTGACTTCATCTAAACAACATAACAATTTAGTAAAAATTCACATTGATCATGAGACAAATTGTTTCAAAGATGCCAAAGAACAAATTTAATTGAATTCTGATTGAACTGATTGTGCCAGTGTAGACAGTCAAGCCTCGTATCACAAAATTAAAGTTTAAAAAGTGGTTCTCACACTTTTTTAAAAAAGGAAAAAGATTAGGCTTAATAAAGATTAAATGAAAAGATGTGGAGACTTGTCTCCCAGAACTTGATAACAAGATCAGAACAATTTAAGATTCTATTAATCAAGAAATGAGAAAAATGTGCAAGACCAGGGCATTTTATGATGTATAATTAGACCCAAGATTCCACAGGGCAATAAGAAATGAAGACTCAGTTCTAGTCCACAGCATTCAGGCTTTGGAAAAGTTAAATCAAAATAATAAAGGACTAAAGCTGAAAATAAGGGCTCAGAGATATGGACAGAATTTTTGATCCTACATTAACTACATTGGCTAGGTATATAATCTCAATTACCCAGTCAATTAATAAAGAAATATTTACTAAGTACTTTTTGCAGATATTGAATATTTGGTAGGCAGTTTTAATCCTTTACAATTAGCACCTTATCAAAGAGTAAGTCCGATAAGTTTGGGCTGGAAATATCAAAGTAGCAAAGAAAATACTTTTCTTTTTTTCCAAACGGATTTTTCCACACTAAGCCACCAAATTCTGGGAAGTCTATTCCAGAAAGGGGTGGGCTAGTTAACATAATTTATCTATTCAAATTCTAATTGTTAACCACACACCTGAAATTGCACTATTGCATGCATTTAAACAGTGGGTGCATCCCTGCACAGTATTCATTCAGTATTCATTCTTTCAGCTAGTATTAATGAATTCCTACCATGCAGAAAGCACTAGGTTAAGTGCTCACCCACATGTTACCTAACCCACATGGCACACTGATCCATGGAGACTCAGCAATGCCTGGCAAATGAGCACAAGAACAGACTTTCACATCATGGTTCCAATGAGCCTTTGGGTGGCTTTCACTGGGATGACTTAGTGGGAGGGATGAAACAATACTTCATTGAGGAAATAGTTAATATCAAACCCTTACTTGGGTCATGTTTATTAGCATAAGTTTTATCTATATAAATACTGACTAGCTTTCTCTTGATAGTCTACAAGTTGGCTGGCAAAGAGACAGTATCTTCTCCTAATTTCTACTCTTTCCTGTCCAAGAATAAATTCTATATCAGACACCAACTTTATCCAGTAAAAGTGTCCTCAAAATGCCTGGACCCATTTTAAACAAAACCACTTTTGTAGATTTCTCCTTGTCCAGCCACTAGACTGTAGTACTTTTCCCTGCTGGAATTGTATCAAACTCAATTCAGGAGGAAGGCTGTTACCTGCCCCAGTAATCAAAGGACATGGTGTGTGATGGTGATCTGAGTAAGAGTTGGGATGGAGGAGAGAAGAGTTGGAGCTGGCAGCCACACCAAAACTTCTGTGCACATTATGAGTCTCCCTGTTGTTTTAATTACCTATTGGTGAGTCTTTGGCTCCGCATTTTTATTGGCAAAAACGACTTGGCTATTCCCCCTTCTTTTCCAATCAATGGCTCTGGTTCCCAAATTTCAGCAAAAAGGGGCAAACAGCCCTTCCTTTCATGCCACATTCTCTTATCCTTCTCCTTCTTGAATATGTTATATTTATATTTTGCTCCATGAAAGTAAGGATGCACACTGAACCAGTCTAAAAATCAGGGATTTTAAAATATCTCTAGCTAGATTATTGTAACACTTTCAAGGCAAAAAGCTTAGATTAGAAACAATTATAAGGTAAGGATGGGCCATAATTTTATTTTAAGAGTTTTCATTACCCTGTGAAACCAGGGCAGATTTGCTCTACTGTCATGATTGCCTCAGACTACTGAGACAAACTGTGCTGACCGCTGGAAAAGCACCATCAAATACCCTCATGCATAATGACGCCCCACAGCCAATGTTCTGGATAAGATGTGTGGCACTACCCTAAAATGACACTCCTCTTTCAGCAGACCATATCAACTTAGTTTTCTGGACTCTCAGGACCTCTTCTGCCTAAAGGAGTGCAAAAGAAAGGAACACAGAATTTAGGAGTTATTTTTGTAGTGTGCTTATATCTCACTTAACTCTTCCCCCTTACTTCCCAAACATTGAGGCTTCTAAAATATTCAGTGAGAGGCTCTTTTCAGTAGTAAATTGTTTAGTGGTGTATGTTCATTTCATTTTCTGGACTGCCTGACTTATAACTGAGCTATCATAGCAGGGCAGTGTCCAGCCATAACTCACTGTAGATACCAAAGTGGGCTACCTGGTCCTGCCCAGAAATAACAGATCATCATGTATCCATGACCATTAACTCATTCCTTTATTCCATAGACAGTTGTTGATCACTGAGGATGTGCCAGATCCTAGTTAGGTATGGGAGCACAGATCAGACTGGTTCATGGTGTGGGATCTATTCCAAAGTCTCATTAGGAAATATCAATGAAGGTTAGAGTTGCCTTTCACTTTGTAAAAAGAGAACACCAAACCCCTTTGTAGAAAGAGAACACCAAACAATTTCTCTGCAATTTCATTACTGAGAGTTCTCTCCCTCAATTGCTACCAAAAAGGGAAAGGTGTTGCTCACTTACTAAATGGTCAATAGTCTTGTTTCAAGTTTACAACCTTGGAAGGTAGAAAAACATGCATAAATAAGCCAGCTTCAAGTATAAAGTTAAATGTGTGGTAAGTGTAGAGAGGAACAGAAGATGATTCCTGCTGGATATACCACGGTAAGTTTCAGAGAAGAATTGTCATTCAAATTCAGTATTGGAGAATGGCTTCATTTTGTTGGAGGTGAACTCCTTCTAGAACCAAGTAAGAAAGGCACAGAAGGAAGGAATCCCAGGGAAGGTTTAGAATAACAAGTGGCCTGGTCCCTCTAAGAAAATATCCACTGTGGCTAGAAATAGAGGATTAATTCATATAGTTCCTGACCTACCTGTCAAGCCACAGAAAATAAATTTAAGAAGTTCTCAATACAGCAGGTAAAAAAAAAAAATTACTTCAAAGTATGAGGTGGAGAAGGCATAAAGAATTCAAGGAGCAATGCTTACCTAGGTCACTTTTACTGAGAGATTTACAGACAAGTCCCACCTCATCTGAAGGGGTTAAAAGAGTGAGTCACATCATTTCATGTTGAAAATCTTGCAGCGGATGCATTCCAAGGTAAGATTCTGTGCTGTTTATAAGAGATTGCAGGAAAAAAAAATCCCTCTTGGACTTGGCTTTCCCTGATTTTCATGTGATGAGATTCCCTTTGGTTGGTCACCAGATTACCGACTAAATTAGTAACAGCCAGTAGGCCTCAAAGTGTAAACAATTTTATTATGATGACATAAGTGTTGGCTTATATTTTTGAATAAGTATGGTTAATCGGGAAGAAATGGAAAGAGAAAAGCAGCTGGGTACATGTGGGTGCAAGTGATGAGCACATGCCTGCACCCAGTCAGCCTCACAAGAGGGAAACATGATCCTTCTACTGGGTAGCATGCACAGCAGCATCCTCCTCTCTGGCCAAGCAGACACTGCTGAACCTGCTGGGATTTGCCAATGAAAGTGCTGCCACTTTCTCAAGAAAAAGAAGATAAGCCTGCACCCTTTTCCCTTCCCAGTTCCTTCTAGCTAAAGACCTTTCTTCCCTCCACCACTCCACCCCAGCCTAAGGGGAGTGAGAGGGAGCAAAGCAAGCTGTACCTTTAACCAGAAAGTATAAGTGAGTGAGTGTATGTGTTCTTTCCTGTTAAGCACAATCAAAAGGCAAAGAACCTGAGACAGGTTGGTAACCTGAGTGAGAGCCCTGGGCCATCTCTAAAATGCCTGCTCAGTGGCTTCCTATTGCTTAGCACATCAAGTCCTTAACTTCTAGGTCTAGTTTTTGAGGTCTGTCCTTGACAGCACAGAGATCCTAAACAGGAAGGAAGATTTCCCCTATGATAGTGAAAAGGTATTATGCTCACTCTTGCAAGCCTAACTTTCTAATGCACTCATTTTATCTGGAATACTCTCATCTAAATCTACCCCAATATTCTTAATTTTTCATTTACTCAATATAAAGACTGGTACTAAGTCCTAGAAATAAAAGCTTAATGAGGCATAGTACTTACTCTCAGGGAGCATATAGTCCACTTCTAGGTTTCAAATTTTGTGCCAACTCCAATCAATTGTTAATGGCATCCTGGAACACCGTATTGAGGATTTTGAAATCATACTCAAGCTGAATAATAATGAGTTTCAAGGTTGATTAGCAATGTCTCCTACAGGTGCAAAAGTTAATGATGGAGATAGCTACATATTTGCTATTTCTGGCTCTAGCTTAGTTTCGACCTTCTTAATAAAAGTTTTCCACGACTATCCCCAATCCCCAGTCCTCAATAACATCACTCGTACCATTTAGCACTCTATAGTTTTACATTGTTAAGTTGGCCACACATCACGGAATCACAGAAAGAGATTCTATTGGAAATAAGTAGAGGCTATAAAGTTCAAATACTGGGAGTAAAGATCCTCCTGGGTCCACACTGCAGGAAAAGCTGCTGTGAGCTTTAAATACCATAGCTGGATCCAACCCAGAGATGTGGCATTGCACCACATTGTCAGAGTGTAGCACTGGAAGCTGGGAAAGGTGAGGCATCACAAGTCATGCCATCACAAGTCACACTTTTCTGGCAAGTGCCACACTTTATGGTTTCACTGCATTTTGTTTTATCCCTTTAATAATGGAAAATAATTTGTTGTGTAAACTAAAATTGCATTCATTTCGGCTTCCTACCCCTTTCAAAAAAGAGGTTAAAAATACAAATTACTACCAGTTCACAAAAACTAAATATGATTAAGTCACTAAGAATGGATCTTAAAAATTCAACTTAATAGATGTTAGGATGCATAGGCCAAATATTTATTCAACTTCTATCATATATTTAATACTTTACCAAGCACTATATATGAAGTTTATAAATCCTCTGGAAGCCCATAATTTAGTTGAGCAAAAAAGAAATGCATATGATCCAACTAACAAATAATGCCACCCTGGTTAATACCATGATGTTACTACTAATAACTGAATTGATATTTAGAATTTAGCTGAGAGCCATGTCAATGCTTACGTCCCAGACCATTAGGGCAGTTGATACTTATGCACTAACAGATCAATTTCAGGATCACTGCTATTTTTTAAATCACTAAGATTTAAAATCAAGCTTAATTCTTGAAGCTCTTCCTAGGTGTAAAATATGTTCTAGAAATGTCCATTTCAAATAAACTTATATCCAATAAATGATATTTTTAGCAATCATAATTTCTAGAGATGTGGACTAAGAATTTATGATTAACCTGATAACCAGTTTGAATTAGAGGAATCCTTTAAAATTTATATATTGTAATATATCTTCATCAACCAAGATGACATAGTCCAAGTACATTCAATATATTTTCCTCTGGTATATTCAGACTGGATTTGCTGGTAAGATTTCCTTATCCCTAGTTTTTTCTTGTATGACACAGGAATTATATAGATAATTCAGGCAAATCCTTCCCACTCCTACATCACTCCAGCAACATTTTGAATTACCAAGATGAATCAGACAAAATCAATTTTTTTAGCATAATTATTCAGATAATTATTTCAATCTTCCATATCACTTTGGCTGTGAGGATATAGCCTTAAAAGACTTTCCATCCAGGAACAACACTAATAAAAATATGTAGGAACAAGGGAGCTATGGCATTTCACACCAAGGATTGCCAGTCAGCCCAGTGCATCTGAATGCCACATCAGGTCTTTAACTGACCAGGTAAATGAATACTTCAAAGCATAAAATTCATTAATAGCCAAGTATAAATTTGAGTATTACTCATTTGGTTTAGCAGAGTATTCACATTTTAGAAGTGTATTTTCCTTTTTTAGAAATATTCATCTCAGGATTTATAATAAAGTGAATTTCTTCAGTGTATTTATGATTATGATCTGCTTTACATCTTTTAAAGAACTGTATCAGGTTAAAATGGAATGATACTCAAAACAGCTGTTTATTCCAAGATTGCTGCTCAAATACCTTTTTCTACCTGAATTATCTCTATAGCTCAAGAGGAAGCTGGACTGCCTTAACTCAAATAGACTATCCCTACTGTCCTAATTCCCCAAACAACTCCCAATTCTCCCCCCTCAACATTTCCTGGAAACTGTTGAAAAAGACAGTACCATATGAAATTACCCTCCTAGGTACACTTCAGCATCTTCACAATCAAAAGTCACTGAGCAACTGGCACATTTACATTCTCAACCCAATGGCACAAGCTATGAATAGGACTTCGTCCCTCCCCAATCTTTGTCTTTTTCTTTAAACAAGGAAACCTTATGTTAATGGAGAGATTATTGAAAGAGTCTTCTTGTAAACTCATGAATGCCACTTCAGACTGTACAGAAAGCAGAGCTCTGTGAATGGTACAATGGAGTCAACTCATCTGTTTTAAAAGCTCAGCATCAGTCTTAAAGAGAACTTATATTGTTCCAATTTCTAGGTCCGTGTTAAAACGTAATAAGCCCGTGCTTATGTCACTGTGAGTCCATGGCACACACACACTTAGAGGCAAGTTTACTGTGTAGAAGGCAATCATGTTGAAAACCAGGTTTTAACCTTGACAATGGATTAAATAATTTAGTTTTTCAAACTATTCAATAGGATCATCTACTGATTTTGAAATATTTTCTTCTCATTAAGCTATCTGAAGCAGGTACTTTTAAAATAGAATACCTAAATAGTAAGAACTCGCATAAAATACAATCATAGCAATTAAAATTTAGCAAAAAGCCAAACACAAATCAAAGAAATGTTGAAGACTCAATATCCTGCTAATTGAAAAAAAAATAAGTAGGGGTGGGAGAGGCTCATTTACTAGAAAACAAAAAGCTGGAGAATGAGTTATTAAAAAAAATTCTGTTCAAGTAAGATACAACAAACTATACTCAAAATCGACCCTTAGAACAGTACTCGAGTTGCACAACCCCAGTGCCCCCATGCACAACTGTAATCTATGTAAATAGCACTTCCTGCAGTTGTGCTCAAGGAGCCCCATACACAGGACACAATGTGATTGGTGCCTCCTAGAGCTGCACAAGTTGATTATATTTTTTTGATGATACAGAAGGCATTCGAGAATCCTTATGTGTCTCCACATTATTGTTGTGGAACACTATCATTTTAGGTATAAGTCTAGATATTGAATCACTATGTTATGAATTCTGTATTTGATAATTTCTTACACTCAAATGAGCTGATTATAAATTTGTATTTGAAATAAGCCCTTTACTAAATAGGTTAAATACACTGAAATTAGATCCTCTTTAGTGTTTTAAATTATGTAAATGGAAATGCAAACAGGAAAGCCAGGCTTACATATTTTCTAGAAGTGTCCAGGAGTTCAATCTACTGCTTCACTAGCTGCAGTTTCTATTGTATGTGGGCCAAGTCTTTAAGTAAGCCAGTTACAGAGGTCCACAAAGTAATTCCAGTTTTAATCAAGGAAAGAAAATTAACTTGATTTTGCCAAAAGGGAGAAAGACGAGATACAAGAAGACACCTCTAATATCACTTCTTAAAAAAAAAAGTGAAACTTTTTTTTACATTAATTTGTGCAAAGACTTTTAAGATCTCAGACGTTCTGGAAAAAGAGAATTGCTAGAAAGTAACTTGGAATCACCCACAGACAATAACTGTCAGTGGTTTCATTTCAGGCAATGGGCTTGTGCCAAAAGGGACTGACATCTTGATGAAAGGATCACCAAAAAGTTGTGAGAATATTTTCATGAGTAAAAATCCTTCCAGGAGCAACAAATTGTGATTTCCCATTCTGCCACCATACATAAATGACAACTGCAAAAAATTACATGTAATAATAATTTGCATTTGCTTTTCTGTATTCAAATGGTTCCAACTTCCACTCTCTGCTTTGGCAGGCATGCTTGCCTTCTACAAAGCTCATTCCTCTTACTACTATAGAACCATGATATCTTACTCCTTAACCTTGATCTATAGAGTTGGTTTTGGCAGGATCAGTAGTCATATTTATGTTTAACTAAACTGGTCACCTGACATATTGCAACATACATGAACCTCTGTGATCTATTTATGGTCACAGAAAGTAGGTAAGGTTCTGAGATAAAGAGCTTGGAGGCAAGGTTGATGTGGCCAATCATGGTAAAAAATAATTAAGAAAATACAAATATTTTAGAGCAGCTGATTTTATTACCATCCTATTATTCTATGACAACTAATTAAGAATTTAATATGAAGTTGGGAACCATTTGCACAAAATCCATTGATTAGCTTAATTTTATGTTCACTTCTTTTTCCTTTCTACCTGAAGTTCCTTAATCTGATCATTTTCAAACATGATCCAAGCAAGACGTACTTCATGAGTTGCTTTGATACCCACTTGTTGAAATAACAAGTGAGGCACACATAAAAATGAAATACTTGTTAATAACAATCAAACTTAACTCAATTACTGCCTGATTCATTTTTCTCTTTGGAAGCTTATACTTGGGTTGATCTCAAAGAAAACAGCAAGGATATCAGATTAAATTTTGATTCATTAAATTCCACCCTCATTTAAAAGAAAAAAACTAAATCTAAATTTGGATATCACACATTCTAAGTGACAAACAGGTGTTTTAAAGAGTATAAACATCTGCAGTAGGACACGCTGTACTTCACTAAAGTTTTATGACATTTCTATTATTTTTTAATCTTAAAGAGGACATTTTTCATAGATGATTAATATACTTATTCAGCTGCTTTAATGTGTATGCCTTCTGTCAGCAGTCAAACATTAAACTGCATTCTTTGTGGATCATAAGCTTTGTCAGAAATAGTTATACTTTTATTTACAGGTTAACATGCTTGACTAAAATTTTAGAGACATCTAAAATTGAGTAGATGTCTCTCATAAATGAAGCTATAAATCAAGAAAAAATAACAGTAATTATGTTTAAATAGATGAGGTATAGTAATATAAAAATTCATGCTTTTCATCTGTATTGCGCTAAAGGCTAGTATATGCAGTAGCTGTTTGATCAGCTGGACAGACTCCTCAGTTTTGGATAAGTTGGGGCTAGCTCTAAGACCCAAGGCTTTGTTTGAGCCCTACTGCTGTCACCACCTCCATGTGTGTCACAACACATCACTCTTCTTAAAGAACCGAATAGTTTCTGTTGTTCAAATTAAATAAATCTCCACTTCCAAAAGAGGAATTTTAGTTTTCTATTCAAAATAATAGTAAATCAAAAGAACTAATTTGCCAGATCCAATTCACATAAATTGCTGTACTGCAATGCTCCCAGGAGCTGGAGACAGAACCTTTTAAAGGTCAGATGGGGTGTAGGAATAATGAAGGGTTGAGGCGGGTGATGGTGGGTGGTTGATATTTACATGTAATAGACTGATAAGAAGTATTGAGAATCTCCTCTGATGACCAAATCTTACCATTTTGTGATTCTTAGTCTTGGGCTTCTATTCTCCCTCTCTTCAGTCCAGGGAGACCAACCTGCAAAATATGTTTAAATACAGTAGACACATCGCCTTACCACAGGTCAGCAAATGAAAAATGCCTCTTTGGAGGTTACATATGAAAAACCATTTTCTGTGGTTGTTACATGCAAATTATTGTTAACTACTGGGATTTCTAAAAGAGCTTTCCAAGTGGCCTATAGGCTTAAATAGGGGACAAAGGAATCCCTAGTACTTGGCTTTGCAGAGTCCTGGGCTATTCTTAGTGTTTGGTTCATCTTTAAATTGCATGAGTTCAAAAGGTTTAGCAACTTAAAAGTAGAACCAAGTGATAAAAATAGATTGTTTTCTGGCTGCTCTTTGTTCCCAGACATACTACTGGCAGTATATTTGCAATCAAAACGACAGAATAGGAATCAGCCTTCCACCGTGTAGTGTAATGCCTCAGAGTGGATATTTTTGGAAATGGCACTGCATTACATAACCTTCCGTGTTCAAAAAAAAAAAAAAAAAAAAAACCTACACGGCGGGGGGTGGGGGGAGTCAGGAATATACACCATTATGTCCTTCTCCCTAAACCAAATAAACATTAATGTACATACTGCAGTGATTTACCCTCAACCTTTCTGTTATCAGAAGACAGCTCTTTTGTTAACACAGTTATGACAAAAATTAAGATGAATGGGGAAACTAAAAGTTCTCAAAAAGGGTATCATTAGCTCTAAGAGTTTTCCTATAATGTTATAGACACACATAAATGCAAATCAGATTATCATCATCACCAAGAAGAAAACAGTCATTTATTTTTAAGGCCCTCCCCGTCAAAGTTCAACAGCTTTATAAGAAAATGCAGAAAAAAGTGCTGCAAGATAGAATGCCTAAGAAGACCCTCGGCAGCAGCAGCATTCAAAGAGTGATCAAGTGTAAGGACGGAGGGACGCAAATTCATTTTATAAAAGGGGAGGAAAAGCTTGCATGCACGAAAGTGCATTTAATGCAAAGAAACACAACAGTTTCCAACAATGCTTTAGGAGCAAGAAGAACAAAATTAACCACACCAACAAGCACAAAACCCCACCCCTTCCCAAAAGAATTCATTTCTCCCTCTAAACTTGTGCATATTAGAAAAAGCTCAAGTTAAATTCCAGCCTGAATGCAACACGACCAAAATGCCAGAATTTCTCCAAGGTACACGCTTCAGCTATTTAAAATTTAGAGGGAAGAAGCATGAACTCTGCAGGGTTGAAGGGTCCAGCTAAGAGCAACGGCAAGGAATCCACACAAAAGAGAAAGCAGCGCTCCCAGCCGGGGATAGGAATGGTATATACTTACAGACAAAAGCCCCGCTCCCTGTTCACTCTCTCTCCTCTCTACACCTGAAACACAAATGTGGATGAAAAAGGGCATCATGCTAGAAAGACAGCTTGTGGGGGAGGGGGGTTGTGGGAAGGGAGGGGGAGGGGAAAGGGGTGGAGGAAGAGGAGGGAGGAGGGGGAAGGGAAACAAAACCCAAACCGGCTTCACTTCCAAGAAGTGCAGCCTTGGAAAAAGGAGGAGATGATCTCCCTGCCTCACGCTCTCTCTCCTAGAGTGTGTGTGTGTGTGTCTCTCTCTTTCTCTAAGAGTCTCTCTCTCTCTCCCTCTCCCTCTCTCTTCCGCTAGTGTGCTAGTGAACAATGAGCTAATTCTGATGGAGCTGGCGCGGAGCCAGCGCCCCAGCCTTGCTGCCACTGTGCAGCCGCCTAGGAGCCAGACTGCTTACTCGGCAGGAATCGGCGGCTCAGGGCACCGTCGGCTAGCTGCCAAGAGGCGCGCGCGCCCCGACACCCCGCACCCGAGCCCCGGGCACCCCGCTCGCTACGCCGACCCCACTGCGCTGCGCGGGGACCCGGGAAGACAAAGCCACCCGCAGCTCTCCGGCCTCGGCCCCGGCCCCGCCCCGGGAGCTCGGCGCGCGCAAACCCCGGGCCTGCCTCCCCGCCCCCGGCCAGCCTCTTCGCCTCGACGTGCGGTTGCTTTTCAGACAAATAAGGAGGCGGAGGAGGCGGTTTGGGGGTGCGCCAGGCGTGAAGGCGGCCAGGGTGCTGCACAGCCCGGCGGCCTGCCAGGGCGGTGGGGAGAGGCGGCGCGGCCCGTACTGTAATAATAAACCTGCAGAGAGGGCATCTGAGGGAAAGAGGACGGCGACGGGCGGCAGCCGCCTTCCTTTTATGTGCCTGTCCTGGGCGAAGCAGAAAATGGTGCCCGCGGCAGCGCGGAGCGGCACTCAGACACACACAGTCCGTACTGCATGCGTTTGCACACTGCCCTAGGTCGGACCCCGCCATCCGGGCTGGGAACGCTCGCCCTGCTCCCTTCCGTGGGGAAGCCCGGGGCGGGGAGCACCCCCGAAGGCCGGACCCAGAGGTCCTGTGGCTGCGCGTGTGCACACACACACATGCACACAGTCACACGCGCACAGCCAGCAAGAGCTGCGGCCTTGCGTGATGGGGCCAAGACAGACTCCCCTGGTGCTTCCTTCTCTTTCCCTGAAGGATTTAACACGCTGCCCCTCTGAAATTGTACTTTTTCAAATCGAGGATTGCTTTAAAAAATAAAGCGCTTTGCCATTTCTGATTTTTGTAAACTCGTCTTTCTTATTTCTATCTTTTCATAGTAATGTACTAGCTCAAAATGTTGCAACAAACTCAAACAAACTGGTTCTGTTGCCAATAAAGCAGAATATCATTTTATGGTAACTGTCAGATGTTAGCAGAGAAGATTATTTCCTAATTTAATTGCTTTGCCAAGAAAAAAATATATAAAGGATCATGGTGGCTACTAAATTTGCTATCCACCTTTCCCCCAATCAGTGAAAGCAATGTTTTCCATTGTAATAAAGAAAATAAGGTAAATTTACAAAACTCAATTTTTAAACATATGTTTACAGAGTATCTTAAGTTTTGGATTTAACATACTGGGTACAGAAATAACAAACCTTAAAAAGCAATACTTTACACTCAGAATTCTAAAAGAACGCACTGAATTCTCTCTAAGCTTGTTGCTGGGACCATAGGTCGGCTTTAAAAGTGCAAAGCCACTGCCACAACAAATGCCTATTAGACTGCACAGGATGTGATGTTTACCGAGCCCACTGAAAGCTTCTCTGAATAAATGTAAAACACTGCAGTCACTTTCCTGCAAAAATAAGATTATTTGGCAGCCACGGCTAGAAACAAAGGAAAGAAACATAAAGTTCAACAAATTCCCTTGACCTCTTCAAGTCAGTTCACCAGCCAGGGAAGTGCTGGAAGGAAGGTGTAATGAGTAGGCTGGGTGGTGGGAAAGGGGAGAGGCCTGGGGGCTTCTCTGCAGCTCTGGAACCGCAACACGCTGGTGAAGAACTCCTCAACACTGAGATCTTTGACATTCACCTTAGGGTCGGGCTGGAAAAGAAACCCACCCAAGGGTGCATTGTCAAATCAGACTATCAAAAATCTATCCCAGTAACATTTCTTCAAAAGCTACTTCTACAAGGAAACATATACACACATACATACACAGGGACTTTAATGTTTATGTAAAGCTTCCCTAAGATGTCCTTTCAAAATACAGAGAAATATGGGATTTAGTATATGTTAAACTTTCTTTCTCTTTCATTTTCTTTAGAAATGGAGTCTCAGCATGTAAAACACAGAGAAATATGAAATTTAATATATGTTAATCTTTCTCTTTCTTTTTCTTTCTTTCCTGTACTAATGGAGTCTCACCATTTAAAACACAGAGAAATATGGAATTTAATATATGTTAATCTGTCTTTTTTTTCTCTCCTTCCTTTCTCTCTCTCTCCCATTTTTTTTCTGTAGAAATGGAGTCTGATCATGTTGCCTGGTCTCAAACTCCTGGGTTCAGGCAATCCTCACTATGGCCTCCCAAAGAGCTGCGATAACAGGCACAAGCCACCTCTCTTGGCCAATTTTTCTTCACTGAAACCATAGACAAAATGGTGACAGATTTTTAAGTATTAAGAACACTGGGTCAGAATCATAGCTTTTTTATCTGTTGTGTTTCGGAAAATAGTTATCATCCAACTATCCAAGAAACATTCTTGTGTCTCTTTTAGATGTAGGGGGCTGTGCTAATCATCTAAGTATATATAAGAAACTCTTGCCAAGTTACCTCACTCAAACTGTAGCTAGAGCTGTCTCATAATCCTCCTAGTTGCCATGTTCTGCCTCCTTCCATCTATTCTGTAGGTTGTACAGTAAACCTGCTCTTCTAAAATTTCTTTTTAATCATGACATTCCCTGCTCCATTATGGGATAAATATAATCACACTGTTTTGCCACAATGTGATAATAGTCTGACTTCTGAACCTTATTATCTATCTCTCAATCATAAAATATGAGTCCTTCACTTCACTCTGATTGATCATTTAGGGCACATAATTATCCTTACGCCATTACTAGTCAGGAAGCAAAGTCACACAAAGATTGACCAGCTAAGATGTCTCAACCCTTCAGTTATATTGACATTTAGGGCCAGATAATTCTTTGATGGGGTGAGGGCGGAGGGGGAAGCTGTCCTGTGCATAGTATAACATTTAACAACATCTCTGGCCTCTATCCACCAGTTGCCTGTAGGAAACACCAGTTGTCACAACCAGATATGTTTCCAGACACTGCCAAATGTTCCAAGGGGTAAGGGAGACTCATCCTTGGGTGAGAACCACTGGCTCAGACAATCACATCCATTCCCTGAGGTGGAAGGAGGTAGCCTCCCTGAGTCATATGCACCACATGGAAGAGGGACAGAGACCCGAACCAAATCAGGATTTTCTTAGGGAAGAGGAAAAGGAGGTAGGCAATGTCCTTATCTTCATGGTATTGGTAGTCTGGAGTGAAGACTACCAATAGTCGTAGTCAGACTACTAATAGTGGTAAAGAGACAGCCAAAGCCATAGTTAAGGTGCAGTGTGGTAAGGATGATTGTAGAGTTTAGCACAGGCTTCACTGTGGACACAGGGCTCCTTTCTAAATCAGACCAGGGGTTTGAAGACAGTTTCCTATGGGAGGTGACGCCTAAACTGAATTTGTGAAGAATGAACAAGAGTCAGCAACTTGAAGGAGGAGGAAAGGGGCATTCTAAGCAGAAGCAAGCAGATCATGAGCTAAGATATTTGACTGATGACTGATGACATCCAGATGGTATAAGAAAATAAAAACCCTGGGTCAGAACCTGATTCTTGGGTTCTTTCCCTGGCAAGTATACCAAAGAACAGTCCCTCCAAGAATTTGCTCAGTAGAAGAGGATGTACATTAGACACAGGATTTTTCTTCTCCCTTAGATATTTCATTCTCAAATGTTTCCTCATTATAGCTAAATGTATCTTCAGATCTATATATTCCTGCAAGTTCGTTAATTTTTCGTCCTTGTCATTGCTTGGGGTAACTAGTTCCATGACTTTGAGTTCCAGGTGAAAGGTCCTGTAAAAGAGTGGTTAGACCCAGCTCTATGTGCCCTTGGGTAAGTCATTTAACCTTTTAGTCCCAGTTTCTTCATCTTTCAATTGCAGCTTATACCACAGTGTCAGATTGCTATATTATGTGAGCCTGTGTACAGTGTCTGGCATATAAGTTAACATTACATATATAGTGGCAATAGGTATTATAGATTGCTTTATAGAACAAAACTTATATGATGTTTCCTGATGGACCCCTGCCTCTCCTTCTGGCCTCACCTCTTGTCCTCTCTGGTCAAATTGAAAGATGGGCACCTCTGCAGTAAGTTACACTGTTACACAACCCTTGAGACTTTTCACATGCTGTTCCTCCTGCTGGAAGGCCTCTTTCCCACTTCTTCAATTTGCTAACTCCTGCTCCTTCTTCTCAAATTCAGTTTAGGTGTCACCTCCTTTTTAAGAAGCTTTCTTTGAACTGATGATCTCATTTAGAAAGGAGTCTTTGGGTCACAGTGCGCCATGTACAGAACTCTACACTTGTCCTTATCACTCTACACCTGAACTTGGACTTTATTTTTCTGTCTTCACCACTAGACTATAAATTCCATGAAGGAACAGACTACAGTACACATTGTTGATCGCATATGTAACATTCATTATTCCTTTTCTCCTCCTTAATGAAATCTTAAATTTTGTCCCGGTCTCCGTCCCTCTGCATACAGCCTGCTAGTTCCAGGGAAGGTGACCCCCAAGGAGTAGATTCTAATTATCTTAGCCAATCAGTGTATTGAGTTACTTGGATCTGATAATGGGTTAATAAATGGGTGACCTAAGTTCAACTAATCAGACTGAAGGGAAACAATTATATTTTATGATTAAGAAATGTGAATGCTATTCTTTAACAAAACTGTTGGAGAAATGTAATCTGAAAGTGACGTCACAAGATTTTTTTTTTCCTGGGAAAAGTATTCTGAGATTAATTTGGAGGATGGATTTGAGTATGGAGAAGGGGCAGAACTGAGGAAATGAGTTCAGTTTAGGAGAACGTTAGATAATTCACGTGAGTAATTATGAATGGCTCAAAATAAGAAAGAGGGCTTGGGAAAAAAAAGAGGGAAGGAATCAAGTTGCATTATGGAGGCAGAATTGCAGGACTCATTCTGGGTTCACAGAGCATGGGAAATTTGCTGGAGAAAACAGTCCAGATGATTCTAGGTTCTGGCTTTGTGATTGCTTGGATGGTGATGGGTTTTCCCAAAACAGAAAATACAGGAAGAAAAGTACCTATGGGAGGATGCATGGGTGATACTGACTTCAATTTTATACCTGTTGAGTGTAGAAACCACATCTTCAGTGATGTTTCAGTAGCTATCTTTTAGTAATTTTCTTATCACCAGCTCCCTTTTCCTCATACTTCTCTCCTGTTATGCTGAAGTGTGTCCCTTCCTCTCACACACCACCCCCAAAATTTACATGCTACAATCTGAACTCTCGGTACCTCAGATTATGACTGTATTTGGAGATAGGGTCTTTAAATAGATAATTACGGTAAAATTAGGTCATATGGTTGGACTCTAATCTGAAGTGACTTGTGTCCTTCTAAGAAGAGATTAGGACTCAGACACACACAGAGGAAAGACCACGTGAAAACACAGGAAGAAAGACATCGAACACCAAGGATACCAACCCTGGTGACGCCTTAGACCTCAGACTTCTAGTCTTCAGATGTGTAAAGGATTAAATGCCTGTTGTTTAAGCCCCCCAGTCTGTGGTACTTTATTATGGCAACCTTGGGAAACTAACAGACCACGCTTGCAGCGAACGTGAAAAAGAGTAAAGGATTTGTAATATATGCATTTGTTATGAGGTTTCGGATATTATACAATGCAAAGTCTGAGGAAAAGCATGAAGCTAAAGAAGTTATATGTCCAAGGCTTTATCCAAACTCAGAAAGTTGCTTACATATGTGTATAAAAGATGAAGTTAGGAGCTCAACTAAAATTCACGGCTCCTTGTTCTCAGAACAGCATTCCAAAACACATAAGGGAAAGGAAACCGATTTACAATTGACCCTGTCCACTTTCAAGTTTCCAGCTGTATTTACACAGCTGCTGCAGGCAGCACAGATGAGAGATTCTCCACTTCATCACTGAGAAACCCACACCAAGAGTATGATCAATGTCTTCATATTAGAGAATTCAGTAAGTCTCAGGGAGGAAGACAAAATATCAAGTACTGAGCCACTGACATTGGGGTAGTTGACAATACAAGAAGGAAAGATAGATGTAAATTTAGCAAACTGTGAAATATGAATGCAAAAGCAAATATGATGAAAAGGGCATTTAAAAGATAAGGACAAATTTAAGAGGTGAGGAACTTTTGCAAATTATGGTGCTCTCAGTCTTGTATTTTACCCAACATCTGGAAATAATTGTAAATCCCTGGAAAAGTCAAGTTTGTCCTCCTGGAGGTGAAGAACAAGAAGGCTGTTGCAGAAACAAAGAGATAAATGGAAGGAATGTATCAAAGGAAGATTTATCCAGATTATCCTACCACGCAAAACAGACCATATGAAACACATTTTAAAATTATCCTTCTGCTTGTCTTAAAACTGATCTGCATCGTGGTACAAAACTTTAAAAATAATACTGGTAGTTAATCCTGTTCCAAAACAAGAAAAAGAAACTATTTTAAAATCCCAGTATGTCTGTGTGTTTATGCAAGTGTGTGTGTGTGTGTGTGTGTGTACATGCACGCACATGCATGCTTATCTGTGTTAACCAATTTGCTTTAACAACGTAGAATGTTTGTTCCCCCCAGAAGAATTTTGAATTTTACAATTGATTACAATCATAAATGGGTATTTTCTGTAACACTGGAGAAATGCAAAAACATGCTCTGAGAAGCTGATAACATATATACTATTTGGTTATAGACAAGGTAGTGCTTGTCTTATCAACTAAGAGGTGGATTAACAAAAAAAAAAAAACCTCTAGCTTTACATATCCCCTGATATGTTGCCATGGTTAAAAGAAATTCCATACATACTAAATATAATTTTGAAGTTAACTCAAGCATCTTGACAGCTGAGCAAAATATTATCCTATTACATCAACCTTAGCCTCAGATCTTAGGATTCAATAGGGCCTACAGTATGCAGGGTTATGGTTTCAGGTGCTCCATTTAGGCACCATCTTCACCTGACCATTACTTGTGAAGTTGCTTCAGTTCAGAGGCAGAGAGATGGAAAAAGTTTGGCCCTAGAAGAAAGAGCTGATTGAAGGCCATATTAGTGTGTTTTCATGCTGCTGATAAAGACATACCTGAGATTGTAGAGTTTAGCACAGGCTTCACTGTGGACACAGTGCTCCTTTCTAAATCACAGGGTTTAATGGATTTATAGTTCCATGTGGCTGAGGAGGCCTCACAATCATGGCAGAAGACAAAGGGGAGCAAGTCACATCTTACATTGATAGCAGCAGGCAAAGAGAGAGCTTGTGCAAGGAAATCTCCTTTATAAAACCATCAGATCTTGTGAGACTTAGTCAATATCATGAGAACAGCATGAGAAAGACCTGCCCCTATGATTCAATTACCTCCCACTGGGTCCCTCCCACAACACATGAAAATTCAAGATGAGATTTGGGTGGGGACACAACTGAATCATATCAAAGGCAAAAGAGCGTTGCCTTTAGAACGAGGGTTTTAAAAGATAAATAGGAAGGAGGTTCTTCTTTTCAAATGTTGCGGTAACAATTTTCCTCCTGTAATGATAGTCAAGAAGATAAACCCATGCCAGAAACTTCAGACATTAGATGGTATGGTCCTCTGGAATTCACAGAAGTATGCATGTAAAGAATTATGAAGGTGTTTGCATTTAACAATAATTTCACATGTTTATTGCACTTTCTTTTTAACTTGTAAAAAATATTTCAATATGTATCTCACAAGCTATGAGAACCTGATTTTATTATTGCTATTTCACAGATGAGGAAACAGAGGTAGAAAAAAATGAAGGGAGTTACATAGGATCACAGCTCTAGCTAATAAGACTGATTGGACTGTCTAAATCAGCAGCAACGTTTTTGGCACCAGGGACTCTTTTCCTGGAAGACAATTTTTCCATGGATGGTTGGGGATATGATTTTGGGAGAAAACTTTTCCACTTCAGATCATCAGGCATTAGGTTATCATAAAGAATGCACAGGCTAGATCCCTCATTTGTGCAGTTCCCAGTAGGGTTCACACTTTGGTGAGAATCTAATGCCACCATCAGATCTGATCTGATGGGAGGGGAGCTCAGGCAGTAATGCTTACTCACCCACCATTTACCACCTGCTGTGTGGCCTGGTTCCTAACAAGCCACAGACCAGTACTGGTCTACACCTGGGTGTTGGAGACCTCTGGTCTAAATCATGACTAGACTGTATAAGCCCTCATTGCTCATAAAGTTGCATTTAAAGCAGGCATCCTCTATGTACAGACACTGTCAGTTCAAAGAAGTATATAACCCTTGCATCAACTCTGTCACATAGTTATCATTGGTATCTTTAATTCACAGGTGAGAAACTGAGGTAGAGAGAGGTTAAGCCACAACATTACTTGGCATAGTGTAAGCAATGGAGCTGAGACATGAAGCCAAGAAGTATGGCTCCAGAATTCGATCTCTTAACCACCATGCTCACCTTCGTTGCTGCGCCTAGAATTCTAGAAATTTGCAGATCAAATGGACATGATTAGGCCTTCATCTTTTGACATCTCTTTATTTCTTGGCTTCAGTTGGGTCACTTGGTTTCTTCTTTGATCTCTCCTTGATTTTTTTTTTTTTGCTGATTCATCTTCATTTTACTACCCCATAAATTCTAGTATTTTCCAAGTATGAAATGGTTCTTCAGGCAGAACAATTTGTAAGAATGGCACCTACACTTCCTAAATCAGCTTGTGATTTTTTTGAGGTGATTATTTCACAAATGGTTTTTGTGTGTGTGTGTGTTTTTTTTTTTTTTGGAGACGGAGTTTCGCTCTTGTTACCCAGGCTGGAGTGCAATGGCCACAAACGGTTTTGAACCATACTATTTGCCAGTTACTCCACCACACACTGGTAATGACATATTGTTAGAAAAGAGAACCAAAAACTAGATTCCCTCTCCCCACTTCAGACACATATAATCATTTACATATCTATTATTACAGTTTCTTTTAAAAGTACACCTTGTAACTTCAAGTTCATCTTGATTTCCATGTTGCATATAGCCTTTTCATTCTAAATTACACAACTTGCTGGAGCCAAAATATGTGTAATCCTTTGTTAAAAACATTGTAAAGTTTTGCTTTGGTTGATCCTCAAAGGCATCATAATAAAACAGCAACAATTTGACTCTGTGATTGGGAAGACCTGAGAGAATCCTGAGACTGTTCATATTAAAAGTTGAAATCAGGACAGTTCAAAGAAAAATTCTCAGGTTTCCATTTGCATGGATTTGCCTCACTTTGCACTGAAATGTCAGTGCCTTGAAACATTCAGCTATAATCCCTTAACTGTGTCCTGAAGAGTTGAAAGGGCAAAAGACTCTGCTACTCATTAGACAGAAAAATCTTATGGTTAGAGAAGCAAGAACACAAGCGTGAAGGGAAGTGCAATGTTATTCTCTCTTATCCAGTTTCAGTTGCTTCCCACGTATTGAGTCTACTTCAGGTTGATATAAAAAAATCTCTCTTCTTGGGTCCCCCACACCCCTTGTCAACGAGGCCATCCTAAACCTCTGTCTCTCCCCTCTTTCTCCTGCCGTCCACCTGGAGTTCTGCTGCTTCCTCCCTATAGTGTCAAGTTTAAATGGTCAGTTCACTGATTTCTCCTCCATGGTGCTGGGTTTCCTTCTGGTTCTGGTGAGGGAGAAGGACCAAAGGACCAAGAAAGGGATGGGTGAGTGGATTTTCCTTGGAAGGACTTGGCAAGGAAAGCAATTCTTTTTCTTGGTTATAAATCATATGAGTGGTAATTCTTCATTGGTTGCTAAGTTCTCAAACTTCTTCATTTTTTTCTGTCAACAAATTTACTTTTTACAGTTTTACATGTCCTGAATTTTTTTTGTCTACTTTTCATAAACTGCAATTTACTTTAACACTCCTCCCACCCCAAGAATTTGAATGCACACGTGAAAAAACCTCAACTGTTAACATATAAACACATCTTCAGGAATCTAAACAGTCAAGAATTTTGATTTCAACTTGAGTTAGGTTGATCTGAGGTTAGACAGACTACAAAGGAAGATTTTTATGAAAGAAATTAGTTAAGTAAACTGGATTTTAGCTATTAAACATTTACTTTTATGTTTTAAAGTCTGAGCACATTTTCAGTAATTTTCACAAAATGTGCCATAAATTACCCCTTGCTGCCAAAATCTTATTTATGAGTTTCTGAAAAATCTCTGCATAGGTGGGGTTTACTGGCAGCTCTCCTGGAAGGCTTTACAACAAAAACAGTAGCAGAAACCTCTCTCTCCAATACAGACATCTCCCTTTGTCTAAGTGTCCACAGCACATTGCTACCTGAAGGACCCACAAGTATCATAAACTCAGCTAATCCAAAACTGGTTACCATCTATCTCCCTTGGATAGCTGGGACTATTTTCTGTTCCCTGTTAATGTAAATGGTCTCACATCCATGTACTCCACCAAGGTGAAAACCTTCCTTAACTTCCTCTTCCACTTCTCCCCAGTTTGTGTGTGTGTGTTTTAAGTATGGCTGCTTTTTGCTTGTTTTTGTTTTTTTGTTTTCAGACAGTCTTGCTCTGTAGCCCAAGCTGGAGTACAGTGGCACAATCATAGCTCACTGCAGACTCCATCTCCCAGACTCAGGTGATCCTCCTACCTCAGCCTCCTGAGTAGCTGGGACCACAGGCTTGTGCCACCATGCCTGGCTAATATTTTAATTTTTTAAAGGTGGGGTCTCCCTATTTTTCCCAGGCTGGTCTCAAATTCCTGGGCTCAAGTGATCCTCCTGCCCTGGCCTCCTAAAGTACTGGGATTACAGGTGTAAGCCACAGTACCTCACCTGTGGTACCTGTTTAATATGAAATATAATGCACTCATTTAAAATTCTAGTTAGAACTATATGTATTGTCTTAAAGAATGTCCACAAGGATGTCCTTTTGTCAAAAGGAAAAAGAAATCTATAGGATAATATGTATATTACAAATCAGGTTTTGTAAGATGTCATTAACAACAGCTAAAAGCAAATAAACAGAAAGAAGCTGCCCCTCTCTCTGTGTCTTGATGTGGAATTGGTGGGAGAGTAGAGAACAAGGTGGAATGACTTATACCAGGGGGTCAACAGTGGTAGCCTTAAGAAAATAGGGGCAGAAGGAGATTATAGACTTTACTTTGTGCCTTTTTGGTTTGTTTCATTTGATTTGGAAGCACATCTTGCTTTTGTTTGGTTTTTGTTGTTTGCTTTTATTATATTTTCAATTTTTATTTAGATTCCAGGGTACATGTGGAGGTTTGTTACCTGCATGGTATTGAGGTTTGAGATGTGAATGATCCTATCACCCAGGTAATAAGCACAGTACCTTAAAGTTAGTTTTTCAACCCTTGCTCCCCTCTCTCTGCTCCCTTTAGTAGTCCCCAGTATCTATTGTTGCCGTCTTTATGTCCATGAGTACCAAATGTTTACCTTCTACTTATTAAGTGAGAAGGTGTGATATGTGAATCTCTGTTCCTGTATTAATTTGCTTAGGATAATGGCCTGCAGCACATTTATGCTGCTGCAAAGAACATGATTTCATTTTTTCATGGCTGTGCAATATTCTGTGGTTTATATATACCACATTTTAAAAATTCTATCTACTGTTGATGGGCATGAGTGCATGTCTTTCTACTGCAAATGGTGCTGCAATTAACGTACAAGTGTTATCTATCTGTCTGGTAGAACTATTCATTTCTTTTCAGATAAATACCCAATAATGGAATTGCTGGGTTGAATGGTAGTTCTGTTTTAAGTTCTTTGACAAATCTCCAAACTGCTTTCCATAGGGGCTAAACTAATTTACTTTCCCATCAACAGTGTAAGAGCATTCCCTTTTCTCTGCAGTCTTGCCAGAAAATGTTGTTTTCTGACTTTTAACAACAGGCATTCTGACTGGTGTGAGATGGTGTCTCGTTGTGGTTTTGATTTGCATTTTTTATGTTAATCCTGTATCTTAAATGGGATCCATCAAGCATCAGTTTAAGCATTACCTTTGATGTGAAGCTTCCCTGATGGCCATGGTTACTCCCCACAGCATCATTCCATCATCTCCAATAAATATTTGTTGAGCATCCGCTTGCTATTTGCAAGGCAAAATGCTAGGCACCAGAGTTAGAGCAGTGGACAAGATAGACCTTGGCACTGTCCTAATGGAACTTAATTCTGTTATTACAATCATAAACCCAAGGCACAAGAACAAAAGCAAGGCATTTTCAGATAATGAAAATTAACAACAAAATGACCTAGTAAAGAATGCCAGGGGGAAGGGTGAGGAAAGGGGTATTAGGCAAGGACTCTTTGAGGAAGCACTTGAGCTATGACCTGAATACGAATCCAGAAGTTAAAACATATTCGGGAAGTGGGGTGTACTCATCTTTTCTCTACTGCTATAAAGACATACCGAGACTGGGTAATTTATGAAGAAAAGAGGTTGAATTGGCACACAGTTCCGCAGGCTGCACAGGAAATATGGCTCGGGTCGGGGGGAGGCCTCAGGAAACTTACAATCATGGTGGAAGCGAAGGGGAAGCAAGCACGTCTTACTACGGTGGAGAAGGAGAAAGAGAGTGAAGGGGGAAGTGCTACAGACTTTTAAACCACCAGATCTTGAGAGAACTCACTCACTACCATGAGAACAGCAAGGGAGAAATCCACCCCCATGATCTCATCACCTCCTACCAGGTTAATTCCCCAACACTGGGAATTACAATTTGACATGAGATCTGGGTGGGGACACAGAGCCAAATGCCAAATCATATCCATAAGTATTTCTAGCAGAGGGAGAAAGTAAGTGCAAAAGTACTCACACATGAATCCCTGAATATGTTCAAGAGATAGGGAGTCTGACTGAGATAATGTACCTGGACTATAGTGAGCAAGAGGAAAGAAAAATCAATATAAGATCAGAAAGTTAGGCATTCTAGTTTAGCATTTATCACGTCTATTGTAAAGCTTCTCCTGGCTTTGCTTATCTTATCACTAGACTTCAGAAATATTTTTTAATTTTGATAACCTTAATAACTGACATAGAATCTGGCCCAAAGTAGGTAAAATATCTATTTAATATATAAGAATAAAGAATGCATGTTTTTCTTTCAAAAAGTGAGTTCATAGTGGCTAAATTGGTTCAAGATATTAAGGTTTTATTGACTAGTAAATTAAATCAATATTTCAAAGATACACAGAATTTGTGGATTATTACAAAAGGAAACTGTAATTTCTCTATGCTGCAAAGGCAAGTTCTTAACTTTAGAATTCATTTGAGGTTTTAAATTTATTTTTCCCAACCCTTAACCACACCTAACTCAGGATTGATTTAGTACCAAAGCCGAAATTAGGTTGATGTTAACATGACTAAAGTTTAGGAATAAAAAATAGTATTTAGGAAAAAAAATGAATTATTTCCCTTTTTTTTCTTTTGAGACAGTCTCACTCTCTCACCCAGGCTGGATGGAGTAGAGTAAAACAATCACAGCTCACTGCAGCCTCAACTTCCCAGGGGAAAGCAATTCTTCTACTTTAGCCTTCTGAGTACTCAGGACTACACACATGCGCCACCACACTCAGCTAATTTTTGTATTTTTTGTAGAGACAGGGTCTTGCTATGTTGCCCAGGCTGGTCTCTAACTTCTAGGCTCAAGCCATCCACCTACCTCAGCCTCTCAAAGTGTTGGGACTATAGGCATGAGCCAGGCTAATGAATTATTTCTTATTTCCCCTTCAGCAAGTAAGAGAGAGGAGCTCCAGCTTAATTTGAATGAGTTCTTTCAAAGCAATTTCTAAAGTTCATGGAACTTGTCTCTTTTCCAGGAAACAAACATTCAATACATCAATTTTGTTTTCTTCTGAAGAATAAAGTGTTCAAACTTATTCTTGTCTCATGAAGAACTCAAAATATTTTATAATTTTTTTCATACAGCTATTAGGAGAATTGCATTTATTCTTTATTTAGAAATAATAAATGATGCAGAATGCTTCACATAGTAGGTAAAAACATGAGTGATGGAAGGGAAGAATGAAAGGAGCAACTATCAAACAGGTATATTTTGAGAAGTAATATGTAAAGCACATTCACCTGTGAAATCGCTCTTACACTTGACAAATTCTTTGAGTTAGGCATTCTTTAACTCATGTTAACAGATCTGGGATTACCGAGTAAAAATTCTGCCTGAGATCACATATGGTTAATAAATGATAGAGACAGGATTTGAAAGCAGGACTGCCTGGTGAGAGGCTTCATAGTCTTTTACACACACACACACACACACACATATACACACACTTGAACATTTATATGTAAAAATCAGTAGAATATTTACAAGCAAGATTTTATTGCACCATCAATATTTAGTATTCCCCTATCCTAATGCAAACCAAAAGTTATACCAAAGTCCCTAAGAACATTTATACGACTTTGATTTTAGCTAGAGAACTGGAGCAAAAGAACTTTAACTACAGAATGAGTTTTTTTTAAGTCCACTAAAAACATTTAGCTAACCAGTTGTTATAAATGCTACTATAAGATGCTTTCATTAGAAGAACTTTTAAAGGAAACGAAATTATGAGGAATTCCATGATCTGCAAAACAGAGGAATTGGACTAGAAGGTTCTCCAAATTCCTTCTACTACTAACACCTTAAAATCCTATAACTCTAGAGCTTGAAATGTAATTACTGTGTGAAAATTTACAAGCTAGGTTCTCTGCTTAAATGCAATTCTTTAGTTGCCCTCAAGCTGTGATTTGTAAAATTATCATCTCAATCACAGCATATTTGGTCGAGAGCCTTATTTTTCTACTCCTGATAAATAATCAGAGGTGAGAGAATAGAAGGTTTTTGTTTTTCTTTTTTAAAAACTCTTCAGTAGTTTTGAAATACAATTCCTTTGTTATTTCTGTTCATCCTTGTTTCACTAAATTTATAAAAACAATTTTGAGATTTTCATTATTAATATACAAAATGTGTTTTAAAAAGGCGATCACATTTTGGCCCAAGACATATTCCAGTTTCTCAAAGTCTGGAGGTTCAGCTGCAATCAGAAAGTCATGGTTTGGTTTGAGGGAAGATCTTGATACACCTGAGGAGCATCCTCAGCCTAGCTCTACCAAAAGGAACAGGTGTGCAGTCTCAGAGACACTGCAACAAGTCCTCTCATTCAGCCCCTCCCCAGACACCAACATGGACACTGCTGGTCCTTTATGTGAACTGTAATCATAGACTTCGACCTGGGCAAGCAGCATGTTTCCCATGAAGAACACAACTGGAGTCATTTTTGACTCAGCACCTGAAAGATGTTGTTTTTCTGGAATGTTTCTTTTCATATCTTCTTTATTATGTATTATTAATAATAGGAGTTTAAATAAACGATGCTGTGTTTCATAGCATGACAGCTTTGGATTAGGTAATGTTATCTTGTTACTAATGGTTACTGCTGCTTAGTTTCTCTTAAATAGCAAAATGATGATATTCAAATGTTCTATTTTAAGTTCCATGTTTATCTGTATTCAATTAAAGTCAACATAGTATTGATAGTTCCAGAATTTTACTATAATGTAAACATACTTTTGTCATCATACATCATCTATATATTTGAGTGGTGATCCCAACAGACAATAGATTGTGCAAGTTATACTACATTAATTTTCATTCAATTCTCTAAGCCTTTATTTATTTATTTATTTATTTTAAGCTACTATATTTGTGGGAGACTGAGGTTCATTTCTCTGAAGGGGAACCAAAAAAAGGAGAGAAGAAAAGAAACTATTATCTGCTCAGCACTAAACTATGTTCTGGAAAGATATAGCTTAGGAGAGAGACAGAATAGTAAACATACACAAAAACTAATAAACATCTGCTTCTCTAAAGCAAATGTAATAATAAATAGTATTTGGAGGTTACTAATTGGTTCTTGGCCATTGCAAGAAAATAGTGGTCACACAGTGCTTCTATTTCACATAAACCAAGAATTAAGAGCTAATGTAATAATCAAAATCTCTTTGCTCAAGAAATTTGGAGATGATTATTTATTCTACTGAGGATCTTTAACAATGAGTATTTATCTTTAATAAAATTTGTTTAGGAGAATTGGAAATCTGTTGTTTTCAGTTGTACAACAAAGATCTACAAGAATTTGCCTCTTGGTACATTACAATTAAAATCTTCATGCAAAAATGTCTCTATATTCTCTACAAGGAAGACTCCTGGACCAAAATTAAGGCTTGAGAACATCTCAAGTTTTCCTTTACTAAGGTGGGTTATTTCTCTGTTCAAAAATATAGTGCATTCTATAGAGTTCCTAATATTCTTTCCTATTTTTTGAAAAACACTGTCAAGTCCAAATCTGGTTCTGGCACACAGAGTTATTTGTGTTCTGTCCCCGGTATCCTGCTTGTATGAAATCTTGCTGTACTTAGGGCAACCCCAAGAGTTGAGCTTAGACCAAAAGACCACACTCCTCAACCAGGAAGACCCTTCAACCTGGGCTCTTACCCATGGGAGAAGTGATACAACATATGCTTGCCCCTAGAGTTTTCTACTTTGATCTGATAATTTATAAACCACTTGACAAATTCTTGATTCAATACGTATTCCCAGAATTTAGACTGAAATGTCAGGATAAAGAACTCTAGCAACATCATTGAACTAATTAGCACTGATTTAGTTCTCCTCATATTACACATCAAGCATTGTGCTAGATAGTGTAGATGAGAGTGGGAAAGGAAAAAAGGAAAGGAAGGGGAAAGGAAGAAAGAAGGGGAGGAAGGAGGGAAAGAAGAAAGGAAAAAGACAAATGATATTACTTTACTATAGGCAGAATAATGTCTGCCAAAGATGTCCACATTCTACATAACGTCCAAATATGTTACCTTACATGGTAAAAGAGACTTTGCTAATATAATTAAAGTTGCAGACCTTAAAATAGGATGATTATCCTGGATTATCCAGTTGTGCCCACCTAATCACACTTGGGCCTTTAAAAACATAGAACCTCCCTTTTCAGCTGCAGCAAGGAGAAAGGCCACAGAAAGGGAAATGCAGAGTTTCAGAGTGTGTAAATGAGTCAGTGTCCTTTGTGGGTTTGAAGATGGAGGGGCAATGTAACTGGCAGTGCAGATGGCCTTAAAGAGCTGAGAGAGGCTCCTGGCTGACAGCCATTAAGGAAATGGGGCCCTGGGCCCTGTAACCACAAGGAACTGAATTTTGCCAACAACCTGAATGAGTTTAGAAGTGGATTAACTGCCAGAGCCTCCAGAAAGGAATGCAGCCCTGCTGACACCCTGATTTCTACCTTGTAAAGCTCTAATCAGAGGACCAGCCATGGTGACCTGGCCTTCTAACCTGCAAATTTATGAGATAAAATACGGGTGTTGTCTTTCCTGTTAAATTTGTAGTAATTGGGTTATGGTGGCAATAGAAAACTGATACAAATAATAAATGTCCCTGGCTGCAAAGATTCTAAAGGGGGAGAAAGTGAGTAATGATGTGATGATGTGAGGAGAAATTTTCCTGAAGAATCACACTAATGGTTTGATTTTTGTTGTTGTTGCTGTTTTCTGGTTTTTTTTTTTTTCTTTCAGAGACAGCCTTTTGCTATGTTGCTCAAGCTGGCCTCTAACTCCTGGGCTCAAGCGGTCCTTCTGCCTCAGCCCCAAAAGTAGCTGGGAGTATAGATGCATGCCACCATACAAGGCTTTAATTCTTTCAAGCATCACAGAGATACACCATTTAGAACAATGCCTTAAGTCTCTTTCTACACCAATCCTCAATTTAATGGCATTTTATGGGGGACTCCAAAATGACCAGATCTTTAGGGAGCAGTATGAAATGAGTGCCTGGCAATCTCCCTGTGACTTGTGGGCTGCCCTAGGATAGCAGGAGGCACCTGATTACCACATATAAACACTTTTCAAGGCTGAGCACATGATTCTAATGCAGAATGTTGCTAAGAATGCAAACTGTCTTTTGCTTTCTTGAGAAAGTTCTCAACATGGTAGCCATACTCATATGCTGTGTGTCTGACAATTGCTTTTACACATAAAGTCTTCCTTTCAATTCTCTGGAGTATGCATTAGAGCAGGATTATTTTTAATAATCCTGAGAGTACATTTAGAGCATAAATTTTTTATTCATTAATAATGATTAAGATATACCTTACGGGTAGTAGAAGGGTAGATTAGGGCTTTGTAAAACCTGCTTTGAAAAATTGATGTGAAGAAAGTATTAGAAAATATTCCCTCAACTATCAACAGTGACAGAAGACAACAATTTGGGGGAAAATATTTGTGACTCCTATCACAAAGAAAGAACTGAATTTCTTCAATTTAAAAAGTGTTCTTCTAAATCAATAAAAGACTAAGAACCTAATAAAATAATAGGTGAAGTATACTCAAAGATAGATCTATTAGAGGAACTATAAGTGCTTTTATACTATCACTTATAATAAGACACTTTCAAATGAAGACAACAAAAACCATAAAAATTAATTTATATCTACTGGATTGACAAGCTCAAAACATTTGATGAGTTACTGTCAGTAAGTATGAGGTGAAATAGCTTCAAACGCTGCCTGTAGCGGTATGCGCCAGTTGAAACACTTCGGAGAGCAATTTGGTCATATAGACTCACATAACAAATGCATATATCCTTCGGTCTAGTAAATTCATGTCTTATACTTTTTCCTCTAGATAAACTTGTATATGTGCAAAATAATTTGTGTAATTATGGAGCATATTTTGTTCTGAGCAAATGTTTTTAAATAACTTACATTTTTATTAAGAGTGGGCTGGTTTAAATAAATCATGGAAATACTAGTATCATGCTATGCAGCTGCTAAAAAGAATGATTGAAATTGGAACAATTATTTTGGAAAACTGTTTAGCAATGTTCACTAAAGCTAAACATATATCTACCTACCTCATGATGCAGGCTGCTCCTAGGTATATGAGAAATAAATGGATATCTCCACCAAAAGACATATACGAGTCTGTTCACTGCAGATTTTTTCAAAATAGCCCTTAACTGGAAACATTCCATATGTCCATCAACAGGAGAATGAATAAATAACTAGTGGTCTGTTCATACAGTGGAATAATAGTCAACAACAAAAAGAATAAGCTGATGGAAACTTCAGTTTATACTATAGTATGGAAAATCACTCTGACATGTTGAAGGAAAGAAGGAAGGTACAAATGTGGTTTCATTTATATGAAGCTCCAAAACAGGCAAAACCAATTGTAGTGATAGCAGTTAGACTAGAGATTTGCCCCGGGGCATGGGAGAACCTTCTATAGTGATGAACATTCTATATTATGATCTGAATGGTGGTTACATAGGTATATAAATATATAAAATTGGTCATGCAGTACCATATGATATACTTGAGATCAGTGCACTATATACACTTTCTAGGTTATATTTCAATGAAAAAGAAAAAATAAGAAAAAGGATGAGGAGGAGGAGGCAAGTGTAGGAGAAGAAGGAGGAAGAAGAGAGCAGCTACATATGTACCCATATATATAATCTGCAAGCTAGATTGTTAAGTGAAAGTATTTCTCAACTAGAGTTCCTCATTTGAACCATAGCTCACAGAACCATTATTTGTGACTATTTTCTCAATTATCCCATGGATGGTACATAATAAATATCATTCCTGATGCCTGGAAGAAAAGCCAATTTATTATATACGATGAATGCCTTAGAGTACAAGAATTTAACTCTTGTAAGGATCTCTCACTGAGAATGTTTATACATGCTACAGTGTGTGGTGGGGTGTGTGTGTGTTTGTGTGTGTGTGTGTGTGTGTGTAAGTACATATTTATTATGAGACTGTAACAGTATTTGTTTCTGGAGAGGAAACTTTTCAGTGTGTGACCTATAGTACAATTTGAACTGTGTACTCTGTGCATGTAAATACAAACAAATTTCTCTCTAAATGATACACTGGGAATGCAAGAGAGGTGAGAAGCCTAGGAGTTAATATGACAATGCTTCGGCGTAGTTGCATATTGACCATTATGTGTATGTTTGTGGTATTTAATAACAAGAGTGTTTTGAGTTCAGTTTTTAAGTCCAAAATGCTGTTTGTGTAATTTTGAGTGATCTGAGGAAGAAAAAGCAACATTTTTGAGGGCAAGGTGCATGGTTTAAGACTGTCAAAGTTCTAGAAATTATAGGTGTGGAAGAAAAAAGGAAAAGTATCACAGCCATAAAGTATGGCCAGGTCCCAATTATATCCTCCTAGTAGGTCCCATCATTTTCCCCATCTAGTCCAACTGTCCTCTGATTGCCTGTGTGATGGATCACATGAAATAGGTTGCTAATTGAGATAAACAGGGTATGGGAGGTCCAGGAATTTCGTTGTTTTGCCAGTAATTTGAAACACTAGACAGCAAAATATCAAAAGATTTTCTCTGTTTTGCCTGTAAGTAAAATAAGCTGATGGCAGAAATCATAGTATTGAGTACAGAACAATTTAACATGCACACATCAGAAATGTGAGTGGTCTCGTCGAGCAGAGGCAAGTTGCTTGCCCATTTCCAGCCAGCACATCAAACTCTTCATATACTAAGAAAATTGCCCTATAATTTCTAGATACATCGTAATAATGCAGATAACAAAAATTACTACTACAAGTGGTCTGAGATTTATTGAGAACATCAACGCATGTGCCAATTGTTTTATATGCATTATAGTGTTAAATCTTCACAACATCCCATTGAGGTAAATAATGTTGTCATCCTCATTATAATGAGGAAACAGAGGCTCCCTGGGTTTAAGTAGTGTGCTTAACAGTTAGTGTGGGGCCTACTTCCTGTCCTCGAAATCACGTGGTTTTTGTACATTTCATGGCCAATTGTCAGTCAGTGGTATGAATTCCTTACATAAAGAATTACACATGAAGCTTTATATGGAGTCAAACTCCTTATTTAATTGTGATTAGACTTTACCCATACTCCGTTACATTTCTTAATTTGCTAATGCATTTCACCCCATTTCTTGAAATGAGCACATATTTTTCAATATTGCTTTACAAGTTTGTTTTTGTTTGTTTGTCTGGCTGTGATGCCCCAAAGAGCAGACAGATTTCTTCAGAAAGTTGACAAACAACATATTCTTTTTTTTTTTTTTTTTTTTGAGAAGGAGTTTCGCTCTTGTTACCCAGGCTGGAGTGCAACGGCGCGATCTCGGCTCACTGCAACCTCCGCCTCTTGGGTTCAGGCAATTCTCCTGCCTCAGCCTCCTGAGTAGCTGGGATTATGGGCACGCGCCACCATGCCCAGCTAATTTTTTGTATTTTTAGTAGAGACGGGGTTTCACCATGTTGACCAGGATGGTCTCGATCTCTTGACCTCGTGATCCACCTGCCTCAGCCTCCCAAAGTGCTGGGATTACAGGCATGAGCCACGGTGCCCGGCCGACAAACAGCACATTCTTAAACATCTTGTAAAGTTCTGCTATGAAGCCCCCTCAAATGAAATTCCCTATACAGAGGTTACTAAATGTAAAATATCTTCAGAGATACTTCAACAGCATATGACTTCTTAAGCAAGTTCTTTGGTTACTAAGGATAAGAAGTTCACCATGACATTTCACTCAGTACTAAAGTATGTTTCATTCTTTTAATGGTCCTAGAATATCATAGAAGAACATCTTGTAGCAATCTTCACATTGCAATCATACTTTATTGAAACTCCTTGATATTTTATTCTTCACCACTTAAAACATATATACCCCAAAAGAGTACATAAATAAATTAACTGTAATGAAAAGAAATTAAAATATCTTTCTATTTTTCTTTCTCCCATTCCATGTAGAATAATTTCTATTCACTTGGCTGCCAACTATCTGATGCAGTAAGATATGCTTATTGCTGTTGTTGGGCTATCTCAGGAAGCCAGAAAGCAAGAGGTACATCCAGACCTCCTAAGGGTTTGGAAGCAGAAACTACATGGCTTTCTAGAACTTCACTTCTTTCCCCAGCTCTTGTTGCCAGTTTGCATCCTGTCACACAGCTCAGCACCTGCTTTGTGCTTCTGTCTCTGCCAGGAGGTTTGCTCTGCTCTGCTCAGACTATTTTAGCTGCTGTCTTAGTCCTAGCTCATTGTCCCGAGAAAACAATCTAATTGGATTAGTTTGAGCCTGGCATCCCCATGATCCATTTAGCCATAGACAGGTATGTGGCATCACATGTGCACTCCCATTCACTGGGGCTGTGAGAACCAGGAAGAAAGGCTTAGGGAACACTCTCCAAGAAGGGACAGTCTTCCAAGAAGGGGTAAGGGCAGTAGTGAGGACATGACTGTGGAGAAACAAGCAAAAATTTGTATTATAGCTTCCCCGGAAGAAGAAATATTCTTCCTGAATCTGGCTAAAGACTATTCAGAGAGTTTATCTTTCATATTTAGATATTTCTATAAAGGCTTCTCCTGGGTCAACCCATTTCTAAAAGTTTATAGGACTTAATAAAAGGCTTTGGAAAGTTAACTCAATCAGACCCTGAATTGTACAGTAGTAGAGAGAACAGAAGCATGACTTACCTATTAAATGGGTATTTGAGAGCTTTCTCTTGATTAAATGGTGATTTTTTTTTTTTTTTTTGGCCTCAGAAGTTCTGTTCTTATGTATATTCTTAATGTCTGAGGCTGAGGCTTTCCCTGGATGTTTTGGAAATCAGAGATGGAAAACTTAAGTGGATAGTGCTGGCTGTGATCTAATGCACGCTAGTGCAATGCAGAGGGGGGAAAGGTCATTTAAAACCACAACAGAACAGAGCAACTTCTGCCTTCCCGTGGAGAACACAGGATTGGGAATGGGCATAATTTATATAATTGGAGGAATAAATCTCTTCACTGTTCCTTTCCCTTGCAGAAAGAAATGAGGAGTAGGAAGAAAGGGTGACACTCAGATTTAGATGGCCTTTGGTTTAGCATATTAGTGGGACTTTGTATTTAAAAAGAGTCTATGCACCGAGTATGGCATATGGAGAGTTAATAGAGCTAAAGTGAATTATTTTGCATAAGAAAATGAAAGGTATTTAAGGTTTTTGCTACAGTGAGAGAAGAGGCAGATAAGAAAATAGAGGGAAATAGGGAGAGAGGAAAGCTCTGGAACATAGAATGAGTTATATTTTTTTTAATTAGGGATTTCCAATATTCTAAGTTATTTGGCCACAGTATAAATCCCACCCATTGCTGCAAACATCAGTCTAACTGATGTATAACTGACTTGAAGGAGTATTTTTATTTGCTAGTATATGTCTGGTGGGGAATGTATCTCATTGTGTACATAAATCATGGAGGAGGCTCGATTTCAAATCTTGTCTTGAGCAGTAGAGAGTAGGGAAATAACATGAAGCACAGTTAGACAATTCACTAATGAAACGAACAGAAAAAAACAAGCTAGTCGCCATGGATGACTTGCAAATCTTTTAAATCCTCACTTTTGCTTTCTGTAGTAATTTTTACATCGCAAAGAAGGCCATGTCAATATGTAACCCCTATCACATATGCTCTTTTTCCAACTTGAAGTTGACACATTTCCATCAAGAAATGGAGTCTATGTTCCTTCCCACAGACCTCTCCCCCCACTTTTTTTTTTTTACTTTTATTTTAAGTTCAGGGGTATATGTGCAGGTTTGTAATATAAGTAAACTTGTGTCATGGGGGTTTGTCGTATAGATCATTTTGTTTTTAACAAACAACATCTTTTCTTAACTTAAAAAAATATTTTTTTTAAGTTCAGGAGTACATGTGTAGTTTGTTATATAGGTAAACTTTTGTCAAAGGGGTTTGTGATATGGATTATTTTGCCACCCAGTTATTAAGCCTAGTACTCATTAGTTATTTTTCCTGATTCCCTTCCTCCTCCCCTCCTCCACTTCTGATAGGGCCCAGAAACTTGTAGATCGTTATAAGAGCCTCGACATATAGAATGGGATATAAGTGAGGCTGCGTGGTTTCATTGGCTTGGTCAAAAAGGCAATATGGCTTCTGTCTGGCTCCTTCTTGCCTCCTCTCATGATACCTTCTCTTGGAACAGTACCACCCCTATGTGAGGAAGTCCATGCAACATGGAAAGGCCACGTTTGTATTCTGACCAGCAGCCCCAGCTGGGCACCCAACCAGCATCAACCACTAAAAATGTGGGCAAGCAAGCCTTCTGATGGTTCCAGGTCTCAGTTTTGGAGTTTTGCAGCCGAGAGCCCATATATCAGGCAGCACAGGCAGGCCATCACTACTGTATCCTAACTGAATTTCTGACTCAAAAAAAAAAAAATCTGTGGGAAATGATCAATAATTATTGCTTTAAGCCTTCACACTTTGGGATAATTTGTTATGCTATAATAAATAAATAATATATCCTCACTTCCAGGATCTTTGGAAAAATAACAACTTTGTGATGAAATTTGGACTAATTCTATTTAAAGCTTAAAGACCTAGGTCATATCTGTTTTCATGGCACTTTTTAGATTTCAAGTACTATTCTTTGTACTTCAAGGATTCTTTAGCCTGAAAGACAAAGGCTATCAGGGCCAAGGAGTGGTGGGGAAGTTGTTCATCTTTCAGGAATAAAAAGGCAAACTTCGAGGATAGCCAATGAGAAAACAAGTGGCTTGACACACTGAATAATTAATTCCTCCAGATTCAGACATATGTGGTTAAAATTTACTCTGGTTTTTGCCTCAGTTTCTTCATTTGTAAAATGAGGCTAATTATGTTTATAATGATAAGTATTTACAGAGAAAAATGTAAAGTGTTTAGCTTTGTGTCTGGTACAAAATAAGCATTCTATAAATGTCATTAATAATGTGCTTAGCATAGCACCTAATATTAGCTAATGGCTTAATAAATGGTAGCTGTGATTACCATAGTACTTCAAATATTTACTGTAACATACTAACCCTTATCACTAAACTCCACATTCCTATTTCCCTGGCTAATGTTCCTGGAATCTCCACATGGGGAGGACAGAAAGTTATGCAGTATATGGAACTGCCAGCTTATTCATATGACCAGTAGATTCATCACAAAATTGAACCCATTCAAAATGTCTTAACCTAAAGCACTTTGTTAGTTATCAGCCTTAAAAGGCGTTGATTCATCTCTGCATGTGTTGGAGTATAAATGGCAAACCTCAGAGACGTGATCATATATTCTGCCAACCTTGGAACAAATTCATAACTTGGAGAATCTGTGTTTCAAATTAGACTCTTACATTTTGGGTATTTAATTTCATTTATACTTAACTATATGAAATGTTTGACTCTTCTGTGAAATAAAGCTGAAAATAGATTCTCTGGGCATCTGATAGTTCTAAATTAACTCTAAAAATAATATTTTGATGAGTAAAACAGAGAAAAACCAGAAATTTCCCATAAAGTACACAATAAGTAGAAAACTCAAGTAAGTGGGTATAGGACAACAAAGAACCACATGGCTTATTATTATTATTTTAGACAGTCTCACTCTGTCACCCAGACTGGAGTGCAGTAGCATGATCTCTGCTCACTGTATGTAACTTCTGCCTCTTGGGTTCAAGCGATTCTGATGCCTTAGCTGCGGTTATAGGCATGTGCCACCACACCTGGCTAACTTTTGTATTTTTAGTAGAGACAGGGTCTTGCCATGTTGGCCAGGCTGTTCTCAAGCTCCTGGCCTCAAGTGATCCATCTGCCTTGGACTCTTACAAGTGTGAGCCATTGTCTCCAGCCCCA
This sequence comes from Callithrix jacchus, assembly GCF_049354715.1. Lineage (NCBI taxonomy): Eukaryota > Metazoa > Chordata > Mammalia > Primates > Cebidae > Callithrix > Callithrix jacchus. The sequence goes on along the minus strand of NC_133503.1, from coordinate 98,209,447 downwards.
TTGGCATTTTTTTAATAGACTTTTTTCAGGCTCTGGGTGAACTCATGGTAAGAATCTTTCATTGTTCCACAGCATCAGAAAGAAGCAACCCTCCAGAGTATAGGTGACATTCTCAATAGACTTACCAACTACATAGTCACAGTACCTCTTCTTAAAATCCCTATGCTGACTCTTGTCATGAGAAATGGAGCAGGAATGATGTACTAACTCCCTGAGGTCACTTGTGTTGTGTGTAAATTCCTGCTCTAGCAAATTTTGTAATTTGAAGTTTTAATTTCCTTAAATGGTTAAAAGTCTTCCTAAGATCACCTCATATATTCTATATGCTGGGGAAAAGATACACTAGATTATTTGGCTCAAGTATTCAATTCAAATTGTCATTGTTATCCTTAACTTTATCACCCAGGTGGACCACAACAAAATGAATGTAAGTTAACACGTCTGTGGGGGGTGAAATCAATTTTGCCCAAGGGATGTATCGATTTGTACAAATTCCAACAGATTTTTCACAACATCTACCAAATCGAGTTTGAAATTCATGAGGTCAAAGAAAGGTGGAAAAGAGCCAAGCCAAATTTTTTTACATTTAAATTTTCTTCAATTCTCTTGTGGCATAATTGAAGTACATGAAACTGTACAACTTGATCAGCTTTGACATATGTACATGCCCATAAAACCATCACCAGAATCAAGATAACAAAAATTTTTATCACCCTGAAATGTTTCCTGTGACCTTTTGTAAGGCTTCCATGACTCTCTCCTTCCTGTCACTGTGGATTATTCTGCAGTTTTTAGAATTTTATTTCAGTGGACTCATAAAGTATGTATTTTTTTTTGCCTGCCTTTTTTCACTCAGCACAATTTTGAGACTCACCTATTTTGTAATATATACCAATAGTTATTTCCTTTTTATTGTTGAGTAATAGTTCATTGTATAGATAAAGCACAATCATTTTACTTATTTACTATTGATAGATGTTAGGGTTGCTTTCAGTTTGGGCTAATTACAAACAGTTCTGCTAACAATATTTGTGTACAAATTTGATATTTCTCTTGGGTAAATATCCAGTAATGGAAGTGCTGAGTCATATAATAGACATAAATTTAACTCTGAAGAAACTACCACTAGTAGTTTTGGAGGTAGCATCTCACTGTACTTGCATTTCATTGATGACATGAAATTAAGCATCACTTCATATGCTTATTCACGCTTACTGGCCATCCATATTCATCTTTTGTGACATGTTTATTTAAATCTTTTAGATATTGTGACATCTTTATTTAAAAGAGATTTAAATAAACTGGAGTACAGTGGTGTAATCTTGGCTTACTGCAACCTCTGCCTCCCAAGCTCAGGTCAGGTGATCTTCCCACCTCAGCCTTTCAAGTAGCTAGGACCACAGGCATGCACCATCATACCTGGAGCATGCATATGTGTGTGTATATGTATATATATCCTATATATATTCTTTTTTTTGTAGAGATGAGATTTTGCCATGTAGTCCAGGCTAGTCTGGAACTTCTGGGCTCAAATAATTCACCCATCTTGGCCTCCCAAAGCAATAGGAATATAGGCGTGAGCCAGCATGCCTGGTCTGTTTTCTTATTTGGATTGGATTGGACTGGATTGCTAATGTCATTTAGATACATAGATGCAAATCTTTGTCTGATATATGTGTTGCAAACATTTTCTCACAGTCTTTTCATCTTTTCTTTTTTTTTTAAATGATAGTCTTCTTCTGCCACACAGGCTGGAGTGCAGTGGTGTGATCATAGCTTACTACAACTTTGAACTCCTGGAGTTTGAGTGATTCTGCTGCCTCAGACTTCCTAGCAGCTGGGACTACAGGTGTGTGCCACCATGCTTAGCTAATGTTTACCTAAGTATTTTTATAGAGATTTATAGGTTTTGCTATATTGCCTAGGCTGGTCTCAAACTCCTGGTCTCAAGAGGTCCTCCTGCCTTGGCCTCCCAAAGCATGTGGATTACAGGCATGAGCTACTGTGACTGGCTCTTTTTAATCTTTTGATGAGCCAAAGTATTTTTATTGTGAGGAAGCCCAATTGATCATTTTTTTTAACTTATAATTCCTAATTTTTGGATTCAATCCAAAAAATTTTTCTCTATGCCAAAGTTGAAGAGATTTTTTTCTATGTTTTATGCAAGAAGTTTTATAGTATTTGGTTTTACATTATAGATTTATTTTCAGACCTTTTCTATTGATTTTTATGTCAATATTTTCTCCAGTTTAAAACAGTTTTTATTGTACTTTATACTAACTCTGTAAGTCTGATAGGTTAAGTCCTCTTTGTTTATCCTTTTTAAAATTACTTTATTTTGGTCTTTTAAATATTCATAGGAGTTACTGAGTCAGTTTGTTTCCACAAAAATAGTCTGCTGGTATTATGATTTGGATTACAGTAAATCTCTGAATCAATTTGGGTAAAATTGCAAATTGAGTCTTCCAATCCATGAACATGATGTGTCTTCCCATTTATTTAATTCTTTTAGTTTTCTCAGTGATTTTTTTTTGTTGTTTATATATTAGACTTTTTTTGTTACATTTATTCCTAGATTTTTATAATTTTGGATCCCGCTATAAATTTTTTAAAATTCAGGTTTTCCCATTGTTTGTTGCTAGTACATAAGACTATAATTTATTTTTTGTATTTTAAGCTTGTATCCTGAGACCTTGATGAATTAAATTTTAGTTCTAGTTCTAGCCATTCTTAAGGTTCTCTAGGATTTTGGACAACTAGGTCTGCAAATAGGTATAGTTTCAAATCTTCCTTTCTAATCTTGATGAATTTTGTATCTTTTTCTTGCCTTAATTCATTAGATAAGGCATTCAGAACTATGTGTTATAGAAATGATGACAGGGAACAACTTTGCATTATATCTGATCTCAAGGAGGAAACAATCAGTCTGTCAACATTTAAGCATAGTATCAACTGTAGTTGTTTTGTTCTGTTTTTTGATGTCCCTTCTCCATTTGAGGAAGTTTCCTACTATTCCTAGTTTGCTGAACATGTTTTAGCTTGAAAGTGTGATGAATTTTGTCAAACATACAAACATCTACTAAAATAATCATGTGGTTTTTCTCCTTCTTTCTATTAATATAACCTCCTGGGAAATTTGTTAATTTGGTTGTGTAAATATCTGTCTACCTTTAGATAGAGACTCTGTCTTACTCATCTTTTATCCCTAAACCTGGCACTTCATGCATCATTGGTAAGTGTTTAAGTGAATGAATAATAAATGTTAAATGAATGGAAGAATGACCCTATGCATATAAAAATCTGTGGCCTTATATTTCTGTTTAGTAATGATAAAACTTTCCTATGTAAGTAGTGATAACCTCAGTAATTTGCATGACAAACATAAGTTTGGGATAAGACATTTTAAAAAAAATTTTGCTTTTTATTTAATCACATAAAGTTCAATTGATATATACGTGGGGTAGAGGGGGTGGATAGTTCAGCAAGAAGAGGACTCTGCTCCACAAATAATCTGGAAATTGAAACTGATAGAAGATTTGCTATTTTCAACATGGGGCTTTTGACATTATCCTCAGCAAGTAGATATAGCTAAGCAATGGGCTTACAGGAGGTATAAAGGATATCAGTTTTTTTTTTTTTTTAAGGCTAGGCCCATAAGTGGTGTGTTTAGTTTTTGTCCATATTTTACCAGCTAGAATTCTATGCGTAGGCCTGCATAGATGCAAGGAAAGCTGTGAATGTAGTCCTAGCTGGGCAGCTGTTTTCCTGTAGAATTACAGCAAGGAAAAGAAGCATGACTCTTCGGTGGGCAGCCAGTTATCTTTGCCTCGTATGGGGGTGGGGAAGCAATATTTATTAGAAACTCATTTAAGGTCAGAAAGTGGTTACACGTATACTACACTTTCTTTGATTTGTTATAATGCAGCACTTCTCACACTATGTCCAGTAGAGCATTATTGTTTTACATCATTGATAGTTTTTTAAAAGTAGGTTGGCATGGCCAAATATTTTGAGGAAATATTATTTTAAACATATTTTAACAAGTTATTTTTCTTCAGGACTTCTCAAGGTCCTTAGTATATTAATATGCATTTTTGACTCTCCAAGAATGAACAGAATGTAAATCATTTCTAAACATTATTTGGCTGCAAATTACCTAGAGCACTATAGGATTCAGTTTGGGAAATTTTAGGAATATGGATATTTAAAAATAGCATTTAATTAAAAAGGTATACTTTCCAAGGTTCCCAATTATCAATCGTTTCACTTATTTTTATAAAGAAAGTATGATTATTCTATCTGGGAAAGAAATTACTTTCTACAAAAGGTGTCCATGAGTAGGCGGAAGCTGTTTTAGCCAAGGGAAGGCTTATGTTCCCAGGGCTCCTGTGGTGCCATCCTTAGGCCGGGAGTTATAGAGTCATTGACTGTCTTGCCTACAGAGAACATTAAAAATGTATATAAACTGCAGCCCAGAATCTGTATCCTGTTTTGCCTGGAGAGAAAGAAGAGGAAGTCTTCCAAACACCAGTCCATCACTAGCATCCGTTTTATTTCTTCCTCTAGCACAGATTCTTTGGACCATAAAATATCTGTCATGCTTTCTTCATTAAGGGAAGCATGGCTTTGTTAGATGTAGAGATATTCTACTCAGATTTGACTCATTTCTATCTTAAAATGACTATTCTTATTTGAAGGGTTGGAAGCTACTGTTGGTAAAAATATGTGCAGGCCTTGGTAACTCCATAAATTACATATATATGAGTGGTTTAGGAGTGGTGAGTTGATGGAAGGAATAGAACGGGGACATGAAGCTGTGTATACTTAGCTTGTTTTATTAGATTAGGGAAATATCAATTATCTATAGCAGTGAATAAAAATGGCATGAAGGAAAGGATGAGAAAGGCAACCCTGGGACAGGAGCAAGACTTAAAGCTCTCCCATGACTTCCTGAGTCCACATAGTTCATATATGCAAAATGTAGAAAGGAGATAGTAGGGAGAGGAAAGAAGGTTTCAGAGAGAGAATGAAAACAAGAGCAGGACCCAGAAAGCACAATGAAGAGAGGTCACTCTCTCTTTATCAAGTAGTTGTAGAGCAGGAAAAGGCTTTAAAGGCCACACTGTCTGATTTCTTCAAAAATAAGCCTGTGTTTCATTGATATTCATTCAGCTCCTGATCGTTTGACAGGGAACTTACACAGTTCTCAAAGTAGCTCATTCAACTTTCAATAACTCTAATTGCTACAGGGTTTAAGGGACTTCTCTCAAGATCTGATAGTTTTGTAAGGGGCTCTTCCCCCTTGGCAACTCATCTCCCATCTGCCGCCTTGTGAAGAAGGTGTTTGCTTCCCTTTCCTCCAGGATTGTAACTTTCCTGAGGCCTCCCCAGCCATGTGGAACTGTGAATCAATTAAACTTCTTTCCTTTATAAATTACCCAGTATCTGGCTGTTCTTCATAGCGGTGTGAGAACACACTAATACAGGGTTCTTATATTAGTTAAAATATCCCACAGTGCCTAGTTCTGTCTCTCTCTTGACCACCAGGAAGATGTCCAAAAGTCTTTAACAGGATTGTCTTAAATATTTAAAGAGAGTAAGAATGGATGTACTAAATTTTTTCTTTTTCTTCTCCAAATATTACCAAGCATGTCACATGTTTCTCAGATATAAAGATTTGAGAAGCCTTTCCCACTCTTGTCACTCTGGATATGTCAGGTATTCAATGTATTTAACATTTAATATGAAATAAATATGGTAAATGTATAATATGTAATGAATGCTGTTGTGTCTAAAGACAGCACTTTCAAGAAACTGGGATCTTTGGAGATTTAACAATGTTTATCTTCCTTGGGGAAGTTGAATGATCAGAATTTTGTATATTGAGGTAGGAATTCTGTATATTGAAGTGGCAGCTGTTTTTCTGTAAAACAATAGTAAAGAAGGGCATGAATCTTTGGTGGGCAGATTATCTTTGCTTTGGAAGGGAAAAGAAAGTTATATTTATTAAGTACCTATTTAAGGTCAGGTACTGGGCTGCATGTATGCTACTCTTCTTAAACTATGTCCAGCAGAGCAATGCTGTCTTACACCATTGATGGTCTTTGAGAAAAAGAGTGGCACGGCCAAATAAATTGAGAAAAGGAGCCAGAAGTAGCTACCAGAACTACTATCAGAAAATGTCTCTGTCCTATATTCTCAATCCTGCTGGTTACACCTCCCTGTGCTTCCTCCCACATCCCAACAGGATGTATTCCCTGCTCAAGGTCCTCACAACCACTTCTCATCTGACACTGGAATTTCCCAATGATCTTAGTAGGGAAACATTCTGAAGCCACACACACTTCAGCTCCAATGCTCAGTAGGGGAGAGAGAGAGAGAGAGAGAGAGGGAATATTATTGTTTAAAATTAAAACTAAGCACTGGAGGCCGGGCACGTGGCTCACGCCTGTAATCCCAGCACTTTGGGAGGCCGAGGTGGGTAGATCACGAGGTCAAGAGATCGAGACCATCCTGGTCAACATGGTGAAACCCCTTCTCTACTAAAAATACAAAACATTAGCTGGGCATGGTGGCGTGTGCCTGTAATTCCAGCTACTCAGGAGGCTGTGGCAGGAGAATTGCCTGAACCCAGGAGGCGGAGGTTGCAGTGAGCCGAGATCGTGCCATTGCACTCCAGCCTGGGTAACAAGAGCGAAACTCCGTCTCAAAAACAAAAACAAAAACAAACAAACAAAAAAAACTAAGCACTGGATAATTCTTCCTTCCAATTATTATTCCTAACAATGAGAAAGTAGACCACCTTATTGTCCTTTTGCTCCAGACTTTGTGCGTTGGGAGTGAGGGCCGTGTTAAAGAAAAACTTCTCTTCCTGAGTCCACAGGGGGCATGGTTTCAAAGGCAGGAGTTTTCTGGTGCCAGGCCTCCAATGGGGATCATGAAGTTCTTTGTCTGGGTTCTCCCTGTGGGCTAGGTAGAGAAATCCAGGTGGACTCCTTTGTCCAAAAAGTCCACCAAAAGCTTTGGGTGCCTCTGTTGTAGAGCAAGTAGCCAATCTGGTATCAGAGTCAAAGATCAATCACTCCAGAGGAATTTTGAAAGAACTCCTCTCATTGGATGAGAACATGAATGGGGCGGGAATAACTCAAGGATTAAAATCATGCAGCTCCCTCCCTATACGAATTACTTTTCTGGATCCCCTCCCATGGCAGCATGGGAGCTGTATCTTTCTCTCTCTCTTCTGCCTAATAAATCGCTTTCCGCAAAACTCTTTCGGTCCACCATATTTATTCCAAAGACAAACTCACTGTGCCTCTGGGGCCCCTTTCCCCATTCTTCGGGGTTAGCAAGGCCACAGATCTCCTCAGACCTGAGTAAGCACCACCCCCTTTCCTTAATACAGGAGGAAAACTACAGTAAATGCATCTTTGGAAATCCAAAAGCAAAACTAAGATAGAGTTGTGGATAAGCACTAGAGAAAGTTCAGTTATAATGGATGAGAGTTGAAGATACTCATAACTGACTTTCATTAGTAGTATTATTTTTGCCACAGAGGGTGGAAACAAGTATTGGAGAGAGAAAAGAAAGGAGGGCTTGAAAAAAAGTGAAGAAACAAGACAGATAGTTAAAGCAGTAATTTCCAAATGTGTTTTTTATTTTGCATGTTAGTAAAAATTTTTGAGCATGTTATTCAAATATATGTATATATTAACATTTTGTAAATATACCTATTGATCTGATATTGGTAAAGCTTAATTTCTTACTTATATTTTACATTAAAAATAAATATCAGCAGCCCCATGCAGTGGCTCATGCCTGTAATCCCAGCACTTTGGGAGGCTGAGGCAGGCAGATCACAAGGTCAGGAGTTCAGGACCAGCCTGGCCAATATGCTGAAACCCCATGTCTACTAAAAATACAAAAGAATTAGCTGGACGTGGTGGCACACGCCTGTAGTCCCAGCTACTTGGGAGGCCAAGACAGAAGAGTCACTTGAAACTGGAATGAGAGGTTGCAGTGAGCCAAGATCACACCACTGCACTCCAGCCTGGGCAACAGGGCAAGACTCCATCTCAAAAATGATAAATAAATATTGGGTCAGGCTTGGTGGTTTATGCCTGTAATCCCAGGACTTTGAAAGACTGAGATTGGAGGATTGCTTGAGGCCAGGAATTTACCAGCTTGGGCAACACTGTGATACCTTGTCTCTACAAAAATAAAAAGAATTAGCTGGGCATGGTGGTACACACCTGTGACTCCAACTACTTTGGAGGCTGGGAAGATTGTTTGAGCCCAGGAGGGTAAGGTGGGAGGATTGTTTGACCCAGGAGGGTGACTCTACAGTAAACCATGATTGCACCTCTACCCTTCAGCCTGAGTAAAAAAGCAAGACTCTATCACAACAACAACAAAAATCAAAAGAAAAAGAAAATAAATATTAGCAAAAGTGCTAATATTGTGTTCTTGAGCCCTGTGGAAAAGGTGTATTCACCTTACTTTGGTAGGTTCAGTGGGCCAAAATGGCCAGACTCTTTATGATAAAAAATGTCTAATATAAATTGTTTGCTTTTCTGATACAGGAAATCCTCCTGTATTCTCAACATCTTAATTAAATCTCTCATATATACAAATATTTTGGATGAAGTGTTGGTGTGTGTTTGTATTATGTGCATGTATATGTGGAAATTAGGGAGAGGAGCTGAGCTGTGTCTTTGCTGACACTGTGTAATGTAGAAACAAAACGCACATGGGGCAATGAGAAATCCATAAAAAAGAAAACTCAAGCCAGAGCATGAAGTCAGAAGTGACTGGGAAGAACACAATTCAGTCTCACACACACCCAGAATTCCTGAAAAATACGGGAAAAGGTCAGGCATTCACTTCATATGGAATGGAATTTAAATGAATTTGATTTGAATCTCAAAGGACAGGCAAGATAGATAATATCTGGGCTGCATAATCATATTTCAAAATTACACACATAGTGATGGTTAATTTTGTGTCAACTTGACGGGGCAATGGGGCACCAGATATTTGGTCAAACATTTTGAGTATTTCTGTAAGAGTGTTCTTGTATGATATTAACATTTAAATCAGTGGACTGACTAAAGCAGATTGCCTTCCCTAATGTGGGTGGGCCTCATCCCATCAGTTGAAAGCCTAAAAATAACAAAAGGCTGACCCTCCCCTGATTAAGAGGGAATTCTACCTAATAGTCTTTGAACTGGAGCATGAGCTCTTCCTGCCTGACATCAGCTCTTCGTAGTTCTGCCGCAGTTTCCATCCTTTAGACTCCAAATGGGACACTGGCTGGGCAGATTTTGGACTTGCCTACCTCCGTAACTGTATGAGCCTATTCCTTATTCTAAATCCCTTTGCATGTGGATATATATATATATATGTGTATAGACACATATGTGTGTGTGCATGTGCATATATATATATATATATGTGCATCCCCTTGTTTGCGTGCCTGCGTGCGTGTGTGTGTGTGTGTGTGTGTATGTAAAATACTGGGTTCTGTTTCTCTAGGGAAGTATACACATACCCAACTGAAGCTTTTTTTTTCCTCTTGACAAAATTCAGAAAAAGATGTTATCAAACATATTGTAGAAAAAAATTGACTTTGTTTTCTCAATTAAACTACCACATTTATTGATATTTGAATCTCAAAGGACAGGCAACTTCCACGTGGAAGTTTCCACATAAACATATTTTTAATTTGTATTATTCCACCTAAATAGATGCAGAGTAAAGGTCTATATTCATGTTTTTTTCTCCAGAATAAAAATTATTAGTGCTACATGTACATTTTATGATAGATTTATCTTTGACAAATTCCTAGCTTGATTTTCTTAAGCCCATATTTTATAAGAGAAACTTGGGGTCTGTAGGCAGGGATAGGCCACTGTTCACTGTTACTTATTCATTTAATAACTGGTCTATAGCTTCTCTACCATGGATAAAGCATATAGACCCCCATGGTTGCTCTCACTCTACTCTCAGTATAGTTGTAGATTATCTTCCTAACCTTGAGGAGGACTCTGTTAATAATATGAGATTATTAGCAGCTTTTATTGACCCTCTCTTTGTCATTAATCTTTTGGCAAGAATTAGTCTTGAGCCAAATCACATGAGCTCACATGAGATTACTAAGAGAAAAAATAGGCAAACAATTATAAAATCTTAGGGCTATAGGCAATAAGAGCTTCCTTGTAATGACATAAAACTCAAAACACATAAAGGACAAGATCTGTAGATTTGACCTGAATAAAATACATTTATATGAGGGAGTAAATATAAACAAAATTAAAAGGCAAATTACACACTAGATAAACAACTTGCAACCTATATGACAGCCATCAGGAAGTTTTCTTTATATTGAAAGAACAATTATGAACAAATAATAAATACCACAATGATAGAAAAATGAGCAAAGACCACAGTTAATTCACAAAATCAGAACTATACATAATCAATACACATGAAAAGTTTTGAATTTTTCTTGTAAAGATACACAAATATCTGAGTTATTGAATTGAAAAAAATAAAAGAGAATTATAAAATCTAGTACATCTAAAAGATATGAAGAAACAAGAACTCCCATACCCCACTGGGAAGTCTTTAAGTCTGACTAAACTTTCTGGAGAAATTTTGACCCTATACTTCAAAAGTCTTAACATTGTTTTTTTTGTATTCATCTTGCACTGCAATTGCTTTTCTAGAGATTTGTCTTCAGAAAATAATCAGAAGAAGTACACATAGACAGTTGTTCAGGAATGTTTATCTACTGAGTGCGGTGCCACACCTATAACCCCAGCATTTTGAGAGACCAAAGCAGGAGGTTCACTTGAGTCCAGGAGTTCAAGACCAACTTGAGCAGAAGAATGAGATTCTGTCTCAAAAATAGTAACAATTAAAAAAAAGTTTCTCCTATCCATGTTAAAAATTATAACAAGTTGGAAACAAACTAAGTGCAGAATATAGAAAAGTAGCTTAAATGGGTTATGGTAGAGCCATACATTGAAACACAAGGCTGTCATTAAAATGAGGATCTAGTTATTCTTTCATTGCATGGGAAGTTATTTAGGATATATTGTTAAGTACAATTGACACTTGAACAACACAGATTTAAATTGTGTAGCTCCACTTACGTGCATATGTTTTTCAACCAAATGAGGATTGAAAATACAGTATACAGCATTCATGGGATGCAAAACCACATATACGGAGGGCCAACTTTTCGTATCTGTGGGTTCAGCAGGGCCAATTGTGGGACTTAAGTATGCACATATTTTGGTGTATATGCAGGGTTGGAGAGGATCCTAGAACCAATGCCCCCGTTTACTAAGAGATGATTGTAATAGAAGATTATTAAATTGTTTATAGCAATTATTTATTGTTTTTGTAATCGACAAATGAAAAAAAAATTTTTTTAAACCAGGGGAAAGTGTGAACTCAGTCTCCCACTACCACAAATTATGCAGTCGAGTTTTCCACATTTGGGGAAATCGCAGGGGTCAGCACATCCGGAGTGCAATGGATAAGCCTCACCCAGGGAAAACCACCTTCGTGATCATGGTATCTCCCCTGCCAGGTAAGTATGACAAACGAAAATTATAAAATTATATATTTTTGGAGTGGAACATGATGTTTTGATATATATATGCTTGTGGAATCATTAAATCAAATTAAATAACATATCCATTATCTCACATACTTTCCATCTTTTTGTGTAGGAAAATGTAAAATCTGCTCTCAGCAACTTTCAAGTATACAATTCATTGTTATTAATAATAATCACCGCATTGTACAAGAGATTCTTTGAACTTATTCCTCCTAACTGAAATTTTATATCCTTTGACGAATGTCTCCCCAGTCCTCACCACCATCATCCCCCCTGGTAACCACCATTCAATTCTCTGCTTCTGTAAGTCTGACTTTTTAAAGATTTTTACAGCATTTGTGAAAAACATGATCTCATTTTGACACAAACTTTTTTATTTGTTTGTTTTTTGAGACAGTCTCACTGTCACGAGGCTGGAGTGCAGTGGTGAGATCTCAGTTCACTGCAGCCTCGCCTTGACCTCCTGGGCCCAAAGATCTTCCCATCTCCACCTCTTGAGTAGCTGGGACTATAGGTGTGTGCCACCACGCCCTCCCAGATAATTTTTGTAGAAACAGGGTTTCACTGTTGCCCAGGCTAGTCTCTAACTCTGGGGCTCAAGAGATCCTCCTGCCTCTGCCTCCCAAAGTGTTGGGATTATAGGCTTGAGCCACGGAACACTGACTTAACTTAAATGTGCTGTTTATTCAGTCTTTTAGATATACTACCATTATGTCTGTAGTAACCATTAAAAAAACTGTGTAAATGGGCTGTATTTCAAACTGCCTGTTTCACTGAGTTTGTCAGGTCTGGGACTCTGTTATCTGATTTTTTAAATGGGGATAAAATAGTTCCCACTTCAAAGGATTGTTACAGGCATTAAGTAAGAAAAGTCCCTAGAATATTACCTGGGACAAAGGAAACCCTATATAGTTATAAATTATCATCAGTGTTCTTATTATCACATAAATAATTTGCTTAGACCTAGGTGTGAAGAGAGTATTTGTTTCTCTGGAAGAACAAATATGTTATTATAATATGTATGTTTTGACAGGCTGACAATAAGAAATTCACATATAATTGATAACTTAGAGCCCATTCTATAGCCCAGGTTTTATAATAATATAAGCTCTTATAGGCTGTATGAAGGCATATACCTGCCACCCTTACAGTCTCATTCTCCTAGTCAAATATTTTTTATTTTCAAATTTGTGTTGTCTTATTTAGACTCTGATACATTGCCTTAAATAGCCCGTATAGAGTGACACAAGCCATAGTTAAGAACAAATTAACCCAACTTAATAAAATGATTAGAAGAGGTTTAATACATGTTTTGTCATCAATACCTTAAAAGATGCAGCAAAGCATCATGGCACGTGTATACCTATGTAACAAACCTGCACATTCTGCACAGGTACCCCAGAACTCAAAGTCTAATAAAAAAAAATTATAACAAAAAAAATTGTGAAGATTGTATAGCTTAAACTTGGATGCACAATAAGAAATATATGGTTTGATTTCTTACACAAGGACATGATTTTAACAAACCAAATAACAACTAGGATTATCCTTTTACTGGACCAGTGCAAAAAGAGTAAAGCAGTTTTCTCAAGACACTTTGCTTTTATAAATAGTATCTATCATACTTTGAAAAAGAAAAATGGCTAGATGTGACAGAATCAGTAGAAAAAAAACATTGTGGCAATCTTTGAGCATCCAAAAATAACAGAAGAGAGAAGAAAAGACAGAGAGATGAGAAAATAGGAAGAAATTGGTTGAATGAAATGAACAAACAAAATTTATTTCTGCTGGTGATTCAACCATGACTTAGCTTTATGTGTGTCATTTAAAATGTGGCTGGCACTTGGTTAAATTGGCACATATTAAAGCCACATCAGGATGGGAAAATGTTTTTCTGATGACGTTTCTTTTTAGTTGGTGGTTCTTTGTTATTTCTAGTTTTTTTCTGGCTCTTGGAAGTTGAACATCACTATGCAAAGGCTACAGATGGGCCTTTGGAAGGAACAGGGGACATGTCGTACCAATTAAAAATTATAACCAGGCATGACAAATGACAGAACTCTCCACAATTCACTCAGTAAACTGGGTGCTGTAAACTCAAATGAAACATGGGCATTTCCCAACTGTATTGCCTTTTTTACATTTTGAGAAGTGTTAGGTTTTAGGAACTGTGTAAGTCAAGCTTCTCAAGAGAAACAGAACCAATAGGATATATATAGATATATAAGAGGAGATTTATTATGCAAATTGGCTTATGTGATTATGGAGGCTGAGAAGTCCCACAACATGCCATCTGTAAGCTGGAGAACCAGGAAAGCTAGTGGTGTAATTCAGTCTGAGTCTGAAGGGGTGGGGGAGGAGGGATAAAGGTTAAGTCCCGGAGTTCAAAGGCCTGGGATCCAATATCCAAAGGCAGGAAAAGATAACTGTCTCAGATCAAGAAAAGAGAGAATTCACTCTTCCTCTGCCTTTTTCTTCTATTCAGGCTCTCAACAGATTGGACTATGTACACCCACATTGGTGAGGGTGGGCCTTCTTTACTAGGTCTACTGATTCAAATGCTAATCTATTCTGGAGACATAGTCACAAACACACTCAGAGATAATGTTTTACCAGTTAACAGGGCAGACTTTAGCCCAGTTAAGTTGACATATAAAATTAAGCATCACAGGAGCCCTCCTCACTCCCTAGCATAATGCTTTACACTCAATGAATGCTAAGGAAAGTTGATGGCACAAATCTACTGTAAAAAATTCTCTGGCTGGGCACAGTGGCTCATGCCTGTAATTCTAGCACTTTGAGAGATCAAGGTAGGAGGATATTTTGAAGCCAGAGTTCAAGACCAGCATGAGTAACAAAGCAAGACCCTGTCTCTTTATAAAAAAAAAATTATAGCCAGGCATGGTGGCATATGCCTATACTCTCCCAGATACTCGAGAAGCTAAGGTGGGAATACCCCTGAAGCCAGAAGGTCAAGGCTGCAGTGAGTTATGGTCACACCACTGCACTCTAACATGGGCAACACAGCAAGACCTTATCTCAAGGTAATATACATATATATATATATATATATATATACGTATATATATACACATATATATATACGTATATATATATACATATATATATACATATATATATACATATATATATACATATATATACATATATATATACATATATATATACACACACATATATATATACATATATATATATAAAATACATATTTAAAATTTTTTAAATTTCTGAATTCAAAGTATAATCTTTAGCAACAGATCATCTTTAGTAAACAGAAGAAATCAAGTTAATGCAGGGTTTTCATTCAGAATTAAATATAAAAATTCAACGTAATTTAAAACAACAAGATACAACTAAACATTTATTAGAATGCCAAAATCTAAAACACTGACAACATCAAATGCTGGCAAGGATGTGGAGCAACAGGAACTTTCATTCATTGCTGTTCAGAACGCAAATGGTGCAGTCACTTGGGAAGACAGTTATGACAGTTTCTTACTAAAGCTAAACATACTTTTACCATACAGTCCAACAATTGGACTTCTTGGTATTTACCCAAAGGAGTTAAAAACTTAGGTCTCCATAAAATCCTGGACAAGGATGTTTTTATTAACAGCAGCTTTACTCATAATTGCCAAAACTTGGAAACAACAAGACCTCTATCAGTATGTGAATTGGTAAATAAACTGGTATATCCAGACAATGGAATATTATTTGGTGCTAAGAAGAAGTTAGTTCTTCAACCATGAAAAGACATGGAAGAAATTTGCATGCATATTATTAAGTGAAAGAAGCCAATCTGAAAAGAATATTTACTATATGATTTCAACTATTTGACATTCAGGAGAAGCCAAAACTATGGAAACAAGAAAAAAAAGAATCAGTGGTTTCCAGGAGTTTGGCAAGAGGCAAGAAGGATGAATAGGTGAGTACAGAGGATGTTTAGAGTTGTGAAAATACTCTGTATTATGCTATCATGATGGATATATGCCATTATACTTTTGTCCATATCTGGAGAATGTGCAGCACCAGGAGTGTACCCTAATGTAAATTATGGCCTTTTGGTGATAATGATGTGTCAGTGCAGGCTCATTAATTGTAACAAATGTATCACTCTGCTGGTTGTTTTTGGTCATAGAGGCTGTTTTACATATATGGGGATCAGGGGATATACGAAAAATCCCTGCAACTGCCTCTTCATTTTGCTGTGAATTTAAAGCTCTCTAAAATAATTAAGCCTGAAAAATTTGATGCAATCAATTTTCGTGGTCTTAAAACAGTTAACCAGTATAAGTATCTTTGATTCGAGTAGCATTATAATGACTTACACAAAGGGACATTGATATTCTTCCACATCATGTTTCTATTTTGCTTTCTTTTAATCTTTCTGTTTCATAAAAATAGATGGGGAAGCATAGGTGGATTATTACTAGATGCAAAACACAAGAATAAATAAAATGAAAATGTCAGCCGCCAGGGAGTGGACTGGCTGCCTCAGGCATGTATTCTACTCCAGACTGTGGTTCCTGCAGGAAACTTAAAGGTGATTTTGCTGACTCTGCTTTATAAGGAAAGACTGCACAGCAGAATGTGGTGGAAACTAGGCCATCATTTGGCAAACTCAAGCTATGTAGACAATCAATCTGAATTATTCTGAACCACTTCCCTTAACATGAAAATTTTTCCACAGTTGCTTGAAACATTCTTTGGATTTTGGTCTCACATCCCCCTAATATTCTAGGACCTTTTTGTAAAGAAAGATACTTAATTTATCCAAACTATATAAGAGGTAAGTT
This sequence comes from Callithrix jacchus, assembly GCF_049354715.1. Taxonomy (NCBI): domain Eukaryota; kingdom Metazoa; phylum Chordata; class Mammalia; order Primates; family Cebidae; genus Callithrix; species Callithrix jacchus. Next base: position 98,193,004 of record NC_133503.1, on the reverse strand, counting down.
CCTGCTACTATTCTTATTAATATTCAAATCAAATAAAAATGCAGTCATTTTGTATTTTTGTTTAAGAACCTATTCATGTATAATTACTTTGAAGTAAGTTCTTTTGGTAACAGCTACTCCTTCTAAGAATAGTTAATTAAATAGTTCAAAAGTGTATAAAAGACAGATATAGCCTACATTTTAAAATCAACTGAAAACAGAATACAAAGCACAAATATGTATTTATTAACACTCAAGCATAGCTAAGCAACCATTTTATGAGGTTTTACGAGGTATATGCTTTCGTTATTCCCATTTTACAGATAGAAGCACTGAGGTAAAGGCAGGACTTTGAACAGCAAAGCCTGAATTCTTAACCACTGTATTAGTTTCAGATTGCTCTCTAACAAATTATCACAAATATAAAACCATACAAATTTGTACCTTACAATTCTGGAGATCACAAGTCTGAAACAGTTTTTACTGGGCTAAAATCAAGGTGTCAGCAGCCTGAATGCTTTCTGGAGGCTCTAAGGAAGAAGTTTTTTAGCTTCTAGAAGTCAAGTGCATTCCTTGACTGGTGACTCCTTCCTCCCAAGTGGAAGGAGTACCTTCAAATCTCTCAACCTCTCTTTCCTTTTGTCTCTTGCCTCCTGCCTCTAGCTCCTGTCCTCACACCTCCTGTTCTGACTCTTTTGCCTCCTTCTTTCATCTTTTAAGGACCCTCATGATCACATTTGGCCCAGCCATGATACTCTCCCTATCTAAAAATTCTTAGCTTTACCGCATGTACAAAGTCTGTTTGCCAAGTAAGATAACATACTCACAGGTTCTGATGATTAGAATGTGAGTATCTTCAGGGGACAATTATTCTGCCCATCACAACCACTATATTAATTGGCATCCCAAAGTCTCTGAGCCAAGACAGCAGAGATAAGGCAAGTCTAAGATCATCTGCTTGTTTGTGTGATTCTTATTTGCACCATTTTGTGAGACAGAGATTTCAAGGTCAGTCATGGCAAAAGAAAAATATTTTGAAAAAATGCCTTCTTGAAGCCTACAATGGTGTCATAGTCTAGCTCAGTGAATATTTGGCAATGAATAACTGCTAATAGGCAACTCATCTGACTTAGTCAATCAAACATCCATAACATAATAACTGCTATAATTGCCTAATATTTTTATCAGACCTATAGATAATACAAATGGGTCTGTAGCATTTTCAGTGTTCTCAAGAAGCTTAAAATAACATTGCAGAGACAATGTTACCTTGCATGAAACCATTAAACAAATGAACAAATGCAAACTGGTAAATAAGAACCAAATTGTATTTAAGGGCTTGCCGTCCCTGATGTAAAATTTGATAATGAAAGGAAAATCTGAAGAATTAATGGGGTCGATACTGCTAAGAGGAATTGTGGAGTCTTGGGAATGGCAAGTTTCACTAAAGAGATAAGAAAATATAAGTGAAGTGTCTGATTGAGATAGATAGATAGATAGATAGATAGATAGATAGATAGATAGATAGATAGATAGATGTTTCAAAAAACATCACTGGTAGCAAGTACACAGACTGTGGGACAAATTAGAGATGAAAATTGAGATTCATCAATTTATCCATTCAACAAATATTTATTTATTTAGTACCCATTATGGATGAGGCACTGTGCAAGTGTCAGAGAAAAAAATTTTAAAGCTTACAGTTTGTCCTTACAGTGTGGCATTTTATTTTCTTACATTTGCATTGGTTTTTTTTTTGCTTAGATCCCAAAATTATGATGGAGGAATACTGGTGCAATTGCTATCCTGTAAGAAGTATTAATACATTTAGGTTTATGCCTATATATACTAGAATTTAGAGAAGAAGAAAAATTTAGAGCAAGAACACAGACCTTACAAGTATCATGTTCTGCATGATTTGTCATCCCTTGATTTAACAGAGTTCATCACTAAAATATATACTTTCTTTTACTAAATATAAAGCTGATAATCTTGCTGGATCTCCTAGAGTCTCTGCAGCTAAACTGGGAAGGCCAGCAGAGCAGAGCTGCTGGAGTACAGAGTCTCAGATGTCAAATGAGTACAAAATTGTGCCAGTTTCATCTTCAAATGAAATGAGCGCACTAAACAAGATAATTGAAATGAAAGAGCTGGTAGCAGCCTCAAGGAGTCAGAATAGCCTTCCAACCTCTAGGGACCTGCTGCGGATGGGATTTTTAGTCTCTTTAGAAAAATTGGTTTTCTCAGAAAAAGGGAAGTAATAGCATGAAGTAGATTTTAGGCAATTCAGTAGAACACATTTATGGAAGAAGGAAAGTAGACTTTAGGTAAGGGGAGAACAAAGAGATGTATAAAAGTGCAGTAAGTGAAAATTGATAGGAAAATCCACCAAATCTGTAAGAAACAGAGAACTCATTAATTTTGTAGTTCTCATACATAGTTATTACTGGGGACTTTACACTAAGCACAGATTACTGGGAATTAATTAATAGTCATTCAGTTTTTCCCCTAATTTTAATGACTTAACCTGGATATTCCAACCTAACTACTATAATTATAGTTGTTATTTAAACAACTTGTTATCTTATTTCTTTTAATGGAGGTGAATTTTGCAAGGCAGGTCAAATTTAATTTTAACAAACAAGATTAAAGTAAATTTATATTTATATAAGATCATAGAGAAATGGAAATTTAAATTTAAGTCCCATTCTAAAAATTCAGTGCAAAAATCTTTGGAAATTGATTTTTTATAATTTCATACCTTTATCAATAGAGTACAAGGTACATATCTTAGTGTCTCCTGGAAAATTTGTTGCTTTAAATTAGTTTTTAATTTTTTTATTTCAATAGGATTTGGGGGAACAGGTGATGTTTGGTTACATGAATAAGTTCTTTAGTGGTGATTTCTGAGATTTTAGTGCACCCATAACCCAAGCAGTGTACACTGTATCCGATGTATAGTCCTTTACTCCTCACCATCCCCAACCCTTTCCCCCAAGTCCCAAAGTCCAGTGTATTATTCTTAAACCTTTGCATTCTCAGTGCTCATAGTTTAGGGCCCACATATGAGTGAGGACATACAATGTTTGATTTTCCATTCTTGAGTTATTTCACTTAGAATAATAGTCTCCAATTCCATCCAGGTTGCTGTGAATGCCATTATTTCATTCTTTTTCATGTGTGTGTATACACACACACATGCACACACACATACCATAGAATACTATATATATACACACACACACACACACACACACAGAAAAAAGAAATTGTGAGATATATATATATCACAGAATTGAGAGATATATATCTCACAATTTCTTTTTTCTCAGTCAATGAGTGCTCAGTCATTGAGCACATTTGGGCTGGTTTCATATTTCCAGTTGTAAATGGTGCTGCTATACTCATGTGTGCACAAGTATTTTTCTTTTTTTTTTTGTATAATGACTTCTTTTCCTCTAGGTAGATACCCAGTAGCAGGATTGCTGGATCAAATGATAGGTCTACTTTTAGTTCTTTAAGAAATTGCAACATTATTTTCCATACTAGTTTGCACTCCCACCAGCGGTGTAAAACTATTTCCTTTTCACCAATACTCACTTGGATGTAAGTATTTGGCTTTATTTCTGGGTTCTCTATTCTGTTCCATTGGTCTATGTGCCTATTTTTATACCAGTACCATGCTGTTTTGGTGACCATGGCCTTATATTATAGTTTGAAGTTGGGCAATGTGATGCCTCCACATTAGTTCTTTTTGCTTAGTCCTGCTTTGAATATGTGGATACTTTTTTGGTTATATATGGATTTTAGGATTTTTTTCTCTTTTTGTGAAGAATGATGGTGGTATTTTGATGGGAATAGCACTGAATTTGTATATTGCTTTTGGCAGTATGGCCATATTGCTTATGGCAGTATGGACAGTATTGATTCTACCCATCCATGAACATGGGATGTGTTTGTTTCCAGGAAAATTGACATTATCAGTGTTAAATCTCATGTGGGGTTGACACATGTTAAAGAATGCCACTTGCCCTAGGATAATTAATCCCAGAATACAATTCCTTTAAATTCTTTCTCTTTTGTTTTCTCCCTCTTGTACTTTTGTTTCTACTGTCAAAATTCCCTATAGGCTTTTAATCTGCTTTGTATTACATAAGCAAATGTTTGCATGAAAGTCTGAGACTGGCTTCATACTCTCACTAAGAAATGAAACCATAGGCTTAATTCCAGTTATTTCTGATTTAAGGCTGCCGAGAGGACATAGTTACTTGCTTATAGGTACATAAATTCTCAATCAGGCAAATGGTGATGTTATTTACTTGAGAAATTATTTGTAACTAACATATTTCTAAGGCTTAGCCAATAGTCAACTTGTCTAGAGTAAAGGTAGATATAAAATGCAGTGAAATAATGTTGTCTTTTCATGATTTGTTGGTAGTTAACTTTTATATTTAATGAAATGTAATTTTAATAGGAATAAGCTAGCAGAAAACTTATTGGCATTTTCATTATTTAAAGAATTTCATTAGGGTTCAGGGCCAAAGTTAAGACCGTACTTCAGAAAGTAAGTCAGTGATTATTAAAAGGGTTTTATGTTAGAATCACTGACAGGACCAACTTCATGGGTATGCAACTTGTGCCATTTTACAGAAGGGTCCTGTGCTTGGTTTAATGCTCTGTTGTTGCTTTCTTGAAATTCTTCATCATTTGTCTTTGAACATGTGTTACGGTGGAGTCCTATGGAACAACAGTGCATGTGTGGCATGCCACTCCAGTCATTTCTTGCCTTTCCATTTACATGGAACATTTATGGAGCTCCATTAGCCCAGATTTCCAGTGGAGTTCATGGGCATTCAGCAAGATTCAAAGTGCACAATGTTGGAGAGAGAGATTTAAAAATAAAATTTCTTCCCTATTCAGAAAACCTCTCCACAAAGGTAGAAGAGGAAAAAAACAGTTTTATTATTGAATAAGCATTCAATCAGAATATATTATATATCATTAGCCAATCTGATCAAGAAATTGCAAAAACAGAAATCTGTTTTTTATACAACAAGGTAAATACAACCCATTGCATGCATGTTCTCAAGATAAGCAATAAAAACTAGTCCTCAAGTAAGAGGACTTGACAGCACCATTCGTCATATGTAGTTCATCCTAAATTCACTTGGTAACTAGTGCTAGCTAGTTGGCTTTGGCCAAAAGGGGGGACAAAAGCAAACTTCTAGGTATTTATGACAGGAGGTAGTTTGGGGCAAGGTTCTGAGGAAGTTTGACTCCTCCATTCCCATAGAAACTGGGAGATAGGGGCTTTGTTTTCCTCACTTATTTTCAAAGAGATGTTTCTCTGGTCTTTGAGAAAGACTCCTGGGTCATAAAGCTGTCAAAAAACGTATTTAGTTTTTAAAAGATTTACATATATATCAAAGAGAAAGAGAAAGAACTTATAATCACAAATTTTCTAAAGTAAATGCTGAAAGAAAAGAGAAGGGGGGAGACTTCTCTTCTTATTTTCAATGGGGAGAATTAAGCCTCTTATTTAGTTGTATTTGCCCTCACAATGTGATTGTGTATGTGGGGGTGCTGACAGCCCACACTTTACATTCAAACCAACACCTGCTTTAAATTCGGAAAGAGGCAGTGGCAACCAAGGAATCATATTATCCCTTCCTTGCTTGTGTTAATTATCTGTAGCCACCAATCACTTATGTTAAAAATGGTGATACAGAAAGAAAAAGAGGACTTTCATAGCTCCTTTTCTTTTCAGTCCTTCTTTTTCATCAGTAAGCAGAAGGTAGAGAGTGTTGGCAGAATGTGAGCATGTTCAGAAATGAAATAAAAACATTTGAGTTAGTTTTGCAGTTTTTCACTGTCCTGATAAGAAAAAAATATACATACAACAATGAGCTACAGACTAGCAATTATGTAATTTCAGTAATTCCACTTATGAGTTAAATAAGCTTATATGTACATTGAAAATATTCAGTGTACAATACAGAAATTACTGGGTACAACGAGTTCTGAATTTCTCTTCAAAAAAATCAATATGTCAGTATGTTCGGTCATTTGTCCTCCATTTTAAAATTCAGCTTTCTTGTAGTTTCAGTAAACAACCTTCTCCACCAGTTCTAATCAGTTCACATCTGTTCTCCTGGCCCCCAGCTCTGTCCCGACTCATCCCGGTCACCTGCTTCTGTCACCTGCTCCAGTCACCTGCTCCGATCAGCTGCTTTCACTAGATACCTGCTCTGACCTGCCTGTAACTATCCTTCTTGCCAAACCACCCACCCTATTACTCAGCTCATACCGCTGCTCACTTTAAAACAGCCAGTCGGGATTAGTCTAACTTGTGTGGTCTAACCCTAGCCAGTAGGGGAATGACACAGCAGTAGGGGCAACCCCGTCAGGAATAAGTACCCCTTTTCCTCCCTTGTCCAAATGTGTGCTCACCATTGCTCCATCTGTGAGCCACACCCTTCTACAGAAGTAAACTGCCTTCCTGAGAGGATTTATCTTCCAGTGCTATTCCTTTTGTGGCATCGAAATTTTACTTATAACAAGATGAACAATAAAATTTATTCTAACAAGTTTTATGCTTCTTAAAATAATGGCATTAAATAGCAAATAAAATATATCATGACAAGTGAGAAAGAAAGATCATGGAAAAGGAGAAAAAGCTTTCTGTTTTTGTATTTTTATTGGCACATTTTCTCCTGCATTTTGAACAAGGGGCCACACATTTTTGTTGTGCCTGGGACTCTGCAAATTACATAGGCAGCTCTGATCCCTGGTGGAGCTTTAAAAACTGAGGTTTCTAGATTCTATACCTTAGGCTCATGGAGTAAGTTTTCAGACAGAGTTCCCAGGCATCTGCACTTTTAAAATTTAAATTAAAATAAAGGTTTCAGCTGAAACTCTATTTCTTAATACTTTAGCTGAAAAAGTTGAAACACCTGAGGTATTAAGAACCACTACCACAGATGATTAGGAGAAGACTGTGCTGTTCAGAGTGATCATAAAAGGCTTAATGAAGAATTTTAATAGAGCCATGAAGGAAAAATAAGATTTAGTTGAAAGTGTCAGTGTGATGGTATTAGGGCTAAGCACACAATGAAGAAAAATGCTAAGGAAGTGTCAAATAGAGTCTTGAAAAAGTATAACAAGGAGACAGCTTGTTTGGGGCCAAAAAAGTAGCTGAATGATTGGGCAAATGACTCTCAAATTGTTAAAGACTTTTAGAGTGAGGCCTGCTCGTGAAAACATTGGGGAGCACAGAATATTTCTAAGAAATGGACTTAGTACCTAACGCAGGAGAAACTATTAAAATGAAAGATGGAAGGCAGAAAAGAGAAATTACGTACTGCACAGCTCTAGGCAAGAGATGAGTAGGACCTAGATAAGCATTATATTTTTTAAAATGCATTTTAACAAATGCAAAACATAACAAACTGATGGCATGAAAAATATCACCTAAAGTGCATCCCATTACATGAATGCTAGTCAAAGCAAATCAACATGTCCTTCAGCACATGTTAAGGGATAAAGATTATTTAAAACATAATGTATTCTTTTGAAAATTATAATTTTACAGTCAAATTTACAAAATGTATGTGGAAATAATCATTCCATAACTTTTTTTAAAATCTGAAAATGTAAAACAGCCTGCAGAATATTTCATGGGTTGCAAGGGACTATGAGCTCCTTAAATGACTGAGCAAAACTGGACCAGATTATGGCAATGACTTAAAGAACAAAGCTGAAAGAGCAGAAGCAAGAAACAATATGAGAAGATAATCATAGAATTTCTTGACTGATTGACCACGATTAAAGGAATGACGACAGAAAAAAACTAGGAGGATGGTGTTGCAAAAGACAAAAATTGGGATTTCACAAAAGAGAATACGTTTATTTTTAGATAAGGTAATTTTAATACAATGTTGGAGCAGGTCAATGGAAATTTGTAAGTGCCATTGACACAAGCGATACAGTCAGAGTTCATAGAAAGAAATGATCACCCAGGTAAGGTCTGCTAATAGGAATTTTATTTTATAAAATAAAATTGGAATGAAAAATGCTTGAAGTTATGAGAGTAGGTAAACCCTTCATAGGAGAAGCCTTCAGAATTAAAATAGTATGTGACTAACATGTGAATGTTAGAACCATAACTAAATTCAGAAAGAGAATTCAGTACATGATGAAGGTCACATCTCAGAAAACTGGAGGAAGAGATAGACTTTTAAATAAATAATTTGGAATAACAGAAAAGCCAATTAGAAAAAGATGCCACAGTTCAGATCCTACAAAAGAATAAATTACAAATACATCAGTGATCTAAATTTTAACATAAAATAAAACCATAAAAGGACTAGAAAACACAGATAAATTCATTATAACTTGAGTGTAGCCAAAACTTTCTAACTATAACTCAAAATCCAGATGTGTGTATGTGTATGTATAAAAGAAAAGATTGACAATTTGGACCACATTAAACAACAATAATATTTTTCATGCAGAAAATCATTTGTCTAAAAATCAAGGACACATGCAAATTGGGAGATACATTTGCAATATATATTACAGGAAAAGTGCTGCTGTCCCTAATATGTAATCAAATTCTTAATTAGAATGGAGGAGAACAAGAGAAAAAAAAATTAGAAAAACAGGCATATGACATGAACAGCCATAAAGACTGTAAGAAAAGCTCTCAAACATAAGAGGGGCTCAGCTTCACTCATGATAAAGTAAACAGTTTCAATTGAGATACAAACTTTCACCTGTCAAGTTGGTAAAACTTCAGAATTGTGGCAATATACAGGCTATGGGCTCTTTCATTCATCACCGGTGGGAATGTAAAATTAAGCAACTACTCTGAAGGGGAAAAATGCTTCATAGATATTTATTATTTGAGCCAGTAATTACACATCTAGAATTTTACCCTAAAGTTAAACCTACCACAACACAGAAAAAATATGCCCAAGGTTATTCATTGCATATTTGTGGTAGCTAAGTACTGAAAATGATCTAAATGCCCATACACTGGAGGCGGATTGGATAAAGTATGATACAGCTACACAGTGAAGTATTTTGTAGTAGCTCAAAACGATAAGGAAGACCTGCATAAACTAACAGTGATTTATCCTCAGAATATATTGTTAATTGAATAAAGCAAGGTACAAAATAGTATATGTGATGTGTGCACACCTATGTGCACGTGTGTGTGTGTGTGTGTGTGTGTGTGTGTGTGTACATCCTATGCTGAAGTAATTGGGGGTCAAGTGATACAAGGCCTGCAACTAGCTCTCAAATATTTCAGCAAATAAGTGTGTAAATGACTGAATGAATAAATAAATAAATCTGTATCATATATGTTTATTACAGAGAGATAGAGAAGAGAAAAAGTAATCAATGTGGCAAAATGTTAACAATTGGTAAATCTAGATTTCAGTAAAACAGGATAAATAAATTCAGGAGATCTATTGTACAACATTGCAATTTTCATATAATGATGTATGGCATGCTTGAAAATTGCTTGAGTATATTTTAAATGTTCTCATCACAAAAAAAAGTATATAAAGTAACGGATATGTTAATTAGCTTGATTTGATCATTCTACAATGTATATGTATGTCAGAATGTCATACTGCACACTAAAAATATACCTTTTATTTGTCAATTAAGAAAAATAATTGGTAAATCTAGATAAAAGGTATATGAGTATTATTGTATATTATCCTTGCCTCTCTTCTATATGTTTGAAGTTTTTCAAAATAAAAAGCTGGGGCTTAGGGGGAGAACATGCATAGGCTTATAAATCTGGGACAGAAATAGCTGTGTCTCTACCCCGTCCCACCTCTTGTACCCTTGGGTCAAAGAATACATACGTACAACTATGCCTATGAATAGGTACTGCTACCTCTGGCAACATAGTCTTGATAACAATTTAGCTACACCCTGCACTGTCCCTGAGTATTTCTACACAAGCAGAAAACTGGAGATTCATATGGTTTTAAAAATATGTTACTCTTCATCCTTTCATCTCTGGCTACTGCAGAAAAGGGTAATGGATTTACAATGGTGTGTTCGTATTTTGTCACAGTATATCTCCAGACTCAAAAAAGGGTTTGGAGAAGAACACAGAAGAGAAAAATGATTTCTCACCAGTATTTTGGGGTAGAGGTGAATTACTCAGTGATTTTGTTACAGCCATCAACATTGGAAATTAATCTGATTGCAATTTAGCCTTAGATTTCTTGATCCAATATGAGAAAGATACTAAGCATCAAATTCAATCCTTTCTAGCCCTGACTGCTTAGATTCTAGTGTTCCAGTGCCAACCTAAAAGTTTGTTTCTTTTTGTTTGTTTTAAAGGAAGGATTCATTCTCTGTTATGGTTTTGAATGGGTCCTCTGACCTTGTCTTAGAAATGGACTAAAGTATGGATCAGGTCACAGCCTGATCTAAACTTGTATGTGTGAGTGGGGCAGGTGGGTGTACTTTAGTAACAGGTTCCTGGTATGGGCATAAGACTCCCAGAGATCATTCTCTGGAAGCAGAACCTTGAGACCTGTCTTGGTCCTGCTTAGACCTCCAGGAGAGCCAGACTTGATGTGGCTCTTGGCTACAGGAAAGGGAACAGACTGTGCTGGGGAATTTGCAACTTGGAAAGTCTATTTTTAAAAAATGTGGGCTGGCAAATTTTGATGTCTTTACAAGGCTGCATGTAAGACAATGATATATAATTTATCTTAAAAACAAAAACAAACAAACAAAAAAACCTTCATGTTTCTGGCTATTGACTTTAGCTTAAAACTAACCCCCAAATAAAATCTTACATCTCTAATGTTTGACTCATTGTTAAACTGGAAAGCCAGAGATTCTTTATTTCATGCCCAACTTTAGTGCAGTCTCTTTTATAAGATGGAAAAAATAACTAACTTTATCAAGTCCCATCAGGTTATTCCATCACAGGAGAATAACAATCCTAACCTTTCTTTCAGATGTTTCTTAAGAATAACTAATAAGCACCAAGAAATCTTGCTGAGAAGTTACCAAATATTATATAAATGATACCCATTAAAACAATTCAACCAATGTCATCATGTTATGATTGTTAAACTTTACAGAAATATATTCTATTTAGAAATTTTTCATTTTAAATAAGGAAATTTCTATTTTTAAGATGGCAGGTTTTAAAGACAATTTTTTGAATAGCAAAAGAAGGTAAAAGTCAATTTTATTAGATAGGATTGAGATACTAGAGTGAAAGTTACTTGCTTCCTTACAAGCCCTAAAGAAACTTAAAAATAAAAAACAGATTTCAGGTACAATTTGCAAACATTTGTAATATGCCTTATTATGCATATTTTATGAAGTTATACAATTTCCACAGAAAATGTCTCAGCAGTTCCATGAATGAAATTAACCCACCACCTCTGAATATCAGAATTTATAAATCTATAAAATTTCCACAGAAAATGTCTCAGCAATTTCATGAATGTTAATTCACCAGCTCCGAATATCATGTAAAGATAGTGCTTAGAAGAGGAAAAGACTCATCTTTATAACAACAACAACAACAAAACCCTCTCTATTCAGTTAAATAAGGCATAAATGAGGCTTTCCTTTTTGTGGGGGAAGCACAGAAATGATGTTTTCTTCTGCTTTACAATCTCTCAATAGTTCTGTACTCTCTTGCCTCTGGTCACATACAGAGTTTTCATTCTGCCTGGTGCAAGAATCTTTCATTTCTTTAACTGGCTAACTTTTACTTATCTATAAGAATGCACAAAAACCTATACCCAAGGCTGTAATAGGCTTCTCCTCTAATGCGCTGTCGTCTCAAGTCCTTCTACTGTTCAGAAATGTCTCACATTTACTCTAATTGCTTGTCTGCCTTCCCCACCGTGTTGGACGGTCTCCACTGGGGGTGCGGGGTGGGGGTGTCTATCTCAGGCAGAACTGTGTCTCCTGTTCCCAGCAGAATGATGAACATTAGATGTTTAAAACCAAACCAAAGCCTGTATTTTCTATTATGCTTGTTAATCAGGCAAAACTACTTAGTGCAGTCTCTTTGATAAGATGGAAAAAATAACCAACTTTATCAAGTCCCTTCAGGTTATTCTATCATTGGAGAGTAACAACCCTAGCCTTTCTTTCAGGTGTTTCTTAAGAATAACTAATAAGCAATAATATGATTGTTCTTTTTTTGTTTAGCAAACTATTCTTTGTCCTGGAACTGAGCCCCTTACCTTTCCCCCCTCAATCTCATACTTTGCTGGAATCATTTCTACTTAGGTCACAGGTCTCAATTTTGATAATATTCCATTTAAGGAAGCCTTCCTTGTGCTTCCAGCCAGGTCTGGGAATCCCTCTGATGTGCCACTCCAGCACTGTACACTTTTCCTATGATAACCTTTATTGTCCAATATTGTCATTGCCTTTTCTGTGTCTTCTACCAGAATGTAAGCTCCATCAGAGCAGGGACCATGCCATATTGCTAACCTTTGTATTCCTAGCATGTGGCACATACTGGTATGTAGTATGTACTTACAAATTATTTGTTGAGTGACCAGTATTGCACTATTATAATTATGTTTAATTACAAATGACATTCTTCAAGTTCTCGCTCTCCTCTCCATCCTTTGTATCTCTTCCAGATTGACCTTTCTTAAATTCTGCCTTCATCAACTTATTGCTCAAAATCTTTTAATGCCACTTTAATGACTACATAATAAACTTATGCTTCTGCATCTAGATGTTAAGGCATTTAAAAAAATATGGCTCATTCTACTAGTCTCACCTTTGGTCCTTCTCATTGTATCTTGACTCAAGATAGGCCAATTACCTTATTTGAACAAAACTTAACTGAACAAAACTGTATGTTCATTTGTAAGTTTTTGATTCTATTTTCAGTTCAACCCTAAAAATGCCTGCTACATCTATAGTTCCCTTCTCTGCAGTTTCGACCACAGTTTCCCTGTCAAAGAGACAGCTATGGTTTCAGTGTGTCTCCTCTAAAACTCATGTTGAAATTTGATCCCCAATGTGGCAACATCAGGAGGTTGGACCTAGTGGCAGATATTTAGGACATGGGGACAGATTCCTCATGAAGGGCTCAGTGCCATTCCCAATAGTAAGAGAGTTCTCCCTCTGGTGAGACTGAATTAGTTCTTGGGAGAATGGATCAGTTTCTGTGAGAGTGGGTTGTTACAAAGCCAGGATATTCCTTGGGTTTTGCCTCTTCACATGTGTCCACTTACCCTTTGACCTTCTCCACCATGTCATAATGCAGCACAATAAGCCCTCACCAGAAGCCAGGGCCATGCCCTTGAATTTCCTAGCCTGGAGAACCATGAGCTAAATAAACCTCTTCTTAAAATAAATTACCCCATTTCTGATATTCTGTTATGACAATTCAAAATGGACAGAGTCTTTTTCACTAAAGTTACAATGTTGATAGACATACCGTCTACCTTTCCTGCCACCTCATTGACTGGGCCTGTGGTGTGTGTGTATTCATGGTGGAGTTATTGATACAGTAACTGCAAATCTCTAGACTAGCTAGATTCTGTGAAGTAGTCTAGGATGCAAGTTCTGCCTAGTATAGATAGTAGCAACCTGGGAACCAAGGAAACTAATCTCATAAAAAAGACCGAATGGGATATTAGTTAGCCAGATAAATAATGAGAGAGATATAGCTAGACCGGGAGAGAGGTTGGTGGGAGGGAGAGAAGGAGCCAAAAAATAAGGTGGAGTAGAGAGGAAACAGCAAATACATATAAGAAAAGTAGGCAATGAGCTGTGTGTACAGAGCCCACGAGGCAACAGAAACTGTGGGAAGAAGCAGAGAAATATACAGAATAGACTACGAGATGCTTGGTTACAAAATCAGGAATTAATCAGTTGAAAAATCAGAAATTAATGACCCTCTGCTGCTATGAAGCAATGAGATAACTGGGTCACCAGTGCCAACTAGACACTGAATAACCTTTCAGTTCCTTGGCCATAAACCAGTCTCCACAAAATCAACTGTACTATTTCTTCCATTTTCATAATGCCCAATGTATGGCCCGTACTGGACCCACCCTCATTTCCACTTGTACTATAATAATAATCACATATTCAACTTGAGGTACGCTGAGTGAATCTCTGTTACTGTCACCCTGAAAAGCTTCACATAGATTCATTTTGCCTTTGTAAAGCAGTAAAATACAATTTATTTTGGAGTACTCTCATAAAATACAAATAACTTCCAATTTTTAACCCATAGAACCATGATATAGCCTCTTGTATCATGTAGTTTCTGGAACCCAAATTTCGTAAGCTGTTCCATTACTGCAAAGAGTGAATGAGCTTTGCTAAAAAGGGGTTTTTCTATTAAGTTTCTCATATATATTGAGTCCTTTTTTTTGGTACAAAATAGTTACTGAATTGTGTGAGCCCTATAATTACATTTCAACATTGACAGGTAAGACTGAATGTTAAGAAAAGTAATTCTTTCAAGTGCATTACAAGTATTACATACTTATTGAAAATTACTTGGCTTATCTGGTCAATACTCTGCAAATTAATTGAAGCAATTGATTCCTGGTGCTCACTGAGAAAAGAAAAACCAAGGAGCCTTACATAAAATAATTATAGAGCATAAAACCACATATTGTCGAGCAAAACAGTACAAGAGTGTGGAACAAACACTTAGCTTGTGTTCCTTAGCCTTCACTACCCTTTCCTTCCTGAACTTAACGTCACTTCTGTCTTCTGTGTATGCCCCTCTTTAGGCCCTCTCTTGTAATCAGCCTTAATCTCCTTGTTCCTCTGTCCTTTTGAGCGGCTGTGTTAACTTCCCTTCCCAAGTCTAACTTCTCTTCCCAAGTCAAGGGGCGTGGTTTCAAAGGCAGGAACTTCCCAGCACATGCTGACTCCTCCATTCCGGAAGCCTTGAGTTCTTTGTCTAACTTTCCTGCGTGGGAAGGTAGACTGCCCAGGTGGGCTCCCTCTGTTTAGAAAGCCCATGTAAAGCTATAGGAGGACTCTGGGCAGGCAACCAATCCAACATCAGAGTCAAAAATCAATCACTCCAGAGGAATTTTGGAAGAACTCCTCTCACTGGACAAGGACTTGAAGTCCCCCTGGCCCCTTACCTCTGCGGACTCCATCTCTGGATCTCCTCCCACAACAGTGTGGAAGTTCCCATTCTCTCTCTCTCTCTCTCTCTCTCACTTGCTCGCTCTGACTAATAAATCACTTTTCGGCCAAACTCTTTGGGTCTGATATTTACTTGAACGAGCCCACTGCACCTCCAGGGCCTCTTCCCCCATTCCTGGGGCAGGGGGCCAAGAACCTGGAACACACGATTACACTTTCTACTGTTCTGCAAGACCCAGCCTCTGATGAATAATCCTTTTAAATTGCCCCTTCTATTACTGGAATATTGAATACCACTGAAAAAATAACCATGAAGATATATATATCAGACATATAGTCTTCAACCTTGGCTTGCAATGAAATGTTTATTTCTTTGTGCTTGATCAGCTGTCACTCTTATTTCCATAGAAGAGAAATCAAGATTGAGTTGTTCTTTTTGAGTCCCCTGACTCGGGTCCTCTGTCAACAAAGACTTTGCTATACCCTTCATACACACATACACATTCAAAATATAACACCTTCTGCAAGGTACCTAAGTTTGAATCTATCTCTGGCCTTCTGTTCAGTCTCTGAGACTGGGACCTATCAAAGCACAAACTCATCAAGTCCAGAAGGGAGTGCTGCCCACACAAGGGTTTTGGGAGTCTTCTGAGTAGGACAAATATTTTTCTGGGATATTTATTCTTCTCTTGATATTAGCAAACTTTTGTTCAGAGATACTAACGTTAAACTGAAGCTCAGATGTTGTTGCAGTTTTATTTTTATTTTCGAATTATTGGACTCATCATGAAAGGTTTTTTTTTTCTATACAGTGATAATAAATGGAAAGGGAGTCAATGATCTGATCCTTTCTCAGCCTCATCCTCACTGATACCGAGTCCCAGCAAACCAAAGATCAGTTTACAAAAAGAAAATACAACTTAACTAAATTAAAAACTAATGGTTCTTTAATTAGATGAAATTGGACTCAACTTGTTTCATCTCAATTTTGTCCCTGAAAATTTTCTGCAAAAAGTATTAAACCTGACTAGGCATAGTAGCTGATGCCTGTAATACCAGCACTTTGGGAAGCCGAGATGGATGGATCACTTGAGTGCAGGAGTTTGAGACCAACCGGGGCAACATGGTGAAACCCTATCTCTAAAAAAATACAAAAATTAGCTGAGCCTGGTGGCTCGCACCTGTATTCCCAGCTACTTGGGAGGCTGAGGTGGGAAGATCGCTTGAGCCCAGGAGGAGGAGGTTGCCGTGAGTGGGGATCTTGCCACTGCACTTCAGCTTGTGTGACAGAGTAAGATCCTGTCTCAAAAAATCAAACTTTTAATTTTTAAGGCAGTAAGATACTGTGGCTTAGATATTTTTAATATTTACTTTGACCTATGCAAAGATCATGAAATATTATCTTTGAAAAGCAAATATTTTAAGGTTGTAGGTATCCAGTAATTTCTTCATGTAATATAGTAATAGTAATTTCTTCATGTAATATTAAAATAGAGAGAAAGAAAATTCCTTGGGGATTATTATTAACACAAAACAAGATTCAGTTCTACATTATAGTCAAAATGTTATTAAACAATTTATGCAATGACTTAAAAGTAATAGATTTTTAAATTTCATCAAAAAAATCTTACCTCCTACCTCTTAAAGTCACACCCATGTTAAGTATTTGGGACCCTTAACATTCTCTAGACCTTCATTTCCAGATTGTATAACTAAAAGATGCCATTTCTAAATAACTCAGTAGCAGTTCTAATATAGTAATTATAGTCACTATACTGTTATCATAAGTTATTATGTATCCTACTTATTGAATGAACATCAATTTAGAACAGTAATGTTAATCTTAGCTAGAACTTCATACAGGTCACAATTTCCTAAGAGTTGGGTATGATTTATTCTCATTTTATAGGTGAGAAACTAAAGATTGACATAATTAAGTAGCTTGGCCATAGTCAATAGATAGTATGTTGTTGAGGCAGATTTTAACCTACACCAGCATAAGCCAAATGCCTCCTTTTAATAACATACTCTATTTCATCTTATGGGTAACTTACTCTTTAAGTGTGTTCCCATGGTATATCATTTGACTGTGAGCATCAATATATAAAGAAGATCTTATCATGCCCATTTTATAAATTAAAATTTTGAAGTCCAGGTATATTAAGTGGCTTCCCCAAAGTTACTTAATGGGTCCATGGCAGAGCTGGCCTCTTGATGGTGATTTCAACTATAGACTTTTCTAGCAAATAGCCTCAAGACATATGGCATATATGGGCAGAGCCACAAAAAAGTCTCTCTTTTGTTGTTATAGTTTCAATAAATAATCTTAATAATACTTCTAATATGTTTCCAAAATTAGCTATCCTCATGCTTTTGTTTGAGGATAAATTGCTTACCAAACCCTGTGAGTTAGTAAGCATGAAATAAAGAGGATGACTGACTGCTTATATTCTAAAGTATCTTTTCCACTGGATTTTCCAGATACTCCTATGTGTTTTTTCTTCTTTTATTTTAATCAGTAATTTGAGAATATTTCACAGTCTTTAAAAATTTTAATAAAAATGCTGTCCAAAGTTTACTTTATAGATGATCACATTAAGTATGTATGGATCATGTTATTTTTAGTAATTGACCTCTCTAAAATGAACTGGTTGTTATAGTTACCATAGAAAACAGAGGGTGGGGGGAAGAGGAGTCCCTTTTACAGTGCTGCAGAGTTTTGTTTGAGTGATCACATTCACAATTCCCCAGCTGACTTATTTCACCATCCTCTCAGGAAAAAACTAACTAATATACAAAAGCATGGGAAGTGCTACTTCTTAAATCTTTGGGTATCTAGTATATTCCAGATTCCATAGTGTGGAATCTATCATCTTTTTGTGTGCATGCCCTTAAATAATTTAGATAAGCGCTCTGACCTCCAAATACACAATTATTATTTCATAATTTTCTTATGAGAATTATTTTCTTCTTTCTCCAACATTTGTATAGTTTAGTCCTACAGTTATGGAACTATACTATAGAAATGTTTAAGAAAGAAGAGAGTTTTAACCTTCAGCCAGTTTTCTTTGTTGCAGAAGTATTAGTCTGGTTAGGATTCTGCTGAAGGCTGGTAGTTATGCAAAAATCAAAAGGCACTAGTTTCAGTTATGCAAATATAATGTCCTTAGATTATTTGATATATTTACTTAGGACACTGAACACCTGCAGATATGATCAGTAAAAAATATGCAAAGAGAGTTAAGTCTCTGACTTATCTATTTATTTATACAAATTTTCAAATGTTTAATCAAGATACAAGGAACAGGCAAGCATTCAAATGAGATTTCTTATTGATCTTTGTAGAAGGATATGTTGTGTGCCAAAATACAGTGAAAATAATTATTTGCCATTCAAAGAGCTTAACATTAAAGAAAGGGCAAAGGCAGAAAAATAACATTTCCCTTCCACTCCTCTGTAACTTTCTTTTTGCCTGATTTCTGCCCCTGTTTTGAGAAATAGTAAGATTAAAGTACTCCCCAGGTCTAGAAATTTATACTGCCTGCTATTAATTGATTTGTCCAACGAACAGATATTTATTGAGGAACTGCTATGTACCAGGCACTGTGCTATTGTTGAGGACTTTTCGGGGGTATTGATGCTAAAAAAAATTCCCTCCCTATTTACTGGGAGTGACTAAGATTTAAAGGAATAGGCAAAGAGACTTGGGAAGGCTAAAAGAATGGGAGTGTATGCAAAATATTTGAAGAGTATATTACTGTAGGAGTTAATGAAAAGAAATTGGTTGGTTTGCTAGTATTGGAATACTGTTGAATAGGCAGTAGGAACTGAAGAATATTGGGTTTGAAAGCAGTAATAAGGAGGCACTGAAGTCAGAACAGAGGATATGGAGAATAATAAAAGAAATAAAAAGAACAGGATAACTTACCAAGAGGAAAAAAAAAAAAAAGGACTGCAGGAATACCAAAGGAAGTGGTGTAGTAAAAGGGATTTGAACCTAGCAAGGAATCTTAGAGAAGTGAATCCAGCAGTCAGCTGACATTTTCCCCTCAACCATATGCCAAATCCTCAATTGTGTGGAAAGAAATTAGGAAGAAACCTAGCAGAAACCTGCTAGACTATAGATTTTCACAGTCTTATAAGCTAAACAGAGAAGATTTTCTGCCTGGATCCACCAAAAATGATATGCCTGATAAATATTTGGGCTTTCAGTTGATAGTTCAGAACCCAGTAGGACTATTCCCCGGGAATAAGAGAAAATTGGAAATTTACAAGCCTGAAACTTGACCTGGAGCCATCCCCTTAACTAACTGGATTGTCATGATCCTCTTTTACTCTAATTTCTCTCCAGAAGAAAAGTAAATCTTCTCTGATGAAGTACAAAACTACAGCTTATATGTAATATTATAAAAAACTTTGTAATTCAAGAAGAATTACCAGGCATGTAAGGACTGAATTATCATAGAAAGTTTTTTTAGTTATTATAAATATGTGAAAGAAAATGGGTTAAAAGAATTTTTTGTCAGCAAGAATATCGGTAAAAACCCAATGAAAATTCTAAAACTGAAAAATATAGTCACTGATATAAGGAATTAAAATGGTTGGCATAAGATTTGGCAAAACAGAAGGTATGATTAGGGACACAGAAGATGGATCAATAAAAAATATTCAAACTGACGCACAGAAAGAAAAGAAACAGAAAATACATGTCAAGCCACATTCCAAAAATCTTTGTGTAAGATATAGTTCCAAGAAAATACAAATCAAGCCACAGATCCAAGAAACTCTATGTAAGAAAAGTCCAAGAAATACATGTCAAGTCCCAGATCCAATAAATCCCATGTAAGATAAGGTCCAAGGAAACCACATCTAGCCACGCCAAAGTGAAACTGCTGAAAAACGAACATAAAGAAAATAATCTAAAACCACCCAGAAGAAAAAAGACATATGGCTTTCAAAGGGAGGAATGGCGATACAAACAGCTGATTTCTCAACAAAATTAATAAAAACCAGAAGGTAATCGAATGGCAGCTTTAAAGTGCTGAAAATGAAACGCCAATGAAGAATTCTGTAATCAGTAAATATGTTCATCCAAAAGGCTCTTTTGACGTTTTAAAAATATATTTCCAAAAAAAGTTTTTGTATAAGAGATAGGAACTCTTCTAACAAACATACTCAGAGTGAATGCTTTGCCAAGAGGCCCAAATAGAAAGAAATACCGAAGGGATTTCTTCTACCAACAGGAAATTGATCCTACAGGGAGGCACAATATTGCATGAAAAAATACATAGCTCCAGAAGGAGTAAATAGGAAGGCAAACAGAAATAAATATCGATGTTTAAATCATTGATTAATAATGTTTTGTGATGTTTAAAACATATATAAACAAAAAGGACATAGCAACAATTGTGAAAAAATAAGAGGTTAGTAAATGGATTTTAAGTATTATCAGATCTTTTTATTGTCTGAGATGTATTAAAATTATATTAGACTGTAATAAATCTACTTGTTTTTCATAATACCTACGATATACTAAGGTCATAACAGAACATGAATAATCAAGTTAAGAAAAGGAAATGGAATGATAAAAATAATCCATCCAAAAGAAGCAAGAAAAAAGAAAAAATTGATCAAACAACAAAGTAAGATGATAGATCTAAACTGAACATATCACAATTCCACAATATGTAAATGGTCTAAATATTTCCAATGACTATTCTAACACTGCAGACTGTATATAAAAATAAAATATTCACTGTAACAATGAAAAATTTGAAAAAATGAAAAAAAGATAAACTGTAAAAACACTAGTTGAAATAAAGTTGCAGTAACTATACTAACAAGAAAAAAATGTAGCCTTTAAGACAAAATTATAATAGGAATTTGGGAATATTGAACCAAATGATTTATTCCTATAAGTAGTTGATGTGATTTTAATAATATTTTAATTATGCCATTTAAAGTTTTATTTTCTAATTGCCCAGCTCTAATTAGAAACACAATTGATTTCTGTATATTGACCTAGATCTAGCCGTCTTGCTAAATTCACCTAATTCTAACAGTCTATCTGTACATTTTTCTACAATCACACTCACATTATCTACAAATTATGATAGTTTTACTTATTCCTTCACAACTCTTTGTCTTTTATTAATTTTATTGCCTTATTGCACTGGATGGAACCTCCACATCACTGAATAGAAGTGGTGACAACAGACTTACTTTTCTCATTCTCAATATCAGTGGGAAAGCTTAAATTCTTGGCATGAATTTTGATGTACACTGTAGGATTTCTGTAGATTTTGTCAATAAGATTAAAGAATATCCTTTCTATTATGATTTAATTGGCTGTTTTCTTTCTAAATTTTTTAGATTATTGATTTTTAACTTTTTTCTTCTAAAAAATATTAGTATAAAAAAATATTGCACATGTATAAGAATTGATTCTGAGTTTATCAGTTCCACACATAAACATAATATTTTCTCAACAAAAATATTAGGTCAAATCATCTGAAAGAGCAATTTTTTAGTAGGTAAAAGAAAGTCAAATGTCAGAAATTCCACGAGTTTCAGTTAATTATTATGATATACCCAGAATTCTCAACTGATGTTATCAGCTATTTGAAGTGTATTAAACTGCAAAATGCAACTTTGAAGATGATTACAGGCAATTTTGTAGAAAAACATTAAATAACTAGATCATACATTTAAAAAAATGTGATCTTCAGAAAAACTGCAGTGTCATAATATTATAATCAATTGCACATTATTCAATCTAATAGTTTGATATGGTGTGAAGAGTTAACTGAAGGTGTCAACAAGTTTAAACATAGTAATCATAAAATGCAATTTTGAAGCAACTTCTTTAAAAAATACATTCTTTGAAAAAAAGCAGTGACAAGGTGTTATAGAGAAATATGGGTAAAATGAAGTTCTTGATTATATACAGAGAATAATTATTCTGCTAACATTTTTAATATTCACATAGTCAATATAAATAAGTGTTTCTGTTTTGTTTGTGGCCATGACATTCATTTGTAAACGGACTCAGATTAAGGCTATGATTTGCTAAAAAACATTTATTTTACAAACTAATGTAAACAATTAGGATACCTTGCATGACTCTGAAGAGGAGATACTGGGATTAAGTTAATTATTTCTCTCAAGTATTTGAAATAACACCGACTAAAGGACTGTGGCCTTCTAGAAATGTACCAAAGAGACACTCTCATGCAATATGCATGCGTAAAGTAATAGAGTGTAGCACTGTCTGCCAAAAATTGAAAATAATCTAGTTGCAGTAGTAAGGATAAATAAACTGTAGTCTTTCTGCATAGTAGATTTTAAAGGTTAAAATGAAAGAGCTAGATATGTATAAATCTCACCAGTATAGTGGAGAATGAAAAAAAGTAACAAAAGGATAGGTAGATATACCATTTAAACCTACAATACATAAAACAATACCATTTATTATTTATAAGTAGACTTGACTCCCATTATTTATGGTAGTTATATTCTATGAAGTTGCCATGAATATTGAATTAGCAAATAGTGAACCATTGCTCCTGGGAGAAATAAGGGATTAGTTTCCTGCAAGCCTCTGGTCACAATGTTTTAATCAACATAGTAATATAACTTCGTGTTATATGTATTTCTTTTTAAAGACACTTTATTTAATATACATTTTTGATATGTCACACTGAACTCACAAGCAATAGCATTCTACCTAAAGCCTGAATAAAGCTTATCTAATGCATATTTCTACAAGAGGCACATTGCAGCCTTCTTGCATTTAGGAATACTTGACGGTATTTTAGGACTACACTTGGAATAGACAGACATTAAAACTGAAGATTTTAATAGAGCTTATTAATTGGTAAGTCCTTGAAGAATGTAAATAAGCTTCACTTTCATTAATTTAAAAAAATTTCCATAGATATTGACAAAGACTCTCTCCTTGATCAAACTGTAATCACATTTTTGAGCTCTCCTCTCAACTAGATCTCCACCTAGGCTCCTGTCCTTGCCTGATCTCCATAGCTCACTTTTAACAAGAATCCTGCTAAGTCTGTAGAAAAAGAATCTCCTACTCTTGATATCTGATCACTCTGACTATTGGAAGCCATTTTAAATAGAAAAATCACCAACAAACAGCACAAAAATGTGCTACTAAATAGACCACAAAAAAAGTGCTAGTTTACAGGATGAAAACTGAAACAAGAAGCCAGAGCACCACCTTGTTTAATCAGACCTAGGTTTGTGCACATTGAACAAATTAAATTTCTCACTGCCTGGCATGTTTGCAAATGACCGCAAAAGCTTCACAAGTATTGATTTTGAAGCTACAAATAAGTCTTAGAGAATAGACAAATTTACAAATATGAAATCTACAAATAATCAGGATTAACTATATAGACATATAGTATGATTACCAAACTATCTATGGGAATGATAACCACCAATTTCAAAATAATGATAACCTCTGGGGAGCCAGAAAATGGAAAAAGATAATGGAGGGCTACAGCTATTTTTTTTTTTAATTGGAGAAAGAGACAAAACCGGGACATACATGGTTGATCATAAATATGTTATATTATTGTTAGTGCTTTTCTACACATTTAAAATATTTCATATTTAAAAATAAAAATTAGAGAAGTGAGAAGTGTGATCTGCCTTTACTGTTTCATTTGAAGACATTTTACAAGGCTTAATTTGTACTGAATGTTATTAGATAAGATATAAAGAATTTTTGTGGAAAAAGTTGTCAATGATTCAAGCAGAATATTGATAGAAGATAAGGAAAATCACCAATTAAAGATGTTGCCTAAAAACAGGAAAAGTCTAATTCTATAAGAATATTTTAGAAAGAGATGAGAATTAATTTGATCGCAAGTTTCTAAAGTTGGCTGTACTGTAAAAATAACTGAGGAACTTTCAAAAATATATGGACAGACCTCTGAATCTCCAGTCTTTCGGATTCCAATTGAATAGGTCTGAAGTCAGTGTTTTTGAAAAGCACACCAAGTGGATTCTAATATATCATTAGGTTAGAGAACCACCAGACAAGATGTTAGCCTTAGACCCAGGGCCTCTGATACCATGCACACAGCACTAGGTTGGTACCTCTTAGAGCTGTGCAATGTAGCAGCCCTGTTAGATTCACATGCTCTCTCTTATATATTTTGTGTATTCCTGATTAGGACTCTGAGGAATTATAAGATCTAATGACTTGTTTAAGAGCATAGAATCTGAAATATAGCTCGAGATACATATATTTTTAGTTCCATTTTATCATTCCCTTCTTTAAAAATAAATCAATTCCTTTCTTTGGCTGCTTTAAAATCAAGCATGTATATGTGAAAAACAAAACTTTTCAAATGTGATGTAAATAGATTTAATGGAATCCTAGTTAAAGTCGTTAATGTAATCACATTTATGGACACAATTATATCTCTAAATCTGCATCCAAACACATCAAAGGAAAAATATTTAGAACTAGTACACATCAAAGAAATTTCTTGACCAAAAAATGCAGACAGTTTCTCTATTAAAATGTCAGTGCTGGTATGTCTTAGCTGAGCCTGTTTTTAAAAACATTAAAACAAGAAGTAGAGCAGAGATGTGAGTTTAGTGTCATGTTCTTTCTTTCTCCCTTTCTCTCCTCAACAAATTCATTCAGCATCATTGTCCTTACTTTGGCACCGAAGCTCCAGTTCTGTGGCTTAAAACTCAGAAGAGGTGTTTATAGGAGAAGAAATGTTAAGATTTTTTTTTCTGGAGGACAAAAGCATCTTATGTTGCAGTAACACTATGTAGAATATGTTGCTTTGTAAACAGTACCAACAACCCCTTCTACTATGAAAATGCTTAAAATATTTTCTGTATGTATATTGTAAGTAAACTTTTTATTATTTTTAAACCACAGTTAATTTACAAACTAATCAAATTTTGAATCAGCAATATCTGAAGAAAATAAGCAAATTCCATTTAGTGTGTACCAGCTTATTTCAGACCAACCTTCCCATTGAAAACAACTAGAAAAAGTAGGAAACATGGAAATCAAGTCTTTGAAGACATTGGAAAGTTATCAAGGCAGTGAAGACTTGAAAGTTCAAGGTCCTAGAGAAAAAGAGAATAAAAAATAATGAGCCCAAGATTTGGTGTCACTTTTCCCTTGAGGTATTTGTAAATTTACAACAGACAGCACAAAGGCTGGGAAGCTGGAAGTCAGTAATAGAGACTGAGAAGCTAAGGAGACCCTTATGCAGTTTAATATAATAGAATTAGGGCAACAAAAACTTGAGTTTACAGCTTTCAAAAGAGAAGAGACCTTGGTAAACATCCAGGCTATCAATTGGGATTCCTGAAAGGCTACATGCTAGGAGTAAAGTCGAATGGAAATATACCAGTCCTTACAAAGACTGAAACATAGCTTCATCTCTGTTCCTTTTAGACTAGTGATTTGCCCTTACTGTGACTGCCTGCATAAATCCAAAGTGAATACTCTCTAGGAAAATATCAAATCATTCAGAGCTGAAATTTTCTCCATAACTTTCATGGATAATGTTCACAACGTAATTAAAAAACAATAGTTGGCATTCCAGTGAACAAGCTCAAATAGTCAAAAATCAACAGAAAATAATTGAAAACAGAAACAGATCCATGGGAAATCCACATATTATAGTTATGTGACACTGACTTTAAACTATTTGTCATTGGTATGCATAAAAGTATAAATGAAAGATGGAGAACATCAACAAATCACTGGAATCAATAAATAAGAATCAAGTAAAAATTATAAAACTAAAAGCCATATGTTTTAGTTCATTTATGTGGCTGTAAAGAAATACTGGAGGCTGGGTAATTTACTGAAAAAAAAAGACTCTGGTTCTAAATTGGGAAAGGTTTGAGATTGGGCATCTGCATCTGGCAAGGGCCACAAACTGCTTCACCTCATGGGGGAAGACTAAGGGGAATGGGTATGTGCAGAGATCATGGCAAACGAGGAAGCAAGACAGTGAGAGTGGAGGGGCCAGGTTTTTTTTTTTTTAACACCCAGCTCTCACAGGAACTAATAGAGGGAGAACTCACTTACTGCCCCCTCCATAAGAAGACATTAATCTATTCATGAGAGATCCAACCCCATGACCCAAACACCTCCCATTAGACCCACCTCCAACATTGGAGACCAAATTTCAGCATGAAATTTTGATGGGTCAAATAAGCCAAACTACGGCACCATGTATGTTTGCATATATCTCTATCTTCCTAAATAATCCCCATTCTAGCTCTGTCTTCTGATCACTGGAATTAACCTGAATTTTAACTTTAATTAAAGCACTCATATATATTTATCTTTATTTTTATCAATATACTTTTTCCCTAAGGAAGGAAAATGTCCAGTTGTTAAAATAGAATTCTATAAAGAGTTCAGTAAAAACATTACATATACCATAATGTATAAATGTGTTATGTTATTTAATTAATAATTAGACAAATACAAAATTATTCATTAACTAGGATTGTCTATAATTTTACTATTAATGAAGAATGTATGAATTGAGTGCTA
Organism: Callithrix jacchus; assembly: GCF_049354715.1. Taxonomy (NCBI): domain Eukaryota; kingdom Metazoa; phylum Chordata; class Mammalia; order Primates; family Cebidae; genus Callithrix; species Callithrix jacchus. The sequence goes on along the minus strand of NC_133503.1, from coordinate 98,166,312 downwards.
TAAGATTATAGACTAAATGTCAGTCATAGATAAAGTCTTTGGGTTTCAAAATATCACTAAATTCACATTGTTTTACATATCCTGGCAGAAGTCCACAGTAATTCAATATATCCTCTGAGTGAAAAATCTCATATTCTTACTTGTTCTAATAAAACCATTACTTTGTAGAGTCAGATGACAAACAGGTGCCTAATCACTATTTTTTAATAGCTGTCTCCTAGTTACAGATGTATTTTTAGGTATTTTACAAGTTTATCTTTAGTGTAGCATGTATCCAAACACATAAATAAATATATGCACACAGATAAATATCTACTATATTTAATTGGTTGACAGATTAATGAAATTAATACTTACTTTTCTAGAAATTCTGAGGGGCCAAAGGTAAGAGTGGCACTAATGGAAAAAGGGAAAGAAATGTGTTTTAGGGCCTAATCCCTGCAGAGCAGTATTATTTTTCCCACTATCCAATCATGCTCCAAGAAATTAAGTAACCTAGTCATGGGCACAAAGCTAGGAAATGGAAACACTGGGAGGCAAACACAGTTCTTTTGAAAATTTTTTTTTGAAAGCTCATGTTTTTCAAACACAAGGCACTTTTTATCTACAGAAATATGTAGATGAAAGGGCACATTTATGTTAAAATTGGTAAGACTGCAATCCCATTAGAAATGTAACAAGATTTTTATGTGAAATTTATGACATTCCCAATTTGATTGTGGCTAGAAAGTCCATCAAAATTAGATCTCTGATTGCAGAAAAAATGGACAAATAGAAACAGCTCCGGTGCACAGCTCCCAGCGAGACTGATGCAGAAGGCAATGATCCCCACATTTCCAACTGAGGTACCTGGTTCATATCAGTGGGACTGGATGAACAGTGGGTGCAGCCCAAGGAGAACAAGCCAAAGCAGGGTGGGGCGTCGCCTCAACCAGGAAGCGCAAGGGGCCAAGGAACTGCATCTCCTAGCCAAGGGAAGCCATTAGGGACTGTTCCCTGCACTCCAGCCCAGATATTACACTTTTCCCATGGTCTTCACAACTTGCAGACCAGGAGATTCCTTCCGGTTCCTACAATACCAGGGCCCTGGGTTTCCAGAACAAAACTGGGCAGCTGTTTGGGAAGACACTGAGCTAGCTGCAGCATTTTTATTTTCTGATACCAGTCATTCCAGTGGCACCTGGAATGACAGTGAGACAGAACTGTTCACTCCCTTGGAAAGGGGGCTGAAGCCAGGCAGCCAAGTGATCTGGCTCAGTAGGCCCCATCAATCAAAGACCAGCAAGCTAAGTTCCACTGGCTGGAAATTCTCCAAGACAGCACAGCAGTCTGAGCTTAAGCTGGAATGTTTCACCTGGGTGGGGAGAGGGGCATCCACCATTGCTGAGGCTTGAGTAGGCAGTTTTAACATTAGTGTAAACAAAGTCTCTGGGAAGTTCAAACTGGGTGGTGCCCACAGCAGCTCAACAAGACCTATGCAGGCAGATGGTGTAACTAGATCCACTCCTCACTGGGCAGGGCATCTCTGAAAAAAAGGCAGCAGCCTGTCAGGTACTTATAAATAAAACCCCGACCTTCCTGGGACAGAGCACCTGGAAAAAGGAGCTGCTGTGGATAGAGCTTCAGCAGACTTAAACATCCCTGCCTGGCAGCTCTGAAAAGAGCAGTGAGTCTCCCAGCACAGCGTTCCAGCTCTGATAAGGGACTGGCTCCTCAAGGGGCTTGCTGACCCCTGTGTATCCTGACTGGAGAACCTCCCAGTAGGGAGCAATATACACATGATATAGGAGAGCTCTGGCTGGTTATCTCGTGGGTACCCTTCTGAGACAAAGCTACCAGAGAAAAAACAGGCAGCAATCTTTGCTGTTCTGCAGTCCCTGCTGGTAACTCCTAGGCAAGCAGGGTCTGGAGTGTACCTCCAGCAAATACCAGCAGACCTGCAGCAGACGGGCCTGACTGTTGAAGGAAAACTAACAAACAGAGATAAATAATCTCAATATCAACAGAAAGGACATCCAATCAGAAACCCATTCCAAAGGTCACCGACTTGAAAGACCAAAGGTAGATAAATCCCCAAAGATGGGAAGAAACCAGTGGAAAAAGGCTGAAAACTCCAAAAACCAGAATGTCTCTACTCCTCCAAGAGATAACAACTCTTTGCCAAAAAGGGAACAAAACTGGATGGAGGATGAGTTGGATGAATAGATAGAAGCAGGCTTCAGAAGGTGGCTATAAGAAACTTCTCCGAGCTAAAGGAGCATGTTCTAACCCAATGCAAGGAAGCTAGAACCTTGAAAAAGTTTAGATGAAATGTTGACTGGAATAACCAGTTTAGAGAAGAACATAAACAACTTGATGGAGCTGAAAAACACAGCACAAGAACTTCATGAAGTATATACACAAGTTTCAATAGCAGAATCAATCAAGCAGAAGAAAACATACCAGAGACTGAAGATCAACTCAATGAAATAAGGTGAGAAGGCAAGATTAGAGAAAAAAGAGTGAAAAGAAATGAACAAAGCCTCCAAGTGATATGGGATGACATGAAAAGACCAAACCTACATTTAATTGGTATACCTGAAAGTGACAGAGAGAATGAAACCAAGTTGGAAAATGCTCTTCAGGATGTTATCCAGGAGAACTTCCCCAACTTAACAGGGCAGGCCAACATTCAAATTCAGGAAATACAAAGAACACCACAAAGTTACTCCTTGAGAAGAGCAACCCCAAGATACATAATCGTCACATTTACCAGGGTTGAAATAAAGGAAAGAATATTAACGGCAGCCAGAGAGAAAGGTTGGGTTACCTACAAAGGGAAGCCCATCAGACTAACAGTAGATCTCTTGGCAGAAACCCTACAAGTCAAAGAGAGTGGGCACTAATATTCAACATTCATAAAAGAAATTTTAACCCAGAATTTTGTATCCAGCCAAATTAAGCTTTATAAGTGAAGGAGAAATAAAAACCTTTATGAACAAGCAACTGCTGAGAGATTTTGTCACCACCAGGCCTACCTTACAAGAGCTCCTAAAAGAAGCACTAAACATGGAAATGAACAACCAGTACCACCCACTGCAAAAACATACCAAATGGTAAAGAGCATCGACACTATGAAGCTGCTGCATCAACTAGCAGGCAAAATAACCAGCTATCACCATAATGACAGGATCAAATTCACACATAATATTAATCTTAAATGTAAATGTGCTAAATACCCCAATTAAAAGACACAGATGGACAAATTGGATAAAGAGTCAAGACTCATCAGTGTGGTGTATTCAGGAGACCCATCTCAAGTGCAAAGACACACATAGGCTCAAAATAAAGGGATGGAGGAAGATTTACCAAGCAAATGGAAAGCAAAAAAAAAAAAAGCAAGAGTTGAAATCCTACTCTCTGATAACACAAACTTTAAACTAACAAAGATGAAAAGAGACAAAGAAGGGCATTACATAAATGGTAAAGGGATCAATGCCACAAGAAGAGCTAATGATTCTAAATATATATGCACCCAATACAAGAGCACCCAGATTCATAAAGCAAGTTTTTAGAGACCTACAAAGAGATTTAGACTCCCACACAGTAATAGTGGGAGACTTTACCACCCACTGTCAATATTAGACAGATTAACGAGACAGAAAATTAACAAGGATATCCAGGACTTGAACTCAGATCTGGACCAGGTGGACCTAATAGACACCTACAGAACTCTCTACCCCAAATCAACAGAATATACATTCTTCTAAGCATCACATCACACTTATTCTAAAGTGGACCTCATAATTGGAAGTAAAAAACTCCTCAGCAAATGCAAAAGAATAAAAATCATAGCAGTCTCTCAGACCAATTGCAATCAAATTGGAACTCAGAATTAAGAAATCCACTTAAAAACATACAGCCAATTGGAAACTGAACAACCTGCTCCTGAATAAATAACAAAATGAAAGCAGAAGTAAAGATGTTCTTTGAAACCAATGAGAATGAAGACACAAAAAGGCTGAAAGTGCAAAAGCGTGTAAAGGAAATTTATAGCACTAAATGCCCACAAGAGAAAGGAAGAAAGATCTAAAATCAACACCCAAATGTCACTATTAAAAGAACTAGAGGAGCAAGAACAAACAAATTCAAAAGCTAGCAGAAGATAAAAAATAACTAAGATCAGAGCAGAAACAAAGGAGATAGAGACATAAACCCTTCAAAAAATCATTAAATTCAGGAGCTGTTTTTTTGAAAAGATCAACAAAACAGATAGACACCTAGCCAGACTAATAAAGAAAAAAGAGAGAAGAATCAAACAGAGGCAATCAAAAATCATAAAGGGAACATCACCACTGATCCCACAGAAATACAAATTACCATCAAAGAATACTGTAAATACCTCTGCACAAATAAGCCAGAAAATCTAGACAAAATGAATAAATTCCTGGACACTTACACAGTCCCAAGACTAAACCAGGAAGAAGCTGAATCCCTGAATAGACCAATAACAAGGTCTGAAACAGAAGCAGCAATTAATAGCCTACCAACCAAAAAAAGCCCAGGACCAGACAGGTTCACAGTCAAATTCTACCAGAGGTAAAAGTAGGAGCTGGTATCATTCCTTCTGAAACGATTCCAAACAATAGAAGAGGAGAGAATCCTCCTTAACTCATTTTATGAAACCAATATCAACCTGACACCAAAACCTGGCAGAGACACAACTGAGAAAGAAAATTTCAGGCCAATATCCATGATGAACATTGATGTGAAAGTCCTGAATAAAGTACTGGCAAACTGAATCCAACTGCACATCAAAAAGCTTATCCATCACAATCAAGTAGGCTTCATCCCAGGGATGCAAGGCTGGTTCAACATACGCAAGACTATAAACATAATCCACCACATAAACAGAACCAAAGATAAGAACCACATGATTATCTCAATAGATGCAAAGAAGGCCTTTGACAAAACTCTCAATAAACTAGGTATCCATGGAACATATCTCAAAATAATAAAAGCTATTTACAACCAACCCACAGCCAATATCATACTGAATGGGCAAAAACTGGAAGCATTCCCTTTGAAATCTGGCATTAGACAAGGATGCCCTCTCTCACCACTCCTATTCAATGTAGTATTGCAAGTTCTAGCCAGAGCAATCAGGCAAAAAAGAAAAAAAGAAATGGGTATTCAATTAAAAAAGGAGGAGATCAAATCGTCTCTATGTGTAGAAGACATGATTGTATATTTAGAAGACCCCATCATCTAAGCCCAAAATCTCCTTAAACTGATAAGCAACTTCAGCAAAGTCTCAGGATACAAAATGTGCAAAAATCACAAGCATTCCTATACACCAATAACAGACTAACAGAGAGCCAAATCAAGAGTAAACTCCCATTCACAATTGCTAAAAAGAATAAAATACCTAGAAATACAACTAACAAAGGATGTAAAGGAATTCTTCAAGGAGAACTTCAAACTACTGTTCAAGGAAATAAGAGAGGACACAAACAGATAAACATTCCATGCTCATGGTTAGGAAGAATCAGTATTGTGAAAATGGCCATACTACCCAAAGTAAGATTCCATGCTATCCCCATCAAGCTACCTATGACCCTCCTCACAGAACTGGAAAAAAACCACCTTAAATTTCATATGGAACAAAAAGAGAGTCCGCATAGCCAAGACAATCCTAAGAAAAAAGAGAGATTTTTTTTGTTTGGTTCCAAAGGAAAGATCAGATGGAAGAGCATTGACACATATATAAAGACACTTCTTTTTGAAACTAACAAACTCAGAGCAGGAACACCATGGAGATCTTTTGAGGAAATAAAAAAGAAATAGAAATGATATTTCTGTCTGAGAATACTAGGAAATAACTGGCCAGGCAGAATGTGGACAATGCTTTCCCATCTGCACATGGCAGAATTGGTATAGAGTAAGGAATTAGTGAGACGGCTGAAAGTTCATTTTCCTGGTATGATTGGGACTCAGAGGCTTGGAGAACTGAAACAGAGCATCTGATTTCATCTTAGACAAAGTGGAGGCAACACACTATCTCACTTCAAACTATACTATGAGGCTACAGTAATCAAAACAGCAGGGCACTGGTACCAAAGTAGACATATAGACCAATGGAACAGAACAGAGGCCTCAGAGGCAGTGCCACACATCTACAACCAACTGATCTTTGACAAACCTGATAAAAACAAGCAATGGGGAAAGGATTCCCTGTTTAATAAATGGTATTGGGAAAACTGCCTAGATATACAGAAGCTGAAACTGAATCCCTTCCTTACACCTTGCACTAAAATTAACTCCAGATGGATTAAAGACTTAACCATAAGACCTAACACCTAAAAACCCTAGAAGAAAACCTAGGCAAAACCATTCAGGACATAGACATAGGCAAGGACTTCATGACTAAAACACCCAAAGCATTGGCAACAAAAGCCAAAATAGACAAATGGGATCTATTTAAACTCCAGGGCTTCTGTAAAGCAAAAGAAACAATCATTAGAGAGAACCAGCAACCAATAGAATGGGAAAAAATGTTTGCAATCTACCCATCGGACAAAGAGCTAATATCCAGAATCTACAAAGAACTAAAACAGATTTACAAGAAACAAACAAACACTTTCAAAAGTGGGTGAAGGACATGAACAGACACTTTTTAAAAGAAGATATATATGAGGCCAAAAAACATATGGGGTCTGTTGGGGGGGAATAGAGGAGGACAGTGGGGGCTAGGGATGTTGGGGAAAGATAACATGGGGAGAAATTACAGATATAGGTGATGGGGGAATGGAGACAGAAAACCACATTGCATGTATGTACCTATGCAACAATCTTGAATAATCTGTACATATACCCCAGAACCTCAAGTACAATAAAAAAAAATATTTAAAACAAGAGGAGAAGACATGCAGACACAGAAGAGATAGATACGCAGAGAGAAAAGAAAGCCATGTGAAGATGGAGACAGATTGGAACAAGGCAGCTACAACCCAAAGAATGCCAAGGAGTGCTGAAAGTCACCAGAATCTAGGAACAGGCAAGGAAAGATTCCTCCCTAAAGCTTATAGAGGGATTGTGATCCTGCTGGCATATTGATTTCAGATTTCTGGCCTCCAGAATTGTGAGATAATATATTTTTGTTGTTTAAGCTACCAAGTTTACTGTGTATTGTTACAGCAGCTCTAGAAAACAAGTATAGTACTACTGGGTTAGTGCAAAAGCAATTGCAATTTTACCATAATAAATATCTCCTCTCCATACCCAACTCTGGGAAATCTAAGCAAATAGAAAAACAAAAAACAAAAAAAGAAAATTTCAGGCCAATATACCTGATGAACACTGATGCCAAAATCCTCAATGAAATACTGACAAACCAAATTCAACAGCCTATCAAAAAGCCTATCCATCATGATGAAGTCAGGTTCATCCCAGGGATGCAAGGCTGTTTTGACATGTGCAAATCAATAAACATAATCCACCACACAAACAGAACCAAAGGAAAAAACCACATTATTATCTCAATAGATGCAGAGAAGGCCTTCAACAAAATTCAACAGCCCTTTATGCTAAAAACTCTCAACACACTAGGTATCGATGGAACATATCTCAAAATACTAAGAGCTATATATGACAAACCCATAGCCCATATCATACTAAATGGGCAAAAACTGGAGGCATTCCCTTTGAAAACTGGCACAAGACAAGGATGACCTCTCTCATCACTCCTATTCAACATAGTATTGGAAGTTCTGGCCAGGGCAATCAGGCAAGAAAAAGAAATAAAAGGTATTCAATTGGAAAAGAGGAACTCAAATTGTCACTATTTGCAGACGACATGATTGTTTATTTAGAAGACCCCATCATCTCAGCCCAAAATCTCCTTAATCTAATAAACAACTTCAGCAGAGTCTCAGGATACACCACCAATATGCAAAAATCAGAAGCATTCCTAAACACCAACAATAGACTAAAAGAGAGCCAAATCATGACTGAACTGTCATTCACAATTGCTACAAAGAGAAGAAAATACCGAGGAATACAACAAGGATGTGAAGGACCTCTTCAAGGAGAACTACAAACCATTGCTAAAGGAAATCAGGGAGCACACAAACAGATGGAAAACCATTTCATGCTCATGGTTAGGAAGAATTAGTGTAGTGAAAATGGCCATACTACCCAAAGTAATTTATAGATTCAATGCTATCCCCCCATCAAGCTACCATTGACTTTTTTCACAGAATTGGTAAAAACCACCTTAAATTTCATATGAAACCAAAAAAGAGCCTGCATAACCAAGACAATCTTAAGGAAAAAAAAAAAAAAAAAAAAAAGCTGGAGGCATCATGTTACCTGACTTCAAACTATACTACAAGGCTACAGTAATCAAAACAGCATGGTCCTGGTACCAAAACAGAGATATAGACCAATGGAACACAACAGAGGCCTCAGACATAACACCACACATCTACAGCCATCTGATATTTGACAAACCTGACAAAAACAAGCAATGAGGAAAGGATTCCCTATTTAATAAATGGTTTTGGGAAAACTGGCTACATATGCAGAAAGCTAAAACTGAATCCCTTCCTTACACCTTACAAAAATTAACTCAAGATGAACTAAAGATTTAAACCTAAAACCATAAAAACTCTCGAAGAAAACCAAGCAATACCATTCAGGATACAGGCATGGGCAAGGACTTCATGACTAAAACACCAAAAACAATGGCAACAAAAGCCAAAATAGCAAAATGGGATCTAATTAAACTAAAGAGCTTCTGCACAGTAAAAGAAACTATCATTAGAGTGAACCGGCAACCTACAGAATGGGAGAAAATTTTTGCAAACTACCCATCTGACAGTGGGCTAATATCCAGAATCTACAAAGAACTTAAATAAATGTACAAGAAAAAAAAAAAAAACCCCAACAAAAAGTGGGTGTAGGATATGAACAGACACTTCTCAAAAAGAGACATTTATGCAGCCAACAAATGTATGAAAAAAAGCTCATCATCACTGGCCAATAGAGAAATGCAAATCAAAACTACAATGAGATACCATCTCAAGCAAGTTAGAATGGTGATCATTAAAAACTCAGGAAACGACAGATGCTGGAGAGGATGTGGAGAAATAGGAATGCTTTTACACTGTTGGTGGGAGTGTCAATTAGTTCAACCATTGTGGAAGACAGTGTAGTGATTCCTCAAGAATTAGAACTAGAAATACAATTTGAGCCAGCAATCCCATTACTGGGTATATACCCAAGGGATTATAAATTATTCTACTATAAAGACACATGCACACATATGTTTATTACAGCACTGTTCACAATAGCAAAGACTTGCAACCAACCCAAATGCCCATCAATTATAGCCTGGATAAAGAAAATGCAGCACATATACACCATGGAATACTACACAGCCATAGAAAGGATGAGTTCCTGTCCTTTGCAGGGACATGGATGAAGCTGGAAACCATCATTCTTAGCAAACTAACACAAGAACAGAAAACCAAACACCACATGTCCTCACTCATAAGTGGGAGTTGAACAATGAGAATACATGGACACAGGGAGGGGAACATCACATAGTGGGACCTGTTGAGGGTTGAGAGGCTAGGGATGCAGGAGCATGAGGAGAAATACCTAATGTAGAGGATGGGGTGATGGATGCAGCAATCCACCATGGCACATGTATAACTATCTAAGAAACCAGAACATTCTACACATGTACCCCAGAACTTAAAGTATAAAAAAAAAATCTCATATTTCAAAGGTGTATAGAATTTAATACATATTTTTATATCTATTATTTATAATCTTCTCCAGGTGAATTTAGCACACAGTTATTCCAGTTATGTAGCCTTGAGTGCATAAGTGTATAGGCTATACATTGCTTAAAATAAATTAATTATGTGAAGCAAAAAAGGAATAAAACATAGGTCTTTATGTAAAGTGTTATGAAGAGTTCAAGAAATGTATTCCATATATCATCTATTTGGATATGTGTGTTGTGCTTAAGTTAATTCATAGACACAGAGGAGATATAAGCCTCCTCAGTACCTAAGTGTTTCCTTAGTCAGTGTTAAGATCTTGCTGTTGTGCTACAGCTTAAAAGTGTGCAATCAACAGGCAGATTCTAATTTCCTTTTGCATTAAACTGCTTTCATAATCTATTATTATGCATGCTAATAAATAGGAATGTTAGATCCTTTGACATTTAATGGATAAAACATAAAACTCAAATCTACCCATCTGACAAAGGGCTAATATACAGAATCTACAAAGAACTAAAACAGATTTACAAGAAAAAAAAACATTCAAAAGTGGGCAAAGGACATGAACAGACACTTTTCAAAAGAAGACATACCTGAGGCCAACAAACATATGAAAACATGCTCATCATCACTGGTAATTAGAGAGATGCAAATCAAAACCACATTAAAATACCACCTCATGCCAGTTAGAATAGCGATCATTAAAAAATCTGGAGACAGATGCTGGAGAGGATGTGGAGAAATAGGAACACTTTTACACTGCTGGTGGGAGTGTAAATTAGTTCAACCATTGTGGAAGACAGTGCGGTGATTTCTCAAAGACCTAGAAACAGAAATTCCACTTGACCCAGCAATCCCATTACTGGGTATATATCCAAAGAATTATAACTAGTTCTATTATAAGGACATATGTACATGTTATGTTCATTGCGGCACTGTTGACAATAGCAAAGACCTGGAACCAACCCAAATGCCCATCAATTACAGACTGGACAAGGAAAATGTGGCACATATACACCATGGAATACTATGCAGCCATAAAAACGATGAGTTCATGTCCTTTGTGGGGACATGGATGAATCTGGAAATCACCATTTTCAGCAAACTGACACAAGAACAGAAAATCAAACACCTCATGTTCTCACTCATAGGTGGGTGTTGAACAATGAGAACACATGGACACAGGGAGGGGAGCATCACACACTGGGGTCTGTTGTGGGGGACTAGGGGAGGGATGTGGGGCATAGGGAGGTTGGGTAGGAATAACATGGGGAGAAATGCCAGATAGAGGTGATGGGATGGAGGCAGCAAACCGCATTGCCATGTATGTACCTATGCAACAATCCTGCATGTTCCGCATGTACCCCAGAACCTAAATACAAAATATATATATAAATATCAACTCAAATAAATAAATATAGAAAAATATAAATAAATAAAACTCTTGTTTATATTTTCAGAAAAGGCAAGAGCAGCAATGTCCATACCAAGCTAAGGTACTCACTGTTTCTCCCTCTAGTCTTCAGTCGCAAATGGGTAAGAAGTGTTGGGGTGGGAGAATAGGACAGGTCCACAGCTGTAAATGGCATTATCTTCCATAGCTCCCTATGCTTTTTCCATTTTAATATCACAACTGAAATGTTTAAAATTTTATTTTTGTTTACTGTCTCTCTCTCTTTCTAGAATACACTAACAAGCAGGGAATATGTGATTGGCACATGAATAGCACATATAGAATTCCTGATTAGCAACAACAGAAGACACTAGTTTATTGAAACAGAAAGGATTTTTCGTAGCTCACAAATCTCCTGGAATGCAAGAGAATCAGATGTGGATACCGTGTAATCAGGAACAATATAGAGAGGAAAAATGCTCAGTTCACATCATGAAGTTCACTAATAAAACCACTGCAGCTGCAGACCAAAACTTAGCCCTGGGCATGCTTAAATACGAACACCACAACTACCATCATAGTGGTTTCAGAAGAACCAGCTTCTAACCCCATGGTGCTTGTTAGGAGGTCTATTCTCTATCTGAGGCCATAGCTTAAAGTTTCTCATTTTAGTATTCAGGTCTCCCTCAGGGACATCTGATGGGTGGCACCTAGGTCACATGACTGCAGTGTAATTGCAAGGGAGTGTGGAAGTATAATCTTGTTGTTTGGATTTTTTTTTAGACAGTGTCTTACTCTGTCACTCAGGCTGGAGTGCAGTGGCACAATCTCAGCTCACCGCAACCTCCACCTCTGGGTTCAAGAGATTCTCCTGCCTCAGTCTTCCAGTAGCTGGGATTACAGGCATATGCCAGCACACCTGGCTAATTTTTGTATTTTTAGTAGAGATGAGTTTTCGCCAGATTGTCCACGCTTGTCTCGAACTCCTGGCCTCAAGTGATCTGCCTGTCTTGGGCTCCCAAAGTGCTGGGATTATAGGCATGTGCCACCACACCCAGCCAGAAGTGTAAATTTTAGCTTCCCCCATTTTAGTGGAAGAAGGTAAGTTGAAAGAGGGTTGGAATGGGTATGGAATAAGCCCACATAAAATACACACAGGAATACCCGATGAATATGTGTTGGGTTGCCTTATTACAAGTAAGACTTTCTTATTTGAGAGTGTATCCTTATACACTGAAGTAAAATTGGAAAATAGAATTTTCTCAAACACTATTTCTGATTGCTTGTTAATAGCTGGCTTTCCCATGCCCAGTGGGAAAAATGCTGATTGATCAGCGATGTTTTCTTTATACAGTGAAGGATTACTACTCTAAATATGTGTTTGATAAAACTTCACTAGCGGAAGAATGGGCACTGCTGCATAACATCAATGTAAGGGATGCACATGCTTGGTTTGCTTCCTAGCTATACTTTAATGTCCGGAAACCAATGTGTTACACCAGAAGGGTTGTTTGGGGATGCTATTTTTTTCTTAATTCCACTTCAGTAATAGTCATCATGAAGACAAGGATCACCGGCAGAGTCAAGGATTTTTACAAAATGGCTACGCAATGCCCAAGTTACCGAGAAACCAGCCTGTTATTCCAAGGTTATGAGGTCATCCATTTATGGTGCTTTTCCAGAAAATGGTTATGTCAGTTGCCCTTCAGGTTGAATAAAACCTGTGTACTCTAGGCTGGTTGCGGGAGCTCATGCCTGTAACTTCAATGCTTTGGGAGGCTGAGGCGGGTAGATCACTTGAGGTCAGGAGATAGAGACCATCCTGGTCAACATGGTGAAACCCCATCTCTACTAAAAATACAAAAAAAAAAAAAAAAAATTAGCTGGGCATGGTGGTGCGTGCCTGTAATCCCAGCTACTCAGGAGGCTGAGACAGAAGAATTGCCTGAACCCAGGATCCCAGGCATCCACATATATCTATTCCCTTTAGGTTTTTGACCTTTGATTCCAGATTCTGTCCCTTTCCACCTGCTCTTTCTGGCTTCTAAGCTCAGTTTCTCCATCAAATGTCTTCCTCTTTCTTGCCTCACAATGGATGCACTCGGAGATCAACTCCCTTGTAAATACCTGGTATCTGACTGTGAGTCCAGACTGTACCTGAACTGTGGTGAGCCGAGATCGCGCCATTGCACTCCAGCCTGGGTAACAAGAGCAAAACTCCATCTCAAAAAAAAAAAAAACCACAACAAAAAAATGTATGTACTCTCTGGAGATCCGAGACAGTACCAAAGGCTCAATAAGTATGTTTTCCAGAGTTTCCTTCAGAAACTTTCAAATAGTGCTTCCATAACACCTTTTGAATTTTTAGGTAACTTGATACAAAATATATATTTCCTCTGGATTTTTTTTTCTAGGCAATAGGTGAAGAGAAATTTCAGAGTCTGGGGTGGGAATGAGGGAGTGTGGAGAGGATGTGCTACTTTGCGACCAAGTAAGAGTATTACAGAAAAAAAAAATGTGTTGAGTGTATGTATAACCTGTATGTCTCTTTAGGAAAATCACAAATATTAATTCCTTAAAATAATGTTTACCTGCTGTCCCTTGGATGACTTCAGCTTAATTTCACACTTAATAGCCTTAAAGATTAGAGTGCTTAATTACAGTAGTTATCACTGATTGCTTTGGAAATAAAAAATGGCTATCTAATACAAAATCATTAATATTATACTTGGTGGAGAGGTGTTATTATTCACAATAATCTAGTCACTTGGGCCCTCATCTGATTTTTAGCATGATAAAATTAAGTACTTACTGCTTCAATGAAACAATTTGTTGTATCATTAAGATATTAATGCATTCAACAGCTGTTGAATAAATGCCTACTGTATGCCAAGGTTTGAAATAGGTAGAGGAGCTATCATAATGAATAAGACAAGTTCTCTCACGAAGGTCACAGTCTGGTGGACAGCACAGATACAGGCATTGCACCAACAAAACCTCATAATCAATGTGCATATGATACTATGGGATCACAGCCTGTAGATTAGAGAGACCTTTAAAGGAGGAGAGAGAGCTCAGCTGAACCTAGTAGTTTTCCCAGCAGAGAAAGACAAGGTCATTCCAGGCAAGGAAATAAAGGCAAACCATTATGAAAGAGCATAGTGTATCTGGAAAAAAAAAACAACATAATTCTATGTGGCTAGAACACTGGGTACATGTTGGGAAGACACAGAGATGAGGTTGCAAAGCAAACTGTGTTCAACTTGTGAAGGACATTAGGTGGAATGCTAAGGAGGTGAGACTTTGTCATTTTTGCAATGAGAGGCCGAAGAAGGGGTCTCAACCAACGTACTGACATAATCAGATTTGTATTTTGTAAATGGAACTCTAGCAGCCACAAGCAGGAAAAATTGCCAGGGGGAGACTGGAGTCAGAGAAACCAGTTAAGACTCTAATTTGGAAGACCAAATGAAAGGTGATTATCATAACATGTTCCTCCAGGATAATCTGACACCCACTGGCCCAGAAGGACAATGTAATGTACCTTGACACTTCTGGCTTCTCCCTAGTCTGCATCCACATATATCTAGTTCCCTTTAGGTTTTTGACCTTTGATTCCAGATTCTGTCCCTTTCCATCTGCTCTTTCTGGCTTCTAAGCTCAGTTCCTCCATCAAATTTCTTTCTCTTTCTTGCCTCACAATGGATGCACTCGGAGATCAACTCCCTTGTAAATACCTGGTATCTGACTGTGAGTCCAGACTGTACCTGAACTCAATCTGCTGAGCTGAGGGATAATACCCCACTTATCCTGCTATTCCTCTATGTTGGAGGAGAGGAGATCTAGAAATTGACGAGCTACTGAATTTATCCAATCCATTCCTAGCTTTTTAAACTCAATGACGTCACCCATATAGCATGCCATGGGCTGGAAAAACTCCCATGGGAAACCAAGATGAGGTACTGACTACTGTATCAACCTGTACAGCCCTGGATTGGGTTTACAATGCTGATGCAAGTGACTCACTCGAGAATGAGAAACTTACCCAAAAGAATCTAGATAGATTTTTTGTAATCAGCGACATCACCCAGGAAAACATTCCTAGATCTTAGGTCAAGCTTGTCCAACCCACAGCCCAAGGCTGTGTGCAGCCCAGGATGGCTTTGAATGTGGCCCAACACATTTAGCAAGTCCCCTTTGTAAACTTTCTTAAAATGTTATGAGTTTTTTTGCTATTTTTTTAGGTCATCAGCTATTGTTAGTGTTAGTATATTTCATGTGTGGCACAAGACAACTCTTCTAATGTGGCCCCCTAAAGGCTGGACACTCCTGTCTTAGGGTAAAACCAAGTGAAGTTTAAAAGACGTTATAATGACACAGAAAGAGGTAACACCTTGGGTTAATATGGATTTCCCGAAAACAAACAAACTAAAGGTGCCACTGGAAGAGTCAATCCTAAATCAGGCAAAGGATACAAACCTCAAAGTCCCAGAGGAAAACACTGTGGCCTTCCTGCTGAGTCAAGAGACAGCCAAAGCTGAAATGGGTGTTGTCAGCCATGATGATCTCATCTTCTGATATAAAGTATCAAAAATGCATTCGACTGAGTCACAAGCCACAACACTCAGACCTGAATGTAATGCAAAGACTTATTTATTGGCACAAAGCCATCGACTCCCTCCAGCCCAAGCTGCTTTAAGGGAAGGTGTGATTAGGGGTGTGGCTGAGGTCCCTTTGTCTCTAATGGCTAGATATACCTGTTTGAGTGTGCTGAGGAATTTTAGGGAAATGAACTTAAACTTCTATGATTCTGTTGGGTACAGGTGCCCAATTTAACATCCCATCAGTTCTATGAGGGATGGAAACGCCATGATTCTACTGGTAAGAGTTATAGAGAACCCACAGTAATAAAGGAAAGTGAATGTGACTTTATGGGTGGGGCCCTTTGGACTAATTTAATGTACTATTATTGTTACTTTTATATTTGAAACTACAGCAGAAATTTATGTGTTATCTACTTGTATTTCCCTGTTCCATTAGTGTGATTCTCCTATACTGAAAGAGCAGCATGTAGAGAAATGCTAGTGTAATAAGTAAATTGCTAACTAACCATCTTTCTGGCCCATTCTAAGTAGGGCCTCAAACCATAATGGCCTCTTCCAGCTACAAGTCTCTGTGACTGATGATTTTGCCTATTGGAGTCTCTGGCAAAGGGAACATTTACTAAAAGTTTCCACCTGGAAGCACATCTGTGGTTTTGGATTCATCACTTCCCTGACATGGCTACTGGGTATATCCCTTTTGGAAGTATCAATTAGCTTTCTATTGGACTCTTATTGACACTGCATGCCTGACCCATAAAGACCTTATATAACTCTCCAGCCTGATAATCCCATTTTGGGGTAGGCCAGCTTGAAATCAGCAACTAACAAGATGTGAAAGGCACAAGAGCCTCACTTGTCCAATGGAAACGTATTCAAAAACATTGTCAGTCTTGCCCCGACAGGATCTTTCCTTTGTTTGAAGAAATGGCAGCTAAACTTCTGGGGGAAACTTTATTCCCCACTACACCACCTAAAGCAAAGCCACTAGTTCAGTGGGATGCTTAATGCACAGAGATTTCCCCAAATGACTGAACCTGGTTCATTGATGGCTCTGTTAATCTGAAAACGAATGGTGTCCCATGAGCTGCCATGGTACTTCAACTTCACTGCAATCAATTCAGAACCCAAAGTGGACATGATCACTATCCTCTATGGGAAGAACTTGAGGATATTCTTATGGCTTTGGCCTAGCTGTTTGGTCAGCTACTCTTTGGGGCCATAACTGTGGAAATAAATGGCTGTTGATGTAACCATCTGAGTCACTCATGTAGAAGCCCACAGTAAGAGCCTGTTCTTTTACGAAGCCAATTGGAATCAAGCTGCTGATCAAGCCTGTACCATTCAGACTGTCATCATTTTTGTCTAGATAGATAATATTACCAGACATGGCAACACATCCATCATTACATCACAGATTGGGCAAAAAGTAAAGGATACATTTCTTGATACTGAGGCTTCTCTTACATGCCATGTTTGTAACTTTCATCAGAAGTTGATCTGTTTGTCTCAAGGTGAAAGAAGCCATACTGCATGTAGAATGGACTCTGTCCCCTCCTGGCAGACTGACTACACTGGACCTTTTACCCCCTCTTTGGGCTATCAGTGGTTGCCCTCCTCCACTGACATTCTCACAGTTTCTGGTGTTATTGCCCCAGTCCCATCAGCCAACTCAGGTCACACCACTGTGGCCACTGAAATTAGTGTATGACGTGTCTTTGGCTTTTCAGTCCATCTGGGATCTAAAAATGTGTGGCTTTTATTACAAAAGCCACTAAACAATGAGCTGGTTGTCAACATATTCAATGGATTTTTCACACTCCTCATCATCCACAGGCATCCTGTATCGAAGCATGCTGGAACATCCTTCTCAAAAAAACTCTTTCCTCCCACTGGTTCACCCACTTATCCAAGACAGTTTACTGAAGGTGGCTGTCCAGAGAAAGGAATAATCTTCTCTCAGCCTTTTCCTGAGTAATAACTAAAATGAAAGAGATATGGGGTTATCCAGATCTGTTTTAAAAATCTGAGGTTCTATCCTGATCATTCCTAGACACAATGCTTCTTTCTTTCTGTTAATGGCAGCCTCAGGAAAGTCTGGTTGGCACACCCTCAAGATAGCCACCAGATAAAAAAGGGCCTAAACAATAAAAACTTATTTCTGGTGTTACTATTTGGCTCTCTTGTGGGGTTGACATCCCCCACAAGATAATGGTCACTTGGTTGAGTACATTGCTTGCTGAGTGGCCCACGCAGGCCAAGTATAGAACAAACGGTCTCTATAAGTTTTATAAGAATGCTGTCTACCTTCTGGATGCATCAGAACCTTCTGGACAAAAGGTCTAAGAGTGAGTAGGGAATGATTTAAAACAAAGTGAAGTTACAGTTACTAGAATGGAACATAAAAATTCTGTGGCAGTAGAGGTAGAGCCACACCCTTGCCTCTGGGGAAGGAAAACCTTAGACCTCAGTTTGGTCCTGGCCTTTGTCAGTAAGACTGATCCCTGGGTACAGAGGAAAAAAAGACATTAGTGAGCTTTGTCTTTCAAAACCACCCTGGGGCCAGGTGCAGCAGCTCAAGCCTGTAATCCTAGAACTTTGAGAAGCCAAGGCAGGCAGACTGAGGCCTAGGCAGGCAGATCACTAGAGCTCATGAATTAGAGACCAACCTGTACAATATGGCAAAACCCTGTCTCCACACACACAAAAAAATTAGATGGGCATGGTGGCATAAGCCTGTAGTACCAGCTACTTGTGGGTCTGATGAGGTAGGAGGATTGCTTGAATCTGGGAGGTGAAGGTCACCTGGGCAACAGAGTAGTACCCTGTCTCAAAAACAAAACAAAACAAACAAAAATGACCATCCTGGAGGCTTCCTCACCTCAGTAAGGAAAATGCCCTAGTTTGGCTCTCCCTATAACTATTGCAAACATTTTAACTAACTTCTGGGTCTGCCATTCTCTACCAGATGGTTCTGACGATACAGTTATTATTTCTCTTAATTTTACTAATAAATCTCAGAAACAACAGGGTAAGGTCCCAGCTGCTACACTTTCCAGGCAGAACACCTGATAGCATCTCTGAATCTCTTTACCACTCCCATTCCCATAGCCAATATGCAGTCATTCCATGGTAGGACAAATGCCACCCAGATGGTGCCTTGGACAAACAGGGGGCAAGTTGGACTCCCTTAGGAAGTTCCCCCCCAAAACAAGGATTAGACTCAATTACTCTAAATAAGAGTCAAGCCCTAAGCTGGCTCGAAGGCCACATTGAAGCACTGTTCACCTGTTCCTGAGTATGTAGTTCCTTCCCACTAGGCAGGCTCCAGTGATTGCAAATAACGGTTACTTCCCCATGACTGTACTGCTTGTGCAGAAGTCAGAAATGGCTTGCTCCCCTCTTTAAAACACTGTTTTGTACCCTAAAGGTGTTCATAAAAGATCTGAAAGTGTTTAAAGAAAAACCACCTATATATCATGTATCCCTCAGATGACTGTGAAAATCTCTCCAAAATGAGGTTACTTTTAGTTACTCAAGAAAAATCCTCAGAGGGATAACTGACTTGTTATTTATGTGCACCCTCAGGACAGTTTATCCTACAATGGGAATTCTTCCACAAGAAAAGCGAATACAAAATGTTTTTCCGACTTTACCTGAACTGATCAATGATACCACTTTAGTGCCAAAAGACATTTAGGTCAGTCTCAATTCACTTTCTAGGGTTGTTACAGATGACAGAATCATCCTAGACTTTTCTCCATGCAGACCAAGGTAAAAATCCTTCTGTATCTGGATTAATGCCTCAAGCCAAACAATTTAGAGAGAAAACCACTTGACTTTCTATAGTAGATACTGATGGTTTATGGGATTTGTAGAGTAAGTTGGGTGTGATAGCCTGGGGGCATGACTGAGATCAGTATTGCAGGATGGCCTCAACCTATTGTTGAAAGTTCTGATGGGCGTCGCCTTAATGAAATGCTACCTGAGACTACTTGAACAGATTTGATCCTGGCCTCTGTCAGTAAGATAGATCAGAGTGGCTGATGGAGTGGCATACTCATGGGAAAATTCACTAGAAGCCAAGGCAATATAGAAATATGGGGTGGGTATTAGTTGGAGACAATACACCGTAGGTCCATTTTGTTTCTGCATGTTTTTGAGCAGAGGCACTGACTTCCTCTGTTTCAGACTATAGTTTTGAGATATTTGTATATGTTTGTACAGCGAACAGCCGTGGAAGATAGAGATGGTGTCTCCCTATAGGGAAAAGGGTAGGTAGTCTTATTCCCTATTATAAAAGATTCAAATTCCCTAAGCTCACGCTCCTCTCCGATAACACCAGCCTACTGAATGCAGATATCACTTGGCTTTCTTTGTGCTGCCCTGTGGGAACTGGAGTTTAGAGCAAATGTCGGCAGATTCAAGCTACTGCTATTGCCATGAGTAATTAAGTGTTTGATCCTAACTCAGGAGTCTCATGTCTTCTGTCAGTATCCATGAAGCAAACTTGTAAAATTATAAGTAAGATAAAACTTCAGATGTTTCACAGTTCTTAACAGCTACCCTGTGACAACCGGGGAGATTCATTATCAAATACTGTGGCTCTCTTTAGTTCTGTCACTGATCTCCCTGATACTTCCAAAGGTAGAACCATTCATTTTGTAGTTGAAGAACAAAAATATGAAATTATTATTTTCAAACTAATAATATTTTAAGTTTCAGAAAGGATCAACATCAGGCCATAGACCAATGTAACGAAATGGCAAATGTAGTAATATTTGGAAATATATCCAAACTGTTAAACTATTCTACACTATCACAATATATTCCAGCTATTGAAGCCATCCCTTCCTCTTTGGCTACTTTTAAAATTGATGCAGATAATTAGTAGAATGAACTTGAAAAGATGTAGGGTCAATATCATGAAACTAGACTTGAAAAGCCAGTTTTGCCAATTACTGGTTGTGGAGACTTGGACACATTACCTCCCACGCTTTGCATCTCAGCTTATTCATCTTTAAAATGTGTATTAAGGTGGGAAAAAATGAACTCATTTTGGTAGATAATTTTAAGTTTTTCCCCCCAGTTCTTATTTTCAATGAATAGTAGGAAGAATTTATAGTAGGAAGAACTTATAGCCAAGTGGGGAATTATGAAGTTTCTTTTTCTCCCTATGTTTGATTTAGCAGGAGGTTCAGAGCAGGAATAAAGATTTCTACAACTGTCAACTTGTCTTTGCGCATGTAAGCAAGATCTGTTTTAACCTTCTTTGAATTAGGGTTCACATTCCAAGGAGGTAACTGCTGTGAAATGAAATGTAAGAGAGGAACATTCCTTGCACAGAAGGTCTTTTTATTTGCTGCTCTCACCACACACATCCATCTTTCCTGTGGCCAGCTTATTACACAGACAGGAAACTTAGTTGATTTCCTATTCAATACACGACACAACTTTGCCAAGGTCATGCTGCCCTTGCCAGGGCTAGCCACAGAAGAAACACACCCATTCACTTGGACTATCATAGAATTTTTTTCTGAGCACAGTGCAGTAGCTATAAAGTAATGAACTTATTAGTCAAATTTGTTCATTCATTTGTCTATTTGAGTAAAGTTTTTAGGACCTACTATAGCCAGCCAATAGGAATACTAATAATATTAATAAGACCTCATACCTGCCCACAAGGATCTTGCAATCACCTGGAGGAGGCGTATTTGCCAACAGAAAATTATAATACAGTCTGATATAGGCTAAAATTATAAAGGTGGAGGCATGACAAGCTCTTCTATGAAAGTCTTAATATGCTCCTCAGAGGAGGAAATCCTTGAACTGAGATTTAGGGGTTCATCAGTAAAACTCAGTAGACAAAGAATGAGAATATTTAAGCAAACGAAAGAGCATACAAAAGCAAGAGAGGGGAACTAAGTTAGAATATCAGATATTTCAATAAGGCTGGAACATAGGTTACTTGTAACCTTAAAGGAAGTAAAGATAGAGAGGCAGGTAGCAACATTCTGATACAAGTGGTTTGGAGGTTTAAGACTTGAGGCTTTTGAGCCTGTTTATACACTGAGTAGAAGAAGCCAGTGGAGAGGCTGAAGACAGAGCAAAGAAGATTATTGCTATATAAAGTTCATAGGAAAATTAGGAGACAATGATTTCTTGATCAGAAGTGGAGTAGAAAGGCTAGTCTGAGACTGAAAATGGGTACCATCTTTATGTTAGAAAAATATCAAAAAGAAAATGGATGCAAATGTAAGAAAGTTTAAAAAAGAAGTGAGAACAGCCAAGAATTTGGGTTTTCTGGTACTAGGAAGTGAAAAAGAGATAAGGTTCCTGCAATCTGTGTGGTCAGCAATTCGTATCTTAATTCATTCAGTCCTTCCTTCATTCATTCATTCAAAAATATTTCCTGAGCACAAGAATGTAATGATGAACTAGACACTGATTCTCCTTTCAAAGAGTTTACAATCTAGTTGAGATAAAAGAGTATAACCCTCGGTAGGCAATGGGTACTTAATATGTGTCTATAGAAAGAATAAATGAATTAAATGCTGCCCCTTGAAACAGGCAAAGATGAAGTATAATTAGAATAGAAAGGAAAATGTATGCTTTTTAGGTCGGTCTGTATGGGTTCTGAAGAATGGGTAGATCTGAATATACAGAGAGGGATGTGGATAGGGAAGATTACTCTGTACAAAAGCAATACATTAGCAAAATCCTGTAGGTGGGAAAGGATAGGAGTTAAGATTGGGAAGAACAAATGTCCTCTGAGGAATATTCAACAAAATAGATTGTCAACATTAACAAATGTCTTTCTTTAAGTTTCCTTTGGTTCTCTACATTAGTATTAGTGGTATTCATTGTTTTGGGTGGGAGATAAAACACTTCAAAGAGAAGCCAGCAATAAAATAAACGTGAGAAATAAGAGAAAGACAGTGCTTGAATCTGCCAGACCCCAGAGGAGGGAGAGAGAGCATTCTAAATTGTCTTATATCCCGAGGAGATCTGGCAGTGGTTGTGAATCAATTGTTAGACACAGAAATTCCTATTGGCGGAAACAAGGAGGACTCAGGATTATCTGTAAAGATCTGGTAACCAAGGAGCAAAAAGAATACGGACAATTTTTGTGTATACAACTTAAAAAGGGTGTCTTGTGTTTTTTTGTGTGTGAGATCTGGCAA
The DNA here is from genome assembly GCF_049354715.1 of Callithrix jacchus. Classification (NCBI taxonomy): domain Eukaryota; kingdom Metazoa; phylum Chordata; class Mammalia; order Primates; family Cebidae; genus Callithrix; species Callithrix jacchus. Next base: position 98,143,361 of record NC_133503.1, on the reverse strand, counting down.
TCTATACATGAAGAAGACACTTGTTTCTGGGTGCTTGGACAATACAAAACCCTCTTTCCACCCTAACCTCAAAGTCTCTATCATCTTGGAGAAAATGGGAAAAGAAGTGAGAGAAACAAAGAAGACTTGAATTCAATGGAATTTAATTCCAATTAAGCCTAAGAAAATCCAGAAGGTACTAAGTTTGCTTTGATTGGCAAAATATCATTTTCTGACATCAGTGGAAATTCACTTATAGAAAAATAAAATTTCAGGGTTTTTGGCTTCTAAATTTATGACTGAAATTCAGATACTATTATTAGTAAATACAGTCTGACTCTAAGCAGAGGATCCTAGTTTCTAAATATATTTTCTACAACCCAGAACCAGAGCATCTTAGAGAAATTATTGATTCAAGATCCAGGTAGGGAAGACACAAGATACGTCTGGGATATAGTTCTGTTTCAGAAAGCAAGAAAATTTTTCAGGACTGATGAGGTTTGTGAAAAGGACACTGAAACCTTATTGAAGACGTTCCCACTATCCGAGTTGTAAAAATTCAAGCATCAAAAAGAATAATGATTGAAGTTGACTGAAAGGTACTATATATATATATATATATATATATATATATATATATATATATCCATGAGTATATAAGTATTCATATAGTATATAAGTGTATAAGTATTCATAGCAACCAAATGGCCTGAGTTAAACAGGAAAACCTCACTTTATAGAGGAATGATGCTTAATTATGTGCAAAGAAATGACAAGATTGGACATTAGCTATTTTTCAATGCTTGATTAAATGATCAATTCAGGGAAGAATTATAAATTGCTATTTAAATCATTAGGTGAATTGTTAATGAAAAACCAGACGTTTGTATGGTAGCAAAGTAGTATAGTCAGATTACTTTCTGGTCCCAAAGAAGAAAAAAAAGAATTTTATCATAGAGGAATCAGAGGGTTGTCACCACATTCCAGTGGCCAAACCCTAAGTAACTGAAAGTATCAATATACTGTCTACTGTTACATGAAGTATATAGCACCATCTACCATGCAATTTTGCTAACTCATCTAATTAAACCTTTAGAGTCTAATTTCTAGATTACAGAAAATATAGGGGTTAGATCAGTACTACCCAAAAGAAATATGTGTGTCATATGTATTTAAAAAAATTTTTCTAGTAGTCATATTTAAAAAGTAAAATGAAATAGCAAAATTAATCTCAGTAATTAAAACATTTTATTTAATCCAATATAGCTAAAAGACTGTATCAATATGCAATATATACACTATTAATGGGATACTTTACATTCTTTTTATTTGCAGTGTGTCTTCTAAATTTGATGTGGACTTTGTGCTCACAGCACATCTCAGTTCAGACTAACTACGTTTCAAGTGTTCAAAAGTTACTGGCTACCATATTGACAGCACAGGGCTACAGGAACTAGCCAAATATACCATGATGATTAGTTTTATGTGTCAACTCATCTAGGCTATAGCACTTCTTTATTCAACCAAACACTAATGTACATGTTGCTGCAGAGTTATTTTGTAAATATGGTTAATATTTATAGTCACTCAACTTTAAGAAAAGGAGATTATCCTTGATAATGTGCTAGGCCTTATCCAACGAACACAAAGAATTTAAGAGCAAAACTGAGATTTTCTTGAGGAAGAAGAAATTCTGCCTCAAAACTATAGCATCATCTTCTACCAGAAGGTTTCCAGTCGGCTGGCCTCCCAACAAATTTCAGACTTGCCAGTTCCCACAATCTTGTAAATTAATTCCTTGAAATTCATGATGATATATGTGTGTGTATGTGTTTGCATGTATAAACTATATAAGACATCTAGATATGTATTCTACATATGGTTCATATAGATTACATATAATTAATCTATATAAGATTATGTAGATTATATACAAATATTTATGTAAGACACATAATCTATATGATTATGTAATATTATATAATTATATATAATCTATATGACCCATATGTAGAATTCATACTGATACACATGTAATCTATAAAAAACACATATATAGAACTAGATATGTATGTGTATTGATTTGATGTATATGCAAATGAGCTATAAAGGACATACTGGAGACAAGTGGAAAATTTAGAACAGGGATTTAATTAGACAATTAAGAAAATATTGGCAATTTTGGTAAGTGGGATAATATAAATGTTTCAATTGGGGAAAATGTCCAAAATTTTAAAAAAATATCTACTAAAGTATTTCAGAATGGGATGTCATGATGTTTCTAGATTATACTCTGTTGACAAAAATATACATGAAATCATAATCCTGTAGTACAATGAACAAAACACACTTAGAATTCATCTTCATTGTTACAGACTACATTGTCTCTAGCATAGCAAATCATAATTATCAATGTTTTAACCTAGTATTTAATAAAATTTTACTGCAGGATAAATTGGCTTAAAAAATTAAACAAGAACCTAGACTGTGATGTGGCTGGCTCTCACTAGGTGGGGTACACAAGGCATTCTGTTTCCAAAGCATGAAGGGCAATGACCAGAGTCAGAAGTGGTAATGTGGATGATTCAATATGTAAGTTTTTCCCATTCAGCCCCTGTCTCTACATCACATCCAAGGACAGCATGCCATAGAATGCTGACTCTTTGAAATCAGCTATAAAATGGGTATTTTGGCTTTCTGCATTGTTTGCTTAAGAGTGCAGATGTCCTGGTCAAGTTACAGCATGTTCTTACCAAAATTCTTCCATACAAGTAAAATGACAAGATATTTTTCTTTCCCTTCCTGTCATTAAATTGTAATGAAGTGTTGGTGACCTTTCTGTTATGGTTACCATTATTGCTATGGGGATAGTACTATACATTTCAAAAGAAGAAAAACCACAATATTTCAATTTATAATATTATTTAAGGCCTTCTGTCAGAAGTAGAAGCAAAAGTTGTTTTATTAACATAAGGTCTTAATAAATATTTATGTACCTACAATGATTTTAGCACTGGATAAAATATTTTGTGCACAATGTATTCATTAATTTGCATAGTATATTTTACAAAGCAGTTTCACATGTATTTATCCTGTCTGAAACTCATTAGACTCTGTAGAACTGATAGCTTAGTTACTATGAACTCCATTTACAGAGTAGCAATGTGGCAGACACTTGGAAGGCACCTGACAGTCATTCATCCCATCAGTGCCTCCACGTTGCTAACAAAATCCTCATCATGTTTGAGAGAGAAATGCGTTATTCCTCAATTTAGTATTTGTTTTCACAAACACTAAATCATTATTTAGCGATTTAGTAATAAAGACATAAGTATATATCATTACTATTTATATATATGTGTCTTGTATAATTTACACACACACACACACATCATAGCCCTGCTGTTGGGGTTATATAACACAGTTCAGACTCATGACTTAAAAAAAAAAATCTGAAAGATGGCACTGTGAGAACAACCCAGGATTGAAGCTCTCGGTGGATGCGTGGAGAGGGTGAGTCAGGGCCGCATTTCCAGACGGATCTTTGTTGCCCACAGAACGGGGAAATTCCCTGGTATAAAAGAGATGCGGGATGCCAGGCAGAGGTTTTGGCTGGTGTAGCCGGCAGCCGGTGTGGTGGCAGCCCGTGCTGTAGTGCAGCGCGCTCCACAGCGCTTCACACAAAGCGCACTGGTCCGGGTGCCCTGTTGAACCGGCAACCTGAGACTTGAGAGGGCTGAACTTGAGACTGAATGGGACTTGGACAGTGAGACAGGAAATTCCAGGGACACAGCGTTTGGGGTAGCGCAGTGCGACAAACAAAACGGCAATTCCAAACGCTCCCAGTGGAGAAGTTCCCTAAAAGCGCAGCTCTGTGGGGAAGGGGCGTCCGCCATTACCGAGGCAAACAGCCCCTACTGAGGTACACGCCCATTGCTGACGCAGCCTGCGTTGCCAAGGCAACTCCACCGCAGGGCGTAGCCCGTGGCAGCAGGGCAGAGACTGCCGAAACAGGGCGAACCTCACACCAGCAGGGCAAAGCCTCGGCAGGTAAATAGTGACTAGACTGCCTCCTAGCTGGGCAGGACTGCACAATGAACACTAAAAAATAAAGCCCCAACCCCCCCAGACAGAGCATCTGAGAGAAAAAAAGCGTTTTTTTTTTTATGAGTTCTGTTGCAGCAGAATTAAACATAGCAGCCTAGCAGCGCTAAATGAACAACAGAGCTCACAGCTCAGCACTTGAGCTCCTATAAAGTACAGACTGTCTCCTCAAGCAGCACCCTGACCCCTCTATATCCAAAAGACTGACATTTGGCAGGCATCATTCTGGGACAAAGATAGCAGAAAAAGAAACTGGTAGCATCCCTCACTGTCTGCAGCTGCTATAGGTGCACCCCAGACAAGCAGGGCCTGGAGCGGACCTCAGCAGTCATACAGTGAAGGGGCTAGTCTGGTAGAAGGAAAACCAAGTAACAGAAATAATTCATCATCAACAATCTGGGTGTCCATTCAGAGACCCAATCGAAAAGTCAGCAACTACACAGATGACTGGTGGACAAATCCACAAAGATGGAAAGAAACCAGCGCAAAAAGGAGGAAAATACCTGAAACCAGAACACCTCGCCTCCTAGAAAGGACCAAAACTCCTCACCAGCAAGGGAACAAAGCTGGACGGAGAATGACTGTGATGAAATGACGGAATTAGACTTCAGAAGGTGGATAATGAGAAACTTTTGTGAGCCAAAAGAACATGTTTTAAATCAATGCAAAGAAACTAAGAACCTTGAAAAAAGATATGAAAAAAGATTCGAGGAAATGATAACAAGAATGGATAACTTAGAGAGGAATATGAATGAATTAAAGGAGCTGAAAAACACAATACGAGAACTTCGCGAAGCATGCACAAGTTTCAATAGCCAAATTGGCCAAGCAGAAGAAAGAATATCAGAAGTCGAAGATCAACTCAATGAAATGAAATGAGAAACCAAGATCAGAGAAAAAAGCACAAAAAGGAATGAACAAAGTCTCCAAGAAATTTGGGACTATGTGAAGAGACCTAACCTAAGTTTGATAGGTGTACCAGAATGTGACGAAGAGAATGAATCCAAGCTGGAAAATATTCTTCAGGACATTATCCAGGAAAATTTCCCACACCTAGCAAGACAGGCCAACACTCAAATGCAGGAAATACAGAGAACACCACAAAGATATTCCGCAAGAAGAGCAACCCCAAGGCACATAATCGTCAGATTCAACAAGGTTGAAATAAAGGAGAAAATACTAAGGGCAGCCAGAGAGAAAGGTCGGGACACCCACAAAGGGAAGCCCGTCAGACTCACAGCAGATCTCTCGGCAGAAACACTACAAACGAGAAGAGAGTGGGGGCCAATATTCAACATCCTTAAAGAAAAGAACTTTCAACCCAGAATTTCATATCCAGCCAAACTGAGCTTCAGAAGTGAAGGAAAAATAAAATTCTTTGCGAACAAACAAGTACTCAGAGATTTTGTCACCACCAGGCCTGCCTTATGAGAGATCCTGAAAGAGGCACTACACATAAAAAGGAACAACCAGTACCAGCCATTCCAAAATCACACTAAATGCTAAAGAGTATCAACATAATGAAGAATCTACAACAACTAACGGGCAAAACAGCCAGCTAGCATCAAAATGGCAGTATCAAATTCACACATAACAATATTAACCCTAAATGTAAATGGACTAAATGCACCAATCAAAAGACACAGACTGGCAAATTGGATAAAAAGTCAAAACCCATCAGTGTGCTGTATCCAGGAAACCCATCTCACATGCAAGGATACACAAAGGCTCAAAATAAAGGGATGGAGGAAGATTTACCAAGCAAATGGAGAGCAAAAAAAAGCAGGAGTTGCAATTCTCATCTCTGATAAAATAGACTTTAAAGCAACAAAGATCAAAAGAGACAAAGAAGGCCATTACATAATGGTAAAAGGATCGATACAACAAGAAGAGCTAACGATCCTAAACATATATGGACCCAATACAGGAGCACCCAGATACATAAGGCAAGTTCTTAATGACCTACAAAGAGACTTAGACTCCCACACAATAATAGTGGGAGACTTTAACACTCCACTGTCAATATTAGACAGATCAACCAGACAGAAAATCAACAAGGATATCCAGGGCTTGAACTCAGACCTGGAGCAAGCAAAGCTGATAGACATTTACAGAACTCTCCACCCCAAATCCACAGAATATACATTCTTCTCAGCACCACATCACACCCACTCTAAAATTGACCACATAATTGGAAGTAAAGCACTGCTCAGCAAATGCAAAACAACTGAAATCATAACAAACAGCCTCTCAGACCATAGTGCAATCAAGTCAGAACTCAGAATTCAGAAACCAACCCAGAACCGCACAGCTTCATGGAAACTGAACAACTGGCTCTTGAATGTTGACTGGATAAACAATGAAGTGAAGGCAGAAATAAAGAAGTTCTTCGAAACCAATGAGAATGAAGACAAAACATGCCAGAGTCTCTGGGACACATTTAAAGCAGTATCTAGAGGAAAGTATATAGCAATAAGTGCCCATATGAGGAGAATGGAAAGATCCAAAATTGACACCCTATCATCAAAATTGAAAGAGCTAGAGGAGCAAGATCAAAAAAACTCAAAACCTAGCAGAAGACAAGAAATAACTAAGATCAGAGCTGAACTCAAGGAGATTGAGACACGAAAAACCCTTCAAAAAATCAATAAATCCAAGAGCTGATTTTTTGAAAAGATCAACAAAATAGACAGACCACTAGCCAGATAGATTAAAAAGAAAAGAGAGAACAACCAAATAGATGCAATAAAAAATGATAAAGGGGAAATCACCACAGATCCCACAGAGAATATTACAGACAGCTCTATGCACATAAACTAGTAAACCTGGAAGAAATGGATAAATTCCTGGACTCCTGTGTCCTCCCAAGACTAAACCAGGAGGAAGCTGAATCTATGAATAGACCAATAACAAGGTCAGAAGTCGAGGCAGCAATTAAGAGCCTACCACACAAAAAAAGCCCAGTCCAGATGGGTTCACAGCTGAATTCTACCAGACACACAAAGAGGAGCTGGTACCATTCCTTCTGAAACTATTCCAAATAATCCAAAAAGAGGGAATCCTTCACAAATCATTTTATGAGACCAATATCATCCTGATACCAAAACCCGGCAGAGACCCAACAAGAAAAGAAAACTTCAGGTCGATATCCATGATGAACATAGATGCAAAAATCTTCAATAAAATATTGGCAAGCTGATTGCAACAGCAAATCAAAAAATTATTGATCATGATCAAGTAGGATTCATCCCAGGGATGCAAGGCTGGTTCAACATACGCAAGTCTATCAACGTAATTCACCACATAAACAGAACCAAAAACAAAAACCACATGATTATCTCAATTGATGCACAGAAGGCATTTGACAAAATTCAACAGCCCTTTATGCTAAAAACCCTCAATAAACTCAGTATTGATGGAATGTATCTCAAAGTAATAAAAGCTATTTAAGACAAACCAACAGCCAATATCATACTGAATGGGCAAAAACTGGAAGCATTCCCTTTGAAATCTGGCACTAGACAAGGATGCCCTCTTTCACCACTCCTATTCAATATAGTACTGGAAATTCTAGCCAGAGCAATCAGGCAAGAAAAAGAAATAAAGGGTATTCAAATAGGAAAGGTGGAAGCCAAATTGTCTCTATTTGCAGACAACATGATAGTAAACCTAGAAGACCCCATCGCCTCAGCCCAAAAACTCCTGAAACTGATAAGCAACTTCAGCAAAGTCTCAGGATATAAAATCAATGTGCAAAAATCACAAGCCTTCCTCTATACCAATAACAGACTTAAAGACAGCCAAATCAAGAACGAATTGCCATTCACAATTGCTACAAAAAGAATAAAATACCTTGGAATACAACTCACAAGGAACGTAAGGGACCTCTTCAAGGAAAACTACAAACCACTGCTCAATGAAATCAGAGAGGACACAAACAGATGGAGAAACATTCTATGTTCATGGTTAGGAAGAATTAATATTGTGAAAATGGCTATACTGCCCAAAGTAATTTACAGAATCAACGCTATACCCATCAAGCTACCATTGACTGTCTTCACAGAACTGGAAAACACCATGAACTTCATATGGAACCAAAAGAGAGCCCGCATAGCCAAGTCAATTCTAAGCAAAAAGAACACAGCGGGGGGCATCACACTACCGGATTTCAAACTATACTACAAGGCTACAGTAATCAAAACAGCATGGTACTGGTACCAAAACAGAGATATAGACCAATGGAACAAAACAGAGGCACTGGAGGCAACACAACATATCTACAACCATACAATCTTTGATAAACCTGACAAAAACAAGCAACGGGGAAAGGATTCCCTGTTTAACAAATGGTGTTGGGAAAACTGGCTAGCCATGTGCAGAAAGCAGAAACTGGACCCCTTCCTGACACCTTACACTAAAATTAACTCCAGATGGATTAAAGACTTAAACATAAGACCTGGCACCATAAAAACCCTAGAAGGAAATCTAGGCAAAACCATCCAGGACATAGGAGTAGGCAAGGACTTCATGACCAAAACACCAAAAGCATTGGCAATAAAAGCCAAAATAGACAAATGGGACCTAATCAAACTCCACAGCTTCTGCACGGCAAAAGAAACAGTCACTAGAGTGAATTGGCAACCAACAGAATGGGAAAAAATTTTTGCAGTTTACCCATCTGACAAAGGACTGATATCCAGAATTTACAAAGAACTCAAACAAATTTACAGGAAAAAAACAAACAAGCCCATTCAAAATTGGGCAAAGGATATGAACAGACACTTTACAAAAGAAGACATATATGAGGCCAACAATCATATGAAAAAATGCTCATCGTCACTGGTCATCAGAGAGATGCAAATCAAAACCACATTGAGATACCATCTCACGCCAGTTAGAATGGCGATCATTAAAAAATCTGGAGACAACAGATGCTGGAGAGGATGTGGAGAAAAAGGAACACTTTTACACTGTTGGTGGGAGTGTAAATTAGTTCAACCATTGTGAAAGACAGTGTGGCGATTCCTCAAGGCCTTAGAAATAGAAATTCTATTTGACCCAGCAACCCCATTACTTGGTGTATATCCAAAGAACTATAAATCGTTCTACTATAAGGACACATGCACACAAATGTTCATTGCAGCACTGTTTACAATAGCAAAGACCTGGAATCAACCCAAATGCCCAATGATGATAGACTGGATTGGGAAAACGTGGCACATATACACCATGGAATATTATGCAGCAATCAGAGATGATGAGTTTGTGTCGTTTGTAGGGACATGGATGAATCTGGAGAACATCATTCTCAGCAAACTGACACAAGAACAGAAAATGAAATACCGCATATTCTCACTCATAGGCGGGTGATGAAAAATGAGAACACATGGACACAGGGAGGGGAGTACTAAACACTGGGGACTATTGGGGGGAAAGGGGAGGGCCATGGGAGGGGGAGCTGGGGAGGGATAGCCTGGGGAGAAATGCCAAATGTGGGCGAAGGGGAGAAAGCAAGCAAAACACACTGCCATGTGTGTACCTATGCAACTGTCTTGCATGTTCTGCATATGTACCCCAAAACCTAAAATGCAATAAATAAATAAATAAATAAATAAATATCTGCTAGTATTTTGGGGAAGTCTTTGCACGCTTGGGTTTTGTTGTTGTTGTTGTTCTTGTTGTTGTTACTTGTTTTGTTTGCTTTCTTAGTTAAAAGGAACAACACAGGTATCTCTCTTCTTCATTATTTTTCTTGACTTGTATGCAAATATAAGGACTGCAGCTACCACAGCCATTATGTGACCAGGAAGGAAAAGACCAAAAGAATCAGAAATATCAGCTTAGCACTTTGCTTCTGGACTTTGTTACATGAAAGTGTAAACTCTCATTAGAAACTAGTTTTCTGTTACCTGCAGTCCAACGCATTGACAATTTAGTCCGAGACTGAATGTTTAAGTGACATCCCCAAGGTCATGCAAACTATAAGAGGGACAAGTAAGATTGGCTTAAGTTAACTGCTCTTTACTCCTCATAAAGCTGTCTCATATCCACTTAATGCACAACAATATTTTATTAAATACTTATAAATTGCTACTCTATAGAAATACTAAGATGAATAGGAGATAATCTTTTCCCCTATCTCCACAAGTTAAGTCAAGGAGATAAACGTGAACAAATACAAATAGTAAAGATGTTGACAGGAAAAACCATGAACCAAACAAAATAGGTCTAGAGGCAAATCCACTTCATGACCTCTGGAGCAGAAGATATTTGAGCAAGGGTTTGAAAGAGAAAGAGATTTGCCTAATGGAAAAGAAGAAGGGCATTTTGGCCTCAAGGAAGAGCAGCAGGAAAGGCATACAGGTGGAACTACAGTTGTTTTGTGTAGATCTGTGTGCTGAAGTCCATTGCTTCTGAAGTTACAGTCTTAGGAAAGAGATTGCATGTATGCCATTTATTAACATGATCCCAAAGAATAAGTAGAGGAGTTTTGGAAGAGTGAAACAAGAATAGAGAAGAACCACCAATACAAGGGCGCATTATCAATAGGGCTCTACTGTGGGTATCAGGAGTGCAATTCTACTCAGAATCTCTGAAGAACTGTATAAAACACAACTCAGAATTATGCCCCTGAAGGCTAGAACACGGGAATATTTATCCATCACAAGAACAGAATTGTTAACTACTTTGTATTTTCAGGTTTGTATATATCAAGAAAGTTCTTAACAGCATTCTTCCCATCCTTTCAGGAAAGTCCCAGGACAGAATGCAAGAGATAAAATGTACAGCTGAAGTACTGTGTTGTTAAGTTGCACCTTTAGGAGCCGGTTTCTGGAGCAGTAGCTGGACTAAAAGGTAGACAAATAGGATATAAGGCCAGGCACAAAAGATGGTCTGATACACTGTGATATGATTGTAGTGGAAGATGTAATATCTACAGATGAGACTAGAAGGGTAGACAGGGGCTTATTTTTTTTTTAAAGCCTTAAATTCTGGTGGCAAGGGAGTTCTTAAACACGGGTTCCCTCCTCCTTAGGGGATACCCTTGAATTATATACAGGGATTTTTTTTTAATATTAAGTATGGGCCTGTATTTTTTCTGAGTGGGAGGCCTTCAAGTTTCAGAGGATTCAGTGATTTCGAAGAGGTTAGAGACCCCTCTTGTCAATAAGCAGAATAGAGGCAAATGTCCATAATATTTATGTTGTTATTCTTTCTGCTAAGCTACTGGAATTTCATATATGAATTACATGGAAGTATGAGCAACTCTGTAGATTGTACAAGTATAAACAGCTGACACTTGAGCAACCAAAGCACATGTTTTAACTAATTTGAGCCACACAAACAGTCTAAGAGGGAGTTGCTATGTTTACCTTTGTTCTACAAATAGGGAAGCTGAGGCACAGAAAGGCATAGTAACTTGTCTGTGGTCACACGCCTAATAAGTGGAGAAAGGGTACTACGCCAGGCAGACTAGCTGCATAATTTCTGTTCTTAACTACACTCAGAGACAGAGGGGAGGGTCCAAATAAGTACTATCTTTTGTGAACCTTTGTATTTCCATGGTATCAGTTGTAATGTCTCTTTTATTCATTTGCAGTTTTATTTATTTGAGTCTTTTATCTCTTTTTCTTATTTAGTATAGCTAAAGGTTTGTCAATTTAGTTTATCATTTTCAAAACACCAACCTCTTAATTTCATTCATTCCTTCTCCTATTTTTCTAATCTCTATGTCTTTTATTTCTACTCTGATCTTTATTCTTTCTTTTCTTCTGCTAACTTTGGGCTTTTTCTTCCTCTAGGTCTTTGAGGTACAAATCTAGGTTGTTTGAGATTTTTAATGCATGTGTTCATTGCTATAAGGTTTTCTTTATTTTTTCATTGCAATTTAGGTTTTGGGGTACATGTGCAGAACGTGCAAGATGGTTGCATAGGTACACACATGGCAGTTTGTTTTGCTGCCTTCCTCCCCTTCACCCACAATTGGCATTTCTCCCCAGGCTATCCCTCCCCAGCTTCCCCCACCACTGTCCCTTCCCTATTCCCCCCAATAGACCCTAGTGTGTAGTACCCACTTCTCTGTGTCCATGTGTTCTCATTTTTCATCACCCGCCTATGAGTGAGAATATGCAGTATTTCATTTTCTGTTCTTGTGTCAGTTTGCTGAGAACAATGTTCTCTAGATTCATCCACGTCCCTACAAAGGACACGAACTCATCATTTTTGATTGTTGCATAATATTCCATGGTGTATATGTGCCACATTTTCCCAGTCCAGTCTATCATCGATGGGCATTTGGGTTGGTTCCAGGTCTTTGCTATTGTAAACAGTGCTGCAATGAACATTCGTGTGCATGTGTCCTTATAGTAGAATGATTTATAGTCCTTTGGCTATATACCCAGTAATGGGATTGCTGGGTCAAGTGGAATTTCTGTTTCTAGGTCCTTGAGGAATTGCCACACTGTCTTCCACAATGGTTGAACTAATTTACACTCCCACCAACAGTGTAAAAGTGTTCCTTTTTCTCCACATCCTCTCCAGCATCTGTTGTCTCCAGATTTTTTAATGATCGCCATTCTAACTGGCGTGAGATGGTATCTCAATGTGGTTTTGATTTGCATCTCTCTAATGACCAGTGATGATGAGCATTTTTTTTCATATGTTTGTTGGCCTCATGTATGTCTTCTTTTGAAAAGTGTCTGTTCATATCCTTTGCCCATTTTTGAATGGGCTTGTTTGTTTTTTTCCTGTAAATTTGTTTGAGTTCTTTGTAAATTCTGGATATCAGTCCTTTGTCAGATGGGTAAACTGCAAAAATTTTTTCCCATTCTGTTGGTTGCCAATTCACTCTACTGACTGTTTCTTTTGCCATGCAGAAGCTGTGGAGTTTGATTAGGTCCCATTTGTCTATAAGGTTTTATCTTAGAACTGCTTTTAAATAATCCCATTAGTTTTGGTATGCTGTGTTTCTATTTTTTATTGTCTCCAGATTTTTAAAATATATGTATTTTTGAGATAGGGTCTTGTTCTCTTGTCCAAGCTGGGCTCAAGCAATTGACCTGCAGAGTAGCTCAATTGCTTCAAAAATGAACCTCCTGAGTAGCTAGGACTATAGCCCTGTGCCACCATGCTAACTTAAAAAATTATTTTATAGAGGCATGGTATCACCACCTTGCTCAGATTGGTCTCAAACCTGGGCTCAAGCAATCTTCCTGCCTTTGCTTCCCAAAGTGCTGGGAATACAGGTGTGAGCCATGGCACCTGGCCCTCAAGATATTTTTTTATTTGATTTCTTCTTTGACCTATCGGTTGTTCAGGGGCATTTTGCTTAATTTCCACATATTTGTGAATTTTTAAATTTTCCTTCTGTTATCAGTTTATGGTCTCATACCATTATGATAATAAAAATATTTGCTGTGATTTCAATCTTCCTTAATTTTGCAGTCTAACATATGATCTATCTTGAAGAATGTCCCAAGTCTGTTGAAAAGAATGTGTATTCTGCTGCTTTTGGATGGAATGCTCCGCATGTGTCTGTTAGGTCTATTTAATATACAGTTTTGTTCAAGTTCCATTTCTTTACTGATTTCCTGTCTGGATAATATATCCATTGTTGAAAGTGGTATACTGAAGCTCTTACAATTTTTGTGTTGCTTTCTATTTCTTTCTTCAGTTCTTCTAATTTTGCTTTATATATTTGGGTGCCCTGATATTGGGTACATACACATTTACAATTGTTATGTCCTCTTGATGAATTAACCCTTTCATCATTATATAATGACCTTTGTTTCTTGTGACAATTTTTGACTTAAAGGTTTTTTTTTTTTTTTTCTGATATAAGTGTAAACACCTTTACTCTTCTTTGTTACCACTTGCATGGGATATATTCATTTATTCTTTCATTTTCATCCTGCATATGTTCTTAAAGGTAAAGTGAGTACTTTTTCAATGACATAGTTGGGTCATGATTTCATATCCATTCAGTCACTCTGTCTTTGGATTGGAAAATTGGTTCACATTTAAGGGAATTATTCATAGGTAAGGGCTTATTACTGCCATTTTATTAAATATCTTCTTTCTTTGTTTGTTTCTTCTCTTGCTCTCTTCCTTTGTGATTTAAATACTTTTTTTGTAGAAGCATGCTTTAATTCCTTACTCTCTTCTGTATCTACTACAGGTTATTTTTTCTGTATGGTTATCACGGGAACTTATATAAATATTTTAGTCATAACATCTTAGTTTAAATTGATAAAGACTTAACCTCTACCACATCCAAAAACTCTACACTTTAATCTTTTCTGCCACTATATTTTGTTATTGCTGTCACAATTTACATATTTGATATTGTACATACATTAACAAATTATTTGTTATTTTTATCATTTTTGTCTTTTAATTTTTATGCTATAGGTATAGCTAATGTGTATACCCCATTACAATACTAGAGTGCTTTAAATTTGACTATATTTTTACCTTTCCATTATATATTTCCATACATTTTCACCATTGTTAACAGTGTCCTTTCATTTCAACTTGAGGAATTCCCTTCAGCATTTCTTGTTAGGCAAGTTCTATGGTAATGAACTCCCACCACTTTTGCTTATCTGAGAAAATCTTTCTCTCTCTCTTTCATTGCTGAAAAACAAGTTTGCTGGGTACAATTTTCCTGATAGTTTTCCTGTTTTAATACTTAGAATACTTCCACTCTTCCTAGCTAAGAAATCCACTGACAGTTTTATAGAAGTTCCATTTTACATGACAAGTTGCTTTCCTTTTTCTATTTTCAAAATTCTCTTTGTCTTTGGGGAAAAAATTGATTATAATGTGTCTTGGTGAAGATCCTTTTTTATGTTTAATCTATTTTTGATTATTTGGGATCCATAAACCTGGATGTTCATTTCCCACTCCAGATTTAAAAAGTTTCTGTTATTTCTTTAAGATGACTTTCTTCCCTTTTATCTCTCTGCTCCTTATGGGACTTTCATAATACATATATTGGTTTAGTTGATGGTGTCCTAAAAGTCCCATAAGTTTTCTTCACTTTTTAAAAGTCTTTGTTCTTTTTGTTCTTCTGACTGGGTAATTTTAAATGTCCTTTCTTCAAGCTTGTTCATTATTTCTTCTGTTTGATTGAGTTTGTTGTGGAAGTATTTAGGCTCTATATGGAAGTTTTCACTTGGGTCATTGTATTTTTTAATTCCTGAATTTCTGTTGGGTTCTTATTAATGGTTTGTATTTATTTGTTCATATATTGTTTTCCTGATTTTGTGTAGTTGTCTACAAGTGTTCTCTTGTAGCTCACTGAGCTTCATTCACATAATTATTTTGAATTCTTTTTCAGGCAATTTGTAGATCTCTGTTTCTTTATGACCAGTTACTGGTGCTTTATTTTGTTTCTTTGTTGATGTCCTTGTGATTCTTGAACCTGATTATTAATGATCATTGAGGATTTGTGTTGATGTTTGAGCATATGTAAAGGTAGGCACCTCTTCCAGATTGGGTTTATCTGGGAAAGCCCTTTACCAGTCAGCCAATTTAGAGATTCTAAAAGTGTTGGATGGTGGGGTGTAAAGGCAATCATGTTGCTGAAGTCTTCAGGCTGATTGCCCTCGTTTCTGGGTCAATTGAGGTGTATCTGGAATCTGGGTATGTAGAGACAGGCTTAGAGCCTGGGTTCACGAAAGCTAGTCTAAAGCCTGAGCTACTAAACAAAATAAATTTGAAAAGCCTAAGTAATTTAGTTAACAGACAAAGATTCTCAGATTTGATTTCTTAAATGTCAGCCATATGCTCTTTAACAGAGGGACAACGGATGATGGAAGGTTGAAAGTAAAGGGACAAGTATAGGTATAATAGAAAGGTATATCAGGTAAATATAAATATAAATCTGATGCAGCAATATTAATATTTAGAATACATATATACATATAAATGTATGTTTAAAAAGATGATAGAATAAAAGTTATAAAGTGAAAAAAGAATGCTGCTGTGGCAATCCAAAATAAGAATAAAATATGTAAAATCAATTTCCATTGCTTCTTTATCCTATATTTAATTAACATTACTACCATCCTCCTAAATCTTATTCAGCAGTTAGATCACCTGACTTTTATTTCCTTTCTCATCTTGTGTTAAATTGTTCAAAATTTTAGTTCCAATTTCCTCTTTAAAACTTCAAATTAATTATTATTTTTACAGTTAATGAATATTTATATTTATGCACAATTTAAAGTATTCTTTTGATCATCATTGCTTTTTAAATCTCAATTGTTCCATCTGGATACATTTCTTACATTTGGAAAGGCAATATTTATTTAATAGGTATATGGAGCCAAGGAGTTGTTGGTGATCCCTCCCAGTCTTTATTTGTTTCAAGATGTCTTTATTTTGCCATCATTCTTGAATAAAGTATTTAGTTGATATAGGATACCATATTAATAGCTGTTTTCTTTTAGCCACTGGAAAATACATTCCATTGTTTCCTGACTTATTGCTATTTATGAAATTTCTGCTCTCAAATTAACTATGTTTCTGAAGATAAATACCCCAATAATTCCTAACAAGTGCTATGTGCCAAGTGTTCTTATATGCAAATTATGTGTACTAAATCCTTGAATCTTCACAGCAACCTAGTAATTGATATATTTATTTTTCTACTATTATAATTATATACTTATATAGCTTTGAATCATGGTCAGTAGGTCAGAGCTTGTGCTAGGGTCTAAGGTGAATTTGTATGCTCACTTCATTCTCCTTCCCCTACTTGGAGGATATCTCTCTCCATACTGCACTGTGTGGACTTGGGATGGAGTGACAAATGTAATGTGAAACTGTCCTTTCCGCTTCAATGCATCTTTTTTAAAAAAAATTTCTGTGCCCTACACAAGTGCTATAATCTCTCACCTGGATTCCATAGCTTTTGTGAATGTATGTTAATGCATGCATGGTTGTTCAAATTGATGTGTCTGTGAGGGGATGAGCCCTGGCAACTCCTATTCTGCCATCCTGCTGACACCACTCCCTGAAGGTATATTTTTTTCTTTCATAATTGAGATCTAAAGGGTTATGTTGAAAAATACTACGCAGACATTTCGGTTTATACGCAATTATTAACAGACATACCCAAAATGTAAAAAGTCGTGTGTAATAAATCTTTTTTAAACAGTTATTCCAGTGACTTTTCAACTTAAAATCTGGAAGCAAATTTTCCTTAAGAAGAAATCAAGTACTAATATCTTTAAATGTTGATAAGCTGTTACATAAGTTCCAAAATTGTAGAGTTTAATATCATATATACTATACACTCAAATTTTTAATCTTTCACAAAATAGGAAAACAGGACTAATATGACCAATGTTATAGAGCACATGTAATTCTGACAGGAAAAGCTATGACAAAGGAGTGGTTTCTTTAGGAAACAATTCTACCAAAAAAAGAAAAAAGGAAAAAGACCCATGGGAATAGAAGTAATTTTAAATATTCAAGACACATGAAATACACAACTATGACTCCATATTGCCATTTAGTATGCTTTGTATCATAGGATAAAAGTACCCCCTACTAGAATGTTAAGCTGATACCCAAGACAGCCAAAGTCTCCCATAATTCAATATCCCACGTGTTCTGATTATACCAAAAAAATAAATAACCAGGAAATGATTTTGTCTCTTAAAAAATGACACTTAAACTTAAAAATGGGAATAAGTGGGATTTCCCCTTTCTTAAAAATGCTTCTAGAACTACCGAAAAAACTTGCATTTACAAAATGGATGATAAAAATAATTCTCTGGTTCTACAAGAAGGGAGACAAGAATCACTGATAAGCCATGATATATATTATCAATCAGACTTGGATTTTTTCATTTCACTTCATCAGAGGCTGGAGTCTCCTCATTTTTAGTTTCTCTGTTCTTTTCAGGTAAAATTTTTGGTTTCTTGGTTAGTCACTTCTTTTGCTTCCTTTATTTTTTTTTTACACTTTTTTGTCGGAAGATTTATCCTTTCCTCGGCCTTTCTTGGCTTCATTTCTACTTTTGCAGGAGCAGGCTTAGCTCACTGATCTCCTCTTGGACTCTTTCTTTATTGCTTTTTTTTTTTTGAGACAGATTTTCGCTCTTGTTACTCAGACTGGAGTGCAATGGCGCGATCTCGGCTCACCGCAACCTCTGCCTCCTGGGTTCAGGCAATTCTCCTGCCTCAGCCTCCTGAGTAGCTGGGATTACAGGCACGCACCACCATGCCCAGCTAATTTTTTGTATTTTTAGTAGAGACAGGGTTTCACCATGTTGACCAGGATGGTCTCGATCTCTTGACCTCGTGATCCACCTGCCTCAGCCTCCCAAAGTGCTGGGATTATAGGCATGAGCCACTGCACCCAGCCCATTGCTTTTTCAGCAGAGCTAACCTTCTCTTGATCATCTTGGTAGCAAGAAGAGCTACCTGGATACCGCTGGTCCTCCTGAAACTTTATTTCTTTGAAAAATATTTTGTAGCTCACATTTCAGTAACTCAAATTTACCTTCTTCTTTGAATTTTCCTAATTAGTGATATTTTACTACTCTCCGCATCTGTCTGGCTTCACAGTTCCATGAGATAATACCAAAATCTCTATTTTCCTGGATTTGTTCCTTGTTGATAAGCTTTCTTTCACTAGCTTAACAATGCCTAAGGCACATTTAATAGCTATTTGTATATAATTTAAGAGAACTTGATTAGAAACTGAACTTCGTTTATTTCATTCATATCTATTGTTCATCCATTCATGCATTAATTAAACTAATTTTTCATTAAGCATCCACCAAATGTCATAAAGTCAATCAAAAAAGCTTAGGGGACCAAATGCTAATAAAGGTGATAACTGATGCCAGAGACTTCTCAGCTTTGAGAAAGACCTAAGCTGCTTCAGTTCCATGAGGCTACTGATACCTATTTTAAAATGAAGACATGACACCTTTTTTTTTTTTTTTACATGCTATCTTTGTTTGGATTGCTATAACAAAATAGCATAGACTGGATGATTTAAACAGCAAACATTTACTTTTGACAGTTCTAGAGACTGGAAGTCCCAGATCAAGCTGCCAGCATGGTTGGGTTCTCTTTCTGTTATAGCCTCGCATGGCCTTTCCTTAGTGCACGCACAGAGACAGAATCGTCTTGAGTCTCTTTCTCTTTATATAAGTGTATTTATCCTACTATGTGGGCTCTACCCTCATGGTCCAATCTAACCCTAAGTACTTCCCCAAGGTCTCACTTCCAAATACCATCACATTAGTAGTTAACATTTCATCATATGAATTTTGGAAAGACATAAACATTCAGTCCATAGCACATAACATTACATTTAACTAACTAATGATTTTTTACACACACAAATCAATGTGAAACAAGTATTATCTCCAATCAATCATAGTGGGATTTATAAACTATACTAACTCATAGTGTCCTGCAAAGCAGTATGGTCCAATAATAGACCCGTTTAAAGTTATCTGATAAATGCCATATGGTTTCAATCCTGTCAGCCTGTCTCTATTTGTATATCTTTGTTCAGAGACAAGGTCAAACCTTTCAATTTCATGGCTTCTGTGAATGTGAGGCCAGGCCAAATGACTCCTGTTGTTTACCAGCAAATTAGAATAAATTACATACACAGATACCAGACACACAGTTAACTATATACAAATAGGATTCAAAGTTTTTATTCATATCCATAAGCTAGTCAAAACCACTGGTTGTATCAAGTCTGAAGGAAAATGTACATGTAGTACATGTATTATTTCTAGTTCTTCTGTTCTAAAATATTCCTGGAGGATCTTTTCTGTCATTCTTCCAACAGTGCCAAAGATTCAAGACCAAGAAAGACCTAGGAAAAGCTCTTGCCTCAGGTATGCATGACCCTGAGTTTCAGTAAAATTCAACTGATGGGTCCTGAAGGTTTGGTCCTATCCAAATTCCTCCATTGTAGAGAACACTACAAATACTCTAAGCTAATACATGTCTGATTTATGGTCTTGGGTATCAATTTGCTATTGTGTCCAAATACTGGAGACAAGAAGAATACAATTAAAAAACATTCTTGATTCTTAGTTTGATATAAATTTAAAAGTTAGTAAGTTCTTTCTTTCACATCAACTATTTTTAGACACAGTTGGCAGGCCATATGGATGTATTTCTAGTTCTTTATTTCTAGTAAGGTTTTATTTAAAAAGAAAAACACAGACTAATGCTAATGCTTTCAAATTAGTGCAGATTTCAATGCTAGCCATTTAGATGCTCACAGGATGCTTTCAACACTCTCATTTGCCTACATGGAGAAAATTTTTTTCTCTCCCAGTAACACCTTGGATACACACCTGCCTGTTTAAAAATCAGGCATACAAAAGAGAAAGTGTTGATGAATTTGGCGCTGTCTAGACAAGTATACTACAGTGCAGTGTTGGGCAGTGGTTGCCATGGTAATGCACAAATAAGCTTTTACAGCTCTGCGAAATAGCGGGTTGTGGATGCTTCCTTTACAATAGATAATCCCCCACCCCACCCCCTCGCCTTGAAATGGGAATTGCCAAAAACAATCTGACAAACTCTAAGACATGGAACCATGGCATCCAACAATGTTTTAGAATGGAAGATGAATGCCATGCTTTAAAGTTCCTTGTCAAAGTAATTTATTTTCTTTGCCATTTGTCAGCAGAGTTACAAGTTCCTCATTATGTAGCAAAGGAGCCTGAGCCTGAGAAACAACACTGACTGAGCAGTATATTTAGTGTTTTCACTTGCTTCAATAAATGATAGCTTTGGAGTCTTTTTCTCATTAGAGTTATGCCTTTCTTCTTTCAACCAATAGTTTTAGATCTCATACTTTTCCCTAGCCCTGGGATAACTCTGGTGTACAAATTTGGATTTGAGATTACCTCTCTCCTCAACAAGCTGATAGTTTTGTAGGTAACACAGAAAAACTGAGCACTTCAGGGTAGGTTTGGATAAGTGGTACATATGATAAGCAGGGTGCTTCTGGAACACATAGATATGAACAAAACTCAGTCCCTGAAGGATAGTGAAAGCACCCTGATAGGCACCATATCTAACCTGAAAGACATTAGGAGGAATCCAAGCTAAGTGGTGAAAAGCATACCAAGAAGAGGGAACAGCAGATGCAAATCCTCAGAGGCACTAGGGAAAAAACATGGTGTTCCAGTCAGTTGGAGAAATTGAGGGAGGAATGTAGCATGTAATAGGCTGCATGATGGAGAAGAGTCAAGAGAGTTGAGTCTTCCAAGGTAAGTAGGGTTCTACTTATGAGAGCTTAGCTATGTTTAAAGTTTGGAACTTCATCTTAAAAGAACTGAGGAGCCAATGAAAGCTTTAAGCAGAGGAGTAACACTTTTTAGAAACTTATTTTTAATTTCAGTATGGACAATGAATTGGAAGGCAGCAAGATTGGAGGCAGGAAGAAGAGTTACACAGGCTTTTAAAATCATCAACAGCTTGTCAAATTCAAGGGTCGTTTTTGAATTATTGTCTTTTCCATCTGTAGCGAAGACTGCTAGTGGTCCTTTAGTATCATGCTTTCCTTTTCACATATAGTAAGAAGTTGAAATTCATTTGGGCGCATAGCTGCCCTGCTGAAATATACATTTTCTGTATTCCCTTGTAGCTAGGTGTGGCCATGGGATCTAAACTGAAATGATATATTCAACTCTTAAGGCAAGCCCTTCCCATTTTCCTTTTCTTACTGCAGTCTTGAATAAAAATGTATGCAAAAAGAGAAGGAATTACCTTAGACTATGAGATGGAACCCCAGTGCCAAGGAAGCAGAGCAATAAGACTAAAGGGCCTGAGACTCTGATGACTGTGGAATCACCACATTAGCCCTGAGCCATCCAACACTGCCATTTTGATTTCTCAGTTAAAGAAGCTAAACTAGTATCCTAATACACTGTCCTTATGTCATTTTACATTCATTTTTCCCACAAACTCTACTACTTCTTCTTCATGACAAGTTCCCTGTCTACCTATCTCTACCTATCTACAGCTTATGATCTACCTCCCATCTATCCATCCATCCATCCATCCATCCATCCATCCATCCATCCATGTCTTCATCCTTTAGCTACTCCCTATTTAGTAGCTTTCTTGAATTCTCTTTGTCTTTCTCCCATTGTGGGTGTGATTCAAGGCTCTGTTCTTTATGAGACTCATGACTTTATTCAGTACAGCCAGCTTCCAATTTTATATTTTAGCCTGATCTTTATCTAGATTCATTTTCAAATGCCTGCCGCATATTTCCATTTATGTCTCTAACTATCATTTCCAAATCATCTTATCCCAAACAAAGCTTGTCATTTTCTTCCCCTCACCCACAAGATTCCATTTTTTGGGCCTGTCTTTTCTTTCCAAGGCAGTATTATTTTTTTCCTACTTTGTCAGCCCCAAAATCTTACGGTTAACCTTTACTGCTTCCCTGCCCTCTTCATCTCGTGTGTCTTATTGCTTTCCTGTGTCTTATTGCCTTGGTTTATTTCAAATAACATTTATATTTGTTCTTCCTATTATTGTTGCCAGTATTCAATTCAGCCTGTTAGCTGGGTCCCCTTCTTCCATTCTCTTCCTTTGCTACTCTTTTCGATATATGTAAAGCTGTGACCGATTTCATAAATCACCACTTTCCTTTTTTCCTTCTTCAAGAACTACGAAGAGTATCTAGGCTTTATCACACCAGTTCCCTACAAAAGACTGTAATGCAGCAGAAAGAATGAAGGTTTTAAAGTTTGACAAAACAGGGTTTGTAGGTGTGTGATCATTAGCAAATGTTTTACCACTTGAAGCTTAAATAGTCACATGTAAGAAATAGAGATAGTAAGAATCACATCTAGAGGTTATTGTTAGGCTCAAATAAGACACCTTGTGGTGTCTGGCAAAGCCAGTGTCACTTCCCCTCTGGGTCACGACAGTCTGGTACTACTATGCTCACTATGTCTAAGACCTAGTTTCTTCTGCCTCAGGCTGACTGTGCTCAGTTCCACTTCTGTGCCTCTGCCCATACTGAGGCACAGACATGTATATGATATTTGTATTTACCATAAGATATATATTTCTTTTCCTTTTTTATTCAACAAATGTTTATTAACAGGCTTCTATGTGCCAGGCATTGTTCTAGCCACTTACTTAAATCCTGCTCATCTTTATGATGTAGTCAAGCTCCAGGAAGCCTCCTGCCGATACTCTGGTGTCTACAATAGTAAAATACATATGCCCCCCTACCCCCCTGAAAAAGGGAAATGGCTTTCCTAAGGTTACCAAAGTGCTTGATAGACATAGATGTGTGTGTGTGTGTGTGTGTGTGTGTGTGTGTGTGTGTGTGTGTACATATGTAGAGAAAGAGACAGAAGGAAGGAGGGAGGGAGGGAGGGAGGGAGGGAGGGAGGGAGACACCAAGTTTTCTTTATCCTTTCATCTGTTGATGGACACTTAAGTTGATTCCGTGTCTTGGCTTTTGTGAATATTACTGTAATTAACATGAAAGTGCAGAGAGTAGCCTGTGGTTATCAGAAGGCTGGATGGTGGGGAAGTTGGAGATGTTGGTCAAGGGCTACAAAATTTCACTTAGGAAGAATCAGGTAAAGACACCTACTGTGCAACATGGTGACTACAGTTATTAACAATATATTATATTCTTGAAAAATGCTAAGAGTAAATTTTAAGTGTTCTAATGACAAAAAATGATAACTGTGTGAGGTAATGTATACATTAGCTTATGTTTGCCATTCCATCATAAGCATGTATTTCAAAACATTATGCTGTACATAATAAATATAAACACTTTTGTCAACTTAAAATAAAATGTTTTAAAAAGAGACAATATCCTGCAAGACATGAATACTACTATGGTTTGAATGTGTGTCCCTTCCAAAATTCACGTTAAAACTTAATCCCCATTGTGATAGTAGTAAGAAGTGGTGCCTTTGGAGAAGTGATTAAGTCATTAGGCTCCACCTTCATGAGTAGATTAGTGCCTCATAAACGAGCTGGAGGGAAGGAGTTTTGGTCCTTTTTGACTTTCCACATTCCACCATGTAAGGAGTTCTAGAGATCACCTTAGGGGATTCAGTGGTCAGCAATAAGACTTTTTCTCCAAGTGGTGGTAGAAAGCAAGGAAGGAAGAGAAGTGAGGGAGTGTTGTGTGATCTTTCTAGCTTCACGTGTATAGTTTAGTTTTTTGTATCTCTTGCTGCTGCACCAAAGCCTCTAAGAGGGCCCAGAGTTTATCAGTGTTATGCTGCTGCCTTACATTTTCTAGTGTATGTGAGGCTCCCTTCACCCTCTGACAAGGGGAGCAGTCTCAAATACTGGCCCAGCCTCAAAGCTGAACATAGAGCTTCTCAGATTTATGGTCACTCTGTTTATGATCATTATTCTTGATAATTTAAATATTCTTCATGTCAAATGAAGAGATATTTGTGAAGTACCTATTATGAGCGAAGCATGCTATTGAGATTGTATTTACAGCTGGGAGTCCTGGGTTTTAGTTCCATCCCATCAGTGACCTTGGGACCTTAGGAAAGCCATTTCCATTGGTAAGGAGGGCAAATGTATTTTACTAGCAAATTGGGAGATAAGTCTTCCTTAGAGTAATATGTTCTATGACTCAATACAGTGTCATTGTTTTTGGAGTGTATAAGCAGGACATTAAAACATTGCAAGTGGACACTGGAACATGGACTCTAGAACTAGATCACTAAGGTCCAAATCTTGGCTCCACCACTTTAGTCACTGTGTGAACTTGAGCAAATCCCTAAGCCTCTCTGTGCCTAGATAGCTTAAAGTAGATTTGGTGAGAGTACCTTCCTTAGAGGTTTGTTGGGAGGATTGAAAGAACATATTGAAGAACTTCATACAAAGGGGCATGCATGAGAGAACTGCTTGGGGTGGTGGAAGCATTCTATATCTTGGTTGTGGTGGTGGTGGTGGTAGTCATACAGTTGTATACTCTTATTAGAACTCACAGAACTATATACCTAAAAAGTTAATTTACCATAATAAACCTGATTTTAAAAATAAAAGTATGATTCCAACTATATAACATTCTGGTAAAGGCAAAACTATACAGACAGTAGAAAGATCAATGATTGCCAGGGTTTAGGAGGTAGGGAAACAGGGGTGAATAGGTGTAGCATAGGGAAATTTTAGGGCAGTAAAACTATTCTTTTTGATATGGCAGTGGTGGATACATTGTCGTTATACATTTGTCAAAACCCATGGAATGTAAAATGCTGAGTGAACTCTAATGTAAACTATAAACTTTAATAACAATGTCTAAATATTGGCTCACCAGTTGTAATAAATATACCACACCAATGCAAGATATTAATAGTAAGGGGAACTTTGGGAGGGGAGAGGGTTGTATATGAGAATGCTTTATGCTTTTCATTTAATTTTTCCATAAATCTAAAACTGTTCCAAAAAATCAATTCAATTACAAAAAATTACAACTACCAAATAAAAGTTTCAAATAGAAAAAAACACCCAGTAAGTTAGTTAATATTATTACCATTCCTTGCTATAAAAACAACTGAAGTATTTCTTTCTTTCTTTTTCTTTTCTTTTTTTTCCTTAAAAACATGCTGAGATACCTAGACTTGGGCTGGATCTTAGGTAGATTAGTGAAAGAAAAGGAAAGAGAGAGTGGTTCCTCCCCATAGAACCTGATTTATTTTTAAGGTTAATATAAGCTTATAAGTGTCTCCCTCTCTGAGCATCTGAGGTCTGAACTGCATGTGGAAGCTGCTCTTTTCTCCTGAGTTGCTCTTGCTCACCATGATTCAGCCACAGATGCTCTTTCTCATTTCATGATGTGTCTGCTGTTTTACCAAGGAACTGAAGGCATGGAACAGCCAATTAAATATCACATTTTCAGTGCCCTTGGGAAAGCCATACAGGAAACAGACTGTGTTTATATCTCACACCTCTGGGGAGGCTGCACAAGCTGAAAGCAATGTAGGATTTTTCCTTCTTTTTATTCTCAAAGAAGAATAAAAAACAAAAATCCAAGCCACCCAGCCACCCAAAACAAACAAGAAAAATGTAGTTTCAAATATAGAAACACTCTCCTTCATGATGAATATGCATGTGGGAGAATTGTCATAAAGTCTGTAAAAAATCTGGCCACTGGGTTTTTAATTTGAGGGGTTCAGCAGCTCTTCATGCTGAAGGTTATTAGAGCACATATCCCAAGTCCACCCAGCCTGGGGCCAACCTTTCCTTGGCTCCATCAGGGAGCACCCTGTAGGGATTTACGAGCTGATGGAGCCCAAGTTGACAAGCTCATAGCGAGGGTGTAAGCACTCCCAGGGAGCCAGAAGTTTTGCAGCCCAGGATCACTGAGATGAGTGCTCTTTGTGAGTCTGTAGACATGCTACATAATCTCCCGAGCCACTGTGAAACATGCAGGTTAGACTAAAATATCTTCAGTGTCCCTTCCAGCCCCACCATCCTGTGATTCCAAATTCCTATTCAGGGGTATTCCAGAGCTAAAATCTGATGTGAAAAAATAGTTTTAATCAATTAACTAATGTATATATCTATTTCTCAATTTCTATTTCTTTTTATTGCATAAGTGAAACATGAAAAAGAATAATAACACATGAAAATAAAAACTTGACAGATAAGGCCAGAGACCCTCTGATTGCCAGCTCCATTACCTTCCCTTCTGTCCTTTCCCAGGAATAATCTGCTGTTATTCTGCATATATTCTTCCAGATCATTACACACCCATACAGATCTAGAGAAAATGGGTAATATTGTTTTTGGTTTTTACATAAATGATATCATATTAGCTGTTTTATTATTTTTAGATTGCTATGTACTATTTCATAGTATTAATAAATTATGGTTTATTCATCTACCTCCCTACCAATGGCTATTCCTGTCACTGAATTTTTATTAATATAATAATACAATCAATGCTTGCTGGTGAATGATTGGGCACATTTTTCTAAAGTAGACACCAGTAAGTGGACCTGCTGAATTAATTATTTCATTTTAATAGGTGTTAAATTGTTCCATAAAGTATCTATGCCTAATTTTGTACCGATAGAGAATATATTTCCAAAGGGTCATGTGGAATAATGGTTAAGAGCACAGGACCTGGAAACAGACTGCCTACCAACACTTATTGGTCTGGAACTTTGATCAAGATATTTTCTCTGTACCCGAATTTCCACATATATAAAACAGAAATAAAATGTTTATACATAAGTTATTCTGGGGGCTATTACCATAGTTGTTGGCACATGGTAACTAATCAATGTTAGCTTTAATCACTATTTTTACTAGTTTGGTTTGAGGAGCTTCAAGCTTTTTAACCAAATGGGTCTGTAATCCCACCTCCCAAATCACTCAGTGAGTCAACATTTTTCCAGACCCAGAGGTTAAATGCCTGCTGGGCTCATTTAACTCGCATTTCTGTATCTTTCTGTGAAGTGAAGCCAGCAGGGCGCTGATGGACAGCCGACTGCAGCCTGTTTGTACAACAATCTTTGCTAATGTAAATAGCTAAATGCAAACTGCAACATCTAAGAACCTTCAGGGGATGTGAGGACGTTCTTGGAAGAGGCTGATTTCATTAATATTTAAAAAGCAAAAGACTTCCAACACCGACCTTCCTGATCCCACAAGGCCACCCCGAGGGGTTGCAGGACCAGGACAAATCACACAGGGCCAACCTCCCCAGTAATATTTTCATGCAGGTGAAATCAGGTGAAAACGCACACCAAAGGCAGCTTGGAGAGAGAAAAAAAGATGAAAGAAAACTCTTTGCAGCTGAAAGGATGTTTGTAAAGAATGAAGGTCCTGTTTAGTCTACTTTTCTTTGGTGTTACTAGAGAAGACCTGAGCATGGACAGACCCTGGGTGGGCCAGCTCTGGTTAACTTGCTGGGCACCAGCTGCAGAGGCCTCTCTCCATTTTGTTCCTCCCTCTTTTGCTAGTTGTATACCAGTACACCTGTTACCAAGGCAGGGGAAAGCACGGTGCAGGATCTGGGAGGTTTCCACTAAGGATGCTCTCTGCTCACATAGATGCTCATCTCAAAGGGCTACCAAATCTAGCTGCTTTCAGAGAGATTGTAAAAACATGAACCAGATTTTAAGTAAATCTAAAAAAATACTGATGCCTAGAAAGGTTAATAGACTTGCTTAAGGTCAAAGAGACAGTGCCAGAGCCTCTAAAGGACCCATGGCTTGTTTCATAGCCTAATGCCCTTTCCATACGACATTCACTTTTTAATATACACAATAAGCCAACTAAACAAAAAACCCATATTCTTATATTGGTACTCCTAAGACATAAACTCATTCTCAGACATGTGCCTTGGACTTTGGTGTTCTGTATAAAGGGTTGGGTTGGAAGTAGCATCGTGGGAGATTAAGAGAAAAGGTTGAGAGTGTCACCAAATCTCCGTGTGAATTCCAGAGCCCATGGTATTAATTAGTCTGCACACTGCCTTTATTTGAAGGAGTGCATTCTACCCTTAGCTCAACCTTACCATCTGGGACACTGCCTACTGGTATCCTAAATAATCAGCATGTTGACTATATCAGGGCATTCAAATTTGCCTATTTTATGATATCAAGACTTTTTTCAACTTGAAAAAAAATAAACTAGTTTGATGACTTTTTTCAAAGTCATTGAAAGAACATTTAAATGTAAATCTTTGTCCTCTTTTCAGATTTCCTTTGACAAAAAGTGAAGTTGTATTGATTGGTTGGTGGCTGGTCGGGTAGTCATAATTTCTACATGCAGTTGTCTACTCTGTGCTCGAATGCTTTTATGAGTTTGATGCCAGCCCCAGTATGTCTTGATTTTAAGTTGCTTTTGTTTCTGTATGTTTCAGTTTAGCCTTTTTTGTAATTTTACCTCAGATTTTTAAGTTTATAGAAACATGCTAGTTAAATATTGCTGCATAATGACAAAACACAGCTGTAGGAGGAAATTTCCCCAGAATCCAAAGTGCTTGTGGTTGATTTACAAATGGAAGCTAGCCTGCAGGTTTCCCTGGAAAGCAGGGCTAGGAGTGCCGAGGGGAAGCGTGGGAGATTTGGCCTAGTGTTCGTCACCCCACAATGTGGGTCATAGCAGCACCACATCCAGAAGTTTATCTGAGCAGGAAGTAGGTCAGGCCTTGGGGCCATGTGCTGCTGTGTAGTATGGGCTTTACTGTGAGCACAAGGTATGTTCATTACAGACAAGAGAGCAGAATTCAAAAGCCAAATGATAGTTCTTCAGCTCACGTGATTGCTGTCCTGCCTCTGAACTACTGGCCTTAAAATAACTTAAGTGTGACATAACTTAAGTATCACATAACTTAGCACTTAGTGAAAAGAATGGAGCATTCTCCATAAATACTCCTGAAATAAAACTCTAGCAGTCTTAAGCCTCCTGAGGATATGGATCATATGGTAGTCTCCATCCGACTGTCAGCTGTGTATCGGGGCGTAGAGTAGGCGATCAACGAAAATATTCAGCTGATCACTAAATTGTCTTCTTTGGGACACAGAAATTCCTTGAATTGAATTCTTTTCACCATACTCTGGAATAGAAGCTCCATGAGTAGATGGCTGTTGTTGGTCTTGTTCACTGTTAGATTCCTAGCTTAAAAGTGATTACAACACAGAAAGAACATAATAAATATTTGTTAAATGAGAAAATAATTGGATGCATATGCTGTTTTCTATTGTCCTCAGGATGGCAGCAGAGAGAAAATGAGTAGCTGTTTACCTTCCTATAGCACATAAAGCAATAGGAGGTGACAATAGCCGCTGTCCCAAGTGGCTATCCCTTTCAACATGCCAAGGTTGGAATCAACTCCAAAGGAGACTTAAAAAAAAAGAAAAAAGACCCATTCAGCCCTCTACTATTTGAGTCTACTTTATAATGAACATGCTCACTTTCAGACTGCAGTACCTCAACATGAGAAAAAGACAGGAAACAATGGTTCTCTAAGTGAGGTTCCTACAAATAGCATCATCAACATTGTTCGGAACTTGATAGAAATGTGCATTTTCATGCATTACACCAGACCTACTGAGTCTGAAACTCTGCAGGTAGAGCCAGCAGTTGGTGTTTTAACTGGCCTCCCAGGTGATTCTGATGCACACTCAAGTTTGAGAACCACTACCTAGAGGTCCATGGCACATGTTTCTACACTCCACTCCCTTCCCTGCAGTAAGGTTTCTTTCTATTTTCTTTCCTTTTACATTTCTCTCCCTACATGATCTGGTTTTTCCACATCCGGGTGTCTCCTGCCAAGTCCAGAGCACCCACATTAACTGGTCTAGCCTCATCCTATATGTCTTGGAAGCAATTGTGTCCAGCTTTTGATGGAAAGAAGTAGGGTAACTCTCATGAAGAAATCTAGACAAAAATCTTTAGCAAATATAAGAATTTGGCCTGTAATCACAGCACTTTGGGAGTCTGAGGCAGGAGTATTGCTTCAGCCTGGGAATTTAAAGTTGCTGTGAGCCATGAGAGCACCACTGCACTTCAGCTTACGTGACAGAGAGAGACCCTGACTCAAAAGAATTTCAGAGCTAGTAGGGGCTTTCTTGATCATAAGGTCTGACTTATTCACTTTAATATATAAGGAAATTATCTTGCCACAAATCAAAGACTTTTAAAAGGCTAAAATTTGATCTGGCCACTTTTAAACAAGATTCTCCTACCATTATTGAAAATGCTCCAAACAACCTTACGAGTATCAACCACCAACAAGGCTACATGAAACATTTCTATGGTAGAGTAATTCTCACAAAGACCTTCAAATTCATTCCCATTTCCCACCAAGAAAGCAAAGTGAAAGGTAATGTATGAATAACCAGCCAAAGAACCAGTGATGAAAAATAAATGAGTCAAGAAAGTTCTTTTCCCTTCTATTCCATAGCACTACGCAGTGATAGATCCTGCTGCCCATGTGACTCTGGTATCCTCTACCATCAGTTGATTTACATAATGTGAACTGCTGAGACTGAAGAAAATGGTTACAGAGGTCATTCCCAGTACTTCAAATTATAGCTTACACAGCTTGCTCCTAGTCTCTCACCTGCTGAAAAGCCTGTATCTAGGAAGGAGTCATTCTGAACAAAGTTTGTTGTCTTCGGCTGCTAGACACTCATAAAGGCCCTTCACAGTGTGAAGTCGATATTAGATATCAGTTGTAGCTAGCCAGAAAAATCTCAGGCACTATTTAAATGGAACAACAAAATATCAATCCACAGAAAGGGAAATAATAAAATGTTTAGAAAAGCAAATTACTTTAACAATGAAACAATTTTGCCAAGGAAAAAAGTCAATATTTGAATCGGAGATGAGAGTGTACAAGGGCGGCTATGTCCCATACCATCTCCTCTGGCTATTTAGTGTAAATTAGGAAACAAAGGCTGGAAGCTTCTTAGAGCCCAAGAGAGATGAAGGTTGAGAGACAGGTCTTAAAAGGGCAATGCTAATGGGATCTGGAGTGAGGCACAGCCTTGCACCCCTCTGGCTCACCCTTTTTCTACCCTACCATACCTGTAGATATTTATTTTTCCAAAAACTGAAGGAGGTCAAGCCTGGTCATGCTGAAAACAGAATGGTTCCAGGAATCTTGCTGAGAAGTCCAAAAATATCTACCACCCCACAGGCAACTTTATCTGCCCAGTCTTTTTAAATCAGGTCATCTTCCTAACAGTGCCATGGTAATTTTGTTTCTTGGGGGGCAGTAAACATAAACCTAAATTAATTCAGGATCAAATCACAGGTCATGTGGTACATTTTATTAGCATTCCTACTCTCCATCAATTTGATTTCATAGGCTCACCCAAATTTCTTTCAGATTTCAGGTCTTTGGGCTAATTTTCAGGGCAGACAAATACTCTGGAGCCTTATTTATGTTATTACATGCAAGTTGCATAATCATGTTGTTAGTGAAAAATGATGTTGTAATAAAATCCTTCTAGGACTTCCAGGAATAAACTTTCTTGGATGGGGTCCAAGATGAAATCACCTTATACTGAACTCAGAGTTTATAGCAGCTGTTGCAAGGGACCAGCATGATTGTGTGTACTTGGGGAGGAGGAGACACTACTTTTGAGTTCTCTGTCTCCACAAATGACACCACTGTCTCCTTCAGACTACATTGAAAACCTTGGTGCTCCCCTTTGATTGCCTCTTCCCATTTCTTATAGGCAACATTTCAACAAGAGCTTCCCTGTGTTTCTTTGAAATATTTCTTCCATTTGTGCCTTCTTCTTCATTGTATTGCACTTTAATCCTAGATCTTATCAGATAGTGATGAGACCCAGAATCTCATTGTTTCTCACTATTCATTCCATTTGCACTTTATCCATTCTAGGAATTTATACTTTAATCCTGAGTGCTGTCAGTCAGTGCTTAGATTACTGCAGAAGTTGCCTAGCTGCCCTCCCAGAGTCCAGTCTCTCTCTGTCTCCTTCAATCTTTCATAAACTCAGCTTCCAGTTGGTATCCAAAGGAAATTTCTTTGCATCTTTTTCAGAGCAATCCCTAACAATATTCTATATTTCTAACTTTATTTTCTATTTGTCATCCGACATATAATAGACACCATTTTAAAATGGCAATGTGACAACTAGTTGTGTTAGGAAGGGATGGATAATTCATATGAAAATGCTTTATGTATTCAGAAGCCATTATACCAAAGTAAAGAATCAAAGAAACAAATCTTTCAAAAACTCTTAGGAAATATTCCTAACATGCCTTTTATCTAAAATGATGGTTCATAGCTCATAAAAGATTTCAACAATGAATGCTGGAGGTGGGATAAAGACGGTGTTTTGAGAACACAAGACTGTGTCTGCTTCTGCCACAAAGCTTTAGAAATGACCAGGAAAAGAATCTTAAAATTCTAAAAACAAAGAAAAACCAAAAAAGTATAAGGAATCCCTGGAAGAAATAGATGGGAAAGGAAGAATGGGGAAAACCACAAGCTAGCATGCTTTTAGAAGTGAACTGCTCTGAAAGTAGGAGTACCAAAGGCACCAGGAACTCAGAAACATCAGATACAGAGATCAGGAAGTGTTTCCTAGAGTACCTGCCATGGGCGGGTTTGGGTTCTGCTTTGGAAACAGCCAGGTATGCAGTGACCCCTCTCCTAATTTCTGCCTGGGGCAAGCAGTGGCTGCCCAGGTCTTTGCCCCCAAATTAATGAAATGCTTGGGCCAGAGAGGCAAGGTAGTGCCTCTAGTGGCTACTGATATGCCAGGGGAAAGAAGGTGCTAAATGCAAAGAGAAACTGATGCCTTGCACCTAGAAGACTCAACAGCATCTTCTCAGGGAAGTCTTCCGCAATCTCCTGAGAGCTAGGTAGGCTCCATTTTTTTTCCCTGTGCTCATTGTACCTTCTACAGATCTCCTTTATATCAATTATCACTTTGCATTATATTTGATAGCAGAAGGAGCCATAACAAACATTACTGTGTCATTTTATGATTAGATTTCAGAACTATGAGAATAGAGCAGCTGCTATATTGCTATAGAGAATAACTTGAAATGCTTTTCATTAGGATGTCTTAGACTCTAGTCTGAGAAACATTTTGCTTTAGATGTAGGAATATGACTAATAACAATAGCTTGGCTAAAGTAGGTATGAAATAAATAATCCTAATCTTGTTTTCCAGTAAAATTCTAAATATCCCATAGAAAGCTTTTATTAACAATGAAAAGTACCACCCAGATAGTTACTATAGTCCTGACTATGCAATATATGATATAAAGTGTATTATGTCATTCAAATATCAAATAAAAATGAAATGAATGAAATGGTGCATCTACATATGATGATTTTCTTATTTACGTTTTCAACATAATGACCCTATTTTGTTCTTCTAAATACTTATAAAAACTGCTTATTTTAAAGAAATTATGAGTATAATTTAGGGAATATATTTATTTTTATCAATACAATGTATTAAGTCACATCATAGAAGCAAATAATCAATCAAGTGCAATTCTTTGTATAAAACCTCCATTGGGAGTAGATTCACTTGGAAATTGTGTTTGGCAAGATGTCTACCACTTAGAGAAGAATTAAAACTCCCTGAGTATGGTTGCAATGGATTTTGATTCCAGTATTTATTCATGCAAAAAGCATGTACATTTCTCCAGTGGTAGGTTGATGGATGGTGCATGCTGGTGCAGAAAACAGACTGTCATTGAAATATTTCCAAAGACATACGTCAGATATTGGGAAGCTAGCAAAGTATGTGCACCCACTTCTTTCTTCCAGAAAAGGAAGCTGTAACACTTTCCAAAGAATGGCAGAGTACAGCAAGGCTTGCAGGGGCAGCTTCTGTCCTACTGAAGCAGTTCTGCAGGACACAGAGCTCTGTCTCTCAAGGCAGCAATATTAGGAGCTTAGGGATGTATGACTTGCAAAACAGTTGGCAACATTCTCGAAAAAGTGCCTGCCTGGGCCATGCTGTATCTTTTTACACATTTATAAATCTCGTATAAATCATAGTCCAGGAGAAGATCAACTTTATCTATTTTTTAACTTTTATTATGTAACTCCTGTACAATGCCCTGTGCTACATTCTGGGAGTACAGCAGTGAATATGACAGGACTTACAATATAGAGTTTCCAGTGTACTAAAGAAGACAGGCAAAACTACCCATGGTATTATTATTTGCTTATAATTGTGGTAAGTAAAATAGAAGAGTCAGGTGGAAGCATTTCATATTTACAAAACATGAGATAGCCAGTGTAGCTCATCTTATCCAACAAAGAGGAGGGTGACACGAGAGGAGGTTTGCTGAGGTGAGCAAGATGCTAGACCAGGTAGGGCATTAAAAGACATAAGAAATACGTTGATACTGCTTCTAAGAGCAATGGCCATTAAAAGCATTTAGTTAGGGAATGGTATGATCTGATTTGCAATTTTAAGAGATCACTTTGACTTTAGGGTAAAAATAGATTCAAGAGGAGCAAGAATTAACCCTAGAGATCAGCTAGAAGTCTGCAGCAGGGTCCAGGTAAAAATGATGGTGATAGGCACAGATTAGTGGTAGTAGAGATAGATACACATGAAAAACATAAGAAAGAATAGAGTTAAAATCAAGATGATTTGGTGATAGGTTAGACATGGAGAATGAGAGAAAAAATGATTTCCTGGTCTCTCTTTGGGTGGTCTTCCACTCACTGAAGTACATTACACTGGGGAGAAAAAAGATTTGAGTTCCAATTTGTATGTGCTTTATGAGAGATACCCATAAATATCCAAATAGAGAAGTTGAGGTGAATAGTTGGATACACAGGGTTGGAAATCAGAAAAGAGATCTGTGCTGAAAATGCACATTGGGGAATTATCTCCATAAATGGCTAAAGATTTAGGCATACATGAGTTGGCTTCAAGATAATATAAGTAAGAGAAAAGCAGGTCGAGGACCAAGCCTTAAGGAACTTTAAACATTTAAAGTTTGAGGGCAGGATAATAAAACAATAATGAGTCTGAAAAATGGTGGCCAGAGAAATAAGAGAAAAGCTATGAGAGTGTAGTATCACTGAATCAAGGGAAAGTGAGTACCTTAATAAGCAATCATAATTAATGTCAAGTAGTGATGAGCAGCTGAATAACATAAAGACTTTATTCCAGTTATCTGTTATTTCCTTCAAAGATGGCTTATACACATGGCCAGTAAACTAGTGCTGGCTGTTGGTTAGAAACTCAATGGGGAGCTATCACCTGCGATCTCAGGTCTTGTCTATGTGGGACTGTTTGAACTGCCTGATACCTTGGCAATTAGATCAAATTGCAAGTGTTCCGAGGTATATGGAGTCTTTTAATGTCGGGGCCAGAGACTAGCACAGCATCACTACTATATTCTATTTGTCAAGCACTTATGGAGCTCACAAAGATTCTAGAGAATGATTCATAGACCACACTTCTTGAAGGAGAACTGTCAAAGAAATCATGGCATCTCTAATCTACCAAAGACCTCAGTACTTGACATGTGCAATCGTATTCATTGCAACATGTTTTATAAGCAAAAAAGACTGGATTTAAACTAAACATCCATAACTGGAGTCCTGGATAAGTAAGTTAATTAAAATTTATAAGATGAAATACTATGTACTCACTACAAAGATGGAAATACTTTTAATATAATGTTGTGGAAATATTACCATGAGATTCTATTAAGAAGGCACACACTTCTCTGCTCTTTGCTTTTTTAACTGAATAGTATCTCATGGCAATATATGAATATGAATGAAACATCTCTAAAACACGCATTTCCAATAGGGAGACATCAACCTCCAGAGGGGCAAAAATTAGTTATTGGACAAGGGGAGAGTCTTAATCTTTATGTATATCAAAGACAGATATACATATATTGCAAAAGCAGATAGACAGTATATCTGTGTACTAAAACCGGAGTCAGAGGAAGTAATCTGAAAATAATGTCTTTTAAAAAAGTCTCCTTAGGGTAGTGATCATTTTTTAAAAGTTTGAAAAACACTGCTCTGAAAGGGACAAAGAAATGAGGCCAAATGGTTGCCTGAGAGTAGAAATGGGTTATAGAAAAAAAGAGGAGGGGAAGGAGAATATTCAATGTATCCTTCTACATTTTTTGATATTAGATCCATGGAAATATAATATCTATCAAAATTTAAATTAAGAAATACAATTTAAAATGGTTACTGATTTTATTTAATGACATGCTATTATTGAGTAGAAACAGCATATATTACAGTGTATATAAATCTTACACTTTTAAAAGCCTAGTGCAGGCATGGAAATAATAATTTTGTTCAGTTATCTTAACTATTCAAAGGAGAAGCTGATAAAGTGATGTTTTTGTGACATTCTGATTATTATTATTGTGTATTCAAAGAAAACTTTTTTAAAGGACAAGTTAGTGTGGGTACCTGCCTCATTCTGAAGGGACAGACAGCATGTTCCTCCCCAGAGGTGTTAAGGACCACTATAGTTCTCCCACTGCTAAAGTGTTTCCCATGTCACACCCCAGCATAGGAGAAGCAAGTATAAGATCCAGAGAGGTGGATGTAATGTGAACAACAAAAGCACTTAGTATCATCTGGATTTGCAAAATTTTTTTCTAAACTGTATCAGTGTAGCTTACACTACAAGATAACATGGCCATCATAAATGCTTAGCAATCCTCTTGCAGTAGGGAGCAACGACACAAAAAGCAAACGAAATATGTCCTCGTTGTAATCTCTGCTCCTTAACATTGAAAATCCATAGGAGGGGTGCAGCTCTTCAACTGCTCAAGTCACCAGAAATGAGCACCATTAGACTTAACTCTGGTATTTAAATGGCAACATGTCACACTGAGAACTAGACCATGTTCTACTGAATCATCTCGCTCAGTGTTGCAAGTAGCAACCCATGGCATAGGCCACATGATGTTATGATGGCACTATGATTGATAAAGACTTCTCCGAAAAGGTAAAGAAGAAACATGGAAGTAATAAATGGCTTAGCCTAATACCGGCCTTGCAAAATGCTAGCTGTTTTATTAACACTTCTTATCTTTCTTCAGTAATCCCAACTGATATGGATAAAGCTGAATTCTAATTGCACGGAAACTCCAGAGAGCACTATGAGGTAACATAGGGATACAAAGCACTGAAAGTAATTTTAGAAGTTCATCAGACCATTCATCCTTCCCCAGACTTACTTCCAGGTCACAGCATGAACAGCTCTGATCAAAACAACATTTTGGAAAAGACTGTAAATATATGTGACTCAGGTCTAGACCATAAACTCTGTTCAACAATGCATAAAAACTAATGCTAAAATACACCACGGGGACGCAGAGCCATTCTCTGTCAACTTTAGATGCATTCCATTGCCTTAAAATACAGAGCTTTCTTGAGGCTTTCTCTATGGACACTCAGGTAGGACTTGTTAGAAAGAAGATGATGGTTAACATTCAACAAACCTGCTGTCTTCGCTTGGGCTGTCATAACAAAATACCATAGGCTGGGTGGCTTAAACAACAGACATTGATTTTCTCATGGATCTGAAGACTGAATGTCTGAGATCAGAGTGCCAGCAAGGTCAGGTCTAGCAAAGGCTCTCTTCCTGGCTTTGCAGACTTAATGTTCCTGCTGTGTGCTCACATGGCTTTTTCTTCATGCGTGCATGGGGAGGACTTGCCCTTGCGCTCTCTCTCTCTCTCTCTCTCTCCTCTCTCTCTCTCTCTCTCTCTCTCTCTCTCTCTCTCTCTCTCTCTCTCTCTCTCGGTCTCTTTTCCTATAAGGCCACCAATCCTATTGGATTAGGACCCCACCCTTATGGTCTCATTTAGCCTTACTTACTTACCTAAAAGTCTTATCTTCAAATATTGTGTGTGATATTGGGAGTTAGTGTTATATGAATTGGGGGTGGGGAGCACAATTCAGTTCATAGCACCCATAAATATAGAACAAGAAATGTTTAAATATCAGCAAGGAAATTTTTGGTTGAATATGAAGGAGATTAAGAATCACGTAAGATTTTGAGAAACGGAGACACTGAATAAGAAAACAAAACAAAATAAAATATGACACCCTTATCTGTTACTGTCTGCCCCTCTAATGGTAAGTATACATCCTAGCCCTATAACAACGGTATGGGGTTTTGTTTTTGTTTTGAGAAACTTGACGTAAAATTTACAAAACAAAATTTACCATTTTAGCCAGTTCAAATTGTATAATTTCATGACATCTAGTTTATTCAAAATGATGTGCAATAATCACCGCTATCTAATTCTAGAACATTTTTATCATTCCAAAAAGAATCCTTATATCTGTTAAGTAGTCGCTATGTATTTCCCCTACTCCCAGTCCCTGGTGTTGGTCTTATAAAGTTCAAGAAACAAAGTTACAAAGGTGCTCTCATTATTCTTCTTTTCACTGCAAAAAACAAATGATGGCATTTACAAAGCTACTGGAAACACTAACTCAAAGACAAGCATTGCATCTTTATCTCATTTCATCATGGAAATGACAACTTCATGGAAACATGAAATCAGAGATTATACAGAGGATGTCAGTTTCCAGTGTTTCTCCAAATGTCTTTTACCAAACAACTAAAAAAAAGTTACAGCTAGCACGTCCTCATACACCCTTCCCAAAAATAAAACAAATAAATTTAATGTTGAAAGAAGTTAGGAAATCCTAAGTTAAACTGTTAACAGATTTCTTTGCAGAGCAAAGACAATGGAGAACACCAGTAGGGAGCTTTGTTCTTTGTTTGTGTTATCACTGTAGAATACCAGTTGCAAACTAGTGATTTTTCATAGCAAATGAACCAAACTCCCAGACTGATTTTATTTTTCAAAGAAATTGAGCCATAAATTTAATATCTGTAAATATCACACAAAATTACAGATTTCTAGCTTTAGTTAAAAATATTGGGTTAAGTGGCAACATATAGCCATTGATAACAATTAGGTGAAGATGAGAGACAATTGCTGTTTTTAGAAGAGTCATGCATGTCTGAGTTTACTGCAGCACTTAGCTGGTCCATTTTCCTCATCTTTCAGCCACCTGACCCCTGATGGAACTTGAATTTGCCTCTTTTATTATAGAACTGCCTCTACCAGCAGGTTGCTGAGATACATTCTTTCAATGACACTTCAACCACAAATTCATCTAAATAGAAGACAAATTTAAAGCATCATCCAATTTTTCTTTTAACCACAATTGTGAATTTTCCATACTCAAAATGAAAGATGAATGGCATTCCTAAGAGTCTAGCAACATGAATGGGAAGTATAGGTTATTGAATAGTGGCAGGACATAGGCATAGGCATAGGCAAGGACTTCATAACTAAAACACCAAAAGCAATGGCAATAAAAGCCAAGATAGACAAATGGGATCTAATTAAACTCCAGAGCTTCTGTACAGCAAAAGAAACTGTCATTAGAGTGAATCAGCAACCAAGAGAATGGGAAAAATTTTTGCAATCTACCCACCTGACAAAGGGCTAATATCCAGAATCTACAAGGAACTAAAACAGATACACAAGAAAAAAATAACCCCATTCAAAAGTGAGTGAAAGATATGAACAGACACTTTACAAAAGAAGACATATATGAGGCCAACAAACATATGAAAACATGCTCATCATCACTGGTCATTAGAGAAATGCAAATCAAAACCACACTGAGATATCATCTCATGCCAGTTAAAATGACAATCATTAAAAAAACTGGAGACAACAGATGCTGGAGAGGATGTGGAGAAATAGGAACACTTTTACACTGTTGGTGGGAGTGTAAATTAGTTCAATCATTGTGGAAGACAGTGTAGAGATTTTTCAAGGATCTAGAAATAGAAATTCCATTTGACCCAGCAATCCCATTGCTGGGTATATACCCAAAGAACTATAAATTGTTCTACTATAAAGACACATGCACACGTATGTTCATTGCAGCCCTGTGTACAATAGCAAAGACCTAGAACCAACCCAAATGCCCATCAGTGATAGACTGGACAAAGAAAATGTGGTACATATGCACCATGGAATACTACTTAGCCATAAAAACGATGAGTTCGTGTCCTTTGTAGGGACTTGGATGAATTTGGAAACCATCATTCTCAGCAAACTGACACAAGAACAGAAAGCCAAACACCACATGTTCTCACTCATAGGTGGGTGTTGAACAACGAGAATGCATGGACTCAGAGAGAGGAACATCACACCCTGGGGGCAGTTGCGGGGGTAGGGGAGAGAGAGTGGGGGGTGGGGAGGGAGGGGTGGGTGGAGAGGGATAACATAGGGAGAAATGCCAGATATAGTATGTACCTAAAGTAAAATAAATAAATTAAAAATAATAATAATCTAATGAGAAATATGTGGGAGCCACAAGGTGGGAATATTTGTCTGTATGCAACTGTGAGTCTGCATGCAAGTGTTTTTCTCTCTCATACAGACACAGAAGTAGATATAGAATCTCCACACTCACACTAGTTGAGGAGAGATGTATTTCCAACATCAGGAAGAAAGTGAAGCCTAGAGGCTCATTCAAAATGACTCATCTGCTCAGTGGAAGAGTAATACTTAAAATTTCCTTAAGTTACATTTTTTGAAGTTCCATTCTAATCAAATACATGTATTTGTGACCAATTCATTTAAATAAAAAGGGACTTTCCAAAATTATTTCATTTATTTTTCATCTTCCCTCTAAAACCCACTAGCGCAGTCACTTTTGAATTGATAGTGGCTAATAAAGTTTTAATTACACACCCCAATCCTATCAGCAGTTGCGTGTTGTGCTGGACTGGTTTATAGTTGGGCTACTCTTGGTGTTAGTGTGATACAGGTGATGCGGTATGATGTCATCATGGCTAACTCAGGCTCTACAGTCAGACAGAACTGGGGTCAAATTCTCACGTGGAGAGAAAGAAAACTGAATCATGAGGACTCTCCCGAGGAGGAGCAATGGATTTATTTGGACGGGGTGTATTTTGAGAAGCATCGGGGAATAAAGAATGACACCCCAAGAGCATGCTCAAAAACAACAGAAGCAGGGAGCAAGGAGAGGAATTTGTTTCTTCACTGATGAAAGACTAGGTAAAAAGAGGAGGGACCAGCCTAAAGTTGAATAAATGCAAAAAATGCCTTGTATGAATGAATTTCTTGATGAAGAAATATGTATCTGCAGCTGAGTCAATGTAGAGCATGTACAGCATGTTACTGCACTGAATTCTGTAGGCAGTCATACCACAATGATAAGTATTTGTATGTCTAAACATAGAAGAGGTATGGTAAAGATAAAAGATTTAAAAATTGTATACCTGTATAGGCACTTACCATGAATAGAGCTTGCAGAACCAGAAGTTACTCTGGGTGAGTCAATGAGTGAGTGGTGAGTCAATGTGAAGGTCTAGTATATTATACTACCATAGACTATACACTTAGGCTACACTAATTTTTGAAAATGGTTTTACTACCATAGACTATACACTTAGGCTACACCAATTTTTGAAAATGGTTTTCTTTTTTAAATAACACATTAATTGTAGCTTGTTGTAAATTTGTAAACTTAATTTTTTTAACTTTTTGTCTCTTGTAAGCTTAAAACACAAACACATTTTACAGCAATATCCTTATTCTGTAAGCATTATTCTATTTTAAAAAATCTTTCAAAAATTTTAAAACTTTTTTGTTCAAAACTAAGACAGAAACCACACATTAGCCTAGACCAACACAGGGTTAGGATCATAAAGATGTCACTAGGTGATATGAATTTTTCAGCTCCATTATAATCTTATGGCATCACTGTCATCGATGTAGTTTGCCATTGACCAAAATGTTATGTGGTACAGACTATACACATAGATATGTAGATAAATATATAAAAATATGAAAATCTCTTTATATATAGCGTAACACTGCAAAATGACATTTCAGTGTATGTATATATATCCTATTGGCTCAATTTATATCTGTGTGTGTATACATATGTATATATGTGTGTATATATACATGGTATATATATATATGGTACACACACAGACACACACATACATGGTATATATACACGGATTATATATATGTGTGTGTGTATATATATGTACCATATATATGGTACACACACATATACGGTATATACACATATGTAATTCAATACGTATATATATCCTCTTGGTTCCATTTATATATATGTGTGTGTACCATCTATATACCAAGATTATATATGTGTGTGTGTGTGTGCACCACGTATATGTGTGTGTACCACGTGTGTATATATATATAGTACACACACATATATGTGGTACACACATATGTGGTACACACACATACATATAATATTTCTACTGTTGGTTCTGTTTCATGTACATAATATATATATAGCATATATATACACACACATATATTCGAGAGAGAGACATTTATTATAAAGAATTGACTCAGGTGATTATGTAGGCAAATCTCAAGATCTGCAGGCTGAGCCAGCAACCTGGAGACCCAGAGAGCTGATGGTGTAGCTCCAGGACAAAGACCAGCAGACCAGATAGCCAAGAAGAGATAATGTTTCAGTTCCTGCTCAAAGACCATCACACTGGAAGAATTCTCTCTTACTTGAGGGAGGGTCAGCCTTTATTCTTTTTTAAGCCTTCAACTGATTGGCTTAAACCAGTTATGGAGGGCAGACTACTCAGTGCACTAATTTAAAGGTACATTCATCCAAAAACACCCTCACAGAAACACCCATAAGGACATTTGACCAAATGTCTGGATATCCTCATGGTCAAGTTGATACATAAAATTAATCATCACTATATCCAAGCCTGATCTTTAGGAAGTATTGTGTCCAGCCACTATTTTAGGAGGATTGATGTTTGTCTGTGCCATCTCTAAGGCTAACAGAGTATGTTCTCTGGAATATGGTTCTATCTGCTTGAGGGAACCTTTTGTACAAGGTATGGTTAGAATACCTTAAAGGACAAATACTGAAACTTTCTGATTTATAGGTTTATAAATTGTGTTGGCCCTGCATATTGATAATCGCTTGTTTAAGAAATACTTGTATTTGTGACAGAATTTGAAGTGAGACTTGCTTTCACTTATTTTGACAGTAAGGTTTGAGAGGAAGTAGTTAGTCCTAACCCTTCTCAGAAGTTTTCCTGGTTACATTAGCTACCAAAGGAACCTAAGAGCAGTACATGACAGAATTCCTGGAAATGGCTCTGGATTTTCACAGGCTGGAAAACGATCAGCACTTCAGCCATTTTTACCTGAGTTTCAGGGACAAGACATTCCCACTGATACCTAGGTCACATCACTTATTTAACTGCAAAGGAAAAATAGAGCTACTAAGTCTTCATCTGGACAACTGTAAACTGGGGAAATAAAAATATCTACCTTAACTGCTGTTGTGAAAATTAATATAACAGTACAAATAATATACTTATCATAAGGCCTCAGACATTTTAAATATCCATTAAAGGATTCTGTATTATTTTTCATCTTAAATGATGTTTGACAAACCAAAAGAATAAGGAGAAGTAAGTGGCAGTGGTCATCATAAAGGACACAGAGAAGAGTGATGTCGGTTTTCCATCACTGCTGTAATAAATTACCACAAACTGAGGAACTTAAAAAACCCACAAGAACTTACTATCTTACTCTTATGTAGGCCAGAAGTCCAGTGTGAGTCTCTTTGAGCTAAAATCAGAGTTACCACAAGGTGTATTCCTCTCTAGAGGATACTCCATTGTCTACTCATTCAAATTGTTGGAATAATTTGCTTAATTTCAGTTGTAGGACTGAAGTCTCCAATTCCTTACTGGCTGTAAACTAAAGGCTGTTCCAGTTTCTAGAAGATACCTGCATTCCTTGGCTCCTGGTCCCTTCCT
This sequence comes from Callithrix jacchus, assembly GCF_049354715.1. NCBI lineage: Eukaryota > Metazoa > Chordata > Mammalia > Primates > Cebidae > Callithrix > Callithrix jacchus. The sequence continues at coordinate 98,098,896 of NC_133503.1, read as the reverse complement.
CCATCTTCAAAGCAAGCAGTGACTGGTCAAGTCTTTGTCACATCTCTTCTCTCTGACACACACTTCTGACCTCTTCTATTATTAAGGACTCATGATCAAAATGGGCCTACCCAAATAATCCAGGATAATCTCCCCATGTTAAGGTTATTAACCTTAATCACATCCGCAAATCCTTTTTGTCATGAAGGTAACGTATTCACAGGTTGAAGGTATTTCAATGTGGACCTCTTTGGTGTGGGTGTGGGTGGGCATTATTCTGCCTACTACAAGGGCTGTGGGAGAGACTACAGGCAGAACACTAGTTATCTCATCAAAGCTTGCATATTCTTCTTGTCTAGACATCTTCTTCCCACTCTCTTCCCATTCCCCCTGAATTTCTTTCTACAAATAAAGGTAGTCAGAGAGTCTCAGGTGGTGATAGAAACAAACAATAGCTTAAAGATGAGGCCTCACTGTTGGGATGGGTGATAGTTATTCCGAGTGTTTTCAGGGATGGGAGATGGGGAAGAGAAAGATGTTGATGAGGAGAGCTGGGTGCATAATTATAAATTTTCCCCAGAGCTAGTTATCTACAGAGTTCTCTGGGGAACCCAGTGAACAGGCCCAAGATAGGACATGTTCATTTCCATATACGTGTTAAAACATCAGCCATGTGTTTTAAAACTCTCCATACATTATTCTCTTTATCAGCCCACATGTTAAAACGAATCACTTGTATTAACACTCTATGTTTGGTCTATGGTAAAATTAAGAACTGAATCTGGAAAAAACTAAAAACAATTAATTCATGAGTTCAAGATGAAAAAGTATAAACTCTTTCAATTATCAAGATGAATATGCTTTGATTCCTAAATGACTTTTTCTCTATTCAATAACTTACTCCTAAGAAGACTGTTTTCCATTCGCGTCGTTCCTTGCTTTGTGGATATCATAATAGGACCACTATTATGAAATCCTGTCTATGACAAAATTGGGGGAATTTAACAGGCTTTTTCTAGATTGGCTTGTTGGGACTGGCATCAGGAGAATTAGGCCAAAGTGCCTAATTCTTTGACTAAAGTCAGGAATTGCCTTTGGTGGCATAAACCTTTGGAGGAAACTTTTAAAGGATTGCTTAGGGCTGGGGTAGAGGGAAGAGAGATACTTCTCCTTCCAACTCATCAGTTCTGAGAGTGAAACATGACTAGTTGGTCTCTTATAACCCATTTTTAGGCTTTCTCAGTGTTACCTTGATTCAGGCCACCTGTCACAGAGTAAGTGCCTCAAAGACTCTGCTCTCTTCTATACTCCCCATTGTAAAGTGAACTAAATAGGATGATTCAGATAGGTGTGGAACACCAGATCTTACACAATTATGTCCCTCTACTCTTGAGTTGACTAGAATATCAGAAATCACATTACAAAGAATTGTATTTTCGACTCCAAACTGTTAAAATGCAATTATCACAGATTAAGAAAAACAATTAACCTTTCCCTGTCACTCATCTCTTGAACAAGATAATTATTTTATCAGAACTTTTCCAAAGAGTGTATTTTTATAAAAAGGATCTTGGAGAAAGAGTAAAAATAGGGGTGAGCAGTGAAATCAGAAATAACAAGGAAAAGGTATACTTACCAAATTTTGCCAAGAGAAATTTTTTCCCCTTATTTGGTGACTTTCTTTACTATAAAGCTTCTTTGTATTTATCTTTCTAAACATCCCCTTCACTATTAAGTTTTAAAATAATAAATACCCTAAAAACATATTTTAATAATAGGCTTCTAAGACAAATAGAAAAAAAAAGATAGAAAATGCTGAAACTGGACCCCTTCCTGACCCCTTACACTAAAATTAACTCCAGATGGATTAAAGACTTAAACATAAGACCTGACACTGTAAAACCCTTCGAAGAAAATCTAGGCAAAACCATTCAGGACATAGGCATAGGCAAGGACTTCATGACTTAAACACCCAAAGCATTGGCAATAAAAGCCAAAATAGACAAATGGGACCTAATCAAACTCCACAGCTTCTGCACAGCAAAAGAAACAGTCATTAGAGTGAATCGGCAACCAACAGAATAGGAAAAAATTTTTGCAATCTACCAATCTGTCAAAGGGCTAATATGCAGAATCTACAAAGAACTAAAACTGATTTACAAAAAAAAGCAAACAAGCCCATTCAAAAGTAGGCGAAAGTTATGAACAGACACTTTACAAAAGAAGATATATATGAGGCCAAAAAACTTATGAAAAAATGCTTATCATCATTGGTCATTAGAGAAATTCAAATCAAAACTACATTAAGATACTATCTCATGCCAGGCAGAATGGTGATCATTTAAAAATCTGGAGACAACAGATGCTGGAGAGGATGTGGAGAAATAGGAACACTTACATTGTTGGTGGGAGTGTAAATTAGTTCAACCATTGTGGAAGACAGTGTGGTGATTCCTCAAGGATCTAGAAATAGAAATTCCATTTGACCCAGCAATCCCATTACTGGGTATATATCCAAAGGATTATAAATCGTTCTATTATAAGGACACACACACACACGAATGTTTGTTGTGGCACTGTTTACAATAACAAAGACTTGGAACCAACCCAAATGCCCATTGATGATAGACTAGACAGGGAAAATGTGGGACATATACACCATGGAATACTATGCAGCCATAAAAAACGATGAGTTCGTGTCCTTTGTAGGGACATGGATGAAACTGGAAACCATCATTCTCAGCAAACTGACACAAGAACAGAAAATCAAACACCACATGTTCTCATAGGAAGGTGTTGAACAATGAGAACACATGGACAGAGGGAGGGGAGCATCACACACTGGAGTCTGTTGGAGGGAAATAGGGGAGGGACACTGGGGGGTGGGGAGTTGGGGAGGGATAACATTGGGAGAAATGCTAGATATAGATGATGGGGAGGAAGGCAGCAAACCACACTGCCATGTGTGTACCTATGCAACAATCTTACATGTTCTTCACATGTACCTCAAAACCTAAAATGCAATAAAAATAAATAAATAAACATGTAAAAGTTAACTTAAAAAAAAAAAGAAAATGCTGCCCACCAGATCTGGAGCTGTCATTTAATTAAAGAAAAAAAAAACCCTATCATTACATTTTTGCTGAGATAATCACTTTCTAGAATTCTATCAGGAAATAGTATTGATATGTACTAGTGAAAGGTTAGCTTTAAGGAGTTAAGATGAAAATATTTGACTTAGGTAACTACCAGTAACCAGAATCAGTAATATCAGAGTAAAAGCAGGTTTTGAAAAAGAAGGTGATTTCAGTACTGAAATGTTAAGTCATACAAGGTATGTTATTATTTTATTATTAGCAAATGAGAAGCAACTTAGTCTAGTGATCAAGATCACAGACTGCCTGGTTTACATTCTGGTTCTATCACTTACCAAATTTGTGACTTTGGATAAGTTATTTTACTTTTCTGTGCCTCAATTTCTTCATTTATAGAATATATTTAGTAATAATTACTTCTTCACAGGATTCTTATGAACATTAACTAAGTTTATAAAACAGACTAGTGCCTGACAGAAAGTACTACATTATAAATAAATAAACAATGAATAAAATTTGATAATGTTATGGATATGAATAGTCAAACTGAAGGGTCTGTATTGTATTGTGTGCCTCATCCTCACAACTTTTAAATAAGAGAATGATGATGGTCTTTCCTCACATTGGCAGATTGCATTTTCTTTTGTTTTGTTTTGTGAAGTTGAAGAATACAGTGCACACAGTTCAAGAATTCCAAATCCCATTCCTGTGACTGTCTGTGGGAATTGTGTTTCATCGGAGACTAGTGGCTTGCCCCCTGAAGTGCTTTGGGATTACAATTCAAGAAGAAATTTGGGTGGGCAACAATGCCTAACTATATTACTAGGCAGGGAGTTTGTTTCATGGCAAATCTTTAGATTTTGATGAATTTGTTTGCCACTGTCTTAAAAGCCTTTGTAAAACCACTGTTCAGAAGACAGCAAATGGCTACAGTAAAACTGGTAAGAGGTTGACAGTCAGATAGGCCTGTCCCCCACCTCCCTGCCACTTGAGTACTTCTCCCATCCATGGGCTCTGTAACCATGTGAGGGCTCTGACCCTCTCCAAGCTTCAGATACTCACATGCTTTTCTTGATCACGGCACTCCATTAATGTATTTCATGTTATTTAGCCTAAGTTTTAATTATTCATTCAGCAAATACTCCTTCAATCCCCACTATGTACCAGACACTGTTTGAAATAGTTTTGATGTTTTGTCCCCTCCAAGCCTCATGCTGAAATGTGATCACCAGTGTTGGAAGTGAAGCTTAATGGGAGATTTTGAATTATAGGGATGAATTCTCTTATGAATGGCTTGGTGCCCTCCCCACGGTAATGCATTCACTTGAAAGCTGGTTGTTTGAAGAGCCTAGCAACTATCCTTGCTCCCACCCCATTCTTGCTCCCTTCTCTTGCCATGTGACATACTGGCTCCCCTTTCGCTAACTGCCATGAGTATAAGCTTCCTGTGGCCTCACCAGGAACCAAGCAGATGTTAGTGCCATGCTTCTACAGCATGCAGATCCATGAGCCAAATACATCTATTTTCTTTATAGGTTACCAAGTCTCAAGTATTCCTTTATAGCAACCAAAATGGACTAACACAGTGTTCTAGGAACCTCAGATAGAGGACTGAGAAAAATAAAGGTCCCTTCCCTTGTGAAGCTTGCATCCTAATGGAGAAAATAGTTTAACAAAATAAATAAGCAAAATTGCAATATGTTAAGTGCTCAATAAGGATAAATTCAAAGCACAGAAATGGTGGCATTATTTGAAAATATTTATCAGTATACTTACTGTCTGTCATGTCTTCTAGACTAAAAATGTCTTAAGTACAGGTATAGTTTATTACCACCATATACTCAGTGCCTAATCCCATGTAGTAGATGCTAAATGAATCTTTGTTGGTGCTTATATTAGTCTGCTCAGACTGCCATAAAGATACACAATAGACTGGACAACTTAACACAAATTTATTTTGTTACAGCTCTGGGGGCTGGAAGTCCTAGATTAGAGTGCCAGCATAGTTGGGTTTTGGTGAGAGTTCCTTCCTGACTTGCAGAAAGCCAACGTTTTCTGTATTCCCATATGGCGCATGTGTGTGTGTGTGTGTGTGTGTGTGTGTGTGTGAGAGAGAGAGAGAGAGAGAGTGTGTGAGAGAGAGAGAGAGAGAGAGAGAGAGTGTGTGTGTGTGTGTGTGTGTGTGTGTGTGTGTGTGTGTAAACATCCTGGTATCTTTTCTTGTAAGGGAACTAATCTTATCATGAGGGCCCCATCCTCAACTAACCCTAATTAACTCCCAAAGGTCAGTTTCCAAATATCATCACCTTAAGGGTTGGGGCTTCGGCATATGAATTTGGGGGAATATAAACATTCAGTTCATAATTGTGGTCAAAATTAATATTTATTTCCTTAAGTAGGGAAACCTGAACACACTGGATACAAAATTTGTGCCATGAAATCTTGAGCTAGGTTGCCTAGGTTTGCATTTCATCATCTACCATTTATTACCTGTGAGAGACACTAGGTAGATTTTGTTTACCTCTTTCTGTTTCTCTTTCCTCATCTGTAAAATGGGCACTACCTCATTGGGTTATGAGGATTAAACATGTTAATACCTGCCACAAAACTCCATACCTGATTTTTTTAAAAAATAAAAAGTATTCAGCTACTCAGGAGGCTGAGGCAGGAGAATTGCCTGAACCCAAGAGGCGGAGGTTATGGTGAGCCGAGATCGCACCATTGCACTCCATCCTGGGTAACAAGAGCGAAACTCTGTCTCAATAAAAATAAATAAATTAAAAATTAAAAATTAAAAGTATCTAAGAGGGTAGACTAGGTATATTCATTTTCTAGAGCTCTCCTAAGAAATACCGCAGACCGGGTAGCTCTAACAGTAAAAATATGTTTTCTCGTGATTCAGGGCACCAGAAGTACAAGATCAAACACGCCCGTTGGTGTGGTTTCTTTTGAGTCCTCTTTCCTTGGCTTGCAGATTGCATAGCTACTTCTCACTGAGTTCTTGCATGGTTGTCCTTCTGTCTGTGAATTTTTCTGGTTTCTTTGCTTGTGTGTCCAAATATTCTCTCTTTATAAGAACATCAGTCATACTGGATTAGGGATTATCATAAAAACTTCAACTTAATTTTTTAAGAACATCTCCAGTTGTGGCCACATTCTAAGGTACTAGGGTTAGGACTTAACATATGAATGGATAACCAAGGTGGACACAATTTAGTGCATAACACTAGGAACATAAGCTTTTTTATTTTTTTCTTTGAGATAGGGTCTCACTTTATTACCCAGGCTGGAGTGTGATCATGGCTCATTGCAGCCTCAACATCCCTGGCTCAAGTGATCCATGCCTCACCCTCCCAAACAGCTGGCAAACAGCTGGGATTACAGGTGCATGCCACTATACCCAGTTATTTATTACAATTTTTATAGAGATGAGGTTTCACTATGTTGCCCAGGCTGGTCTCGAGCTCCTGGGTTCTAGCAATCTTCCTTTCTTGGCCTCTCAAAGTGCTGAGATTACAGGTGTGAATGACCATGCCCAGCATACATAAACCTTTTCAACCCTCAGCTACATTATTTTCTTTGGTTTCTATAGCAAGTTTCTAACATGGCAGGATGGCTTTTATTACCATCATCTTCAGTGTACAGATCTGAAGACTGAGATTGGGTTAAGAGTATTTCCAGGGAACTTTTCTAAAAAGAAGAAAACTGAGGTTAACCATATGCAGAATTGTGATTTCAAATAAAGTACTGTATCCCCAAGATCACACTACCTCTACATGCTGTCACTTCCATGACTCTCAGTGAGATACAAGGAGCTGCTGAAGTCCATTTAGGGAAGGCAGAGTGGGCCTGCGTAGGACGATGCCCTGCACAATGCAGAATAGTAGCCTATTATTTGGACACTTCATTGAATATAAAGAATAGAAAAGAGGAAGCTAAGTATCTTAAAATACAGCTGAATGTGCTGGCATCTGGGATTTGCTTGGCTATTTTTCACTGAGACTGTTCACATCTAAATGAAAATATCCCTGACAGGTTTTACCCAAAAAACTCTAATTTTAAAAAGTGCTGACATGTCCACGGGCATTGCTGTTGAGATGCAGACATACTTGATAGCAACACATTCACCTTTTTATAAAGTTCTACTTCAACTTTACCCAAGAACAAATTGGATAAAGCCCTCCCACAGCCAACTAGTTGACTGGCCCAGAAAACACAATTCTGATTACTTCATAGCAGTATTCCCAGAGGTAGCTTATTAGAGCAATTAGAAAATCTTCTGAAATTGAAGAAAAAGTCCTGTCAAATAAATTACTAAAATGATTATACTTTACAAGACTTATGTGAAACAGTTTGTCATAGTATTAAATGAAAACGATAACCATAGAATGGGATCTTGATGGCTACAGGCCTGAAGTGAGGGTCAGCTGAGGTAACAGTCCTTTGGGTCTAGAAATGCTGTCATGCTTTTAGGATGGAAGTCAGTCTCTTATCTTTTAAATTATGAAGCATTAATTTTTGTCAATAATTATCTTTAGTTAGATGCAATCTTTTATTTTGGTCTATGCATTAGTCTGTTCTCACACTGCTATGAGGAGATATTCAAGACTGGATAATTTGCAAAAGATAGAGGTTTAATTGACTCACAGTTCCAGATTGCTGGGAAGGTCTCAGGATACTTACAATCATCATGGGAGGCAACAGAGAAGCAACCTTCTTCACAGGGTGGCAGGATGGGATGAGTGCCAAGCAAAGGGGGAAGCCCCTTATAAAATTATTAGATCTCATGAGAACTCACTCACTATCACCAGAACAGCATGGGGAAAACTGCCCCCATGATTCAACTACCTTCCCTCGTCTCACTCTGAATCTGGGGGTTATAGGGATTACAATACAAGGTAAGATTGGGTGGGGACACAGAGCCAAACCCTATCAGTCTGTGTTCTACTTATTAGGGAAACATATTAATGAAACTCATGTTTCAATGAAGTGAACAACCTATTGTACATAGTGTAGCGTTGATAGCAAAGTCTTTTCCATGCTCTCTCTCCTACTTATACCCCTGTTCTTTACCCCAAATTAACATAACACACTGAAAAAGAGATGAATTGAGCTCTATTTCAAATGTTGGACTAAACACACAGACTTGCCTTCAGTCTTTCTCAAGACGTCACTGAAATGAAAATATAGTAATATAAAATGAGCAAATATGGAACTGCAAAGAGAACAAGAGTGGGTAGTGATCATCAGTGGATTGATAGATTTCCATAAATATGAAAAAGACAGAAAATGAAATGATGTCTGTGGTCTATGCCACAGCAATCACTCCTGAAATGTATGTCAGAAAAATTCTCACTTAGGCTGCAGGAACACGTACACAGATGGTCATTGTATTATACTGTACTTGTACTACTATAAAGAAATACCAGAGACTGTATAATTTTTCAGAGAAGAATAAATGACTCAAGGTTCTGCAGGCTGTACAGGAAGCATAATGCTGATGTCTGCTTCTGGTGAGGCCCCTGGAAGCTTATAGTCGTGACAGAAGGCAAAGGGGGAACCAGGTGTTTCACATGGTGGAAACAGGAGCAAGAGAAAGTGGGGGAAGATGCCATGCATTTTTTAACAATCATAAGATATCATAAGAACTCACTCACTGTACCAAAGACATTACCAAGAAGATGGCACTAAACCACTCATGAGACATACACTCCCATGATCCATCACCTTTCACCAGGCCTCACTTCCAACATTGGGGATTACCTATCGACACGAGATTTGGAAGGGACAAATATCCAAGCTACATCATTCTGCCCTTACTGCCCCTGAAATTTCATGTCCTTTTCACATTGCAAAATACAATCATCCCTTCTCAGTAGTACCCAAAAGTCTTAACTCATTTCAGCATTAACTCAAAAGTCCTAAATCTCATCTGGAGATTACTTTCTTCTGCCTATGAGTCTATAAAGTCAGAACAAGTTATTTACTTTCAAGATGCGATGGGGGTACAGTCATTGGTAAGCATTCCCATTCCCAAAGGAATAAGTCAGCCAAAAGAAAGGGGCTACAGGCCCTAGGCAAGTTCAAAACACAGCAGAACAGTCATTAAATCTTAAAGATCCAAAACAATCTTTCATTCCATATCTCACATCCAGGGCACAATCTTGTAAGGGGTGAATTCTCAAGGCCTTGGTCAGCTCGGCCCCTATGGCTTTGCAGTGCTCAGCACTTGCAGCTACTTTCATAGGTTGTAGTTGAATGCCTTCAGCTTTTCTGTGCACAGGGTACAAGCTGCCAGTGGGTCTACCATTCTGGGGTCTAGAGAGTGGTGGCCCTCTCATCACAGCTCCACAAGGCAGTTCTCTGTAGGAGACTGTGTGTGTGACCTCCAAACCCACATTTCCCCTATGCACTGCCCTAATAGAGAGTCTCTGTGAGAGCTCCATCTACGTAGCAGGATTCTGCCTGGGCACCCAGGCTTTTCCATACATTCTCTAAAATCTAGCCAGAGACTTCCAAGCCTCAACTGTTATACTCTGTGCCCTAACAGGCTTAACACTACATGAAGCTGCCAAGGTTTATGGCTTGCACCATCTGAAGCAGTGGCCTGAGCTGTACCTAGGTCCCTTTGAGCCAAGGCTGGAGAAGGAGTGGCTGGGATGTGGGGAGCAGTGTCTCAGACTGTGTAAGGCAGCAGGGTCTTGGGCCTGATTCATGAAACCATTCTTTCCTGCCAGGTCTCCAGACCTATGATGAGAGGGGCTGCCGTAAAGGTCTCTGCAATGCCTTGGAGGACTTTTTCCCATTGTCTTGGCTACCAATACTTGCCTCCTTTTTAGTTGTACAAATTTCTCTAGCAAGTGGTTGCTCATCAGCCTGCATGAATTCTTCTCCTGAAAATGGGCTTTTCTTTTCTCTCACATGGCCAGTCTGCAAGTTTTCCAAATCTTTATGCTCTGCTTCCCCTTTAAATATAAGTTCCAATCTTAGGTCATTTCTTTGCTCACATATCTGAGCAGAGACTATCAGAAGCAGATGTGCCATGTCTGGAACACTTTGCTGCTTAGAAATTTCTTCTACCACATACTTAAACTATGACTCTTAAGTTCAAATTCTACAACTCTCTAGGGCAGAGACACAATACAGCGAAGTTCTTTGCTAAGGCGTAACACCCATGACCTTTGCTCCACTTACAAATAAGTTTCTTATTTCCATTTGAGATTTCACCAGCCTGGGTTTTGCTATCTGTATCACTATGAGCATTTCAGGTACAACCATTTAACCAGTCTCTAAAAAGTTTCAAATGCTTCCTCATTTTCCTGTCTTCTTCTGAGTCTTGAAAACTCTTCCAAACTCTGCCTATTACCCAGTTCCATTCCAAACTCACTCCCATATTTTCAGGTATCTTTATAGCAATGCCCCACTCTTCAGTACCAATTTTCTGATTAAGATATTCTTGCATTGCTATAAAGAAATACCTTAGATTGGTTAATTTATAAGAAATGATACTTAATTGACTCATGGTTCTACAGGCTGTATGGAAAGCATGATGCCATTATCTGCTTCTGAGGAGGCCTCAGGAAGCTTGCAATTAAGTCAGAGGGTAAAGGAGGAGTAGGCATCTAACATGATGGGAGCAGGAGCAAGGTGGAGAGGTGCCATGTTCTTCTCAACAACCACATCTAGCAAGAATTTACTCACTATCATGAGGACAGCACCAACGGGATGGTGCTAAACCATTCATGAGAAACATACCATCATGATTCAGTCACCTCCCAGCAAGCCCCACTTCCAACACTGAGGATAAAATTTCAACATGAGATTCTGGTGGAGACAAATATCCAAATGATGTCAGTCATTATGACAGTAAGGATCCAGAAGAAACTTAGCAGAATGGATAAGTAGAGGACTGAACTCATTCTATGAGACACTAGAAAGCAGTAAGTAGAAAAGTAAGGAACAAAATAAGCAAATATTTAATGAGAAAAGTAGAAATGGTATGAAAAATCAGACTCTCCTTCATGTAAAGACTCTAACACAAAATAGTGCATATTATAAAAGACTACCTATATCCTTTAAGGACATATCAATACATTACTCTGGGTACCTGTGAGGGAGAGGTAGACAGAAAGAAATGAGAATGGGGCTGGAGAAGAAGAGAATCATATCAAATAGAGGGCACCTACTTAAATTGCTGAAAACAATGTGCTGTACTCATGGTATCTGGGGTTCTGTAGAAAAATAAATAAATGAAAAATGGGTAACAGGAAAGGAAAAGCCCTATCTCAGAATGTGCTAAAAGAGTCAGATGTTACTTAAATTTAAAAAGCTAAAGTTAGAAATAAAGGGACGTTATGATACACTGAAAAAGTTTAACTTTTTCTCTCCCTTTTTTTTTCAAAAAGAAAGAAAGAAAAGGGAGCAAATGCCTGAAGAAAATGTGGGTTAAAACTTTGGCATGCAGCTTGCCTACAATCTAATATAATTAAAAGTGTGACTTTCTCTTCTGTATCTATTAACAAAACCACCCAGAAGACATGAGGAGAGGCTCTGGAGACTGAGTGCCACAAGGCAGCCATTCAAGACACTGGTTTGTGCTTCCATAACCCCTATGGAAATTTGGGTTTCATAGGATCTGAGGGTTAGTGGATCTTTTATTAACAAAAGCCAAGCCCACCAGCAATATGAACCTTCTACTATGTGAAAGGAAAATACTGATTAACCAAACCAAGCATTAAACTAGAGAAAATCTAGAACTCCAGTGGAAAAACAACTTTATTGATTCACCATGTTTGCCACTGACATACCCACAGCAGGTCTCATGATATTACACAGGAAGTCCAGCTCAGGCAGAAAAGTTTGCTTTGTTGTACGACAGTTGTAGCCAGATCTCCCTGTCTAGATGAAGATACCATTCAAATCCCAGAAAAACAAAACAAAGGATAAAAATCCCAGCAGCTGCAAATAATTTCTGTCCAGTCATCGGGATGGCCTTTTGCTTTCATTGCAATTACTATACAAAAAGTTCAGAACTCAATAGGGAAATAACAAAAATATTAACTTGAGCAATACTCAGACAATTGATAGATTCTATGTACACTGTAAGTTGAGTAAAGAAAATACTTTGGGAGGCCAAGGCGGGTGGATCACCAGGTCAAGAGATCGAGGCCATCCTGGTCAACATGGTGAAACCCGTCTCTACTAAAAATACAAAAATTAGCTGGGCATGGTGGCGCATGCCTGTAATCCCAGCTACTTGGGAGGCTGAGGCAGGAGAACTGCTTGAACCCAGGAGGCAGAGGTTGCGGTGAGCCAAAATTGTGCTATTGCACTCCAGCCTGGGTAACAAGAGTGAAACTCCGTCTCAAAAAAAAAAAAAAAAAAAAGAAAAGAAAATAATTGAGGACTTTTGAGAAAAGAAATAGTGCAGTTATTTCATCTACTAGACAAAATGAGTAAATTCTTATAGCTTTTTCCCTTCTTCTCTAGGTTCTTACTGTGTACTACATTAGGGTGACATTCAAACATCATTTAAAAAGGTTTCTAGTGAAACTTTTTTATATTTTCAAAGCAAAATAAAACTATTTACAATAAGAGAAATGTATACTCAGCTTAGAATATAAAAATATAAAAATTAGGGCCAAATTAAAAGGTGCATGAAAATACATCTATGTTAAGGGTTAAATATAAACCTTAACCAATTAACAAGTTAACCAATTAACAAGTTAAATTGGTTAAGGTTTATATTTAACCCTTAACATAGATGTATTTTCATGCACCTTTTAATTTGGTCTTAATTTAACTTGCTAATTTGTTAAGGGTTTTTCATTTATTTTGGGAGAACCTGAGCATTCGTAATTCATTTTACCGTCTTATAACTGTATGAGGCATACTGGAATAGGAACAGAATTTTTACAGGACAGTCTAAAAATACAATAATGTTAAACTATCAATTGCTTTATTTTGTTAATAGTAATAATAGGCTGAGCATGATGGCTCATGTCTGTAAGCCCAGCACTTTGGGACGCAGATAACTCAAGTTCTGGAGTTCAAGACTAGCCTAGCAAACATGGTAGAACCCCGTCTCTACTAAAAATACAAAAAATTAGCTGGGGGTGGTGACAAGCGCCTGTAATTCCAGTTACTCAAAAGGCTGAAGCAGGAGAATTGCTTGAACTCAGGAAGTGGAGGTTGCAGTGAGGCAAGATGATAACACTGCACTACAGCCTGGGTGAGAGAGTGAGACTCCAACTCAAAATAATGATAATAATAAATTTTTCAAGTAAAAGCTCTTGATTTATCTTGGTTCAAGTGTAAGGTATTGAAGAGAATCAATTTAAGTGGCTATATTTATAATGTGCAATTTTACTGTTTTAAGGGAAAAAGCTGACTTCTTTTAAGGACATTTCTGTGGTTAAGGCTCAGAATAAATGCATTCTAATCAGGCTTCCTGTCAGCATAATCTTGAGGGATTTTTTTTTTTCGGTTAGAGGTCCTACTGTAACCAAGATTGAATATGTTGGGATTTGGAGACTCATGTCATTTTCTCTAAATTTGATCTCTAAAGTCAAACCAAATGGAAAAATAGCATCTTTCCAAGACCACAGCCACTTCTGTGTTGAAACATGATTCCACAGTTCCAAAGACAAATTAACCTACTGATTCAAAGCAACAAAGACCTTGGCCCAGCTTTTAACTGTACCTATGATCCAGGCTGCCTGCCTGATTTCTACTTTCAGGCAATGAAACCATGATTGTCGACATACAGCAGCCGACAGACAGCCCCATGGATGTGGTCCTTAAGATCATCACCAGACTGGGGAAATGTCAAGACCAGATGGGGAAGCTGTTCATGTGAAGTGAAGAGTCATTACAATAGTTATATGGTGATTATGGCAAAGTGTAATCAGATCTTCTGCAACAATAACAATTTAATCAACAGAACAGAACTCATCTCAAGTTAAGTAGAGAATGTCTAGGCAAATAGTAGTTTAAGGAGCTCTGAGAATACCATCTAAGTAGAAGGTTCCAGGGAATAGCTTTGGTTACCATACCTTTTGAAGCTTCTTTATGCTGCTGATACTAAGAATATTGACAAAATAGTTGTTTTAATGTAGAGATAATTTGACAGAGATTAAATATCAAATTAAATACTTTTAGTTGTGTTTGTTACAGAATTATGTGTGAAACGAATATCCCCAACTAATCCTTAAACCTTGCTACACCCTTTAGAGATTGAGGACAGAGTAGGGCTCAGGAATTGATGCTAGTGAAAAATAAGTGAGTCTTCTAGAGGAGATGAGGAATAAGGAAGGGACAGAGACACTCTCAGCAAATATTAAGGTGCTGCATTCCAGGCTGGGAAGAGAAACATTTTCTTCTATCATGCAGCTGGCATTCCAAGTGGGAGTGACAGCAAAGAATCAGCAAACACAATAACAAAACCATGTAATTTTAGGTATTTCAGTGCTATGGAAAAAAAAAATAAGCAGGTTATATGATAAAGAACCACTGGGACAGTAGTGAATTTGCCAGGCAGAGCAAGAGGGCCAATACAACAAAGTGAGTAAGGGAGAGGATAGTATGGGTGAGGCAGGCAAGTATAAGAGGATTATCTAAGGGTTAATACCTTAACTTGGGTTAATACCCAAGTTGTCTCAATTTGGGTATTATTGACATTGAGATCAAATAATTCTGTGTTGCAGAGTACTGTCCTATATCCTGTAGGGAATTTAACATTGTTTCTTAGTAGGATGTCCCAGTCGTGACATCAAAAAATATTTCCAGATATCACCAAATGTCCTCTGGGACATTTGAAACTCTCTAACTGAGAACCACATGCTCATGTACGGCCTTAGAAGGAAGACTGAAGGGCAAAATGCTTAACTCATGGCATAGCCAGCAGCCAATTAGAACGTATGCTGTCTAAAAACGATTAATAAGACTGTTTCAGTACATACTGAATGAACATCAGCCCTGCTAGAGCTCATGGTAAAGAGTTTGGATTTTATAATAATTGTGATAGAAAGTTTTTGTAGTGCTTTAAAAGAATAACACGATTCTTTTTTGTTTTCAAAAAGATCATTGAAGGCTGTTAAACAGAGAATAGGGCAGGGCAGCTTGAGAGGAAGCACAGAGATTGGTAGGAGGCCATTGAAGAAGTCTATGTGCAAGATGCTGATGGGGACTAGGGTGGCAGCCATAAAGATGAATCAAAGTGGTGAGAACAGATTATAGGGGTAGACGCCAAATGAAGAATCAGGGATTATAACTAAGTTTTGGTTTAACAATTGAGTGGATAATGGCCGTTTTAAGATGGGGAAGACTAAGAGAAAAACATATTTTTGAGAAAAGATCACGAATTCTGTTTTAAGTATATTAAGTTTCAGATGCCTTTGAAACAACTAAATGAAGTTGTCTAGCAGGTACTTGGGTGCTTGAATCTACAGGACACTGTAGTGGTCAGAGCTCAACATACACATTTTATCATCCTTACTATACACAGTACAAAACAACTAATATCCAGAAGCCTATGTTCACAAAGGTAATCAATACAGAAGAGGCTACCAACCATTTAAACCAGAGCATTTGTGCATTTTCCAGGGATTAACTTACATAGTTCATGTCCCACCTCTTATAACGTCTTATATCCTCCTTACATTTGACAAAGATCAGCCTCATTTACTCTCAATTAACAATTAGACTTAACTGCTTAATAGGTTCCTTCTGTCTACTGAAAAATCTTAAGCAAATACCCTTGTGATCTTCTCAAGATTTCCTGATAATGCAAAATTAAATGTAAATCTATTAGACACTGAGGTGGGGGTAAGAACAGAGAGAAAAACTAACAGAAGATATTTGAGTTACAACATGATTTATTATCCTTAGTCCCAGACAGCTCAGGAACCCTCAGTTAAATACCATCTATTCTCTCAATATTCAAAACAGTTTATCATCATATGTTTCATTTAATATTATTAAATTTCTGATTATACCATTGGGTTCAGAGAACAGGAATCACTCTATTAGATTCAAACCTAGTTTTAACAGATGTCAGCATAGACTACTATAAATAATGTATAAATTATTATATTTAAACAACACATTGTGGTTTTCAAGGCACTTTTCATACTGATACATTTCTATTTTTACCGCAATTTTATCACAAAGGGAAGGCAGATACTTGGAAACCCGTTTTTAAATTAAAAAACATACATTGTTCAACCAAATTACACAATTTTTCCAGGGCCCTTGAGCTGGTAAATGTTCAGAAAATAACACAAGTATTTTTAAAAACTAATCCAGCACTGAAAGAATAGAAAACATGTGCCAGTGCATTCTACAAAGCCATTCACACTATATGTGATGCCAAATGTTAACAGCTCATTTAACTTTTTCCAGAAAATAATCTGAGCTGATTCTCAACCCAGGCACATTTCCTGTGTCCCTTCTATATAATATACTTTTCCCACACTTAATAAAATTCATGTGGATGCCAGCTGGGTTAAACACGTTACCTTTCCTTCTGCTTTCTTGGCTTGTCTGCCCCACTTGTCTCTGTTCTACTAGATATTATCTTCCTGAGACTTCTTTGCTGTCATCCTAACTTTTCCCTCATTATTTCAATCCTACTCTGGCTAAAACAGTGCCACCAACTATAAAACTGGAATTACATTCTTCTTTTCTAAGCTTAGTGGGTTCTTCCTAACTTTGTTCTTTATTATTAATAATGTTTCTCTTTTTCAAGCCTAAATTTTCCATTTTGTACTAACACATTTTTTTACTAATTTTAAAACTTAAATATTATATTGTGGAAAATAACATAAAAGAGAGAAAATACAAATTACCCATATTCTCACTAATCAAAGATGAGTTAACATTTGATTGATAATTTTTTTGTTTCCTATAGTGAATATTTAATTAATGATTTTGAATTTTGTCTTATTAATAGTAAAGGTATTCAAGTCCATAAATTTTCTCAAAATACAACTTCAACTACATCTTGTAACATTGGGAGAGAAAGATAGGACATGAATTGAGAGAGGTAACATGTAGCTAGCTGGATCATTTAGAGCTTTACAAGTGATTGTTAGAATTTTGGCTTTTATTAGACGGAAATAGAGCCACTGGAGAGTTTTCAGCAGGGCAGTAGCATAATCTAATTTAAAGGATCAATCGGGCTGTTGTGTTGAGAACAGCTATAAAGAGGAAAGTGTAGAAGGAGGAAAATATGAGAGGAGGCTATTGCAGTAATAAAGATAAGAGACAAAGAGGATTTGGAGCAGGATGATAACTCAGAGGTGGTAAAAAAAATTAATAAGATTCTGAATATAATTCAGAGGTAGAGACAACAAGATTTTCTTATGTATTGGCTGAGGAGTGGAAGAGAAAGAGAAGGACTGAGTCTCAACACTTCTGGCCTGAGTAATTGTTGCCAACTGAGATGGGGAAGCCTAAGTGTACAGCAGGTTAGAAGAAAATACATTTCTGATGTGTTGCTGTTAAACTATCTAATGATTTCCCAGTCAACAGGAGTGGCTGTACTAGTTTGGAGTATGAAAGAGAAGTTTAGGCCAGAGATACAAATTTGGGGATCAGCAAACTTTTGGGAGAGTGGAACACAATGGCAGAGCAGGACTCTGCAGCAAATGTCTCTCCTCAGAAATAACAACTTGAACAACAAAATAATAACTAAGAACTTCCCAAGTCTTGCAGGAGATATAGACATCCAAATACAGGCAGCTAAAAATCCCTAAACAGATTCAACCCAAAGAACTCTTCTCCAAGGCACATTATCATCAAACTGTCAAAAGTCAAAGAGAGAATTCTGAAAACTGCAGGAGAAAATTGTCAAGTTACATATAATGGAATCCTCATCAGACTAACAGTGGATTTCTCAGCAGAAACCTTGTAGGCCAGGAGAGAATTAGATGATATATTCAAAGTTCTGCAGGAAAAAAAATGTCTGCCAAGAACACTATACCCAACCAAGCGATTCTTCAAAAATGAAGGAAAAGACAAGGAAAAACTGAAGAAATTTATCATCACTAGACTGGCACTATAAGAAATGCTTAAGGGAATGCTATATCTGGAAGTAAAAGGATAATAGGTAAGATCATAAAAATACATGAAAATATAAAACTGGTAGAGCAAATATAAAAATGAGAAAGAGAAAGGAGTCAAATTTTATCACTACAAAAAAAAAACCCCCACCAAATCATAAAAGCAAACAATAAAAAAAAGAAGAAAACAAAGAATATACAAAACCAGGAGGAGTGTTTGTGGCCAGGAGTTTGAGAATAGCCTGGGCCACCTAGCAAGATCCCATCTCTAAAGAAATTTAAAAATATTAGAGCAAACTGACAACCAACAGAATGGGAAAAATTTTTGCAATCTACCCATCAGACAAAGGGCTAATATCCAGAATCTACAAAGAACTAAAACAGATTTACAAGAAAAAAACAAACCCATTCAAAAGTGGATGAAGGATATGAACAGACACTTTTCAAAAGAAGATATATATGAGGCCAACAAACATATGAAAAAACGTTCATCATCACTGGTCATTAGAGATATACAAATCAAAAGTACATTGAGGTATCATCTCACACCAGTTAGAATGGTGATCATTAAAAACACTGGAGACAACAGATGCTGGAAAGGATGTGGAGAGAAATAGGAACACTCTTACACTGTTGATGGGAGTGTAAATTAGTTCAACTATTGTGGAAGACAGTGTGGTGATTTCTCAAGGATCTAGAAACATAAATTCCATTTGACCCAGCAATCCCATTACTGGGTATATACCCAAAGGACTATAAATTGTTCTATTATAAAGACACATGCACACATATGTTCACTGAGGCACTGTGTACAAGAGCAAAGACCTAGAACCAACCCAAATGCCCATCAATGATAGACTGGACAAAGAAAATGTGGCACATATACACCATTGAATACTACACAGCCATAAAAAATGATGAGTTCATGTCCTTTGTAGGGACTTGGATGAATCTGGAAACCATCATTCTCAGCAAACTGACACAAGAACAGAAAAACAAACACCACATGTTCTCACTCATAGGCGGGTGTTGAACAATGAGAACACGTGGATTCAGGGAGAGGAGCATCACACACTGGAGGCAGTGGTCAGGGGCTAGGGGAGGAACAGCAGTGGGGGTGGGGAGGAATAACATGGGGAAAAATGACAGATATAGATGAAGGGGGAATAGAGGCAGTAAACCACCTGGTTATGTATGCATCTATGCAACAACTCTGCATGACCTGCACATGTACCCAGAACCTAAAGTAAAATTTTTTTTAAAAAGGGAAAAAATAAAATAAAATAAAAAATAAAAGCATTTGTACTCAAAAAAAAAAATTAGTTGGGTATAATGGTGTTTTCCTGTAGTACTAGCTACTTCGAAGGTTGAGGCAGGAGAATCACTTGAGCCTAGGAGTTCATGACCACAGAGAGCAATGGCTGTGCCACTGTACTCCACCCTGGGTATCAGCATGAGATCCTGTCTCTAAAAAAAGAAGAAAAAATAAAATTTTTTAAAAGTTAAAAAAGAAAACAATTAACAACGTAACATGAGTAAGTCCACACCTGTCAACAACAACCTATGTAAATGTTTTAAATTCTCCAATTAAAAGATATAGACTGGCTGAATGGATTTTTTAAAGACCTAACTATGTGCTGCCTATAAGAAACTCACTTTACCTCTAAAGACATACATGGACTGAAAATTTAAATATGAGAAAAACGTATTCCATGCAAATAGAAACTAAAATATATATGCACTGAACACTAGAGCATGTAAGTGTATAAAGCAAACATTATTAGACTAAAGAGAGACTTGCATTCCAATACAATAAGAGTTGGGAACTTCAACACCCCACTGTCAGTATTGGCCAGATCATTGGACAGAAAACCAACAAATAACATCAGACTTAATCTGCCAAGAGACATTTACAGAATATTTTATCTAACAGCTGCAGACTGCCCATTATTCTCATCAGCACATGGACCATTCTCTAGGACAGACCATATATTAGGATACAAAACAGGTCTTAATAAATTTAAGTAAATTATTACTTAAAATTATATAAAGTATCTTAGAAGACCATTATGGAATAAAACTAGAAATTAGCAACAAGAGAAACTTGGGAAACTGTATAAACACATGGAAATTAAGCAACATGCCCATGGGTCAAGAAAGAAAGAAAGAATTAAAAACTTATCAAAACAAGTGAAAATTAAAATATGACATATTAAAAACCTATGGGATACAGCAAAAGCAGTGGTAAGAGGAAGCTTATAGCAATCAATGCCTACATCAAAAAAGTAGAAAAAATTCAAATAAACAGTCTAAAGATGTACCTCAAATAACTAGAAAAAGCAAACTCAAAATGAGAAGGAAAGATATAATAAATATCAAAATAGGACTAAACGTAATACAGACTAAAAAAATACAAAGGATCAACAAAATGAAAAGTTGGTTTTTTTTAAAATAAATTGATAAACTGCTAGTTACATTAACCAAGAAAAAAAGAATAGAAATCCAATCAATAAGATCAGAAACACAAAGGAGACATTACAACTAATACCACAGTAATACAAAAGATCACCAGGGACTATTATGAACAACTATACACTAACAAACTGAAAAACCTAGAGAAAATTAATAAATTCCTGGGCATACAAACCACCAATATTAAACCAGGAACAAACAGAAAATCTGAACAGACCAATAATGAGTAATGAGATGGAATCAGTAATAAAAAGTCTCCCAACAAAGACAATCCCAGGGCCAGATGGCTTTACTGCTGAATTCTACCAAACTTACAAATAACTAACATCAATTCTTCTCAACTCTTCCAAAACACTGGGAGAGAAGGGAATTTTTCTTAGTTTATTTTATGAGGCCAGCATTATCCTGACACCAAAACCAGATTAGGCTACAACAAATAAAGAAAACTGCATGCCAATATTCCTGATGAACATAGATGCAACAATACTCAAGAAAATATAAGCAAACTAAATCCAACTACATATCAAAAAGACAACACACAATGATCAAGTGGAACTTAGCCAAGGGATGCAAGAATGGTTCAACATCTGCAAACCAATAAATGTGACACATACATCATTATGAGATGATTATAAAGGTTTGTCTTTCATTCTATTGATGTAATATATCACATTTATCATTTTGCACATGATTATAAATTATTATAAAATGATTTTAATCATGAAGAGATGTTGAATTTATTTATATCCTAAGAAAAATTACTTAAAATTAAAGCTGTCAACACATTAGGTATTAAAGGAAGCCCATATATGACAAACCCACAGCTAACGTCATATGGAATGAAGAAAAGCTCAAAGCCTTTCCTCTAAGAATTGGAACATGACTAGGATGTTCACTTTCAGTACTCTTATTCAACATAGTACTGGAAGTCCTAGACACAGCCAGGCAAGAGGAAAAAATAATTGAAAAAGAAAAATTCCAATTGTTCTTCTTGGCAGATGACATGATCTTATATATAGAAAAACCTGAAGTCTTTACCCTAAAACTCTTAGAACTGATCAACAAATTCAGTAAAGTTTTAGGATGCAAAATCAACACACAACAATCAGTAGTGTTTCTATACACTAACAGAACACTGGCTGAAAAAGAAATCCCATTTATAAGAGCTACAAAAAAATAAAAATAAAATGTCCAGGAATACATTGAACCAAAGATGTGAAAAACCTCAAAATTGAAATTATAAAATACTGATGAAAGAAACTGAAGCCAAAAACAAATGAAAAGATATTCCATGCTCCTGAATTGGAAGAATTAATATTGTTAAAATGACCATACTACCCAAAGCAATCTACAGATTAAATGTAATTCCTGTCAAAATACCAAAGACATTTTCTTTAGAACTAGAATTCTAAAATTCATATGAAACCACAAAAGACCCCAATAGTGACAGTAATGCTGAGCAGAAGGAACAAATCTGTATGCACCATACTATCTAACTTCAAAATATACAATGAAGTTATTGTAACCAAAACAGCATAGTATTGGTATAAAAACAGATACATAGACCAATGGAACAGAATGAAGAACCCAGAAATTAATCTATGTATTTTCAGCCAATTGATTTTTCAACAAAGACACCAAGAACATACATTTGAAAAAGGACCCTCCTCTTAAATAAATGATGCTGGGAAAACTAGAGTCCACATGCAGAAAATGAAACTAGACTCCTATCTCTCACCATCTATAAAAATCAACTCAAGAGGTATTAAATATCTAAAAGTAAAAATTAAATTTGACCAAACATTCCACTCAATGTGTGCCATAATAGTTGAGCCCAGATTAGATGGAAACAAGAGCAGAACCTTCAATAGAAATTTTATGCAAGTAAAATCAAGATTCTGAAGCATTTTTCAAATAATCATAACAGGAATTGAAACATAGCTTTACAAGTATGATGCTAAAGACAAACTACAGTCCAAGCAACAGCTACCAAGCGGTAGAAGTGGTCCAGTCAAAGTTAAAGCAGACTGATCAAGAGCAAAGCTCATGACAACAGATTTGGGGAATGCTCGAGGCATTTTACTTGCTGACTTTCCGGAGAATCAATGAACCATGATAACATCTTACTACAAGAATGTTTTGAGAAATTTAGCCAAAGATTTAGCAGAAAAACGCCCAGGAAAAGCTTCACCAGAGAGTCCTTTTCCACCATGACAATGTTCCTGCTCCTCCTTCTCATCAAACAGGGCAATTTCGTGAGAGTTTCAATGGGAAATTATTAAAAAGGCCTGCTTTGGCTCCTGACTTCTTTTTGTTTCCTAATCTTAAAAAATATCTGCAAAAGGCACCCATTTTTCTTCAGTTAATAATGTAAAAATGAGTCCTTTGATACGGTTAAAAATGAGTTTTTTGATATGGTTAAATTCCTAGGAACTTCAGTTCTTCAGGGATAGACTACATGGGTGGTATTGTTGCTCATAAAGGTGTCCAGCTTTTGTGTTGAGAAGTTTATATTTTGGATTATAGTGGCATGATCTCCACTCACTACAACCTCCACTTTCTGGGTTCAAGTGATTCTTGTACCTCAGCCTCCCAAGTAGCTGGGATTATAGTTGTGTGCTACCATACCTGATTAATTTTTATATTTTTAGTAGAGATGGGGTTTCATCATGTTGGTCAGGCTGGTCTTGAACTGCTGGTCTCACGTGATCTGCCTGCCTTGGCCTCCCAAAGTGCTGGGATTACAGCTATGAGCACAGCGCCTAGCCCTCCATGAAATTTTTGAAGTTTCTTCATCTATGACGAGATTAGAAGAAAGAATTATGTAAACCACTGGTAATTATAAAGTTTAATTTGAATAGAAGAGTCTTACACTCAAATTAGAACTGTGCTTGCTAATATCTGACTTTGGTAATTATATTTTTTCTACCTAACTGATTTTCATAGTTTCAGCTGGGTATGATAACATGCTTTGTGAATATTAAGCCAGCAATTTTCATCATTTATCTCAATAGTGGTTACAGTTTAGGGTAATGGTAATTGTTCCAGAGACCCTGAGTTTTTTGGATGTTTCTTATGGGAAAAAAACAAGGGCCAATATTTTAAATTACACATTTATTTCTTATTAAATAAACAGTAACACAGAAAAAACCCTCCCAATGAATGGAGATACTTCTTCTCTAGATTTTCCAGCCAAAATATTGTTCACCAAGCAAAGTTTATTCTATCTATAAGGTCCAAGTTATTCTAATCTTTAGACCTATGATCTTATCCCTGGCTGAAAGCTAACAAATCCTGGTGGTTTTACTTCTTTAGAGTCTAAAGTTTTGGTAACCTCAATTTACTCTACCAATTCAAAAAACATAAGTTGCCTATACAAATTGTTTTACCATAGAACATTAATAACTGAGAAATAATATCTCAAGAACATTTTTATAATTAATACACTATTTTGGAATAATTTTAAGCTTATAGAAAATTGAGCAGATATTAGAGATAATTCCCATATACTCCCTCTGTCCTCCAACTCAGTTTCTCCTATTATTATCTTGCTTTCATGAGCTATTTTTGTTAATTTTGATGAACCAATAATGATACATTGTTTTTAACTAAAGTCCATAGGTTACGGTTCACTTTTGGTTTTACACTGTTGGATCAGGTTTGACAAATGTCTAATGTCACACACCTATCATGATACCTTTACAATAAATAATTGTCTGTAAATATTTTCCGTAAATACTTAATATTTAGTTTCACTGTCCAGAAACTCTCAAATACTTTAGCCATTCATCTTTCCCGTCTTCCTCCCAAACCCCTGACAAACACTAATTATTTTACTCTCCCTATAGTTTTGTCTTTTTTGGAATGTTATATCATTGGAATGATACAGTATGTAGGCTTTTCAGACTGTTTTCTCTCACTAAGCAATATTCGTCTAAGGTTCCTCCACGTCATTTTACGGCTTGATAGTTCAATTTTCTTTTTATTGCTGAATCATATTTCATTGCATGTGAAGGAGCCCAGGGAACTTCATCACAAAATATGGCTCCCTGGTTAATGAGTATTTTGAATTAAAGGCCCTTGGAGATCAACAGATGCTGAAAGAGCATTTCCCTACTATCCAAATAAAGACAGCAGGGACCCACCAAGGATTCCTTACCTTCTCTGTTATCTCATTATCAATTGCAGAAAAGAAGACCAAGAATATAGCCACACCTGAATGGACCCTTCACAAGATAACTATCTGTCTCTTAGGCTCATTCAACTTCCAAAGAGAACCATTTCCAAGTTAACCTGTGTTCTGGGATCTATACATTCTCCCTAGTAATCATGTATTGCCCCCAAAAGAATTACCTGTATTCTCCATCTCTCTCTCTCCCTTCTGAAATAAGGTTATGTAAGTATCTGGGCCCCACTGGGATATTGGGTAATGACTCTATAATTTTCCCCTATGCACACCAATACATTTCTATGCTTTTCTCCTATTAATATGCCTTTTGTCAGATGTTTTTTTAGCAAAATTTCAGAAGGCAAAGTCTTCCCTTGACCTCTACATACAGGTGTACCATAGTTTGTTTTCCATTCGTTTGGGTAAATACCTAGAGAGCAGCTGGTAGATCATGTGGTAAGACTGTGTTTAACATTGTAAGAAACTACCAAACTGTCTTCCAAAGCACCGTGTTGCATTCCAACCAGCAATAAATAACAATTCCTCTCACTCCACATCCATGAGGATATTTGATATCATCAGCATTTTGAAATTTTTTATAAGTATTGATTTTTAGTTGTACTAAGATATTGAAGTAGAATGAATAAAACGGTTAAACCGATAACATAAGGTAACATTCGGGTACAAACAGCAGTCCATGGAAGATTGAAAAATAGACCATGGCTTAAATTATTTCTAATTCCAAATATTCAGATCATTGATTACAGCTTAAAAATATGTTTTCTACTGCATGTTTACAGCAGCATTTTAATTTTACAAGACAGCAAATTTCAAATGGAAAGAAAACTTTATCATTCAATGTTTTAGTGTTGTTGGCAGAAAAACAAGTGAAACAGTACACTTTTACTAATACGTGCAAAATATTTTGATACTCATTATCTTTTTAAGGATTTAATACAAATTGATTGGTTTAATAAAATCAAATACATCTGACACACACCTGTGTAAATATACATAAATAAAACATAAATCTCAGAAAAGTAATCTGGAACAGTTTAAGACATGTCTTTACCTGGTAATACTTACATTGGTTTTTGAGGTAGTAAAGTTAAGATTACTAATTCATGATAAGAATTAGTAATAACAGACAAGAATATAATCCAGAAAATGAGGATTAGAGTCCATTTTAAAATGTTTGCTGACTACTTCCTAATTTTTTATTCCTTTAAGTATAAAGCATTTATTAATTGCAGAGTTTATCTGGCACCCTATCATAAGCCTTGTGATTACCACTGTGCTAGTGCCTCATAATATAACCATTCTTTTATTTGGCTTTTAATATCTGTTGCACATCTCGAGTTTTTCAATTGGTATCTCTATAAAGGCAGGAATTTTGTGCTGTATTTCTCACTGTATTCTAATAAATGTGGTAAAGTTAAAAGATATATTTTTATAGAGGCACACAGAAAAAAAGGATAAATATTTTTTGGATTTTGTCTGAATTTTGTTATGAAATTGATGGCAAGTAGCTTTTTAAGAATTATGGGGCCAGGTGTGGTGGCTCAGGCCTGTAATCCCAGCACTTTGGGAGGTTGAGGCAGGCAGATCATGAGGTCAAGGGATTGAGAATATCCTGGCCAACAAGGTGAAATCCCATCTCTACTAAAATACAAAATATTAGCAGGGCACGGTAATGCATGCCTGTAGTCCCAGCTAATCGGGAGGCAGGGGAATCACTTGAACACCCAGGAGGTAGAGATTGCAGTGAGCCGAGACTGTGCCGCTGCACTTCAGCCTGATGACAGAGTGAGACGCTGTCTCAAAAAAAAGAAAACAAAAACGAACTACAAAAAAAGAATTATGGAGTATATTCAGCTGCAATTAAGCAAATGGAACACAAAATACAATATTAAGAATATAGACAATGACGGAGTGCTTTATAATGATGTATCCAAATTACTATATTTTAATACAAAACTGCTATGCTTTAAGGCTAGTGTATAACATTGCTTGAAAATTAGGTGATACCACAAATGCTACAATCCCCTTTGGCAGAGTTAACTGCTCACTTTACTGGGCTCCCTACGCTTTTTCTGGGAGCCTTTAGCATATATACAACACTTATTACAGCATTTTGGATTTTAGCTGTTCTAATAGGTGTGTCGTGATCTCATTGCTGTTTTAATTTGCAGTTCTCTAAGGATATATGGTATTTAGCATTTTTCATGTGTTTATTTGCCATCTAAATATCTTCTATGGTGAAATGTCCATATCTTTTATCCATTTTTAAATGAAATATGTTACTTATGTGATGTTAAGAATTCTTTCTATGCTTTTATTTTACCGTTTTATTTTACAAAAATCTATTTTTAAATTTCTTATACAGACATGGTTTTGTGCTGTTGTCCAGACTGGTCTACAACTTTCTGGCTTCAAGCAATCCTCTTGCTTGGGCCTCCCAAAGTGCTGGGATTACAGGTATGAGCCACTGCGCCCAGCATCTTTCTATACTTTGGATTCAACTTCTTTCTTTTATAGATATCTTACAAATATTTGCTCCTACCCTGTGGCTTTTCATTCCCTTAACAGTTCTGCCCAAGCAGTTTTTTATTTTAATGAAGTCTGGCGTCAATTTTTTCTTTCACAGATTATGTGTTATATTCCGTTTAAAAAAATCTTCAAACCCAATGTCTCCTCATTTTCTCCTGTTATGCTCTGGTACTTTTACAGTTTTATATTTTATTTAGGTCTATGATCCATTTGGAGTTAGTATCTGTGAAATGCATAAATACAATGTCTAGATTTATACCTATGCATTGGATGTCCAGTTGTTCCAGCAACATTTTTTGAAAAACTATCCTTTCTCCATTGAATTGTCTTAGCTTCTTTGCTAAAGATCAACTGGCTGTATTTATTTGGATCCATTTTTGGGCTCTTTGCTGATCCATTAGCCTACTTGTCTATTCCTTTGCCAATACCATCCCATCTTGATTATTATAACTTTATATCTTCAATAATAATTGCTAAACGCCCTTAATAGCACAAATAATCACTGTTACCCAAAACTTTTACTTCCATTTCTTAGCAGGTACCAATTTTATCGTAAAATCCTGTTGTTCCTAACCCTTGAGACTTTATTCACTTTATCTACCATTTTTATTCACCCAGAAAACTCCTACTTAATAAGACACTTCTTCCAGGAAATCTTTTAAGACTGTTCCACGGTGGATGAGGTATTCCTCTCAAGGGCTTCCATAGAATTCTTTGCTTATTATACCTGTAGGAATTACTGCTATATTTTTATATCCCTGTTACCAAGATCAATGCTGGTACACGGGCATTTAAACATTGGTTGAGAAAATACTAATGAGTATTTATTTTCATGTAAATATAACATAGCTAAAAACTAGGCTAAAGACAACAGTAAGCTAGGAAATTGATTTTGGAAAATAAATGACAACTAGTTGACTTAAGAGCTGGTAAAAATTAGTAAATAGCTACTAGGCCTCCAGAGAAAACTTTATTCCTCTGTTTGAACTGATATTATCTTCATTGGTTATTAATGTTATTCATCTATTTAATAGTTTCTTTATACTGCTAAATTTTGTTATTAAATGCTCAGAGAACATTTATTAGCATTTTTGTATTAAATGGTAATAGAACAAACAAAAAAATGAGTTAAGTATCTGTCCTAAGCCCATCACAAAAATATATATGTATTTTTATTGTACTTTAGGCTCTAGGGTACATGTGCTGATCATGCAGGATTGTTGCATAGGTACATACATGGCAAGGTGGTTTGCTGCCTTTATCCTCCCATCACCTATATCTGGTATTTCTCCCCATGATATCCCTCCCCACCCTCCCCCTGCCACTGTCCCTCTCCTAGTCCCGCCATCACACACTATGGTGTGTGATGCCCCCCTCTGTGTCCACATGTTCTAATTGTTCAACACCCACCTATAAGTGATACCACACAGTGTTTGATTTTCTGTTATTGTTGTCAGTTTGCTGAGAATGATGGTTTTCAGATTCATCCATGTCCCTATGAAGGACACGAACTCATCACTTTTTATGGCTGTGTAGTATTCCATGGTGTATATGTATTTTCTTTATCCAGTCTATTGTTGATGGACATTTGGGTTGGTTCCAGGTCTTTGCTATTGTAAATAGTGCCACAATGAACATATGTGTGTGTGTGTGTCTTTATAATAGAACAATTTATAATTCTTGGTGTATATACCCATTAATGGGATTGCTGGGTCGAATGGTATTTTTATTTCTAGGTCCTTGAGGAATCGCCACACTGCCTCCCACAATGGTTGCATTAATTTGCACTCCCACCAACAGTGTAAAAGTGTTCCTATTTCTCCACATCCTCTCCAGCATCTGTTGTCTCCAGATTTTTTAATGATCACCATTCTAACTGGCATGAGATGGTATCTCAATGTGGTTTTGATTTGCATTTCTCTAAAGACCAGTGACGATGAGCATGTTTTCATATGTTTGTTGGCCTCATAGATGTTTTCTTTTGGAAAGTGTCTTCATATCCTTCACTCACTTTTGAATGGGCTTGTTTTTTCCTTGTAAATCTGTTTTAGTTCTTTGTAGATTCTGGATATCAGCCCTTTGTCAGATAGGTAGATTGCAAAAATTTTTCCCATTCTGTTGGTTGCTGGTTTGCTCTAATGATTGTTTCCTTTGCTGTACAGAAGCTGTGGAGTTTACTTAGATCCCATTTGTCTATCTTGACTTTTGTTGCCATTGCTTTTGGTGTTTTAGCCATGAAGTCCTTGCCTATGCCTATGCCTATGCCTGCATGGTTTTGCCTAGGTTTTCTTCTAGGGTTTTTGTGTTATTAGATCTTACATCTAGATTTTTAATCCATCTGGAGTTAATTTTAGTGTAAGGTGTCAGGAAGGGGTCCAGTTTCTGCTTTCTGCACATGGCTAGCCAGTTTTCCCAACACCATTTATTAAACAGAGAATCCTTTCCCCATTGCATGTTTTTCTCAAGTTTGTCAAAGATCAGATGATTGTAGACGTGTGGTTCTGCTTCTGAGGCTGCTGTTCTGTTCCATTGGTCTATTTCTCTGTTTTGTTACCAGTACCATGCTGTTTTGATTACTATGGCCTTGTAGTATAGTTTGAAGTCAGGCAGCATGAGGCCTCCAGCTTTGTTCTTTTTGCTTAGGATTGTTTTGACTATGTGGGCTTTCTTTTGGTTCCATATGAAGTCTGAAGTGGTTTTATCCAGTTCTGTGAAGAAGGTCATTGGTAGCTTGATGGGGATAGCATTGAATCTATAAATTACTTTGGGCAGTATGGCCATTTTCACAATGTTGATTCTTCCCAACCATGAGCATGGAACGTTTTTCCATCTGTTTGTGTCCTCTCTTCTTTGATTGAGCAGTGGTTTGCAGTTCCCCTTGAAGAGGTCCTTTATATCCTTTGTTAATTGTATTCCTCTTTGTAGCAATTGTGAATGGGAGTTCACTTTTGATTTGGCTCTCTGTCTGTTATTGGTGTATAGAAATGCTTGTGATTCCTGCACATTGATTTTGTATCCTCAGACTTTGCTGAAGTTGCTAATTAGTTTCAGGAGATTTTGTGCTGTGATGATGGGATCTTCAAAATATACAATTATGTCATCTGCAAAGAGAGACAATTTGGCTTCCTTTTTTCCTAATTGAATATCCTTTATTTCTTTTTCTTGCCTGATTGCTCTGGCTAGAACTTCCAATACTATATTGAATAGGAATGGTTAGAGAGGGCATCCTTGTCTTGTGCCAGATTTCAAAGGGAATGCTTCCAGTTTTTGCCTGTTCAGGATGATATTGGCTGTGGGTTTGTCATAAATAGCTTTTATTATTTTGTGATACGTTCGATCAATATCTAGTTTATTGTGGGTTTTTAGCATAAAGGGCTGTTGAATTTTGTCAAAGGCCTTCTCTGAGATAAGGCCTATCTATTGAGATAATCATATGTTTTTTGTCCTTGTTCTGTTTATGTGGTGGATTACGTTTATACACTTGCGTATAATGAACCAGCCTTGCATCCCCAGGATGAAGCCTACTTGATCATGATGAATAAGCTTTTTGATTTGCTGTTTCATTCTTTTTGCCAGTATTTTATTGAAGATTTTTGCATTGATATTCATCATGGATATTGGCCTGAAGTTTTCTTTTTTAGTTGCATCTTCCCAGTTTTGGTATTAGGATGATGTTGGTCTCATAAAATGAGTTGGGAAGGATTCCCTCTTTTTGTATTGTCTGGAATAGTTTCAGAAGGAATGGTACCAGCTCCTCTTTGTACATAGGGTAGAATTTGGCTGTAAACCTTTCTGGACATGGGCCTTTTTTTAGTTGGTTGGCTATTAATTGCTGCCTCAACTTCAGCCCTTGTTATTGGACTATTCAGGGTCTCAACTTCTTCCTCATTTAGTCTTGGGAGAGTGCAAGTGTCCAGGAATTTATCCATTTCTTCTAGATTTACTGGTTTGTGTTCATAGTAATCTCTGATGGTAGTTTTTATTTTTGCGGATCAGTGGTGATATCCCCTTTATTGTTTTTTATTGCATCTATTTGATTCTTCTCTCTTTTCTTTCTTATTAGTCTGGCTAGCCGTCTATTTTGTTGATCTTTTCAAAAAACCAGCTCCTGGATTTATTGATTTTTTGAAGGTTTTTTTTTTAATCTCTTTCAGTTCTGCTCTGATCTTAGTTATTTCTTGTCTTCTGCTAGCTTTTGAGTTTTTTTTGTTTTATCACGCTCCTCTAACTCTTTCAATTTCAATGAAAAGGTGTTAATTTTAGACCTTTCCCTGCCCCTCATGTGGGCATTTATTGCTATGAATTTCCCTCTAGATGCTGCTTTAAATGTGTCCCAGAGATTCTGGTATGTTGTGCCTTCATTCTCATTGGTTTTGAAGAACATCTTTATTTCTGCCTTCATTGCATTGTTTATCCATTTGACATTCAGGAGCCAGTTGTTCATTTTCCATGAAGTTGTGTGGTTTTGAGTTTGTTTCTTAATCCTGAGTTCTAATTTGATTGCACTGTGGACTGAAAGACTGTTTGTTATGGATTCTGTTCTTTTGCATTTGCTGAGGAGTGATTTACTTCCAATTATGTGGTTGATTTTAGAATAAGTGTGATGTGGTGCTGAGAAGAATGTATTTTCTGTGGATTTGGGGTTGAGAGTTCTGTAGATGTCTATTAAGTTCACTTGGTCCAGATCTGCACTCAAGTCCTGGATTTCCTTGTTGATTTTTCTGTCTCGTTGATCTGTCTAATATTGACAGTTGAATGTTAAACTCTCCCATTATTATTGTGCAGGAGTCTTAGTCTTTTTGTAGGTCATTAAGGACTTGCTTTATGTATCTGGGTGCTTCTCTATTGGGTGTGTATATATTTAGGATAGTTAGTTCTTCTTGTTGTATTGATCCTTTGACCAAATGTAATGCCCTTCTTTGTCTCTTTTGATTTTTCCTGGTTTAAAGCCCATTTTATCAGAGCCACCCCTGCTTTTTTTTTGTTGTCCATTTGCTTGGTAAATTTTCTTCCATACCTTTATTTTGAGTCTATGTGTGTCTTTGCACATGAGATGGGTCTCCTGAATACAGCACACTGATGGTTTTTGACTTTTTATCTAATTTGCCATTCTGTGTCTTTTGATTGGGGCATTTAGTCTGTTTATATTTAATGTTAATATTGTTATGTGTGAATTTGATCCTGCCATTTTATTACTGGTTGCTTGTTTTCCCCTTTGGTTGGTGTAATTTCTGCATTGCATCGTTCTTTACCCTTTGGTTCTTTTTTGCAGTGGCTGGTACTTGTTTCTCCTTTGTGCATTTAGTGCTTCCCTCAGGAGCTCTTATAGGGCAGGTATGGTAGTAACAATATCACTCAGCAATTGCTTGTCAATAAAGGATTTTATTTCTCCATCACTCGTGAAGCTTAGTTTGGCTGGATGTGAGATTCTGGGTGGAAAGTTATTTTCTTTAAGGATGTTGAATATTGGCCCCCACTCTCTTCTGGCTTGTAGAGCTTCTGCCAAGAGATCACCTGTGAGTCTGATGTGCTTCCCTTTGTGAAAGACCCAAGCTTTCTCTTTGGCTGCCCTTGGTATTTTAACTTTTATTTTAGATTCAAGGAGTATATGTGTAGGTTTGTCACATAGACACTATGTGATATTGAGATTTGAGATATGATTGATCTCATCATCCAGGTGGGAGCATAGTGCTTATTAGTTTTTCAGCACTTGCCCACATCTCTTCCTCCCCACTCTAGCAGTCCCAAGTGTCTATTGTTGCCACCTTTATGTCCATGTGTACCTAATATTTAGTTCCCACTTATAAGAGAGTATAAGTGGTATTTGGTTTTCTGTTCCTGCATTAATTTGCTGAGGATAATAGCCCCTAGCTACATCCATGTTGCTGCAAATCACGTAATTTCATTCTTTTCATGACTGTGTAGTATTCCATGTTGTATATGTACACCATTTTTTGTTTATCCAGTCCTCTGTTGATGGGCACCTTGGTTGATTCCATGTTTTTGCTATTGGGAATAACACTACAATAAACATACGTGTGAATGTATCTTTTAGGTAGAATAATTTATTTTCCTTTAGATATATACCCAGTAATGGTATTGTTAGGTCAAATGGTGGTTCTCTTTAGTTCTTTGAGAAATCTCCATAGAGTGTTCCCTTTTCTCTGTAGCCTCAACTGCATCTCTTGTTTTTCTAACTTCTTAATGATAGTCATTCTGATTGGTGTGAGATGGTATATTATTGTGGTTTTGAGTTGGCATTTCTCTAATGATTAGTGATGTTGAGCATTATTCTTATGTCTGCTGGTCATTTGCAGGTCTTCTTTTAAAAAGTGTCTGTACATGTCTTTTGCTCACTTTTTTAATGGGGTTATTTGGTTTTTGCTTGTTGAATTGTTTAAGTTCCTTATAGGGCCTGGATATTTGTCTGATGCATAGTTTGTGAATATTTTCTCTCATTCTTTAGGTTGTTTGTTTACTCTGTTGATAGGTACTTTTGCTGCCATCAGAAATAATTAAGTTGGAAAGTGATAAGTGCCAATTTAGGAATGGGAACAATGCCATAGATTTAAAAAGAAGTCTAAGATGGTGCAAGAAGATGAACTTAGAGCTTAGCATCTTCCCTTAACCAATGATTTAAGACATGCAGAACAAAACATAAAGAGGTAATTTGCATATTTGGAGTGGTTTGATTATATAAATACTTGAAACCTTTTAATCTATTTTTATATTAATGATAATTTAATTAAAGAATTTATTAATAGTAGGTATTAAAAGAAAATGCAATTAGCTTCTGTATCTGTTAGTGTATTTAGCAGCTCAAGATACCACTGAGAAACAGGCTGGATGACAAACTTGCTTTTCCCACATGAAGCAGTCCAAGTGCCTTCTAAATCTTTATGATCTAAAACGACCAAAGAGAGAACAGAGACATTTGAACTGAAGGTTGCAGCAGGAAAGCATTTTTATGTGAATTTCCATTTATCCTTTCATAACAGCTTGGACATCAAGTTTATCTCATCTACATGTCAAAGTTTTCTATTTCCAACATGAATTCCTTCCAGAGCCTCAATGCCAAGCTGTGTTCTCTCAGCCTTTTGTATCAACACAAGATAACAATTCATCTGACAGTTTTGTGATGAACATGTTAGGCAAAATTAGATAGATTGCTCTGCTGTCACCATATTATCATCCCTGCAGTTCTAATATAAAATGTTCCTTTTGTGGATTAAGTAGGCAGTTACGATTAAATGCCTGGGCCACAGCTATACTTATGATTTCTTTCTTTTCGTATAAAAGACTGACTTGATTAGTAAGTTTTAGCAGCCACAATATAATTTACTGTTATTGTATAATGCACATTTGTAAGAGAATATATATTACTGAATTTGTTGTAGATTACTGTGTTATATTTTCCATTTCCTTAAATTCAATTATCCTCAGCAAGCCACATTTACCCTGATTATATCCTCATTAAAAGATCTGCACTTCTGATTGCCCATATACCTCTGTCAATTTTCACTCTGGATACCAAAGAAGGATAATAATCATTTTCATCTCTGACATGGAAGCATTTAAAAATTTTTCTAAATACAGATTGAATAAAGAACTTACCACTTACCTCCCTATAAAGGCAAGTTAAATCATCTATTTTTAACATAATAAGAGTTCTCAAAGGAACATCACAGAGAGTGAATGTGTGAAGATGAATTAGCTGTTATCTTTTTTGTGGGGTCTAGTGGTAAAGTGTTCTCACAACCAAAAAGGCCTTAAGAACCAAATAACACAGAAAGACTCATATACTTATAATGGTTTTCTTCATGAGAAGAAACTTATTTTAAAATTATATATTGTATGCAAAGATAAGATTCAAAAAAAGTATAAAAGGTGCTAGGGATAAAAAATGCTTGCTGAATATGGGTTTAGGCATGAAGCTGTGGGCATTTTGTTCTGTGACTGGAACAAACTCAAAGACCCCCTAGGAGATAAACCATCTGATGCCACCAACTTTACCCCCAAAAGGAAGTTCTTTTGGGAG
Organism: Callithrix jacchus; assembly: GCF_049354715.1. Taxonomy (NCBI): domain Eukaryota; kingdom Metazoa; phylum Chordata; class Mammalia; order Primates; family Cebidae; genus Callithrix; species Callithrix jacchus. Next base: position 98,063,532 of record NC_133503.1, on the reverse strand, counting down.
TAAACTTGGTGGCATCAGATGGTTTATCTCTGATAAGGGACCTTATCTATCTTGGTCACTGCCAGAATGCATGAGTTTTCTCAGCTTATTAAAGCAAAAGTCTCAAAATATTATTTCTGACTAATTCATGGATAGCTGCTATGTGACTCCTCCAAATGATCTCCTACTGCTCCAGCCCCTTCTTGGTACTAGATGCTTCAGAGAGGCATCACCTGGCAGAGAAGAGCACCTCCAGGATACTCTGAGCACCACTAGTGTCAGTTCTGACTATTACTCTAGGAACACTGGGTGTCAAGCATCCTGGCTGTCACACTGTACCCAGTGATCTCAATATTACCTGTGTACCCAGTGTTCTGAATGTCACCTTGCAACCAGTATCCTGGATATCACCCCTCTACCAAGTGATCTGGATATCACCCCTGCACCCAGTGATCTGGATATCATCCTATACTTAGTGATCTGGGTATCACCCCTGTCCCCAGTGTTCTGGATATCATATCTGCACCTAGAGTTCTAGATATTACCAGTGCATGGAACAGTGTCTGCCACATAGCAGCTGCTCAGCAAGTTTTTCTAAATAAATTGATGTATATATAATCTATTTACTTATTTTATATTTTTTACTTACACATTTTACAGAAGCATTACCTATTTGTTAGTTCAACCCTACACAATTGTGTTCAATAAAAACATATCTAGCCCATTAATTCTGCACTGTCATTATCCCTATTTCCAATGTCACAAATGAAGAAAACACTGAGTAAGCACCTATTATGTGGTGGAAACCCTGGGCCTTGAAAAGACCCTCCAGGAGTGAGCTGGAGATGTGTTATGTGCTTGGACTTCTTCCCAAGAGCACAAATCGCATAAATTCACAATTAGATGAGAAAAGGAGATGTGGAAGAAATCAAATGACTTGTAACTATGCTACTATTCTTCAGGCTCAACCTGACCTCTTTTTGGCTTTGGTGAGACGGTCTACTTTTTTGACCCTCTTTATGTCTAAAAGACAGAAAAATAGACACCAATTATAGGACAAATTGCAAAACCTTGAGGAGACTTCTGGATAGACATAGAATGCAAAACCAAAATAATTTGTACTCACTGCCTACCTGCTCTGTGCCTAGCACTGTACTAAGCCACACGCACACAGCATTTCAGGTAGTACCCACCACCATCCTATGAGCAAGTACTAGTCTTCACCCCATTTTACAGACAGGATAACTAAGTTGTGGAGATGCTAAATAATTTGTCTAATGGTACACAACTGATAATTGCCAAACACAAAACATAAATTCCTATCTACCTTATAAAGATGTAAATTTAGGAGAGTCAGCTTCTCTTGAATTGCAAATTTTATGCTAGAATATCCAATATTTAAACTAGAGCAGTCCTTGCACTTTTGTGGGCCAGTTGACTTTTTCTTTCATCTTATGCACACATTGGTATGGTAACACTCTCCAGGATTTTCCTTGCACCCTTTTTCATCATGCTCTTCTTCCCACTTCCCTCATCCAGAATGGTGTGGCTTCCGTAAGTGACTAAAATCCACCCTGGCAAAATGAGCGAGGGTGTGCCCTGCTAGGATTCAGACAGATCTGGATTGACTTCTTGACCCTCCTCACTTCATCCACCCAGCACCTTGCCTGCCCTGTCCCCTGCTGCCCTCGACTACTGTCTTATGTTGTTAGAAAGCTGTTGTCTGTCTATTGTGACTGTATACATACCTTGCCACTGAAGCTTGAGTCATAATCTATTCTATCTGTATCTCTGAAAATGATTTTTACTTCAACTCTCCCGAAGGACATATATTTCTCTCTTCTTTGGCTCTGATAATTTGTGCCCAAACTTCAGACTAATAATTCCCTAGATGAGCCTGCTCCTACCCTACTTGTGTCTTACTTTTACAAGCACTTTCCATTCTTATTAGGCTAATATTTGAAGACAGCATCAAGATATTCTATCTTTCCAGCCTATCCAAAATACCTAAAATTCTGTCGCATTTAAGAGTAAGTCAATACAAGCTATGTGCTATATATCTTTGTATTTTTCATAGTATCCAGCCCATCCTTCCACACTTAAAATGTACATGAATAAATTCATCAATAAATAAGGAATAGTTGGTTGTTTGATGAATAGCAAGAGAAGAACTGGCATAAGGGCATAGGTAAAGTAGAATATTATTTCACAGGTACCACTTGTACTTTTTTTTTTCCTACACAAGTGTTTAAGAAATATTTGTTCATTAAGATTATTAGCATTCGCCAGTAATTGATTTTAAGTCACTTATTTGGCTTATAATATTGTTAACTTAGTAGCTGCAATGTGTAAGACACCTACTGTATAGCAGCCAATATCCTGAATACTTTTACAATTTTTTGTTTTATAACACAACAAAAGTTAAAGGTCAGTGCTAGTATCCATTTTTTTGAGTAAAGACAGGATACAAAATTCAGGGACGTTATATAATTTGTGGAGGATCTCTTTAGAAATGAATAGGAACCATGGGTTTGACCCAAGTCACTGTAATTCCAAGTTTTGAATTTTTTTATTCTTTCTGCTATTTTTCACTACTTCATTTTAAAACTAGTCTTATAAAATATCCTTCTAAAATTCTTCAGGTTTTTTTTTTCAGGAAATAAGGAACTAGCACATTGTCTTTCATTAATGCATTACAGCACACTAGTTTGCAAGATCATCTAGCTGTTTCTTAGCAGAAAAAAAAAGAATGACCTTGAATAAATGGAACCCAGAGTCAGTATATTTTGATGTGAGAAATGGAAGTTGAAAAGATTCAAATTATAGGCATATTCCTAGATTAACAGGGAGGTAAGTTCATAGTTCAGGGCCTAAGTGACCAAGGAGTAAGATGAGGACACTAAATGCCCAGATGAGACAGTAACAGAAGATAAAAGAAGGAACTAATCAGACAATGGGGTAAGAGGATGATAGTGAGGGATGGGTGCTGAAAACATGCTTTCCCACTTCACAAATATTTTGATGAATAATTAATATTTGTAGGGGAAAAAAGGGAATTCCCAGCTCTACCTTCTCCCCATCTCTGGCTTTGATTGCAGGATGAGGAAATTACTACAGAAAACTAACAGAGTACATGCGGATAAATGAAGTAGAAGAAAATTCCACCCTGAAATAACAGCAGTTTTTAAAAGTTACCTAATGATGGACGACGGCATCTTAAATTCAAGTCAAATTACAGATACGCTTTAAAAACTAAAAGCATGCCACGCTGGAAATAGGGAATAAAGTGGAAGCAACCATCCTTATGCATCAAAATGCAAAATGACTTGGTGGCTGCTGGTACTTTTAGGTATCAGTCAATTTAATAGGCAAAAGTTTGTCATATTTGGCAGTTGGATGTAAAAGTTGACACCAAGCTATAGATAAATTCTTACTTCAGGTCCACAGATCACCGTAAGGAGCCATCTAAGCATGTCCAGTAGGTTGTTAACTGAAGTACCACAAAATGGGGTTTTTGGGCTCTCTCTCTCCACTTAAAAAATACACTTTTAATGTTGAACATTTCTGTCTCATGTTGTTAGAGAAGCTTAACATGCAATTTTATCTAATATGAACTTAGGAATGTGCCCCAAGGTTGCTTTCATGAAGAGGTTTTTCCGTTTTTACAGAAATCTTGCTCTTCTCTTTTATTGATTAGTGTCTTGAACTATGTCTATGCATTAATAAAAGTTCTTTTAATTGTAGGTAAAGGTAGCCACTCAAACCAGCTACAACCAGATGCACTCTGAGTAATACCGGCCCAATGCCTTCTGAATCTCTGACTATTTCTGTGTGCTTTGTGCTTATTTCCTTGTGCTATTGCTTCCTGTGGCCTCAACAGGGGCTTTTATTTCTAAGACTTCCCTCAGGCTACTGAGCTCTGCACAGAGGGAACTGGAAGTGCCTGAGAGTTTAAAACCCAGAGTAGCTTTAAAACAATGATGGATGTGAAAGACAATGAAAGTCCAGCTTTCTGGCCTCTGGTCAGGAGTGCTCTGATGGCAAAGCTATTGTCCATAGAATTCGCCTGAAATCACAACGTACTCTTCTCTCTGTAGTGATTCCGCTGCTTCCTTCATAAATTACTTGCCCATGAATCCTCATTGCAATTTCTAGGGATCCTGACCTAAAGACACCAGCGTGCGTGCGCACACAGACACACACACACACACACACAGGCTGGAGTCATTTTGGTATGGCTACTACAAGAGGCAGTGACAGAGAATCAGAGCACAACATGCCTTGGAAACTGGAACTACAAAACACTTGGGTCCTAGTGCTTCTCTTCCAACCATACACAATCCCTCCCTCTGCTCCTCTGCTAGGAAATATGACACATTAAATGGTAGCACATCTATCATTGTGGCATGGTTTTAAATATTTTTGTCCACAGGACACCACCACCCAACATTCCCTCACACATGCACATACACACAAAACATATAAACATAAAACAAATATTTTGTGAAATAATACTGGCTCTCCCTACCTGTGATGAACTATTTTCATTCTTTTCTGTTATAATTGAGTCTATTTTATTTTTTAAAATGCTAGCAGCCCTCAACTAAATTGATTTCAAGGCCCATTAATGGGTTATAACCAGCACCTTGGGCCATTAAGGGTTTGCATCTAAATGCTAATATTACCAGAAGAATTGCCCCAATAAGTCATTATCATCCACTGACACCTTGTTGTGCAGCAGCTCATTATTCATGCAACAAATATGTTTACAACATCTGCTCTATGCAGGACATTTTTGCTGTGAGCCAAAAGGATACACGCATAAGAAGGCACCAAACCTCACCTTTAAAAGCTCACTATCAGGAGCCATAGTTGCAAGCGACAGAAACCCATTTTGGCTGATTCATATAATATGAGATATATATGATATACAGTATATAGTGATCAATATGACTATATATATAGGTTTATAATTACAGAGATATAGATGTTGATGATAGAGAGATGATTGATAGGTAGGTGGATGGACGGATGGATGGATAGATAGATAGACAAACAGGGAGTCATTTTCCCAGGACTACCAAGAGAGGGAGAGAACAAGGTAAAGAGTTGCAAAGACATAGTCACATTCACTGGAGGTGAATTCATCTGGAGTCACACCCCAGAGGAGGAACTTTGCTACCTCTGCTGAGCCCTCCAGCACCCTAAGCCCACCCTGGACCCAGTCGCTATCACCGAATTCACGGCCATTGCTGCCTTGGAAAAGTCTATGTGGCAGCACAGTATCCTTCCCCAGTCCTAAATGGAGCACTCGATCACCACATCTCTGAAGCACCAGCTCCTGAATATAATCTGAAGTGATTGTACCTCCTGTTTAAACCTGAGCTATGGGCCTTTGCATGGTAACTAAGAGTTTAGACTCTGGGGTGAGATTCCTTGACTTCAAATCTTGGCTTTCCAATTACTTGCTGTATGATCATAAAAATGTTACTTTCTCTGTGCATCAGTTTCTTCAAGTGTATCAATTAGATAGTAGTTGTACCTACTTCACAGGGTCGTTTGAGGATTAAATGAGTTACTACTTGTCAAGTGCTTAGAAGCAACTGTTACGGGTTGAGACAAACATCAGAATGACTGGCCGCAAATCCATATGGGTCTGCAGCAACATCAATTCTTGCCTCCTCAGAAAAAAGAACTCGACTGAGGGGCAAGAGGCAGATAAATAGACTGAGGCAAGTTTCAGAGCAGGAGTGGAAGTTAATTAAAAAGCTTTAGAGCAGGAAAGAAAGGAAAGTATACTTGAAGAGACCCACGTGGGCAACCATGGAGGTGTAATGGGGCATTTGACCTTTTGACTTAGGGTTTTATATGTTGGCATACTTCTGGGGTCTTGTGTCCCTTTTCCCATGATTACTCCCTTAGGGTGGGCTTCCCACATGCGGGGTACCCTTGCATTTGGGAGGTGAGTGTGCGCAGTGTGGTTAAGAAGTCGTATGCATGCTTATCTGAGGTTTTCTTCCCGTTTCCAGTGGAATACTCCTGGAAGGTCACACTCCACCATTTTGTATCTTAGCGTGCATGCCTGAGCCTGAGATTTCATTGGAAGCTGATTACCAACTTTAAGTGTTTTTATCTGTTTGGAAAATTGCCTCTCTCTAGAGCCTGACATCAATGATTACTTTAGTGTGACAACTTTGGACCATCAGAAAATTGTGTCTCCCTAGTGCTGGCTGCCAATTCTCATTTTTACTTTTTTAAATTCCTTTATTTATTTTTAAATTTTACTTTAAGGTTTCAGGATACATGTGCAGAACTGGCAGATTTTCAGGTATACATATATCATGGTGGCTTGCTGCACCTATAAACCTATCATCTGGGTTTTAAGCCCTGCGTGCATTCACTATTTGTCCTAAATAAAACCTGACTAATTGCTGAGGTTTCACCCAAAGTTCTTGGTCTCATAGCCAAAGAAATCAAGGTTGCAGACATTCCAAAGGTGAGGTTAGAGCAGAAGTTTAATAAGTAAAAGGAAGAAAGCTCTCTGAAACAGAGAGGGGTCCCAGAAAGATGGGTTACCATTTTACAGTCAAATGCAAGGGTTTTTATAGACAAGCTGGTAGGGACAGGGGTGCTTCATTTATATAAGGCATGAATATCTGAATCCCCACACTATCCTTTCTAGTGCTCATGTGAGCTTCTTAGCCTGAGTTACTCCATGTTGCCTATCTCTTCCTATAGCACAAGTGTAAAAAAGGCTGGGGTTGGGGAGAGGGCAGAACACTACAAGGTGGATGTGCCTGGTTCAAGGTAGCTCTTCTAATTGGTACTGCTGCAGGCACTTCCCCTGTGTGAGCCTCCTTGTCTGATCATTGCCAAGAAGGGAGAGGGCTGTGGTTACTGGGGCCCACTGTATGCCTGTACGTCACACAGGAGGCCCCTTTCTGTGTTACATGTGTTAGAGCTTGCCTTCCTTATCTGTGTTTGCAGCCTGATCGCTCAGGCTGCTCTCTGCTGCAAGAGAAATGACCTTTTGGGCTGCTTTTTGTCATCAGAGAGGTTGCTTATTGTTAGAAGACAATTCTACAGAGGACCCTTGCCCTAACTATCTGCCTAGTTGATCTCTCTCTCTCTCTCTCCTCACCTCCTCAGACACCCCCCTCAGGAGTGGAGACCCTAAAAGTTGTTAGGGGGTTTGGGCAATGACTCATCTAGCTACTTACTGCTGGAGAGGGTCGTTGAGTGGGGAAATGGCAGCTAGGGTTCCTCCTGAGGTCGATCTAGAGGTCCTTGGGAACATGGAGTGTCCAGTTGTGTGTGTGTGGCTCTATTTGTAGTACTATTTGGAGTCTGATAGCTTCTAGGTGAGAAGAGATGAAGCTGGACAAACATGGTCCAAATATTAAAGCTAGTACAATTTTAATAGTGGGCTGATAAAGGGAGAAGCCATGATCACCAATTCAGCCATTTAGACCAAGAGCCTCATGACTGACAGTCAGTTTTGCATCTTAGAGACCCTATCAGCTAATTTGGGTGGCATCCCTTACTATACCTGATTAGATGACACAGAAACAGCATTTTTCCTCTAGAATGAGGTGTAGAAGATCACACTTTTCAGCAGTTAAGAGGTCTAGTCCTCTCCTCTTTTGTAGAGTGACTGATGCCAAGGAATCTATTTGTTTTGGTATAGTATCAGTGGTTCAGCCAATATCCTTTAAACTTTCTGTAAAATCTTTGGAGGAGTCTTCACAGTAGGACAGAGAGGCTGGTAGTCCTCCAACCCCTGTTCCTACACTTGCTGCAATTCCCCAGTGATAGGAGTTGGCTGTGTCCGCATTCAAATCTCAACTTGAATTGTATCTCCCGGAATTCCCATGTGTTACGGGAGGGACCCAGGGGGAGGTAACTGAATCATGGAGGCCGGTCTTTCTTGTGCCATTCTCGTGATAGTGAGTAAGTCTCACAAGATCTGATGGGTTTATCAGGGGTTTCTTTCCACTTTTGCTTCTTTCTCATTTTTCTCTTGCTGCCACCAGGTAAGAAGTACATTTTGCCCCCTGCCATGATTCTGAGGCCTCCCCAGCCATGTGGAACTGTAAGTCCAGTTAAACCTCTTTTTCTTCCCAGTCTCACGTATGTCTTTAATCAGCAGTGTGAAAACAGACTAACACAATTGGTAAGAAAAGGTCATCCCTACAACATTTCAAAACCTAATTTTGCAGGGATATTTCTTATCCATAGAAGGACCGTGGGAAGGAGAGTAGTCCAGGGTGGTGAGTCTCTTGAGACAGCTTTTTGAGGTGTCTTTTGATAACGTTGTCTGTTGTTTTCTACCTTTCCTGGGAACTGGAGTCTCCAGGCACAACGTAGATGATATCGTATGCCTAGTGCCTTTGAGATCCGCTGAGTGATAGCTGCTTTAAATGAAGAGCCATTGTCACTTTGGAGTTAATTATGGAGTCCAAAGCAGGGAATTATTTCATTGATTAATATTCTCACTACCTCAGAGGCCCTTTATGTTTGACATGGAAATGCTTCCACCCACTTAGTGAAGGTATCCACCCACACCAGGAGGTATTGAGTGCCCCTTGATTTTGGCATATGGGTAAAGTCTATTTACAGTCCTCCCCTGGATAACTTCCCATTCTCTAAGCTCGAGGGGGAAGAAGCCATCTGTTGAGGGGGGTGTTTTTAAGGCAGACTTCCCAAGCATTAACAACCTGCTTGACTGTTTTTAGTAGGTTCTCCTCTGAGAATAATCTTTGGACACATCAGTAAGTTTTATTCTTCCCTAGATGAAAAGTTTGGTGAAAAGTCTTAAGGACCTTCCACGGGTTGGAGGCTGGCAACTGGCGCTTGCCTCTGACTGCAACCATCCTGAGGGCTGGAAAGTGAATCTGCGAGAAGTGGCCCATGCTATTTCTGCAGAATACTGAGGCTTTATTTCCCTGATGGAGCCTTGCCAGATTAGAGGGGCTTCAAGCGTGTTGGTGCACTAAGGTTTTCATGCTGCTGACCTGGCTGCCTGGCTGGCTAACTTATTTCCCTCAACTATTTCATCTGTTCCTTTCTGATGCCCTTTATAATGGATTACTGCTATTTATTGTGGAAGGAAAACAGGATAACGGCCTGTTAATGTCCTGATGGTTTTCATGGGAGACCCATTAACAGTGAGAAAGGGTCTCTCCTTCCAAATGGTAGCATGAGCGTGGTGGATAAGAAAGACATATTTGGAGTTGGTATAAATGTTAGCTGTTTTACCTTTGCTTAATTCAAATGCCCTTGTGAGAGCTATCAGCTCAGCTAATTGGGCACTTGTGCCTAGTGTGAGAGATGCACTTTTAATGATACTATTCAGAATGACTACTGAATACCCTGCCTTACAGACTCCCTGCTCCACAGAGGAGGTCCTGTCCATCTATAAAGACAGTTCAGTCTGGATTTTCTAGGGGAGTTTCCCTGAGATTCTCCTGTGGCTGCATAGGTTTGTATTACAACTTGCTCACAATCACGTTCAGGTTCCCCAGTTTCCTCTGGAAGGAAAGTAGCTGAATTCAGGTGAGAGCAAGTTTTTGGTTGGGCTGCAAATCCCTCTATTAGTACAGCCTGGTATTTAAGGACGTAGCCATCTGTTAGCCAAAGGCCTCCTCTAGAGGACAGCAATCCTGCCACATTATGCTGAGTATAAACAATTAAGCTATTCTCCAGGGTATATTTGGTGGCTTCTGGCATCAGTAGGGCCACTGCTGCAACTGCCCAGAGGCAAGCTGGCCATCCTTTAGCCACCAGGTTCAGTTCCTTACTTAGATAATCCACTGGCTGTTGAGCTGGCCCCTAGGTCTGAGTTAAAACTCCCATGGCCCTTCCCTTTCTTTCTGACACAAAAAAGACTTAGTGCCTTCCCTATTGAAGGCTAAGGGCTGGTGCCTCCAACAGGGCTTGTTTTAACCGGTTAAAGATCCTTTTTGACTCCAGATCAAGGAATGAGTCTTGGCTGCCTGAGTTTCCTTTATTAACTGATATAAGGGACAGGCCATTTCTTCATTCCCAGTTATCCATAGCCTGCAAAATCCTGCAATGCCCCAAAATCCTCTTAGCTGCTTTAGGGTTTTAGGGAGGGTAAAGGAAGAAATGAGCTTAATTATTTCTTCTCCCAATGCTCTGGTTCCTTCAGATAACACTATACCCAGGTACTTCATTGAGATTTGGCAAAGTTGGGCCTTGGATTTTGAAACTTTATATCTCCTATTGGCTAAGAAATTGAGAAGGGCCTGAGTGCCTTCCTGAGAAGCTTTCTCAGTTGGGGCATAGAGAAGAATGTCATCTACATACTGTAGGACTTTAGCATGAAAATGAGAGAACTCAGAAAGGTCTTTAGATGGTGCCTGTCCATACAAGTGAAGGCTGTCCTGAAACCTTTGTGGCAACAGCGTCCAGGTTACTGGGCAGTCTGGCCAGAGAGATCTTCAAAGGCAAATCGATATTTTGAGTCAGGGTGTAGTGGTATGCAGAAAAGGGCATCCTTTAGGTCTAGCACTGTGAACCATTTAGTTCCCTCAGGTATTTGGGTTAGCAGAGTATGGGGATTAGGGACTACTGGATGAACTGAGACCATGGCCTCAATAATGAGGCAGAGGTCCTGAACTAGTCACCATTCCCCACTGGGTTTCTGCATCCCTAATATTGGGGTGTTGCAGGGGCTACTGCAGTGTTTGAGGAGGCCTTGATTCTTCAGATTACTAATAATGACCTCCAACCCTTTTCTAGCCTCTGACTTTAGGGGATATTTTCTTTGGTTAGGAAAAGAAGTAGGATTCTTAAGATGGATTTGGACCAGTATCACAGTTATAGCCTGACCAATTTTCCCCTGGCCTACCCACACATCTGGGTTAATATTGATTTTCACCATATTTCACAAACAGTCTATCCCTGGGCCATAAAGATGCTGGCTCCCAGGGGAGCTAAAATATCTCTATCTAATAGGGGACTTTCAGGCATGATTAAAAAGGCACATGTAAATAGTAGGTCCCCCCAGCTACAACTAAGGGGTTGAGAAAAATATAGGGTTATAACCTTTCCTGAGATGCCCTTCACTATCATGCTAGGGAAGAGGGGAGGCTGGGATTGGAGAAGAACAGAGAGACTGGCTCCAGTATCCCGAAGGAGTTCTACTCTCCTTCCTTCAATTTCCAGAATCACCCAGGGCTCCTGGGCAGTAATGTCAGTTTGGGCCACTGGAGATGAGGAAATGAGACCTGGGACCCATCAGTCCTGATGGACTATTTGTGAAACCAGTTCTGGACCCAGTGACCTACATCTCTGGGGGCAGTCTGATCTCTAGTCATCCCTGCCACAGACTGGACAGGGCTGAGGTGCCATCTTCTTACTGCATGGACAGTCCTTCTTAAAATGCCTTGGTTTGCTACATTTAGTGGCAATTAGTGGATCCTGAACTTTACAGGCCTTTAAAGCAGCCACCAGAACCTCTGTCCTGTGCTTCCTCCCATTTTCCTGGGCCTTCTCCTGATCCCTATTGTAAACACTGGGGTGGCCACCCTCAGGAGGTTCTCCAGAATACTATCTGGTCACATAGCCTGTTTCTGTAATTTTTTTCTAAGATCAGGGGCTGCCTGAATAATAAACTTGTACTTTTAGGATTAGCTGTCCTTTGACTGAGTCAGGAGACAGGGAAGTATGTTTTATTAAGACCTCTCTCAGCCTTACCATGAAAGCTGAGAGATTCTCATCTGGTCTCTGTTCTGTTGTGGATAGCTTACAGTAATTAAGAAGTTTGGCCCTAGTTTTTCATAGGCCATCCAATACGCACATTAAAAAGTGTTTCCTTTCCCATTCATCTGTGTGATCACTATGGTCCTAGCCATGGTTTTCAAGGGGGTATTGCCTCTCTCCCTGTTGGGAATGGTTATTCCATAATTTCCTCCCCTCCCTTATCTCCTCTCTTTCTTTTTGGCCTAGTGTAGGAAACATGTTCATCCTTGAATTTTTCTGCTGCCTGCAGAGTTGCCTGCCTCTCAGCAGCTGTTATGGTTTGGTTTAACATATCATAACATCTCTCCATGTGACGTTATATATCTGGGCTGGATTTGGAAAGCCTCTGTACCGGCTGGGGTCATCAGAGAACCTACCCAGGTCTCTTTTTATTTGTCTAAGGTCCTGCGATGAGAAGGGAACCTGAACCCTAGTGGCACATGTCCATTGGGCATTTCTTGCAGGAGTAAAAGCAAAACTGGGAAAGTGGGGAGTTTCAGAAGTGGTGAAACTAGAGGAGCCAATGGCACCGTTGGAGGAGGAAGCCCTGGATGGGGGGACAAGAGGAGCTGAGCTACTTAATAGTTGTCTCAGAGGATTCCCCAGGAATTTGTTTACTTAGCTTCGGGGAATCATTGCCCATGGGTCTGCCTGATATGACTGCTGAAGGAGCTGGACTGATCGTGCATCACTTGCAGAGATCTGGGATGTCCCACAGGGCAAGGAAATCCTGTACATAGGAGACCTTGGACCATCTGCCCTCCCATCTACAGAAAATACCTAATTGTTGGATAATATTAAAATCAACAATTCCCTTATAAGTTCAGGTTTGCCTGTTCCCAAGCTGGTAAGAAGATCCCAGCTTGTGCAAAAGAACATGAGCTGCTTTTTCTTCAGCATCTCGGGGTCCAAAGACTTCTAGTGCTTCAGAATGCACTCAAGAGGAATGCAGGCTGAAGATGGTTTGTTACCCATCTAGAAAGAGAGAGGGAAGGAAGGAAAGATGTCGCTTAGTCATCTCCCTCCTTTTGGAGTATCCCAGGTGGAGAGCAGGACAGTGGGGGTATCCCCTCAGTATCCTCCTTCCTTTGTTCCCTAGGCCCTGGCATCCATTAAAGGTGCCATCCATGGGTGTAAGCATGACTATTCCTGCCTGACCTACTTCTCTGAGTCCTCCACCCATGGACCTGGAGGAGTGAGTCAGGCAGGAATAGTCATGCTCACCTGTGTGAGACACTAGCCCTCTGCTGATAATTCCCCTTTGATTCCTTAAATCTGTGTGGCCGGCATATCTCCCCCATAGATGGATCTTGGGAGAGACTGTGTAAAATAGTTGCCTCTGGTCCAGACCCCTCGATGAGGGGAGTATTCTGAGTTGGGCCCTATATTCTGCTATTATGGCCTGAGCTAAAGTATTTATTCTTAGGCCATGGTTCTGACTGACTTCCAACCATAGAATCCCTTCTCTATTTAAATACCATTCTAGTCAGAGGCAGAATAGGTGTCTCAAAAGAACATAAGGGTCAAATTACTATCTTTCTGCTGATGAAGACAGTATTGAGGCCAAAATCTGAATTAGAAGGACCTGATTCTAATAGACAGAGTCTTCCCATTTACAGAGTGCATAAGACCTGATGTGGAGAGGCTCAATAAGGAGAATTGGGAAACTAGAGGTTTTGGCAAAGAGCCAACAAGGAACCTTGCAATACCCAGCTGTAGCTTTGTTTCCAAATGCTTATCAGACAAAGGGTTGAATGGGAGGTCTGAGGTGTGACAGGCTGTCCTCATAACATGCCTTCCAGTGGGAGAAAGTTATAGAAAGACTATCTAGCTCAACTGGGCAGTGTTGGCTCCTCACATGGGAAGATAAACAGCCTAAATGAAGAGGGCCACTCACTGGGAAGGAAATAGCCCCTTGTCCAACCCCAGGAAGTGTCAACATGGAGCGTTAAATGATCCCTTGGACCCGGATTATAAAATCCTCCTGTCTCTAAAAAGATACAAAAACAGCAATCTCTCCAGCTACATTCCCAGTTGCTAATGCACTTGCTAATCCTGCCTAACAAGTCTATTTCCCTGGGCTGTGTAAGAACTCCTCAGACACTGCATAGAGAGAGGGAAGAGGAGACATGGTAGCTGTGGAAAGGAAAGGAGGAAACCACAATAGGAAAAGCTTGGAGGTCCTGTTGCTGACACCCACCAGTCAGGCAGTCAAGGCCTGGGTTTATTCCATAAGCTCTCTGGAAACACCTGGCTGTGGCCCCTGAAAGAAACCTTCAGCTGCCTCAGGACCTCTTCCAGCCCCTTGTGATAACTGGGCTCTCCATGAAGGAAAATCTTTTCAGAGAAGAGCCAACATTCCCAACACCCTGAGGGCACTGGGGAATTATCTAGTCCTCCCCAGCAAGCCTATCACCTGTGTCTTTAGACCAGGAGCCATGCTTGTTGTGTTTCGATGGCCAACAAATGCCTGGTGTTTTTCCTGATTTGATAAAACTGAGGACCAGAGGCCTCCGAAATGAAAATAAAGAGTTGGGGTCTGCTCCCACTGACCCTTTTGATGAAATCCTGGACAAGACCCCAAACTGAAACCAGCCTCATTGTCTGAGGTGTCACCTGAAGTTCTTGGTCTCATGGCCAAGGAAATCAAGGACGCTGACACTCCCAAGATGAGGTTAGAGCAGAAGTTTAATAAGTGAAAGAAAGAAAGGTCTCTGAAGCAAGGAGAGGACCCAGAAAGATGGGGTGCCGTTTTACAGTGAAATGCAAGGGTTTTTATAGACAAGCTGGTGGGGACAGGGGTGCTTCATTTACATAAAGCACAAATTTCTGAATACCCACCCCACCCTATCTAGAGTGCATGTGGGCTTCTTAGCCTGAGTTACTCCATGCTGCTTATCTCTTCCTACAACACTCTAAGGTGGATGTGCCTAGTTCAAGGTAGCTCTTCCAACTGCTGCAGGCACTTCTCCTGTGTGAGCCTCCTTGTGTGAACATTTCCAAGAAGGGAGAGGGCTGTGGTTACCGGGGCCCATGGTAGGTCTGTACATCACACAGGAGGCCCCCTTCTGTGTTAGATGTGTTAGAGCTTGCCTTCCTTATCTGTGTTTGGTGAAAGAGAAATGACCTCTTGGGCTGCTTTTTGTCAGAACAGAGGCTGCTTTTTGTTAGAAAGGGATTCTACCAAGGAAACTTGCCCTAACTATCTGCCTAGTTGATTTTTCTCTCTCTCTCCTCTCACACTAATGCTCTCCCTTCCCTTGTGCCCCACCCCACACAGGCCCCATGTGTGTTGTTACCTTTCTTGTCTCCATGTGTTCTAACAATTAGCATTTTTAGATAGACAGTCTGATAACTGCCAAACTGTCACCTGATGGTCACCTGACATTCCTGGTGTGTGGTTGGGAGCCCTCTCCTACCCTGCTGATGCCTGACTAGCTACGTACTATAACATAATGGCTATTATTATGAGGAACTGAAGAAGGGAATATCTTGAGCTTTCAAATTTTATCATGAGAGATGAGCTCAGTATCCAATCAAGACTCAAAAATGGGAAAATTTCCAAACCACCTGATAATCCAAAAAAGAATGACGAATGTCCATTATCTAAGCTAGTGGAATGGTTGAAAGGATGGGTTGCATGATAGATTCTTGCCCTCTGAGAAAGGCACTTTGTGGAAATGGAACACCGTATGGAAGGAAAGGAAAATCTTAGGAGCCCAAACCCAGTGTGCCTAAGGGAAAGCTAAGCTTGAGAACTAAGTGATGTGAAAACTACCTTCCTTTTGTTCCCAGATAGCTGCAATTTCACATTGTGATTTTATCCTACATAAAAATATAGATTTACTGAGCACAAATGAAAGCACAATTCACTTTTCCCCTCCCTCCCTCTTTCACGTGTAAAATGTAGGTTCATAACCTCTAATCAAGGCCTCACAAGTATAACTACTCTCCCCACTTTTTTCCCTTTCTTCCTTTCCATCCTATTTTCTTATTTTTTAAATATTTAAGCCCTCAAAAGCTTCCTTCGGAAAGGCAGAGGCCACAGGTATTTCTGTAACTTGTGTTTCTTTTTCCCAGGTGCATCCTCAACCTTGATAAAACAAACTCCTAAATCAATTGAGCTCGAACTCACTCTCTTTTTGGATTACAACAGGATGTGAAAAGTTTGGACTGGAGAAGATTGGCAGCCAGAAATCTGTGTAAAGAAAATTTCAGGTACAAAGTGGAGAGAGGAGAGGCTATGATTGCTAAAGACCTTTCCACTTCACAGTTGCACCATGGACCAGGCCTGCTCCCCACCACCCTGAGATCACATGGCATTCTATAGCAGTAGACTTCAAGTATTTTTGCTCATATACCCCCTAAAAGAATTTTGCAAACTATTTACATCCCACAGACTTTTAAGTTAACATCTAGAATTTTTATCATAAACTTAAATAGTTGAAAATATGGTGATTTCTGGCACATAATAGAGATGCTTTAAATATATTTTCCTCAAAATCTTGAAGCTTCTGATTTAGTTTTTTAATTTTTAGAAATTGTCTTTCCTTATAAGGAAAATGACAAATAAGGTTCTCAGTTTCAAATTGAGGAAAGCAGACTTAATTTATGTCAGAAAAAAATCTGACTGTATTTGAATTGAAATGTATGTGTGAATCTGCAGCCTTGTGCCAACCATCTGATTTCTGAATTCAGTTTTAGAAGAGATAGAGAAGGCATGGAACTCAGCCATGAGTTTGAAGCCTGATGAAATAATGTGTTGCCCCCTCTAATATTTTTCTACTGGTGGCTCTCCTTGTTTTTCTCTCATACAATACTCCTTCATGAGCTGTGAAGTGTCAACTTTGCCGAGTAGCTTCACGGTTAAGTCCTGAGCAATGCACCATAGTCAAATTTAGGATAAGTGAAGTGGGAGGAAGTCAGCTGCAAAAGGGGAAATGGGAAGAGAGAGCCCATAGACCACAGACACATTTGTAGGTTGCCAATTTAGGAAAGAATACATTTAGAAGTATGGACGTTTATTCCTTAAAAAGATCTCAGCTTACATGCCCATTGGAAAATCTTCATATACCACCCCTTAGCATGTATGTCCCAGTTTAAAACAAACAAAAAAATCCTAGAGTAATATCTAACTCAGTAATATTTAAATTATTATATGTAGATTTTTCCATCAGGATGCATATAATAAATATACGATTTGTATGTAATGTTTTAGCCAATCAATACTAATATGGTGGAGTGGGTAACACTCCTCTCTATCCCTTCTATTACTAAAGAAAAGGATCACTTAGCAAATGGTGCTAATAGTTTAGATTACACATCTGATTCTACGGTCTTATGCTAGAAGCTTAACTTTTTACATGGCCCTAGAATGTCTTTAGTTCTAAATTCATCTTGGCAAAAAAATTCATTTAATTGTGATATGAATATTTTATAAACTGCTATCCTACTTAAAGTAAATATATAATTCAAGAAAAAGCAAAATTTAGGATACTAAGGAATTTTGCCAAAGTGTTTTAAAGAGGAGAGCCAATGAATTGGGAGTTAGTGAGTCCCCAGTTCTTTACCTACCACCAGAGGAAGCCTCAGGGCCTTTGGAGCCAATTCCAGCAAACCACTCCTGCAAAGGTCTGGCCTCAGGGCAAGGATCTTTCTGTGCCACATGCTCTAAGGAGCTTGTGCTGGCCACATATATTTAGATGTTTTTAAGGTAGGTTCCACAATGATCATCAAGTTGGTTTTAAACAGAAATCTTCCTTTCTTTCTCAAACATGTACATAATTGATACAGCATTTTATAAGAAATGAGAAATCCACACAGTACCCTTTATACATTTTCATGGCTGGCAAAATCTTTATGGAACTTCTGTGTTATTCGATTCGTCAAGGCAATTCCTGTTTGGCAAACCATGTTTTCCACCCTCAATCCTTTACTTGCTCTCTGAATGGTGAGAAACTGACACTCACAGATAGACTAAAAGCTAAATAAGTGATTAAGTGAATGACTGAATGAATGAATGTCTATTAAATGCAAAGTGTCTAGCCAAATTCCTTTGGACTAAGCAAGTTAGTCTTCCTCTCAAAAGGAGCAGATTATTCCTTTATTTCCTCTCCTTTCTATTCCCCTGAATTCGTCTTCAGGCAATTGTCCAATAATTCTAAAAACTTTGAAATGACTAAAACGGTAAAGCTGAGACATGACAGACTGCTGGAGAGCTAGACTTGGGGTCAGCAATGCTGAAATCACCATGACCTACTCTTAGGGCCTCAGGAGCCTGGAGAGGCAAGAACAACCAGGCCTACAATCCTCAATTGCCTGTCTTATGCAATACTCTGATTTAGCAAGAGCAGAGAGGATGGTAGAAGAGAAGAGGTGGAACAGAGAGGAGATAAGATATAAGGCAACCCAGTTAATTGATTATACAGCTAAGGATTTCTCTTTAAAGGTTAGGCTCCCGTAAGGATAAATTCCACTCCATCTGTTACTAACAACAAATGAGAAGAAAGTCCCACACTCAAAGATATAATGGTTTCCTTGAAAGTGGTGAATTCAGTTTAATTTCTAACCTTTCTCTTCTATCAACATTGGATATTGTTAAAAATACATTTTATGATTATGTTTTCTGAATTTTTACACCTTTTAACCAGAATGAGTTTAATGTCCAGTGCTACCAAACGGCTCCCCAAGACTTGGTCTTCTGTCTAAAGTGCAAGCTCTTACACTCTTCAAAGGGGATGATGTTGCCAGACCCATACACATGACTTTGTGACTAGAAGAAGGTCAAGAATTTATAGCTAGCTAGCTGTTAATTGCCAACCCAGTAGCAATTTCCCTCTTGCCTTGTAAAGGGAACTCGAATTTGTTTAAGTGTCCTTCAGTACAGGTGAGTTGACCTAGCTCAGGAATACATCTCTGGTCTGAGTAAGTCACTCACAGCAGTCCCCCTCCTCTTACCTGCTACTGGTTTTGTCATGAGCATGTGACACCCATCTGGCTAAAAAGGTAAGACAGAAGCCAGGTTAAGTCTTCTGGGAAAGATTTCCTTACTCAAAAATAATGTCAAAAGGAAGACACATTCCGCTTGTCCTGCTGGATGCTGTGAGGGTACATGATAGCTCATATCACTGTGCTTCTATGCAATCACTGTGCTTCTATGTGGGGAACGAGCCTCAGTATCCAGCCAAGACACTGAGCATAGCAGGGTAGAAGATAGAAGGAATTTGGATCCTTAACAGTGGCATTGAGATGCTGAATTAAATAATCCAGGCACTTCCCTAACTTGCCCCTTCTTCTTGTGCCCTTATTATTTAAACTTTCTGTGGTGTTTTTAAAATATGTTCACAATTATTTGATTCTCTTTCCTGTAAGAGATGAAACCTAATTCCCCTCCCTTGAGCATGGTTTAGTTAGATTTAGTGACTCACTACTTTTTTTTTTGAGACAGAGTCTCATTCCATCACCAGGTGCCAGGCTGGAGTGCAGTGGTGCGACCTCGGCTCACTGCAACCTCCGCCTCCTGGGTTCAAGCAATTCTCCTGCCTCAGCCTGCCGAGTAGCTGGGACTACAGATGCGTGCCACGACACCCAGCTAATTTTTTTGTATTTTTAGTAAAACAGTGTTTCACCATGTTGGCCAGGACGGTCTCAATCTCTTGACCTCGTGATCCACCCACCTGGGCCTCCCAAAGTTCTGGGATTACAGGCGTGAGCCACCGCGCCTGGCCAGTGACTCACTTCTAATTAGCAGAATAAAATAGAAGGGATGTTGTGCAACTGCAGAGCTAAGCCTTAAAAGCTCTGTGGCTTCCTCTTTACTTTCTCCTGGATTACTCAGAGCGGGTAAAGCTAGCTGTCATGTCATGAGGACACCCAAACAACCTAAGGAGAGGCCCACAAGGTGAGGAGCTGAGTTGGTCACCTGCCAGTTGATAGTAGTTGGGCCATACTGGAAGCAGACCTTCCAGCCTCAGTCAAGACTTAAGTCTCTGCCTGCATTCTGACCACAACCTCATAAGAGACTTAGAACAACCCAGCTAAGCCACTCCAGAATTTCTGACTTATAGGAACTGTGAGATAATATATATTTGTGTTTTTAACTCATTACATTTTGGGGACATTTGTTATGCAGAAGTAGATAACTAAAACAATTTCTAAGACTGGATTCTCTGACCTTTTCAGGCATAGCAATAGATAAAATGTTCTAAAAGATAGCATCCTAAAACCAGAGAATTACAGCTTCCTCCATGGGTCTTCTGGTTCATTCGTTCCTTTTTTTGAAAGACTGCAGAATGCTGTTTGAGATAAATAGATGTCTTTCCCATTAGGCCTTCCGGAAAAGGAGATGACAGTTGTTCCACGGCATTACTTTCACAGCCATCTGGTTATGATTAAACCAATTGCATCTCATTGTATCCTTAGAATAGTGTTTCACAAACTTTCTTACAGAAAAAGTATCCTGAATGATACTAACTGATATTCTACAAAAAGAGTTGTGGAGATACTGAGTTTTAAAATACACACATAGCATATTAAAGGCCATGGAGAAGGTTTTTTGCAAAAAAAGAAAGAAAGGAAGAGAGAGAAAAAAAGAAAGAAAGAGAAGAGGAGAAGAGAATCTGTTTAACTTTTGTGTAATGCAGAATTTCTTCAAGGCAGGGTGACTATAGAAGGTCCTCTCCATGCTCCTTTGTGCCAATAAAATTACCTATGAGAATTTCTTGGGGCATAAATGGAACACATGGAGACATGGGTGTGGATGAGAAAGAGCTCATCACAATATACACTGAATGGAATGTATTAACATGAATGATCAAAATAATCCAAAATACTATACTCAAAATAACATAGCCATCCTACAGTTATACAGTCACATTCATTATCTGAGTAATCCACAGCATCTAAGTTTAGACTTAGATCTTGAATCAGAAATAGTACAAGAATTATCAATGCGCAGTTAGTAGCAAAGTAGGAACCATGCATATTTATTCAAAAAGATCAGGACTTACCTCCAAATCCCCAGACATACAGATTAGTTTCTTGTTTTCAATTAAACAACACGTTTTTGCCCCCTCCTTTTAAAATGTTTAATACTGTAGGAAAATGTTTCATCTGAAACATTTGGTACAAAGAAAAAACTTAGAGATTTCTGAAATATTGCTATCTGGTATATTAGACCCTGAATTAGCATGCCTCTGCCAACTAACAGGTCACATAAATCACCTGTTATTCATTCTGCTGAGAAAGCCAAAGCCCTCTTGAATGGTAGTGGCTTGGCAACAGAATCCCTGGATTCTCTCATGGTAAGCCCCAAAGTCAAGTGAATGAAGCCCCACAGTCCTACAGTGAGTAGGAAGATCACTCACAGTAGTTGATTAGGACTTATCCTAACCAGACAAGGACCCATAAAGGAAGGTTCTGCCCGGGGGCTGGGCCATGTTAGGAATGCCCAGAATAAAAAAGATCCTTCAGTGAGGGAGCTCTGAGGAGGTAATAATTGCCTCTAACTCCTCCTAAGCATTATAACTTTGAAATAATTTTTTGACCCTTTTTTTCTGACTCTTAAAATCAAACTATATTACACGACCCCTGAAGACTTCCACAGAAATGTGATCTATGGAAATAAATGTGTGCAACTGGATATAAAGTAACCCCAATTTCTCCCTCCATGTCTATGGTTCTCTATCTTTGATTCCTGCTGTTTTCACACCCACGAAAGGAGGCTGCTTTTATAACTCTGGTTCAAGTGAGGACACAGATTCTTTTCCTTAGTCGGTAGTAGAAATGAGACATGCTGCCATTTAGGTATTTGGCATCTAAAGAGGGATCTCCCAAAGAAAATAAATGGAATACTATGGAATAATTTTTCAGTGGTCACATTATAGAAGATGGGATTCTAATGCTATAACAATTATACCTTGACCCTAATGGCAGGTACATCTGTTTGGACTCCTTTCCAGCTTCTTTCTTAGCTCACTGCCTACACCCCTTTACTGGGAGAGAGAGGAAGAACTGCCATCCACGCCAAGGACAGAATGACTATGTTTTTTCCTCACTCACACCCATCCCTCCCCAAACTTTCAAATTCCACTTTTTCTTTGAGAGATTTCTTCTCTACAGCTTTCCCCGATTTCCCATATCTAATTCATCAGCAAGTCTGAGAAGAGTATCACTGAATTCTAGAATTTCTACAAACTCATGGTACTTGAAGCATTCTTTTTGTTCTGCTTGGGGGAAGTCCACACTGTAGACTGCATTTATAAAGAGAACCCACAGCTACTAATCCAGAAGCAAGGAAGGACTTAGAGAGTGGCAGAAACCAGAAAGGGTCTGTAACCAAAACGCAGGCTCAGTTGCTCACCACCTGCAGAATTCAGCTCACAAGAGTGAGGTCAGGTATAAAGAAAGTGACTTTATTCCAAAGCTTCTCTTAGGGGAAGTGGTACAGCCTCTTGCCTTTAAAGGTACCATTTTGCTTTGGGGGAAGAAAGAAGAGGCTTTTAAAGAGGGACATGGCACAAACAGTATACAGAGGAGGGAACAAGCAGGTGCAGGGTCTACATGACTTGCTTTGATACCTTATCTACCAGGTGGTTGAGCTGGCACCATCATGGGCAGAGCTAGGCTGTAAGGTGACTGTTGTCTCCAGATACTCTCCAGGTGAGACAGAGTTCCATTGCAGGCATCTTTTGGGTTATAGATTGACTGTTGTCTCTTGGGGCAAGCTCCTGGTAGGAGAGAGTTCTGGCTCTGAGGCTTCTAAGTAAGCATATAGTTATATATAAGCATACAGTTATAGATAAACTTACCATATAGGGAGTGTCTGGTGAAGGGAAAGTAAAGGTTATAATTGCATTTCTAAAGAGCTAAGTAGGAAGCAGAAAATAGGGGAAGATGAAAGAGAAAAGAAGATGAAAAAATAGTAATTAAAATAACTCATTTTCTTTCTCTTAGAAAAAGAGAAATATTCAATTACAGGTCCACTGAGTGAAGCCACATAGAACATGAAAAGAAAAATAGGCTATGTTCCCTTTGTCCGTTTCCTCCCTGGAGTTAAACAGGAGCTGCTCAGAGAATTCTGCCTGACTCTCAGGAGGAATGTATGGCTGCAGTTACATGTGGGGAACCAGCTCACATTACCTGCTGTCTTAAGCAATTAGTTTCTCAGTACCCATTATCTGAGGCCCAATACAGGTTTATCCCAGTGGGAAGCTCTGCTAGCACAGGTGGCTGAGCAGCCTGGGGACAACAGGCCTGTTCTGGAAAGATGGAGAACCCCCTGGGAGAATAGGTAGCAACCTCCAGGTGAGGGAGGCTGTAATTCTAGCCAGACTTAACCTACACAAATTTGGAGAGCCCCAGAGCCAGATGCTGCTTTGCCTGTGGGAGTTACTGTCATGGAAGAACACATTCTAGATGCAGATTGGAAACATAGTGGGGTGGGTGGGGCAGGTGGGTAGGAGCAGTGTGGAAGCACCACCAGGGAAATAAATAGTACTTTTATAGGATTAAAAAAAGTTTTAGTAATTATCTTTCTAGATAAGAAATGTAGAGCACAGTATTTTTGAAGACTAACTGATCATTTCCCTCCAACATTTCCCCACTGTCTCCTTTGACACATTGCACTCAGAGCAGCCAAGCTGGGCTCCTGATCACACGGGAGGCAGATGACAATGGAAAGCAGGAAAAATGAACTACTGCAGCCAATTCCTGAGCACAGAGAGTGGCTGTTTACTGAATGTAGGCAGATAGGACCTTACACAATATCCCAGAGATCAACATACGCCAGTATGGCTTGGACTTATAGAGAGGACCAATGGACCTGAAGCGCCAGGAGCAAAGAAACAAGGAAATATGAGCTTTGAACAGCAGAGACCAGGGACTGAGGACTAGAGGGGAGGATGTATCCCTGCAGGGAGAGATGCTGCAGGACACAGAACAAATGAAGTACTACTCCCTTCCATACTGTGGCGCTTACTACACAAGTGCTTTGAAATTTAGCTATAACTCCAGGCAGAAGACCGAGATAAAGGCACCTTGATCAAGTTTCCACTTTTCCAATAAGTATAAAATAAAATTAAGTTTGAATATGGAGAAAAATAAGGGTATAACTGGTTTTGGATAAGATTATCCCTGTAACAATTACATTGAAATGAAGAGTAAAATTGTAATACTAATTCCTCTTTTAGAAATGTAAAATGCTCATCTTAGAGTAAATGAATACCATCTCCTCTCTGTCATTTGAATGGTATGCCCGGGCTTTAGTACCACACATGGATAGAAGGCTGTACTAGTTTGCTACAGCTGCCATAACAAAGGACTACAAACCAAATGGCTTTAAACAACAAAAATGTATTCTCCCATAGGTTTAGACGCTAGAAGTCCAAGACTGAGGTGTCAAGAGGGCCATGCTCTCTCTGAAGGCTCTAGGAGAGAATGCCTCTTTGCCTCTTCCTAGCTTGTTATGGCTGCTAAGATCCTCGGTGCCCCATGGCTTGTAGATGCGTCACTCCAATTTCTGCCTTTGTCTTTCTGTGGTGTTCTCCCCTGTGTCTGTCTTTGTTTCTGTGTGTGTGTGTGTGTGTGTGTGTGTGTGTGTGTGTGTGTGTGTCTTCCTCTTCTTATAAGGACATCAACCATATCAGATTAAGGGCATGATGTGGTTTGGCTCTGTGCACCCACCAAAGTCTCATCTTGAATTGTAATTCCCATAATCCTGTGTTAAGGGGGAGATCTGGTGGGAGGTGACTAGATTATGGTGGTGGTTTTCCCCATGCTGTTCTCATGATAATGAGTTCTCATGAGATCTGATGGTTTTACAAGTATGTGACAGTTTCTCCTTCACACACACTCTCTCTCCTGCTACTATGTAAGACGTGTCGTGCTTCCCCTTCACCTTCCACCGTAATTGGAAGTTTCCTGAGACCTAGCCAGCCATGTGGAACTGTGAATCAATTAAACCTCTTTCATTTATAAATTACCCAATTTCAGGGAGTATCTTATTACAGTGTAAGAATGGACTGATACAGGCCCATCCTATTCCTGTATGACTTCATCTTAAATATTTACATCTGCCACAACCCTATTTCCAGATAAATTCACATTCTGAGATTCTGAGGACATGTATTTTGGTGGAACAGCATTCAATCCCATACCGAGGTTGTTGTCACTCTGCCCACACAGTTGTCCCAAATGCATGACTACAATTCCCTTGATTCCCTACAGAAAGAACAGAGACCAAGTGGAAACTGGACAATTTCTTTTTACTAAAGATGCATAGAAAAGTAATTGTAATACAGCAAAGAAAATTACTTAGAACTCTACTAACCATGCTTATTTTCTAAGTGGACAGCTCTAGGCAATCTAGGTGTTTCTCTGACAAAAGTTGCTCTTTTCATGTGCAGGAACCGAATTATTCTCACCATGGAAGTGTTTTTGACTCTGTGACCTTGGACAGTAGGCTCTCCTAAGGCCCCCAGAGAAGTATTTCTCCTTTACTGTGGTCCAGCATCTACCTCCTTGACTTGTTTCCTGCCCTGTGATTAATTTCTTTACAATTGACCGTAGGAATGGCCACTCCCTTCAGGGGAACAGCACCTTTCACCTTCAGAGGAGAGGGATCTTACCTAATACTCCGTATCATAATTAGAGAAGAGTTTAAGAGTTAACCTTCAGTACATTCTCAGGTTTTCAGTTTTAGATAATGCCAAAAGCAAAAAGAGGACTTTACTGACAAAATGTAGCAGGTAAGTGTAACCTCCCAGAGTTCAGGGGTCATATCTGTCTTTCTCATTGGAGTAACTTCCAAGGTTAGTAGAATCCTATACAGAGTGTTCAAGCATGACTCACTAAATGGACAAATCTAAATTGAATTTTTCAAGCCTTTTGAATGCTTTTTAATGGTCTCTTTCCAAGTATGGGGTAAAGATTATTCCTGTTGTGTTTTCTAAATACTAATTTTCTATATATAACTCTCAATGCTTACCTCCTCTCTTCCCTGAAATTTGTAGCTATCTAATTGCATACAGAGAAAAGGAACATTAACATCATTCCTTCTGATAGAGCAACAAAGTTTGAACAGAAGCAATCCTGGTTCAAGTATAAAACAACCATATCTGTTACAAAAATAGAACCTTCAGTTAGAAAGGACCTATCTATTTTCCCCAAAGGAAGAATCTGCCTCAAATCCCCAACTCCTTTAAGCTCCTTTATAAGGTCCTTTTCCAGGCTTCTCTACTTCCCATCCTTGTACCAGTTCCTTCCCTCCTCCTGACCCACCAAGTAGCTCATCATTTGAGTGGGCAGCAGCCTGTCACTCACATAATCTCACAGGGTGCTGGACCCAACAGTCCGTGACTCCAATTTACCTGGTCACCTGATTCAAACTTAGATTGGTCAGAGCTGACCTCTGACTCATGCCTGCTTTTGACTTCTTAGTCCTTTCCAAATTCTCCTTGTGCTGCCTTTTGCACCCATTTCTGGCTGCTCTGTCTTTCTCTTGTAATCTAACCTCAGTGTTTGCCTCTCTGCCTTTTCACTCCATTCTGGCTCAGCTTTCACTAAGGGTTTCCTCTGACCCTGTGTCCATCCAGTTCTTCGAGGATTACCAGTGACCCTGGCTTTGGTCTACGAGTTCTCATAGTAGCACACTCTTCCTGGTAACGCTTACCCAGGGAACTAGACTTCTGCCCCTGCCGCATGCCTCTGGGGGCACTTCATTCTCTCACTCATAGTTTGCTTCTGTTAAACAAAGGGCTTCATAATCTGATTCTTACTTTCCTTTCGCAGTTATCTTCTCTCTCTAATAAAGCCATCAAATCAGATGGATCACCAAGTTACTGAACACTATTTAGATAAACATTTTATAAGCCCAAACTACCCAGATCTACAGTATGAGAAGTTATTGTCAATAATTGCATCTATTTTTATTTCACGATAAGAGTAGGCTCCTCAATTTAAAGTCAATCTTTGCATCCAGGCCAGTGAAATTTAAACTAAAATTTCAAGATTAATTTTCTCCTTGAGAAAAAGCAGCATGGTGAAATGGCTAATGGTATCAGAGTATGGACTCTGTAGGCAGATGACATGGCCTAGTTTGAGTTTTAAATTGGTCACTGACCATACGTGTGGCCTCTAGAACAAGTTACTGAACCTATGCCACATATTGGGACAATACTATTTCCAACCTCAAAGGCCTACTGTACGATTTAAATGCTTCCTACATGTAAAGTGCTTGGAACAGAACTTAGGGCATAAAAAGCTGGTGAATACTAGCTCCCACTATTATTACTCTTGCTCAACAGCTTACTATACTGCAGTCATCAGCTCAGAGATCATCCATGAATTCTAATGACACTCTCAACACTTTCGACAAAGAAGACAGACAATGACATCTTTATAACAAACACAAAGTAGTTTTCTTACCCGGACAAAAAGAATGTAACCCTGGCGTAGCAACCTGGATCAGTCCGTCGATCACTGGAGAAACTCTGCTCTTACTTAGTATCTTACTCATAACCTTTCTAGGACAGATTCACAGATAGATTTTGTTGTTGTTGTTAATCATGCCTAGAAACTACCCTCCCCCTTGTTCTTGGTCTTCCTTCATTTTCTACCCTCTCCCTGCAACTACTTTTATTCCTGGCAAATAGTCCATGAATCCTCACATCTTTCAGCATGGACACCCCCTGGCAAAGGAACCAAATTTCTTTACAAGACTCACTGTTTCTCATAGCAAACATATGACGTACAAAGTAGGCTCAAAGGGCTGAGATTCTGATTCTGTCTCCTCTGGAATGATGGCATAGGAAAACTACAAGCAGCTATCATTTCTGGCAGAGCCAGGACATCATAACCAAAGCATCATTTTCCCTTTTAAAGATATTTTAGAGCAATCAGCACTTTTTCCCCCAGACATTACAGTCCGGGAAATCCTCATTACTTGTGGATTCCATGGTAGTGAATTTGCCTACTCACTGAAATTTATTTGTGACCCTGAAATCAGTATTTGCAGCACTTCTGTGGTCATTAGTGGTCATTAGCACAGTGTGGCAAAAATTTCAAGTTGCCTCACGTGTGAGTTTGCAGCTGAGGTCAAACAAGGCAATATTCTACCTCTTTATTTCAGCTCTCTCACTGTAAAAGTGTCCTTTTGATAATCTATTGAGTACCATGTTATTTGTATTTTTGTGTTTTTTGTTGGTGAGTTTGATGTTTAAAATGGTCCCTAAATATAATGCAGAAACTCTATCTAGTGTTCCTTAGCACAAGAGGCCTGGGATGTGCCTTAGAGAAAATGGATAAGATTCATTCATGTTGTTGGCCATGAGTCCAAAGTTAATGAATCTATGACACATATTAAATAAGGTGTCTTTAAATAGAAACACATATAAGACAAGGTTATGTATTGATAGTTGATAAAAACACTATTATCAGGAGCTTACAGGAATCTATTTCTTCTGGGAGTAATCATTCAATGTTCAATTAACTTGGTGTTCACAGAAACTTTACCGATTTACAGTGAATAGGAAGAACCAACTGTACATCCAAATCTGAATTACTGCATTCAAAGAAAAATTACCGCTGCCAGCCACTCTATAAGAATAGCACAGTAAGTTGTCAAAACAAAACTCCTTCAAGGTAAATTTACTCCTTATGTAAAGGGAAACACTATGATAGCCTTTTGTGATAAATAAAGATGCCTAATATACCTTACCTGAAAGAAGGCTATGAAATACCAAAAACAAAATATAGCTTAAGGATTGCGATAAAAGATAAAATAAAACAAAAACAATTCTTGAAATACTGTTCCCTCTCTTATCCACCTCCTGATTATCAAAATGTGGTTCAGAAGACAACCAGGAAGTTGCCTTCTTCTCTCTGCTACCCCAAATTGCAGCAGGCATGAAGTTGTATTGGCAGGGAAATCAAAGTGCCTGTCTGTTCGTCTTCCATGTTCCAGGTTCATACAAACAGAATTCAGTAGACACTTCCCTCCAACTGGCAGAAACTTTGGAGAGAAGAGCTAAAGCAGGCATGGCTTTCTCTACCACATACCACCCATCACCCAACCACTCTGTCTTAGTGGAGAGGGTGTTACAATTACAGGTCTGGGCCCTGACTCTGAAGACAGAGAAGAGAGGCAGGTGACCTCATGCAAAGATTAGGAGTATCCAAGTCCACGCTGACTTCTGAAACCTAATGCAAAATTTGGAGTTGCCCAAGACCACTCTCACTTCTGGCCCCACTGCAAGTTTGAGTGTCCCTAAGCCAAACTGAGACCCCATAATTCACTAGAATGACTCAGAGGACACAACAAACCATTATACTTGTGGTTATAGTTTAGTACAGTGAAAAGATACAGATTGAAACTCAGCTAAAGGGAGAGGCACACAGGGCAAGGTCAAGAGATTTCTGGGTACGTGTATGTCATACAATGTCTTCAATAAGTCTTCAGTGAAATCCACAGGCACATTAGTGTTTTATAAAACACATTTCCCTTTCAGGCTATGGAACAAACCCTGATTATTGCTTTAAGGCTGTTGCTAGGAGATACCACAGAATAACTAATGGACCCCAGAAATCTTTGGGTTACCAAGAAATAAATGGACATCAAACTTTTCTTTCCCAAAGCAATTGTAAATAGGCATTCAATTGCAAAGGAAGAAATTGATGAAGATCATCTGGGAAATTATTAATCAGTTATATTTTCTGATTATTGAATTACTTTGTTTAATTTAGAGTATAACACCTGAGTGAAAGCCCAATATCTCACCTTTTTGTATTAGTTTGCTCAAACTGCCATTATGAAATACCACAGACTGAGTGGCTTACACAACAGAAATTTATATCTTATAGTTCTGGAGGCTACAATTCCAAGATCAAGATGTCAGCAGGACTGACTTCTTCTGAGGCGTCTCTCATTGGCTTGTAAATGGCTGTCGTCTCCACATCCTCATATGATCCTTCTTTCCTCTGTGCCTGCCTGTGTCCTCCTCTACACTTAGAAAAACACCAGTCATGATGGACTTGGTACCTTACTGACCTCTTACCAACTTCATTACCTCCTGTCTCCAAATACATTCTGAGGTTGGGGCTTAGGACTTTAACACATAAATTTTGGGGAGGACATCATTCTGCCCATAACACTTTTACAATTGATGAATGCAAGGCTGTTATTAATATTAGCATTCGAGACAGGCCATCTAGGAATGGTTTAATACTAAAAACTTCAGTGATTCTGGCCCAGAGCATGCCACATCTATCTTAAAACTAATTTAGAGGTTGACCTAACAGAGTCCTACCAAGGGAAGATAAATCTACATTCTGTTATCCTCTAAATAGAGTCTAACTTCTTGACAACTGTGTCTTCCTTCATGGACATGTCTACCTATTATATCAACACAATAATATACTCACTACTTCTTAGCTTGCATTTTTAATACCATGTGTAAACTTTGAATTAGATTTTTGGTAAATTCAGTAAACATTTTGTAGGATAGCAAAACTAATTCTTGTTTTGTTTTGCTTTTGTGGTAAGAATACTTGTCTCAAAGATCAGTTCTATGAGACATCATTTTATTACCATAAAAACAGTTATATTAACTTATCTCCACAAAAGATATTTTCTTATGGTAACCATCTTAGCAAACACTGTTTGCCAGGATTTAAATAGCAATTTGTTAATAAAATTTCAATCCTGATGCCTGCCATAAAATGTTTATATCATTTCATATTTTTATTGAGAATGACACCAAATAACACTAAAATAAAAATGATTCATATACTGAATTTTCTCAGTTAAAAAAACCTCATGAGAGTCGGCTTTCCATCTGAAAAGTGAAAGTCATGGTCACATGTGATGCAGTCATTGCTTCGGTTCCCTGGTGCAGCTTAAAAACAGTCCCTAAAATAGGCACTCTTGCTCTTCCTGGTGTCTTGCCTGCATCATACTAACTACATCTGCAAGACTGCAGGTGTCTTTTATTCATTGCAAAGCAGTTTGTGGTATCAAATAGCAGCAAGTGTGACTCAAGGCTGAAAATCAGGGACAGGGTACAAAATAATTGCAAAGAAATCTGAAATGATATAGAAGTTGATATTCTTGTTTAAAGACTTCTAAAGCACTAGTTTAAAAAAACAGCATTAGATAATGGTACTAAAAAAGGCTTGAAAACAGACTTCTATACTCCAGATGTGGTTAAAATATTTTAATATTATTACCCATATAATTAAGAGGCTGTACATGAAAGAGATGAAGAACATGGACTCAAGAGTCAGAATGCCTGAGGTCAAATCCTGTGTTCATCTCATAGAAGCAGTCAACATTAGGAAGTTACTGGAACTGTCCGTATCTCAGTTTCCTTGACTGTAAAATCTAAGACTAGTAATCATATTGTACAGCTGTTTTGAGACTGAATCAGTTAAAGCACTAAGAACAGTACTTGGCACTAGGCAGCACTCAACAAATGGGGTTAAAAGTACCATTCTCTCCCCTTTCTCTCCTTTGATTTCTGGTACACATGGGGCTCCATGTCATCTCTGCTGTCTCCTATATTCCTCTTTCCTTTTTTCCATTTTTGGCTTTCTAGGCAGCTCTGACAACTGGCTCCTCCTTTGTATCTCCACCCTGTCCTCTGGCATATTCAATATTATATGAATAAATATTATATGCCTGCTATTAATCATTCTTCCATATTAACAATAGCTAACATTTCCGAACATTCACTAGTGCTGGCTGTGCTGCCTTTTCTGAAGTACACTGAACTCCCTATACATCTTCTTGCCTGAATTCTCATGGGAACATACTGCCTTGATTTCCTTGCCTTCTCTGTCTTGCTCTTAAATGCTGTGCTTCTTTACCATTCCTTCCCCAGCCCTTTCTCACTCTGTACACATTCCCCGGCTGCTGAAGAACCCTTGTCATCAATCACCAACCAAATGATTACTCTTAAACCTGGATCTCTAGCTTTAACTTCTGCTCTGAACTCCAGAACTTTATATTACAGATGGGCACTGAAATCTCAACTTGGATGTCCCACGGCACCACCAAGCCAGTGCAGACAATCTGAATTCATTTTCATACCGAAGCTATGCCTCTTTTTGCATTTCTGTCTGGGGAAATACCCCTACCTCGGTGGGTTAAATGCTGTATTTGCAGTAGTAAACAGCAAAAGTGCAGGCTCTGCCCTCATGGAGCTTAGAGTCTAACTGGAGGATACAGCAGGGGAGACAAGTAAATAATTCATACTTAATTTTCTGTTTTGTGAACTGTTTCCTTGGATTTTTCCCATTAGTACTGTACAAAACTGACAAACTCTTGGTCATATTTTGCTGCATATATTCTATTCAGCAACTTATGTTTTTGGCATTCAAGAAAATTGTGACTTTTATGTGATCAAATCTAATGAGCTTTCGTTTTATGAGTTTTTCTATTACTTCAAAGCTTAGAAATGTTTCTTCTATCTGGAGAGCTAATGAATATTCAAATGCGTTCTCTAGTTTTTTTATTTATGTTTCATTCTATCCTACCTAGAATTTGTTTTGATGAGATATCAATGAAGTTTTATTTATGAAGATTTCCAAAAGTCTTCTTAGTATATTGGATGAGGTATACTTACACGACGTTCTCTTTTATTGCTGTAACATTTGAGACCATGAATTTTTGTTCTAAATTTAAATCTTCCCTCGTTGATTAGTACAATTGTTACATTTCTTCCTACTTTCTGAACTTTGACACATCTCTCCTGTACTTATTTTCTCATTCCTCTTTGTTCTTCCTCCATTTTTTTTTTCTTTTTTGAGACAAGGTCTTGCTCTGTCACCCAGGTTAGAATGCAGTGTACAATCTTGGAATACTGCAGCCTCAACCATCTGGGCTCAGGCAATCTTTTCACCTCAGACTCCAGAGAGCTGGGACCACAGGTATATGACACCATGCCTGAATAATTTTTGTATTTTTTGTAGAGATGACGTCTTGCTATGTTGTCCAGAGTGGTCTGAACTCCTGGGCTCAAGCAATCCATAACCTTGGCCTCCCAAAGTGCTGATATTACAGGCATGGGTCATCCTAACTAGCCTTCTTCTTTTTCCAATTGCATTTGTATCCCACAGCTAAATTCTTGAATATGCATTCTTAACTTGACTGCTTTTCTTGACTCAATTCTGGCCCACAAGACCAAAGATCACTTTGATGAGGACAACTTCCAGATTGATATTTTCAGCAATGATGTCTCTGATTTCTAAATCTGCTTCTTTGAGCCCCTACTCTAACTCAGCAAGAACATGACTTAACCTACAATCCCCTGTAGCCTTCACTTAGTTCATCCCCTCCTCATTTTTCTATCGATAATAAATTTTTGTTCCACTAGTGTTTTCATCATATGTGCCTAAAACCTCAGAATCATCTTCACCTCTCCTTGATCGCTCATATTTGATTAGTTAACAATTTCTACACATGCTTTTCTTAAGGACTATTATTATTTGAACCTGTCTCTACATCTCTAATTCTAACAGATTAATGTTCTAAAGTAATAACTCTTCCTTGAAGGTTTGGACAACACCCTAACCGCTCTTCATGTGCTGTCTTCATTCTTCAGTTCATTACACATTTGTTATCATCCAAATGTACAACTCTTATCATGCTATTTCCAAAATTTAAAAAAATTAGGGTATAAATGATAAAGTCTAACGCTTTTATCCTAGTTTTCAATTCTCCATATGATTTGACTGTATTTGTTGTAGTTTCTTATTAAGAACTTTTAAAGTAAGGAGAAAACAAAGAGAAGAAAGGATAAAAAGGAAAAAGGAAAAAAGAAATTGAAGAAGAGAGGAAAGTCACAGAGAAAACAGGGTTTGTTTTGTTAAATGTGACAGACTATAATCTCAAAATAAATTAGCCACAAAAATGAAATTGGTGACACAGAGAACTAGGAATGTAAGAACTGACTCTGGCTTTAGGATAGTTGGATCCAGGGTCTTAACATGATATCATTAGGACACTATGTCTCTATTTCACAGCCCTTCACAGCCCTGTTTTCCTTAGTATCAGCTTCATTCTTAATCAGAGCCTATGCAAAAAAGAAGGAAAAGATGATCACCAATTTAGCAAGCTCATTTAGATAGCATCAGCAATTTTCTGACATTAACTCTAGATTGGCTCACCTTGGATCTTGGGCCCAACCCTAACCAATCACTGTGACCAAGGACAAGTTGTAAACACAGTAAGCAGACCCAGAAGACATCACCATTCCTGGAGCTAGGGAGTCATATAAGCTCTACCCGAAACAAATGGACTACGAATGGAAAAGAGGATACTCTCCAAAGAAATGTTGATAACACACATACACACACACTTGTGTAAGAAAATAAATTTGAGCAGGATAATCTAATAATGTGGGGTTGCCAATTCTGCTAATCATCCATTGGTGAGATTTTTGTCAAGTTAACTCAATTTTATTTTTGCTTTAGTTTCTTTTTCAAAAAAAAAAAATGGGCATAGAATTTATGCCACCAGCTGCTCCCAAAAAACAAGATCCTCAAATGAACCTTAACAAAGTACTGCCAACATCACAAATGGCAAATGTTTGGAGTTAAGTGTGGGCCCTACACTGAAGTTCTTCACAATGCTAATCTATACACGGATGAAGATTTTTATTTTAAAGCACTTCCATGTTAAATCTTGTTTTATCTGAATAACAAAACGACAAAATACAAAGTTTTTCATTTTATGTATGATGCATTTGTTTCTCAGGCCACAGTAAAAGAATCCCCTGAAAACTCCTCAGTTGTTACATGGGATTGGTCATTTTCCCCGCTCTTACTCTCTCATTCTTTCTAGTAAAGTCACATGTGGAGAAAGCACTGGGAGATCCCTCAGTACAGCCTCTATCAGGGCCCCTTTCTAAGAGGCTGACACCTGCGTAAAGGGCATTGAGTCTCCTCTTTGCTCTTCTTCCCTAACAGAAATTAAATTCCTGTCGGCCCCAGGCTCACCCCTTCCCCAAGAGCAGCCACATTTTCCTCCAAAATTATCTCTGCTTCTTCCAGTTTTGTAGTCAACCAATTGGGAAACCAAAACCAGCCAACCAAGAAACAGTAATTCTTAAAAGTAATAAAAATAAGAATATACTAGTGTCCTCACTACTATTCCAATGTTTTTCCACAGTATAATTTAGTTAATGAGTTCTACCTCTCCTACGACAATGGCTATTTGTAAGATTCTGAATCGCAGTTTATATTTTTTATGTTCTTAATGAAAATAACTTTGACATTTTAAAAGGTATAAATTCAAAGAGATAATGTATAAACATAGAAGTCCCTATTTTTGTATCCACTCCTCCGCAATATCTCATAGCTGTCTACACGCAGTAGCTACTTAAAAATGCTTTCTTAAGGTTAAGTAAAACATTGTCTTTGGAGAACTTACATACTAAACTTGCTAGAGAAAAACCTTTGTGATTCAGATTTTATTAATTCAGATTCAATGCTCTCTCAATTAAGAACTGAACTAAATTATCTATCAGTACTATTAATAAGAAATGTGACATAATAAATAGGTAATAGTCAATTCCATCATATAAGGAGAGAGGGTATTTATTGACTTTTAAAAAGAGGTTTTTTTTACATTTACATATAAATTATATAATGCAAGTATAGTTGATATTATTTTTGCAGGGTTTATTGGAAGTACAAGGAATTATGCTAATGCTGCCTTAAATTATTTTATTAAATTATCACAACAAACCTATAAGGTAATGTAATCTGTTATTTACAGATACAAAAACTAAATTACAGAGAGAAATCATCTAATTGGTATCTACAGAGGTTCAAATGCCTATAAACATTAGCCTTTTAATCAATACTATACTCTTCCTCCTTCTCAGAGGTGGGTGCTCTTCAAAATGGCACATGAATGCAGTGATTTTAAATTATTGTTATACATAAAGTAGGACATCTTCACAAACAATATTAAGTAGCATATTTACTTATCCTGTATATTACACAGTAATTAAATATATTCCTCCTTGAATTCTTACAAATGTCTGCTTCTGAGTTACTGAGACTCCTACACTTCTCTGCCCCATTTCCTACCAGTTAGCGTGTTCACGTGCTATATTCCATTCCTATAAACCTCATGCCTATTACTCATAATTTCTAATCCAAGCATTGCTGCCACCTTGGTTTTCAAGAACCATATTAAATTCTTTGAATATCAATGTTATATTCGTTAGAAAATTCACTTGTTAGTCCCAAATTTTGAGTAATAAAATAATAAATTGCTGTTGAAAGAGGTGGGAAACTAATCTTCCTGGTAAATCCAGAAATATTTAATTTCCCACAAAAGCCTCATTCTAATAATTTCATCTTTCTATAATGCTATTTCCCTGGTGGAAAGATCGAGTCAATGTGTTCCACATTTTTGGACAACTTTGTATTTTGGATCAGAAATGTATGGCAGCGAACAGCTGTTGAGAAAATAGAATGCAGTGTGCTGGATAAATGCTGGCCAAGTCTGACTAAAGTGAATTCCCACTATTTTAGAAAAACAACATGCAAACTTTATGCCTCATGTCTTCATTATAGCTCAACTCTGGCCTATGGCATACATATGAGACAAACACTTTGGCAGTATTTGGTTTTATATCAACTATCTACAGACTAGAATCTATCCTGAATATTTCAATTCTATTGAGTTCAAAAATCTTATGTACCTAGTAGAGACAAAAACAAGGGCCCCTCCCAGACAACTGTGCCTAACGGCCATGCAAAAGTGAGTCGGTTGTCCAAGACATGCCTTTATGGAAAAAATTTCTAAACACCAGAACAAATCCAACACTTCTCTCTCCTGCCATATCAGTCTGTCACCTTTCTCAAGCATGGAACAGCTCACTGTAAGTAGATGAAATGTTCCCAGCTGTGTCTGACTCATATCATGACTATGAGTCTTTTCAGTGTGGGAAAAATATGAACTTAATCAATTCCCCATGCATAAGGCACTTCCAATTTTTCTCATCCTCTCTAGAGAATAAGAAAGTCACCTAACTTGGAGACTTGGTGACCAAAACTCATCCAGCTAAGATAAGTAACAAAGAACAATATTGCTGATTAATCTCTTCTTGGATGTAGAAAAGAAAACACAAGGAAAAACAATGAAACCATGGAACCTGAACAAGAAAACTAAAGTCATAGTAAAATAACTAAAAACAAAAGAGAAACAAAATGAAATTCTGGAAACCTTTTCTTTCCTCAACCAGCAATTTCCCATAGCAATCTATTCCCATCACAAATACTAATGCTGCTGACCAACCAAGGCAATTAAAGCATGTTTACTGTCCAGCACAAATGTTCTCATGTTAAATATGCTATAAAATGGGCTGAAAGATGGAACACATTGAATGAGACAGAGTTGAGGTGATTGTAACTTGTATCAACAATGGATCGAAAACTGCAGTCCTGTGCATAGGCAAAGATATTCAAAATTTAAAACCCTAGGGACTTTCTTAAGTAAAAAAACAAAAGTTTATTATGGGAAATGACTTTCCTTATACATAATGAAAACCCCATCAAATGATTTTTTTAATTTGCTGTTCAATGACATTTATTCACATATATACATATTTATATATACATATTAGAGTTCTGTGATGCCTGTTTAGAATGTGCAGGTTTGTTACATAGGTATACACATGCCATGGTGGTTTGCTGCAGCCATCGACCCATCATCTAGATTGGCCTGGTGTGTGATATTCCCCCCCTCCTTGTGTCCATGTGTTCTCATTGTTCAACTCCCACTTATGAGTGAGAACATGGGGTACTTGGTTTTCTGTTCCTGTGTTAGTTTGCTGAGAATGATGGCTTCCAGCTTCATTCATGTCCCTGGAAAGGACATGAACTCATTCTTTTTTATGGCTGCATAATATTCCATGGTGTATGTGTGCCACATTTTCTTTACCCAGTCTCACTGATGGGCATTTGTGTTGGTTCCAAGTCTTTGCTATTATAAATAGTGCTGCAATAAACATACATATGCATGTGTCTTTATAGTAGAATGATTTATAATCCTTGGGTATATACCTGGTAATGGGATTGTGGGTTCAAATGGCATTTCTAGTTCTAGATCCTTGAGGAATAGCTACACTGTTTTCCACAAGGGTTGAATTAATAAGAGTTCCTATTTCTCCATATCCTCTCCAGCATCTGTTGTTTTCTGACTTTGTCATAATCACCATTCTAACTGGCATGTGATGGTATCTCATTGTGGTTTTGATTTGCATTTCTCTAATGACCAGTGACAGACATAGACCAATGGAACAGAACAGAGACCTCAAAAATAACACCACACATCTACAACCATCTGATTTTCAACAAACCTGACAAAAACAAGCAATGGGAAAAGGATTCCTTACTTAATAAATGGTGCTGGGAAAATGGGGCTAGCCATATGCAGAAAACTGAAACTGGACCCCTTCCTTATACCCACAGCAAAAGAAACTGTGATCAGAGTGAACAGGCAACCTACAGAATGGGAGAAAAGCTGTGTGACTTACTCATCTGACAAAGGTCTAATATCCAGAGTCTATAGGAACTTAAACAAATTTACAAGAAAAAATAAACCAACCCCATCAAAAAGTGGGTGAAGGATATAAACAGACAGTTCTCAAAAGAAGACATTTATGCAGCCAACAAACAAATGAACAAAAGCTCATCATCAATCTAGGGACTTTTAAATAATAAAACATTTGAAACATACAAAAAAGTCTAGGACATAGTATAATCGGTACTCATTTACTCACCATTTGTGTATGCTCCCTGAGCTTAAGAACTAAAACCTTCAAAGTGCAATTGACATCTCCTATTTGCCCTTCCTTGAAAGTACCATCCACTCTCTGCCATAAGTTAGCACTATCCTGAATTTGGTGTTTGTCTTTCCCACAGGTATCTTTATACTTTTACTACATATGAAAATATCTCGATAATATATATAATTGTTTTATATACTCTAACACTTAAATTGTATCATACTGTATGCCTTCTTCTTGCTCTTTTACTCAATACTGTGTTTGTTACATTTATCTATAGTAATATAGAGGGCTCCTGTTTATTCATTTATTCTGCTGTAGCATCACATTGCACATATATATAACAACTCATTTATCCATTCTTCTAATGATAGATGGACACTTAGGTTGTTTCTAGTTTTTTCTACTACCAACAATGGTGTTATGAACATTCTTACAGATTTCTATTTGTGTAGATGATTTGGTCTTTTTTTTTTAGAACAGAGGTAAACAAACAATGCCGGTAGCCTACATATGGCCCACCATCTTTTTTTGTAAATAAAGTTTTATTAGAACATAGCCATGGTCATATTGTTTATGGCTACTTTCATACTACAATGGCAGAGTTGAGAAGTTGTGACAGAGAATGTATGGCTCACAAAACTGAAAATTTTTATTATCTGATCTTTCACAGAAAAAGTTTGTCAACTTCTACTTTAGGGTATAAACTTAGCAATGACATGGATGAATTGAAGGCTCTGTGAGTATTCAATTTTACCAAATGTTTCTAAATACTCTCCAAAGTAATGTACCGACTTACGTTCTTCTCAGTAATATATAAATATCTTCATTCTCCTTGTTCCTCATGCTCACCAGAATTTAAGATCTCAAAAGTTTTAAAATTGCATCCATTTATTCATGGTTTTTGTTTTAAATATTCTAGAGTTGTTATAATGGCTTATATCCCTATTTGTGAGGTATGCCATATGTTGTGGGGTAATACTAGAAATAATAGAGTTCTAATACTAGAAATAATAGAAATTCTATAATTTCTAGAGCAATTATAGAACTCTGTGCCAAGATCAGGCTAAGGCACAAAAGTGGGTATCTCCCCACTTGATTTCACTTAGAGCTCCTCCTTTCCAAACCCTATATCCTGTTCTCTTCCATAATACCCCTGTCCTGGTCAACTATCACTCATGATCTCTGTGACTGTATTATGTGAACAAAGTTTTTCTACGGTGCTTAATTGGCTACCTGCCAATAGACAGCCTTCTACTCACTCCCTTTCCAGACAAATCATACAACTAAGTGTTTTCCCAGAAGCCTTTGTCAAGTGGAGAAAAGAAATAAGAGGAAAGAAGGTCTGCCTTTTTCAATATGGGACACCTGGTCTCCACTTTACATCATCTAAGAGCAGTCTCCACCACCTATACCTAAGACTAGCCAGTTAGACAAGAATGAGAATAAAGTAAAAGAAATAAGGATTTGTCTGTGCCTTTGGATGCTCCCAGGGCAATGTTCTCTGTCAAGATACATCTGGAATTATTTGGTTTTCATCATGCTCTTTGATGGAAAGAAATCAGCTTTTCAATATAGTTCTGGAAGTTCTAGCCAGAGCAATCAGGCAAGAAAAAGAAATAAAGGGTATTCAAATAGGAAAGGTGGAAGCCAAATTGTCTCTATTTGCAGACGACATGATAGTATACCTAGAAGACCCCATCACCTCAGCCCAAAAACTCCTGAAACTGATAAGCAACTTCAGCAAAGTCTCAGGATATAAAATCAATGTGCAAAAATCACAAGCATTTGTCTACACCAATAGCAGACTTAAAGAAAGCCAAATCAAGAACGAACTGCCATTCACAATTGCTACAAAAAGAATAAAATACCTTGGAATACAACTCACAAGGAACGTAAGGGACCTCTTCAAGGAGAACTACAAACCACTGCTCAACGAAATCAGAGAGGACACAAACAGATGGAGAAACATTCCATGTTCATGGTTAGGAAGAATTAATATCGTGAAAATGGCTATACTTCCCAAAGTAATTTACAGAATCAATGCTATCCCCATCAAGCTACCATTGACTTTCTTCACAGAACTGGAAAAAACCACATGAACTTCATATGGAACCAAAAGAGAGCCCGCATAGCCAAGTCAATTCTAAGCAAAAAGAACACAGCGGGGGGCATCACACTACCGGATTTCAAACTATACTACAAGGCTACAGTAATCAAAACAGCATGGTACTGGTACCAAAACAGAGATATAGACCAATGGAACAAAACAGAGGCATCAGAGGCAACACAACATATCTACAACCATACAATCTTTGATAAACCTGACAAAAACAAGCAATGGGGAAAGGATTCCCTGTTTAACAAATGGTGTTGGGAAAACTGGCTAGCCATGTGCAGAAAGCAGAAACTGGACCCCTTCCTGACACCTTACACTAAAATTAACTCCAGATGGATTAAAGATTTAAACATAAGACCTGGCACCATAAAAACCCTAGGAAATCTAGGCAAAACTATCCAGGACATAGGAGTAGGCAAGGACTTCATGAACAAAACACCAAAAGCATTGGCAACAAAAGCCAAAATAGACAAATGGGACCTAATCAAACTCCACAGCTTCTGCACGGCAAAAGAAACAGTCACTAGAGTGGATCGGCAACCAACAGAATGGGAAAAAATTTTTGCAGTTTACCCATCTGACAAAGGGCTGATATCCAGAATTTACAAAGAACTCAAACGGATTTACAGGAAAAAAACAAACAAACCCATTCAAAAGTGGGCAAAGGATATGAACAGACACTTTATGAAAGAAGACATATATGAGGCCAACCATCATATGAAAAAATGCTCATCGTCACTGGTCATCAGAGAGATGCAAATCAAAACCACATTGAGATACCATCTCATGCCAGTTAGAATGGTGATCATTAAAAAATCTGGAGACAACAGATGCTGGAGAGGATGTGGAGAAAAAGGAACACTTTTACACTGTTGGTGGGAGTATAAATTAGTTCAACCATTGTGGAAGACAGTGTGGCGATTCCTCAAGGCCTTAGAAATAGAAATTCCATTTGACCCAGCAATCCCATTACTGGGTATATATCCAAAAGACTATAAATCGTTCTACTATAAGGACACATGTACACGAATGTTCATTTCAGCACTGTTTACAATAGCAAAGACCTGGAATCAACCCAAATGCCCATTGATAATAGACTGGATTGGAAAAATGTGGCACATATACACCATGGAATATTATGCAGCAATCAGAAATGATGAGTTTGTGTCGTTTGTAGGGACATGGATGAATCTGGAGAACGTCATCCTCAGCAAACTGACACAAGAACAGAAAATGAAACACCGCATATTCTCACTCATAGGTGGGTGATGAAAAATGAGAACACATGGACACAGAAAGGGGAGTACTAAACACTGGGGTCTATTGGGGGGAAAAGGGGAGGGCCAGTGGGAGGGGGAGGTGGGGAGGGATAGCCTGGGGAGAAATGCCAAATGTGGGTGAAGGGGAGAAGGAAAGAAAAGCACACTGCCATGTGTGTTCCTACGCAACTGTCTTACATGCTCTGCTCATGTACCCCAAAACCTAAAATCCAATAAAAAATTAAAAAAAAAAAAGAAATCAGCTTTTTCTTTCTTCTTTATCTAGTACCGGAATAACAGGTGTTGATTGACAGCCTAGGTCATTATTATTTATTTATTTGGCTATGGTAAGAGCAGTTCTCTTCCTTGTGGATATTTCTATAACTTGGACAAGTAGACAAGACAAGGCCGTAGCTGGAGATAGCCATGGGACAAAGAGTGAAAAAACCTCCTGTGTGGCAGTTATTGAAACATACCTAGAACACTGAAATCTCAGTTCGTGGCTCTGTTTTACAGTAAAGCTGCTGACCTAAGTAAATTTAAGGTGTGGGGAACAGGATGAGAGAGAAGAGGGGAAAATTGGTTGAAAGAAAAAAGAAAGAAAGAAATTCTGAAGGAAGACAGTAGCAACATGAGAGAAACTTGAAGAAGAGGGCCACTTTGGTATCTATTAATGAACAGCCTAATTCTGGCTGACAGGTGCATGTGATAAGACTTAGAGGACATGAGGCAGGGACTTCCCACCTTGCAGGGTGATTGATTTAGGAAGACATAAGCTCAAGGCCCTGTCAAGCACACACTCCCCAGACAGGCAATGCATACATAAGTTGGTGCTGTGTGCTGAGTGGCCACTGCAAATACCTTGG
This sequence comes from Callithrix jacchus, assembly GCF_049354715.1. NCBI lineage: Eukaryota > Metazoa > Chordata > Mammalia > Primates > Cebidae > Callithrix > Callithrix jacchus. The sequence goes on along the minus strand of NC_133503.1, from coordinate 98,020,745 downwards.
GGCTGATTCAACAAGTTTCCTTTTGAACACTGTGCATGGGTATAGAACCCTCTGAAGCCATAACTTTTTTTCCCAAAGACTTCTCCTGTATCACTGGCAACCTCCTCCTCTACTATCTTTGTTCTATGAGATTAGTCATCTACCAAAAATTTCTTTCCAACTTTATCTGAACATTCTTTCATTCTTCAGGGAACATGAATTTAAGTAATATTTATTTCAGGCCAACTCCATAAGTTTAAGCAGTGAGAATATGAAAAATTTTAAAAAGATATGGTTCCTCCCCTCAAAAACCTCACACACTTAAGTTACATTATGGAATGGAAAGAATGAGAATAGGAACCAAGTGTTCAGGAAGAATAGAAGAGGGAACAACGAACTCTGATTGGGAAAGTGGAGAAAAATTTGTTAGAAAGTAATATTTAAGTTGTGTGTTGAAAAATAACAGTGAAAGGGGAGAATAATAATCTCAGTTGAAGGACCAATGTATACAAAGAAAGGCACAACAATATGGAAATATGTAATATATTTAGGGAAACGTATTGAAAGAATTACCCCTGGGGATGATACATCTCAGCGTCATATTCTCAAAATATCACCATGTGTACCTGAGGAAGTATCAGCATGTTTAGCATGGAGCGGGGCCAGAGAGTGAGGTATATGCCTGCTAAGGAATTGTTACTTTCTAGGGCTCTGCAAATTTCACTAACTTGAAGTTAATTCAAGTGAATTGACGTTTATCTTTCAGCTAAGTACATGATTAAATCTCTGATTCTATATGTGTGTGTCTGTGTATTATATACATATATATATCTCCAAGATGAAAAAACATAGGCTGAACAGTGACACATTTGATGTCATGTGATCATCTTCAGATAATAAAAGAACTATGAGGTGAAAGAGGAATTTTGTATTTTATGCCCATATCCAGAGGAAGAGCTGGAATCAATACATTAAAATTATAGGGAAGCAGATTACTGCTTCAGGTTAGAAAAAAAGAGAAATTTTAGGCAATGGCTAATAATTATGTTAATATTAAAAAGAAATGCTTTACTGAACACATGTTCTTGGTTTGGCAGAAGTTGTCAGTGTTATCATTGGTTTTACTAGTGATATGTTTCGGTTCAATTTTTTTTCTAACCTCCAAAAATTGTCAAAGATTGGTATTTTTTTAAAAGTCCAAACATGCATTTTACTCTCACTGAAATAACTTGCACTAACAAATGATAACTTCTCTCTACTTCAAAGTGCCTATTGTTAGATTAGAGAATAACATTTTCTCCTAAGCTCAAAAAATATTGAATGGTTCATATTCATATTTGTGAATTCCCAGTACTGAATATCCAATAATGATTCATATCCATATTTGTGAGGTTGGCCACATGTTTTGGGGTAATACTAGAAATAATATAGCAATGATATACTCCGTTTATCAAAGAATACTCTCAGTTGAAGGACTAATGCATACAAAGAAAGGCATGATAATATGGAAATATGGAATATATTTAGGGAAATGTATTGAAATAATTACCCCTGGAGATGATACATCCTAGCCTCATATCCTCAAATTACCACCATGTGTACCTGAGGGAGTATCAGCATATTCAAAGTGCCTGTTTTTAGAATGGAGAACAAGATTTTCTCCTAAGCTCAAAAAATATTGACGTCAAAGGGGGAAAGAAATGAAGGGATAAAGAAGGGTAGTGAAAAGAGATACAAACTAGGAAGTAATAAATATGTCAAATAGTGAGTGATAGGTTCCCTTCATGCTACAATGAGAACAGTGACTCAAAAGCAAAAAATATTACCATCAAGAAATTAAGAATCTAACTTCATTGAGAAGTCAACATTAAACAGTTCATTAAAAGTCTTTTTGTTAAAAACAAAAATTTCCAAGCTACTCTTTCAATGTACAGTAGCCTGAAAGGCATAAAAACATGGCTCAGTGCAGTGACTCATGCCTGTAATGCCACAATTTTGGGAAGCCTAGGTGGGTGGTTCACCTGAGTGAGGCCAGGAGTTTGAGACCAGTCTGCCCAACATGGTGAAACACCATCTCTACTAAAAATACAAAAATTCGCCAGGTGTGGTGGTGTGTGCCTGTAATCTCAGCTACCCAGGAAGCTGAGGCAGGAGAATCACTGGATTCCCAAGGGGCAGAGACTACAGTGAGCCAAGATTGCGCCACTGCACTCCAGTTTAGGCAACAGAGCAAGACTCTGTCTCAAAAAAAAAAAAAAAAATTATTGTTGCACACTCACTCATTGCTGGCTGCAAAGGAAGGATGCTAAGAGCAAGATGGGCGTTTGTTAAATTAATAATTAAGAACAAACTAATTTTCCAATGAAAATGCATGAGGGAGAAGGCTAACTGAATTTTCTAGTAGGCCTGGGTTGGTTGTTTGCACTAGAAAGAAAAATGTGTCTCCACATTCATTGATATTCTCTTCTGCAATCACTTAACCTATGCCTCCCTGACACAAACAGAAAAGGGAAGAGTAAGTAAACAGTTTGGTGGGAGCCACACTCTCAGAGCTTCCTTCTCTCAGCCAGCATTTATTGAGTACCATCTCAATACCTGGGACTATCATAGCATGTATGTGTTCAAAGAAAAATATGATTATTATGTGCTACCTCATTCTACCAAAAAAAAATGAAATTTTACTAAAATTCATAGAATGAAGAAGTACAAAATTAATAGTTGAGTGAGTCAGCAAAAGAATCACATAAATCCAGGCCATCCAGGACCCTGTATCTATAGGTGTGAACAACAAATTTGGCCATAACCTACACAGGGGCCCAATACAGAGAAAACATATTCAGCCCTAAAACTTGTGATAAGAAAAACAATTTTTCCTATACAGACCTGTAAGCAATTTCTTTCTGAGTCTGTGTAAGGGGAACTTTGTGGAGATTTTCAAATGAAGATGACATATTAAATACTTACTGAAATACTGGCTTCCTCTCAAATAACTAGAAATACTAAATAAAATGTGTTAAATTACACTTGGCTTTATGGACATAGCTTGGAGGAAAAGAATAACGAGAAATATCCAGGTGCCAGAAATGTCACGATTTTGAGCTAAAGTCTAGCAACTCATGGTATAAAAGGCAGGGCCTGGGAGCAGACAGAGCCAAAAGATTTGGAATTTCAACACTAACAAGAGGATGAGAGTTGCAAGTACATATCTTATTCCTGTGGTGAGAAAAAAAAAAAAAGTTGAATTTCCTGTTTAAGAACAGGACCTGGAAAGCAAATCAGTCACCTAACCCTTGATTGGAAATAGTTTCCCAGGTAATTCCACAGTGTAATCTGTCATATGATTGTGGATGGCTAGTTACAATCTCTAAATTCACAAAATCCAAAGCTGAAACACAAACCTACGAATTTGCCAAGGAACAGTGAGAGCCTCTGCAGATTAGGTAGATGTCATCATGATAACCCTCAAAGGGAAACCTCCATAACCCAGAACAGACACAAGGGAGCTTAGAGACAGGAGACTTCCTCATGAAAATGGGCTCACAGACAAGAACTGCAAAACATATGAGAATGCCTGCATCAAGAAAATAAACAACAGGCATGATTCACACCAATGGAAATAATAAAGCAATAAAATGGGGATGTTAAAAGGACTATATTTAAAATCTTCAAAGACATGAAGAAATACTTTTTATGAAACCAATATGGTTGTGAAATAGTATATTGATATTAAAAAGCTCAAAGAATTAAATGATTTAGTTAAAGCAATTGAAAAAAGAATTAGATTTGAAAAGAGACCTCAAAAAACTTCCAAAATGAAAGTCAAATTACATTATTTTTTAAAAACTAAGTGACATGAAAAATATAAAATTTAAAAAATTCTAAATAAAATTATAAATATTTAAAAGGAATTACAAAAAGGATAAAACAGATGAAAAACAGTATTTAAAAAACTAATGGTTGATAGTTACCCAGAAGTAAAGATGTGGGTCTTCACATTTAAAATGCCAATCAAGGCCGAGCCTGGTGGCTCACACCTATAATCCCAGCATTTTGGGAGGCAAAGGCAGGTGGGTTGCTAGAGGCCAGGAGTTTGAGACCAGCCTGGCCAACATGGTGAAAACCCATCTCTACTAAAAATACAAAAATTAGCTGGGCCTGGTGGTGTATGCCTATAATCCCAGCTACTTGGGAGGCTGAGGCACGAGAAGGACTTGAACTTGGGAGACGGAGGTTGCAGTGAGCCAAGATTGCACCACTGCACTCCAGCCTGGATGACAGAGTGACACCTTGTCTCTAAATAAATAAATAAATAAATAAAATGCCAATTAAGTACAATGACATACAGTATAGTGATATTTCAGAATATTAAAATTATAGAGAAATTTTACAGTTTCCCAGAGAGGAATAAAGAGACTATTACTAATAAATAACAATAGGGAGGAAGAAAGGGGAGAAACAGAAACAGAGAGAGGGAGAGACAGAGAGAGAGAGAATACACAAATTAAATATATCAGGAATTTAAAATAGTAATTAACATTAGTTATAATTGTGGCATGATAAAATAAGAATCTTGGGCAATTTAATGGGCAATCAATTTTAAAATTTGATAAAATAGAAAATTTTCTAGAAAATGTTAAATTTCCTAAACTTATAAAATGTTTTTAAAATCTCCATGGATCAATAAATATTAAAGAAATTGAGTTAGTAGTTTTAAAAATCACCCCTTCCCAAAGAGTCACAACCATATAGTTTTGTAAAACTTAAAGGCAAAAATAATACTTATCTTATATAAAGCAAAAGGCATAGATAATCCCTATCTTATAACAAATCTTCCAAACAATAAAAAAGAAAATGTGTTATCTGATCTATGATGTTAATATAATATTTACACTACACCAAGATAAAGAGAGCACAAGAAAAGGATTTTAAGCCAATGATGAAGTATAGTTCATCATTAGAAAACCTATCAATGTAAATACATTAGGGAAAAATAGAGACTTAAAAAGTCAGAAGAAAAGCATAAAAGACAAGAAATAGACATTTGACTACATCAAAATTAAAATGATCTCAATAGATTAACAAAAAACTTGATAAAAATGTAACAATACCCATTCATGATTAAAAGAAAGAAGAAAGCCCAGCAAAGTAGCAACCAAAGAGAAAGAACATCCTGAAGCGGAGCTTTCAAAAGCTAACAGCAAACACCTTATGAAATAACAAATTTTAGAAGCTTTCTCACGAAAGCAAGAATAAGAGACATATTTTTTTTATTGTGTCATAATATTTATGTGTAAAACTAAGAAAATACTTTAACTCAAGAGTAATGTGATATAGTCTATTTTATGTTTTATATCTATAGTCTTAAATTGTTAAGAATTAAAACATTTGATGAATTCTAACACGACAATTTTTCTAATTTACATAAATAAAGCTAATTGTCTTTATCCAGCCAAAAATTTTGGATATCAATCCCATCCAATGCAATAAGAAAAACAAATGAGATATAAAGATGAGAAAAGAAGAAACGAAATTGTCACAATTAATAGTTGATACAATTTGCCACATAGAGAAATCCAAGGAAGGCAAAATGCAGTGTTTTAAAACTAAGAGGATAATTCAGCAAAGTTACTGGGCTGATGATTGATATTCAAAGATATATATTTATTTTTACACTTAATAGCCAATTTTAAAAAATCCACTCAAAACAGTAACAAAACTCAGAAGCATAGAGTTCAATCTAATCTAAAATACACAAAAGATTTTTAGCTAAAATATGCACAAAGCATATTTATATTGAAGGCATAAAGAAATAATTAGAAAAACAAAACATGTTCATGAATAAAATTCAACATTTTAAAAAATATTTATTTCCCTAAACAACATATGAATTTATGCAATTCCAAACATTCCTATAAGAATTTGCAAAGAACTAGACAAACTGATTATAAAATTTACTTTATAAAGCTGCACTAATATCGAGAATTGTTTAAAGGATAACATTAGACGTTTGTGCTACCACATAGCAAAACATTAAAAATAATTTAAACAATGTTATCGTCACAAGAATGTACAAATAAAGTAATGAGACAGAATAGATAGCCTTACGGTATATCACAAATCCCTGGGGAAGGACACTGTTCAATGCAGTACATTTGGTTTTCAGAAAGAAAAAAAATCATATTTCTACTTCATATAAGAAAGAAATTAGATTGGTTAGGAGACTATAAGTGGAAATCAAAACTGCAAACCTATTAAAAGCATGAGTTAGGGTGGGAAAGGTTTTCTTAAGCAAGTTGCCAAAAAAAGCAAAAAGAAAGATAAATATATTTGACTATGTAAAATGCACAATGACTGAACATCAAAATATAGTCTAACTTACTCTATGAGTTCACTTATGTAAATTCTTAAGCAAGCAAAATTAGTCTACAGTAATTGAAATCACAACAGCTGTTATCTTTGAGGAAGGGGTAAGTACTCATTAGAGAGGGTCGTGAGGGGGCTTCTGGGTGCTGGTGCTCCCTCTTCTGATCTGGGTGATTATACTTTCTGAAAATTCATCAGGCTGTATACATATGTGTGCACTTTTCTACATGTACATTAGCTAAATTTAAAATTTAAGATAAACACAGGTAATCTAAACACGATTAAAAGCCAAACACAGCAATGGAGAGCATTTCGATTAGATATAAAGAAAACTTAATATCTAAAATATGTATTATTGTTAAACTTCATAAAATCAAATTAAAACGATATACCATTTTTGACCTATGGTCACAATTGATATGAACTTTTACAACTTCAAATGTCAACAGTGAAGGAATTATAAAAAATTGCATTTGCATATAAAGGCATTGAAAATAACTGATTTGAACACTTTAAGAAGCAATTTAGCATCATTTCTATTAAAATTGAAAATTTGTATTCCTTACAAACTAGCAATTCCACTGATGTACATACACCATAGAGCAGTAATTTTCAAGCTATATATTGTGGTTCATGAAGAATTTCATAAATCAACTTCATGATTATTTCATTTTATCATGAAATAAAAATAAAATAGTTGAAGTAGGAAAATGCCAAAATACTGGTCCATGGATAGCTGCCAGTTGAAGACTTGCCTATTACTAGGCCAAATGAAGAAACCAAAATCAAGTATTTCAAAAAACTAATTTGTTAATTCAATTTTTAAATTCTGAGATTGTCCTAACAACTTTTTATGTATTAAAATGGCTCATTATATTATAAAGTATGGTGATTCTTAACAATGGCTGTGAGTTTTTTAACATTCGAACCTAGCAAAATAAAACATCAGAGAATCTGTGTGCATCTTCAATTGTTTTTCTGAAATCTCACTATATTCAACATCCCAAAGCCTAGCTCACTACTTTATTACATACCTCAGCTGTCCCAAGTAGGTCAAAGTCATAGGTTAATGCTTTAAAATGATATTTATCACTCACTCATTTAACATATTTAATGGATTAATAGGGAGGGGGTTGAGAAACATTGATCAATTAGCTTAACTCCACAGACAGGATGTTCAAAAATATGTGCCACTGTTCACAAGACCATGGGAATAGAAATAGATGGATTTTTGTAAATCCATCATCACTGTGAACAACAGTCCAGAAAATAGGTTAAAAACCTCATCTCTATTTGCATAGAATAGCTCGAGTACTGTACTATGTGATCTGGGTAGGCAAGAATTTAGAAAATCAAAGGGCAGTAAAGGTCTAGAGGCTGCTTGAATTAGCTCACTGGAGCAGTTGTGACAAACAGAAATGGAACAAGCTTGGTATTCTAACATAGGATTTACACTTAACTATGACTCACTCTCATTGTATCTAAACTTAAGTTTACAGTCTAGAAATAGATGTCTATATATTGTCTAAAAGTTTAAATGCCTTGCAAGTTTTACATTAAAAATGTTAAGCAGTTAGGTATTTATAAAGCTGTAAAAGATAAAAAACTGATTCTTCAGTTATGTAGACTATAAAGTAATTTTAAAAAATCAATTTATGCACCAAAGTAACTTCCAACATTATCAAATATTTTTAAAACATTTATTGAGTCATAAAATGTTGAATTTTTATGGCAAAAGGCCTGGCTTGGTCATATTTTAGATTTTTCCCCATTGACAAATTACTTTCCACTTCCAGTATCTACAACATTTATCTTAACCCGTCCCACTTTGCAAGAAGCTGAGGTCCCCAGAGGTGAAGAGACTTTTCAAGGCCACGTCAGTAATTTGGCCAGAACCAAGGTTCCCTGGCTCTTAGCCCACACTGTTCCATGAGCTGCAGCACTTTGCTTCTTGTGGATTATCTAAAAGCAGGACAGAAATTGAACCCATGCAAGAAAAATACACCTTACCCACCCAGCCACCAGTGCCCATTGGATTTAAGTCTGAAGAGGAAAATAAGTGTTAATAAGCAGCACAAAATGCTGTATTCTTGTGCATAAAAGAGCATTAAGTGCCATGTTCCATTGATCTGTGGTCCACCTAGCAGAGCCTTCTTAATTTGAGAGTAAAATAAAGTAACAGTTGATATAAGACCCTTTTTCTCACTGGCTTCCTTTAAATGGTAAAAACATGCTCTGAAAATTTTCTAGTTTCATCTATGACCATTTTCTGTTCATTTAACTTCAAAGAAATTTTATATGGTATTTTATGATTATAAATTTTGTCATTTTTCTAAGATGAAAAATACTTGCTTTTATTTACTCTACATTTATGAATTTCAAGGGGCCGTATAGTTCCTACATATAATGTTTCCTGTTGTGAATCCTACACTTCAGGAAGACTTGGGGAATCTTCCAAGATTCCCTAATCTCTTCTGGTTGTGTAAACTAGAGCTCCAAATATAAATACTTTTAGGGACTAAGCAATAACATAAACACACGAAGTGACCATTTTGAGTGGTGAGAACCTGGTGAACAGGAGAGTTCATGCCATTTGTTTTATTCTACCTGGATTTTGAAATCAAGTAGAATTATAACAGAAATATTGGGGAGAGTATCAGGGAGCAATTAGCTAGCTATGGAGGAAGGGAAGAAAAACTGAGATGATCATTTAAAAAGAAAGGTCCTGCTTTCTTTCAATTTGGACTCCAGTCAAGTATAGAGTGACAAATCCCAGAGGAGGAGGCAGGATTCCTGCTCTAGCAGCCTCCACAAGAACTAAGCTCTGGTTGCCTAAATAGTTGAGGGCCAGTACCATGGCTCTTTTATCCTAGCTTTGACCAATGATGACTAAACTTTGTTTGTAATCACCTACAGTTTCTCTCCTATGCTTTATTTTGCCTGAGAAAACTCTTTTATTCATTAGTTTTAGCTAAGAATGGATGATCCTAAACTTACATCACTAAAAAAAAAATCACTGATGTAGATGAATGAGCCAAAACACAATAATGAAACTGAAGCACAACGAGTACCCCTGGCATTCTCCAGTCCCAAATCCTCATTCTATCTACAAGAGGAGAGAAATCAGTATCACAGAAGAAATGTTCAAGTAGCTTTTCCTTTCTTCTCAGATAGTTGTTTCCCTGAACTATGGTTCTAAATACCCAGTGAATTTCTTAGAGAAAGTGACAGTGATAGAGGCAGGAGGCAGAGGAGTCATGAGCAGACAGGGACAGGTCCCTGGCAAAACCTCACCCCTGAGACAAAAAGCCTGAAATCTGTGGCCCAATCCATTTGCCCAGTTTCCCAATTGGTTCTTCCTGAATAATGTCATAATTAATCAAATGTTGCTTTTTCCAAAACTACCTACGGCCTGCCCCACCCCTCATCCTGTGCCTACAAATACCTAAGACTCAGTTGGTGGAGAGAGAGAGAGAGAGAGAGAGAGAGAGAGAGAGAGAGAGAGAGAGAGAGAGAGAGAGAGAGAGGGGGGGGGGGGGAATTGGATTGACTAGAGAGGTGACTTGACTTCAGAGGAACTGCTGGACTTTGGAGGAGAGATGACTACAAATGGCCAAACTTAAGGGAGGTTATCTGCCTGTCCCATCCCCTCTCTAGCTCCCCTCTCCACTGAGAGGCACTTCCACGTTAAATAAAATTCTCTGCCTTCATCTGTCAAGTTTCCATGCAACTTCATCCTTCTTGGAAGGCAGATAAGAGCTTGGGACTCAACAAGTGTGGGTACCCAAAAAGGCTGTCACACTGGCCCTTTGCCCCAGCTGTTGGAGGGAAGCTGCCTCACACAATGAGGCAAGAGGCCCATTGAACTGATAACACATGGGTGTCCACAGACAATGGAGCTAAGAGAAACCCTCTGGGGCTTCAGGGGTCACAGGTACCCCTACCTGGGCAAAACCATGGGGCCTGCATGGAGCCTGCTCCTGCCAGCGCCCAAAGCAGCCAGCAAGATCCCACACTCAGCTGCTCGTGCAATCCCTCCCACAAAAGGTTGAGAGCGGTGAGCTGAATAAAATGGGGCATTCTCATCACAAGTCCATCAATGGGGTCAAGAAAAACTCCTGCACCAAGCATCTCAGAGAAACTCTGTTGATACATAAGCTACAGGCCTTAGACCAAAATATAATTCCACCAAGAAAGCACAAACAAGAGATTTTTTTAACTAGCCATTTAAACTAACTTCAGAATGAGAGGAAACAAAGCAATCTGGGAATTGAGACAGTCAATTAAATGAGACTAAACTTCTTCCTGGAAATACTGCCCGAGATGTATTTCAGGGCTTTCTACTAGGCATGCTGTTTTCATGGCTGTATTTGCTGCTTAAGTTTCTGGGATCAATTTCACAAATTTCACACAGTTTGCACTCAACACCAGTAGCTTGTGAGCTTGACAAAGAGAAGAAAAGGCAGAATGAAGTGATATCTGATTAAAAAATAGAAAGTTACAGCAAGAAGGGACTTGGTTCAATTCTTCATTTAACAGGAAGGGAAACTGAGCCTGTGGTAGTGTTATGGCCAAAACAAGAAAAATGTGAATGGCAATCTTAGTGTTATTTTTTTCTAACTTCATATCCAGTTCTTTTTCTACCACTCAACACTGCCTGTGTCAGTAAGGACTTTTAAGACAATTCTACTGAACTGATACCAATGCACACAGAAGAGCAATTAAACATTTTAAAAGTTATAATAATAATAATACAAGTACTTGTGAAATCACCAGCCAAATAAAGAACTAGAATATTGTTAGTCCCTGGGAAACCTTCACATGCCTCTCTTTTTTGTACCTCCTTCTTCCGTCACGGGGAAATCGCTCTCTTATTTACGTAGTTAAGTGTCCCCTTGCTTTACTTTATAATTTTACTACTTATGTATGTTTCCCCAATAATGTATTTTTAAATTTTTGCTGATTAAATAGAATCACATCATCATATGTAAACTTTCTGTCTGACATCTTTTACTTAACATATATTTTGAGATTTAACAAAGTTGATGTGTAGAGCTATAATTTGTTCATGTCACTGCTGTATAATATTCCACATATTCCATATATGTAAATATACCATATTTTAGTCATTTATTCCTGTTTTGGGTTGTGTGTGTGTGTGTGTGTGTGTGTGTGTGTGTGTGTCTGTCTGTCTGTCTGAGTCTCACTCTGTCACCCAGGCTGGAGTACAGTGGCATCATTTGGGCTCAGTGCAAACACACCTCCTGTGTTCAACCAATCCTCCTGCCTCAGCCACCTGAGAAGCTAGGATTACAGGCATGTGCCAGCATGCCTAGCTAATTTTTGTATATTTAGTAGAGGTGGGTTTCCCCATGTTGGCCAGGCTGTTCTGAAACATTGTGGCCTCAAGTGATACACCTGCCTCGGCCTTCCAAAGTTCTGGGATTACAGGAGTGAGCCACTGTACCCAGCCTGTTCTATTAATGATAGACAACTGGCTGTGACCACTTTGGCTCTATTATAAAAAATACTATGTACATTCTTAAACATGCCTTTCAGCTTACATGTACAAGAGCTTCTTTAGGGTATATACCTATAGAGATGACAATTTCTAGGTTGTGGAAAGTACACATAGTCTACTCAGAATGCTTTCAGCAGCAAAAATCAAAAACAAAAAGAAACCAAGTAATTCTAACTTAAAATTACTTAAACAATAACAACATTTACTATTTGATGTAATAAGAAGTCTAGACTTAAGGAAAATCTAGCCTTGTTATTTCAGTGGCTCAACAGTGTCATCAGCGATCCTGGTCATTTCCATCTTCCACTCTGCCATCCTCAGGGTCTCTCTTACTTTGCTCTCAGGCCAGGCCCCTCATAATCACAAGACAGTTCCAACAGCTCCAGATATTATGCACAATCATGACCACACCCAGAAAGAGAAGAGGCCATCTCCTCTAATGTTTCTCCTTTTGGTATAAGAAAACCTTTCCCTGAAGCCTCCAGCAAACATTCTCCCACTTTGTAGGCAAGAACTGCATCACATACCCTACCTAAAGCAATCACTGGAAAGGGAAATAAAATCTATCCAAGCCAATTAAAATATTTAATACACACCCTCAGAGGCTAAAGAGAGGCCCCTTCCCTGAGCACTTAATTACTGGCAGGAGGTTGTATCTTTTATTCATTTATCTTAACTTTTGCTGTCATTAAATATGATGATATGTATTTTCATTGTAGAAAATGAAATTTCTAACATATATTCACTAGAGAGAAGAGCATAATAAATAAAATAATAAACCCCATTCCATAAACTCACTATCACCCAGCTCCACAATTAACTCAGACCATCTCTCTTTGTCTATATCCCACCCATCTCCCTATATCTTCCTCTAGATTAATTCGAAACATATCCAGCTATCATATCATTTCATCTGTAAACATATCTATCTCTATATATATATTAAAAGGACCATTTTTAAAAGCAAACCACAATACAGTCATGATACCTTCTAAAAATAATAGTTTTCTAACATCAACAAATATATGGTCAATGTTCAAATTTCTCCAATATCTGACAAATGTGTGTATGTCCGTGCATGTATTTATAGATTTTGTTTGTAGTGGGATTCAAATAAAGCCTAAATATTGCATATGCTTGATATATCTCCTAAGTAGGACCAAATATTCCTAAAAAAAAAATAAAAGTTCAGTCAATGAGGAGGATGTACAGTTGAGGAGTGATGGCACAGGTCAAAGCCCCCAGGTTAATAGACCGCAACAGTGATGTGAATGATCCCCTCTAAGATCCACTGGTGATGGTCAGTGGTCACAGCCAGAAATGCTGTATCAGGACAAGTGAGATTACAATCTAGTAGAATTTTGTGTCCCTGAATAGGGCAAGGAATATTAAAGATTCAGATCTCTGAGGAAAAGTGTATCAAAGAGAAAAGAAGATCATTAAAAACTGAGTAGGGAAGAACATGGAATTAATCTTAATTTCATTTCAGCAGGAATTTGTCTTTAAGAAATTAGCCATTATCAAGAGATTAATGCAGATGGTGGAAAAGAAAGTTATAGTCCCCTGGAGAATAGCTATTGATTAAAATGAAATTAAAAAGTACAAAAGAAGGCTGGGCATGGTGGCTCAAGCCTGTAATCCCAGCACTTTAGGAGGCCGAGGAGGGTGGATCACGAGCTCAACAGATCGAGACCATCCTGGTCAACATGGTGAAACCCCGTCTCTACTAAACATACAAAAAATTAGCTGGGCATGGTGGCACGTGCCTGTAATCCCAGCTACTCAGGAGGCTGAGGCAGGAGAATTGCCTGAACCCAGGAGGTGGAGGCTGCGGTGAGCCAAGATCGCGCCATTGCACTCCAGCCTGGGTAACAAGAGCAAAAACTCCATCTCAAAAAAAAAAAAAAAAAAAAAGTACAAAAGATAATGGCTCCAACTCAACACTTCACTATAATCAATTTGCTTTTAATCTATGCTTTGTTTTTAAAATTAGGTTATAAATACTTGAAATTATTGGTATTGGGATTTTTTAAATGCGGCATTGAGAAGATGAACTACTAACAGAAGAAGTGATATAGAGCTAGTAAGACCTCTTGCTGCTGTTTATTAATACCTCACCTGCTTCTAGAATGATTTGCAGTAACAAATACATAGTTGATAAGATAGGAAACACATTAAAGCAGAGTAAAAAGGCAGAATTCAAGAAATCAGAGAAGGATGAAAGAAGGAAAATAATGAAAGCTTTAAAGGAAGGTATATCAAACAGAACACGGAGGCAAGAAATTCCTTATACTTTAGTTACTTAAGAATTTAATATTATTTTAAACAAGTAATAAAACTTTAAAAAGCTTTCTGTCCTCTTCCTTCATTTTTCCAATCTGTTTTTTGTCCACTATGTAAGGGAACCAAGGTTGTGAGTCAGATGTGGTAGTTCAATGAACAGAAAATGCTGAATACCGCACAGCTTTTCCAGAGGCTGAGCATGGAAGGATGGCTGTGCCCAGGAAGGGTCTAGGGCAGTGCTTCTCAACAAAGAGAAATTTTGCCCCCAGGGACATTTTGCCATGTCTAAAGACACTTTTATGTGTACTACTATCAAACAAAATGCCTATCTGGGGTATTATTGTCCTCTATTGGGTAGAGATCAAGGCTGCTAAATACCCTAGAATGCATCAGACAGCCCCCCACAATAAAGACTTATCCAGACCAAAATGCCAACAGTACTAGATTGAGAAACTCTCACCTAGCAGATAGAAATGAACAACTCCAGTGCACCAGCCCATCATGCATCATGAACATACATACAATCACTTCTCGCTCCTTTATATAACAAATTGTTTCTTTATACTTTGTTCTTTGTCATTGCTTTCACCATAATCAAAATGTAAAAACTCATTTGTAGTTTATTGCAGTCTTCCAACCGATCTCCTGGCTCCCTTTCATTCATAGCATACAGCTGCCTAATTTTTTCAGACACTGTAATTCATTCCCTCCCACCTAAAGAATTGCAGTGGCTTCCATTTTGCCTACCATGGCAAAGCTAAAGTCCTCATCCTGGCACCAAGGTAGTCTACTGAGACCAATTTTTCACTTTTATTATTTTATCTTCAATCACCATAGCTTCTTTGCTACAGAAGGCATTATAAGATCTTCTTCCCTCTCTTTCCCTTCAAAATAAGGTCATAACCTACCTCCTGGTTGTTCCTTGCTGTTTAGTAAAGAATAATTTATGAAAAATAAAAAATGTTTTAAATCGCTTCTACCACAAATGAGCAGAACAATAGTAGAAACTCCTATTAGGTTGCTGCAATGACTTTTGCACCACCCTAATACAGATTTAATAAATTAAAGGAATTTAACAAGGCTTCTCTTCATTTCCTATGTCAGGAAACTATTTTCAACATTAAAGACAAAAAAAAGGCTTTCAAGCAAAAAAATTCAATTAATTATACTTTCTTACTTTCTAAAAGGTATAATTAGTACAGATTTTTTAAACGAAAATTTTGGTTTAGAAACAAAGTAAATTAGGGAGATCTCATTCATGACTTTTAAAAAATCTGGTTTTTTAAATCTTAAAAAAAAGGTACTTCGACTTTAAAAAACTTTCTTGACGTATTAAACCCTACTGGTACAAGAAAAGATACGACTTTCTTCACAGAACTGGAAAAAACCACCATGAACTTCATATGGAACCAAAAGAGAGCCTGCATAGCCAAGTCAATTCTAAGCAAAAAGAACACAGCGGGGGGCATCACACTACCGGATTTCAAACTATACTACAAGGCTACAGTAATCAAAACAGCATGGTACTGGTACCAAAACAGAGATATAGACCAATGGAACAAAACAGAGGCATCAGAGGCAACACAACATATCTACAACCATACAATCTTTGATAAACCTGACAAAAACAAGCAACAGGGAAAGGATTCCCTGTTTAATAAATGGTGTTGGGAAAACTGGCTAGCCATGTGCAGAAAGCAGAAACTGGACCCCTTCCTGACACCTTACACTAAAATTAACTCCAGATGGATTAAAGACTTAAACATAAGACATGGCACCATAAAAACCCTAGAAGAAAATATAGGCAAAACCATTCAGGACATAGGAGTAGGCAATGACTTCATGACCAAAACACCAAAAGCATTGGCAACAAAAGCCAAAATAGACAAATGGGACCTAATCAAACTCCACAGCTTCTGCATGGCAAAAGAAACAGTCACTAGAGTGAATCGGCAACCAACAGAATGGGAAAAAATTTTTGCAGTTTACCCATCTGACAAAGGGCTGATATCCAGAATTTATAAAGAACCCAAACAGATTTACAGGAAAAAAACAAACAAGCCCATTCAAAATTGGGCAAAGGATATGAACAGACATTTTACAAAAGAAGACATACATGAGGCCAACAAACATATGAAAAAATGCTCATTATCACTGGTCATTAGAGAGATGCAAATCAAAACCACACTGAGATACCATCTCATGCCAGTTAGAATGGCGATCATTGAAAAATCTGGAGACAGCAGATGCTGGAGAGGATGTGGAGAAATAGGAACACTTTTACACTGCTGGTAGGAGTGTAAATTAGTTCAACCATTGTGGAAGACAGTCTGGTGATTCCTCAAGGCCTTAGAAATAGAAATTCCATTTGACCCAGCAATCCCATTACTGGGTATATATCCAAAGGACTATAAATCATTCTACTATAAGGACACATGCACACGAATGTTCATTGCAGCACTGTTTACAATAGCAAAGACCTGGAACCAACCCAAATGCCCATTGATGATAGACTGGATTGGGAAAATGTGGCACATATACACCATGGAAAATTATGCAGCAATCAAAAATGATGAGTTCGTGTCCTTTGTAGAACATGGATGAATCTGGAGAACATCATTCTCAGCAAACTGACACAAGAACAGAAAATGAAATACCGCATGTTCTCACTCATAGGCAGGTGATGAAAAATGAGAACACATGGACACAGGGAAGGGAGTACTAAACACTGGGGTCTATTGGTGGGAATAGGGGAGGGACAGTGGGGGGCGGAGCTGGGGGAGGGATAGCCTGGGGAGAAATGCCAAATGTGGGTGAAGGGGAGGACGGCAGCAAAACACACTGCCATGTGTGTACCTATGCAACTGTCTTGCATGTTCTGCACATGTACCCCAAAACCTAAAATGCAATTAAAAATAAATAAATTTTAAAAAAAGATACGTTATGAAAACTGGATTTATATTTTTCCAGTAAAACCTATTGCATAAGAAAGTTACTCCCTTATTTCAGATAATGCTAAGTCAATAACATTTCTAGTACAGAATTGGACATGTTTAATTTGAATAAAAGAAAAATGAGCACTGCTTTAAAATATTTAAGAAGTTGTTATACAGACAGATGATTAGATATGCTTTCCAAGTCACTTACTAGGGGAGAACCAGGACAAGCAGGAGGCAGTTGCAAAGGATAAGATTTGTGGCTCTGTATAAGGAGGAAGTCATGTCGCCAATCTGATTTTGAAAGAGCTTCAGCAACGTCTCAATACCATCATTTCAGTTAGGAAAATGTCCTCTAGCCAAAAACTGATGACCTTTGCTGCAGAATTCCCTCCTTAATGTGTTATATGTGATGCACACCCTAGCCCCACTACTTCTAGCTTCAGTTTCTCAAAATCTATGGATCCCAGCTTCTTTCAGCATCTGGGCAATAGTACATACACACTTGGATGCAATTATATTGCTTCTTTGCTAAGCTGCAGAAGTCCCCCTATTGTCTACGAAACAAGGTCATAACCCCTCAGCATGGTTTTTAAGGCCCTTCGCAACCTGCTCATTACCACTCAACCCACTGCCCCAACCAGGTGGATAAGTAAAGATTTTGATGTAAAATAGGTCAAACTTTGCTCCTTTTTAGGTAGAGTTAAAGAACTGACTCAGAAAATGTTATAGCTACAATATACTCAGAGAGTATAAAAGAATTTGAAAATCTTTATGGTCAAGTTAGAGAAATAGGAACCAGGTATCAGGACATTTAGGAGGATCTGAAACTAGCTGATGATCAAACACTGATTAATGGAGGACGGCCAGCCTCAAAAGGTGCTTCTAATGGTGGAACACAGAATGTTGTCTTTTCAATGTCATGGTCAAAAATATTAAACTCGTGTTCAACAAATTTACAGATTTCATGATGCTGAGAGGGAAAGAAAATACATTGAATGGCAGAAACAGGAAACAAAAAGCCGTATGACCAGAACAGTGAACAAAAGCAGGTAAAACTCAGCAAAGCAGGGAGGCAATGGCATCACAGAACCATTTATGGGAAACTCATAAAGATTTCATCCACTTGCAAGCTTAACCCGAGTGTGACTCTCACCAGAAAAGAAACTAATATAATCTTGGGTTGTATTAATAGACATTCAGTAACTATAATAAGGAAGATAAATGTTCCTCTGTCTTCTATAACCTAAATGAGAAAGGAATTGGTGATGGTTAGCCTGAAGAAAGAAGGTCGATTGATAGTTCTCTTTAAATATTTTAAAAAGGTGTCATCTCAAAGCAGCCCTCAATAGTTCAATGCGCAATGGGTAAAATATAAGAGGAGATAAATTTGAATTTTCTTTCTAACAGTGAGAACTGCCATGGGAGAGAATAAGATCTCTCTCCATTATCAGAATGAAGCGATTTTACATATAATGTAGGTTGGACTTACCTCCCGAAGAGCTGATTAGAATAAATAACTCAGAATTTTAAACCTTGAGATTCTACAACTTGAGTATTCCAGAAAGCTGAGGGCCACTGGGTAAAACTTGGTACTGGTAGATTGAGAAGAGTAGGAACTAGTAAAAGAAAGTTGCTCCATCCACAAGAATTATGGAGCAAAACTCTTGCTGTCTCTAAACAAAGTTCTATTAGACATGTTGAACTGTACTTCCACACTCATTTGGTACAAAATCTAACAATAGAATTATAGGGGAAATTCTCTTTTCCATTTTATGCTTTGTAAAAATTTAAAATGTTTCCTCTTCTTAAACCTACTCTGTAAGGTATCTTTTCTAAGTTGTGTACAACATCGATTTGCTAGGCATTTTCTAGGAGTAATTTTTCAACTATAATTAAGTAAAAGCCTAACATTAAATTATAAAATAAATCTGGTACTGAGAACTAAAATTTGTGGTTCAAAATATTTTTTTGGAAATTATTTTTTGTTTAAGACATCTAGTAAAATAAATTGTGTGTATCTGCCTACACACATGGGTCTCTTTTTGCATCGCTGTCAAAATGATGGCTTTGGTCTGAGTGTTTTTGCTCTTCAATAATATCACAGGTATTTGGCCAACATTCCTACAGGATTTACCTGTGCTAGCTTTGTATCAGTGATTCCTGGGCACACTCACTGTCTCAAGCTCCTGAGAACTTCCAGGCCTCTAGTGTGCCTGTCTCCCATCCCCCACCACTTCATCATGCGTTTCCTTGAAGCACTAGATATGTTAAGAAGTCTTGCTGGGCCAGGCGCAGCTCATGCCTGTAATCCCAGTACTTTGGGAGGCTGAGGCAAGCAGATCACCTGAGATCAGGAGTTCAAGACCAGGCTGGCCAACATAGCGAAACCCTGTCTTTACTAAAAATATAAAAGCAGCCAGTTAGGGCGGTGTGTGCCTGTAATCCTCGGTATTCCAGGGACAGGGGCACAAGAATCACTTGAACCCAGGAGGTGGAGGTTGCAGTGAGTTGAAATCATGCCACTGCATCCAGCCTGGCCAACAGAACAAGACTCCATCTCAGAGAAAAAGAAGTCCTGTGCTGGCCAGAGCTCTCATAACTTCATTTTTCTGCGTTTCCTTTCTCTTGAGACAGTAGTTTCCAAATTTAGTGTGCATCAGAATTACCTAGGGAGCTTGTTAAAAACATGAGTTCCAAGGCAGCATCCTTAGGTGTTCTGAATGATGTTGCCATGAAAGGGAGAAACCATTTTTTTTTTTTTTTTTTTTTTTTAGACGGAGTTTCACTCTTGTTACCCAGGCTGGAGTGCAATGGCGCAATCTCGGCTCACCGCAACCTCCGCCTCCTGGGTTCAGGCAATTCTCCTGCCTCAGCCTCCTGAGTAGCTGGGATTACAGGCACGCGCCACCATGCCCAACTAATTTTTTGTATTTTTAGTAGAGACGGGGTTTCACCATGTTGACCAGGATGGTCTCGATCTCTTGACCTCGTGATCCACCCGCCTCGGCCTCCCAAAGTGCTGGGATTACAGGCGTGAGCCACCGTACCCGGCAGGAGAAACCATTTTTAACAAATTCCCCTTCCCCCAGTCCAGGCATATGTTTATTATTTACTTATTTACACAGGCAGTCAATAGACTGTGCTTCAAGAAACAATCTCTAAAGGATTCAAAATTGGTATGGGGAGAGATGTACCCTGTAGTATTTTTCTCATCAGACTTAATAAAATTTGTTGATGATCTACCTCTTTACACTTATGACTGATCAGGGTAAAAGATGCCTCCCCATCCATATTCCCAAAAGTGATCTACAGATTCAATGTAATGTTTAATTTCAATTACACTATTTTTTCACAGAAATAGGAAAAACAATTCTAAAATTTGTATGGAACCATGGGAGATCTTGAGTAGCCAAGCAATCTGTAGCAAAAACGAACCAAACAAAAACCCCACGAAGCTGGAGGCATCACACTACCTAATTTCAAATATACCACAAAGCTATAGTCGACAAATTCAGCATGGTACTAGCATAAAAATAGACACAGACCAGTGGAACAGAAGAGAGCCCAGAAATAAATCCATGCATTTATTCTCAACTGATTTTTGACAAACATTTGCAGAATACACAATGGGGAAAGAACAGCCTCTTGGGTAAACAATGTTGGGAAAACTGGATATCCACATGTAGAAGAATGAAATTAAACCCTCATTTCATATCACAGACAGAAGTCAACTCAAATGAATTAGAGACTTATGTTTAAGACCTAAAGTAAAACTACTTGAAGAAAATGAGATCAAGGAAAAGCTCCTTGATGTTGGTCTGGACAATGATTTTTTTAATGTGACCTCAAAAGCACAGGCAATCAAAGCAAAAATAGACAAGCGGGATTATATCAGAATAAAAACTTCCACACAGCAAATGAAACAATCAACAGAATAAAGGGACAGCCTGTGGAATGGGAGAAAACATTTGCAAACCATATATCTGATAAGAGGTTAAATATAAAAAATGTATAAAAAACTCAAATAGCAAGAAAACAAATAACCATATTTAAAAACGAGCAAAGGATCTGAATAGACACTTCTCAGAAGAGGACATACAAACATCCAACAGGCCTGTAAAAAATGCTCAACATCACTGATCATCAGGGAAATAGCAAATTAAAACTATAATGAGACATAACCTCACATCTGTCAGAATGGTTTTAATAGAAAAGGAAAAAAATAACAAGTGTGAATGAGAATGTCGTGTAAAGGAACCATTGCACACTGTTGATGCTGATAGTGGTTGGTACAGCCATTATGAATAACAGCATACAGGGCCTTTAAAACCTTAAAAATTAAAATTAAAAATAGAACTATCATCGTTCAAAGTCTGTAGATATTTGTTTCTCAATATTGCAGTGGTTTTCAAACCCAAACGCTTTGAATCATAATTGCTCCCTGATCTGCTTTAATTGCGATGTACATTCATATAATTTTATTTTTTTAATTATTTACTGACAACATTTACTGCCTTAGTGGCAGCAGTTCCTATATCAGAGCCCAAGACAGATAATTAATATTTGTGCACAAGTCAAAGGGATGGACTCCCAAGATGGACTGCAAACCGGGGGCGCAGTCCAGATCCCAGTGCTGGCTCCATGCCATACCCACCTCTTTTTCAGGGCCAGGGCTACTGCTGTCATCACCACCAATCTAGACCTGAGTCTTGACCCCAGCTGCTCCCCACCCCTCTAGAAAGGCCAAGGCATCCCAGACTGACTAACGCATAGGCTTGCCAGGTCAGATGCTCAGTGTGTACCACTGCCTGCTGCTCGGGTGCCCGAGGAACACATGAGGACCACACCTGAGGTGCTCCTCTGCTCATGCTGACATTCCTTACTCCATAGCACAAAACTGAAATTATGAAGCTTTCAAGAGAGCAACAGCAGAGCACTAAACCAAGTACAAGAACCCTTCTAAGAGAAGCGTTGTGTGTAGCTGCATCAGGTTGCGCACCCATGAAACTGGCCCTGCTGGGAAGAGAAGTGATGCAGTCCCTGGGAATTAAGTTCACGTGACCATTTCTGCTGTCACCTTAAGAGCACAATAGGAAGACAGACTTCTTTCCTCTGTATTTTACTGTACTCATTTCTCAAAAATATAGCCCTCAGCATTTCTTCTGATCTTGTAGTGCCAGAAGCTGAAATCTTAATTTATAACTTTCCCTGCATAGCAAATTTGCTACCTCCTTTTTAAAAAAAATTAATGGTTGGAATTTATTTTTCATATTAAGATGAAACCCAATAGATTTGTGATGCTGAGCTCTTATCCACATGTAACACTTGCAGGTATTAGCTTTTTTGAGAAAAAAGTATTTCTCCCACATTTCCTGAACCATACAAAAGTATTTTTAAATAATGCAGATGCCAGCCGTTTGACCAGAATGGAGACCTGTCAGAATTTTCACCAGAACAGACTTTACTTTCCTGTCAAAAATCTTGCCTCCTGAGAAAATAACTTTGAGTCTGGTGACCCTCACCAGCCTGGCAAGCCCTGTGACCCAAACGTGTCTGAAATTTCTGTGTCCCTATATGCTGCTTATCATAGAGTCTCTCTCTACCTTGCTGCTTTTGCTGACCAGAATAATCATCATCCCAGCTCGGGCTTATAACTACCTTGGTATTCTTACTTAACAGTCTGTTGTTTTTGTGATATAGTTTTTTACATTTAAGGATCTATCTCCCTTCAATGTCTTTTCACAAGCCTAAAGCAAAGAACCACATTTTAAGTCCATTTGTGTTCCCCAAAGAAGGCATATTTGGAAATATTGAATATATATTTACAGTTAGCTTCTCCTTCTTCTGTCCAAGTAACCTGGTTTAATGCTGTTTTATCTACCCCTAATTTGTTGTAAAGCATTTTGTCTCGGAAATACTTACCCAAAGTGTGTACACACTTATCAGCGTACATATACACTCTATTTCAGTTCTCTAATACTGAACATTTTCTCCATGCTCAGACTGCTACACTAAGCACTTGACTACAAGAGTTAATACACTAAAAAATGTTCACGGCTGAGTGTCCTCTTGTTTTGCCTTCCTACAGTGAGTGTGTTCCATATGGTGTCCATGTTCCTCAGTCTTTATTTCTGTCAATTATTTTGGGTCTGGTCAAACACTTCTACTCTAAGAGCTAACAAACTGTTTGGAAGTAAGAGAGGTGGGCTTGCACCCAAGAATGCAAGGGAAATATCATGCCATATGATTTAAGTTGTAAGGCAGCCTGTGTTACCCTCAAAGAAATAGATGTGGAAACAGGAGGAAGCTCAAAAGACAATGTCAGGTATTGGTGGAAGAACAGTGACATTTGAATGGTATCATAAACATATCTTTAGCCTGGGACAACTGACCTGCCTAGAAAAGACTGGGCCAGGAGCATGACATAATTTCAAGTCATTTGGAGAAAACGGAAAAGGTATTCAACGTCAACATAAAACACCAGCAATGCTTGGTCTTGACAGCTGTGCTGTAACAACCTTGCATGACATTAATTCAGTTAGCAGTCCTATTTTCCAATATACATCCTCCTTGACAAACAGGGCATACATATACAACACGGTAGCATCTTCCTATAAAACTCATCACTGAAAGAACTACTGCTATTTAACCAAATCCTAAAATCATTATTCGGCTAAAATGAGTTATTATATTTAAGTTCATTTTCCATCGTGCTTTCAAGATTCTTACGTATCTATAAAATGATATTAGCAACACTGTATTTATCAAAACTGATAAGCTGCAATGTTTAAGGAACTGGAGAGACAGAAAGGTAAGACATACTGTCTCAGCACTCAAGGAATTTGGAGAAAAGGAAAGTGCTAGTGATTACATACTGAGAACAAAGACCACATGAGTTCCAAGGTTGGACGGAATGCTGAGGGCTGAGGTGGTTGGGGAGAGGTGTACAAAGGTAGAGGGACTTGGGCTGGATGCTAAGCAAGGATTGCTTTTCCACAGGGGACAGAATGATGGCAGTTACAATGCAGAGATGCAGAGGAAGGCGCACAAATGCGGTTCAGGAAAAGCCTGAATTAATGGAAGAGCTTTTACAGGGCACTGGCGGGGATGATTGCACCAGTCAGGAATCATTTGGTTGCATGGGATAGAAATCCGACTTGAATTCGCTTAACAAGTGTGAGGAAATCAGGATAGAAGTATGACTTACACAATTCAGAACAGAAATCTGGCAGTGAACCTGGGAAGGCTTGGAACCAGGGACTCTCACTGTCTGTCATCCTGCTCCTCTGGATTCATGTTTCATCTTCTCTTCGGCTCTGCAGACAAGATACATGGTAGAAAACATGAGCACTAACCTCCCTGAGTACGGCAACTCACAGCTCCAGCAATTCAGAGAGGAGGAGAATGGGCATTCTTCTCATTTCTAAAGCGAGAAGGACACTGACTACCCAGGGTACAGGACTGGGTTATTTAGGACTCTCTTAAGAAATCCAGAGATTAGCTTGAGGGATACAGGGTACTTTAGAAAGGGGTGTGGTTCTGAAAAAGGTGTTTGAGAGAGAAAATGGTTATACTAAAAATGCATTCATATTACACAGAAAAACAGTATCTATAAACATAGATATTTGTTAAAATTTTTAGATGCCATATTTTCCATTTCTTAACCTATTCAACTTGAAATTACAAATGCTTAAAACCTCACATCAAAATGCCAACCTGAAATAGAATGAATTCATTTCTGTTATTCTTCCTCCAAAATAGTTAATTTCACCGGCAATTATTAGAACAAAATCCTGAAATAGATTATCTTAAGGACTCGTTGATGCTTTGTATTCTTTGTCAATGTCTTACTATACACACATTTCTTCCTATTGCTTGTTTTTCTTTGTTTAACTAAACCAGTATATGTAATTCTTTTCAAAATTAATCTTCTCTTTCTTCTAGTTAGAGTGAAACCTTTTTATCATAATTGAGAGAAACTGAGCTAGCTCCCAAAGTATAGATTAACTATGTTGTATCAGGATTTTATTGTGCATGTTATGTTTTGAGATGTAAGATTTTACCAATTTTTTATAACAAACCATATTATAAGGAGTAATTACTGCCTTCATTCAGAAAAGACTGTATAATAGCTTTTGACTTACCTAGGAGTTCTGCATATTTCAGTCCTATAGTGAAAAACTATAGGTAAAAGCAGGATAGAAAAACTGATATATGTTCTATGGCACCTCTGACACTTTAAGAATTATAGGGTCTACAGCCAACACTCCCTTTGGAACAAGTTTGGCATTTGTTTCCTAAAATATTCCTCTTTGCCTTATCCAATCCCTTAACTGAGGTCCATTACACCATGTCCTCTAAAAGCTGAGGCTCAGCCTCCTCGGAAGCAGAAACCTCCTCTGACTCGTGTGGCACTGTATCCCAGTACCTTCAACAGTGCTAAGGCCAGAGAAGGCAATCAGCAAATATTGAATAAATGAATGAATTATATAAAATATTTGTATTCATAAACAGAGTCAAAACATCCTTCAGGCAAAAAGAGCAAGTTTAAAATGGAGAGGTCAGTGAGGCGGAGACAAACATCCTATAATTGTTTCCCTCCTTTAAAAATGTCCCTCATATGCATATACAGTAAGTTATTCTTCACATACCAAAGCTGAATAATTCCAAACTCCTTTCATTCCAATTCTGTTACTGCTGGAGGATAAAGCTCAGTCTTTAAAGGACAAAGAAGTTTCTTGCCGGGAGTTGGGCAGATAGCTCAGGACACAGCTCTGAAACCCATTCTGACTGTCCAGTGTTTCTTTTGATAAATAGCAGGATTGCACTGCCTGGAAAAGTAATTCCTTCTAGATGCTGGCAACAGTCATTCTGAACCATAAAAATTGTACAAGGAAATGATGAGAGTGTCAGCAAACTCAATCAGTGGATGAGATCAGCTTTTATTGGACTCCTTGGATAACCAGACAGCTCATAGCATGCTCCATGAATTAAATCTGCCCAAGCCCTAACATCTAGTTTCATACAGCACACCACATGCCTTTCTGCTACATCCAAGGCATTTGCCTAATTAGCAGAAATGAAGAATATATGGTGGGGAAGGGCAGACACCAGGAGTTTGAGGTATGTATGGGGCAATCCAGGGGGAGATATGCATTAGCAGATATAAAAGGCTAAAGATCAGTAATGACCTAAATCATAGCTAACGTGTATTAAACACTTGCTAGGCACTGTGCTAAGAGCTTCGCGCATGGGACCTCACTTAACCTTTACAACAATTCTTTGATATGCTCTTTACTCCTCATTTTACACATAGGGAAAAAGAGCCTAAGTGAGATTAAGCAACTTATTTATAACTAACACATGATAGAATTAGAATCTGAGCCAGTGTCTTTCTGAATCCAGAGTCTATATCCTTAACCCCCACAAACACTGTCATATAGAAAAAAGTTCTAAGCTGAATTTCCTTTTTCCCTACCTCCCCACACAGCTAACCATTTTATGACCATTGTTCCTCCCCTCTGAATTCAGTTTAATTAGTCTCCAATGACAGCCATCAGTTTCCATCCTCACCACTCCACTGGACCTGCTCTAACAAGTGTACCAGTTAGGATGTTTAGGGATACAACTAGCAGAATACCCAACAGAGAGAAGCCTATATAACCGGGTTGTTTTATTTTTTCCTCACAGAATAGGAAAGCCCAAAGCTGAGCCGGCCTATGATTTGTTCAGCAGCTAAATAATATTATGAAGGATCCAGGCTGTTTCTATCTTTCACCCTACCCTCTTGTACACAATGGCTTCACCCTCCAGCGTGTTGCCCATGATGGCAAGGCAGCTGCACTCCCTCCTCATCTGCACCCAAACTGAGGAAAGAAGAAAGGAACAGGAAAATACCACTTCTTTTGCACTTTTTTCACTATAAAATCAGTCATACTTTCCCTATGTCTCAGTGG
This sequence comes from Callithrix jacchus, assembly GCF_049354715.1. Classification (NCBI taxonomy): domain Eukaryota; kingdom Metazoa; phylum Chordata; class Mammalia; order Primates; family Cebidae; genus Callithrix; species Callithrix jacchus. The sequence goes on along the minus strand of NC_133503.1, from coordinate 97,993,704 downwards.
AAGTGTGTTTCTGTGCTGTCTCTAGCTGCAAGGGATGCTAGGAAAGAAATGCCTGGCCTTTTTAGTCTCAGTTGTAGAAGTCAGGTTCTAGGATCCAGCAACATTAAAGAAGAGGAAGGGCTCTTGCTCTTTAGAAGCTTCTGTTTCTTCTTGAGTAAGCAAAGAGAAGTGTCTGCCACCTCCCTGCTAATTCAGAGGACCACATATGGTAGAGACTTCTGGTGTTCGCCAGCATCTGTTTTCTTCTTCATGGGTTCTACATTTCTCAGCCCTTTGGGATATAGATCAACATAATGTGATCAAGTGGTTGGATCACATGGGTTGAAAGGGTTAAAAATGGATATGTCTTCTTTGCACCTTTTCCTCTAGCCAACTGAAAAAAATTCTGTGGAGGATTAGGGAGTCATAGAGCTACAAAATGGAAGTAAGCTCGATCCCTGGATGGCAGCATGGAACAGAGCCCCTAATCCTACTCTGCCCTGTAACATGGGTGAGAAATACATTAAGCCACTCAGATGTGAGGGTAGTTTGTTACAGCAGTTAACCTGCCTTGACTAAACAGAACCTACATTTTTTGGAAATGAAATATATCCTGTAAGTTCAATGAGCAAAAAAGCCTATCCCCTACTGCTTCATTAATTTGATTACCTTTCAGGTTTCTGTAGGTATCTCAACCCTAGAATAAAATAAAGTGTGTAAGAAGAAAAATGGGTTGCAACAATGGCAAGTCAAGTAAAACTGGGTGAGGGAGCCAAGACTTGCAGAAATGGAATGCAAGATGTATGCCCGGAAAGGGTAGGAAGGGAAATGAACAGAGGAAATCTATTTCACAATTTCTCTCCTCTTCTCTAATCAGCTATCCCTCCCTCTCACATACACATTCCTCTGTCTTTCATATTCAGTCTCTGCATATCATTTGCACTCTTTTACTTGTAGATCTTGAAACATTCTTTCACGTTTTAGAAATTCCCTATTAACATGAAATTTAAGATTCATGACATAGACATTAAGAATGATAATGCCAACCTAGCCTCCCTAGCTAAAGAGATCTTCTATTTGGGAAAAAATGAGGTCTAGAGCAGGAATTTTTACTTGGTCTGAAATAGGTTTTTAGAAAAAAAAGAATGCAGACTCACTCAGGCTAAGACAAGGTAAGGGGATAATTATAAAAAGAAACAAAAACAGACTTCCTAGGAATCCAAGAACAGAAAAAAACAAACTTCATAAATACAGAAGTTACACTGGGGACTTCAACAGCAAAATTCCCATATCTTCTCTTCAATGGCCATACAACTAAAGGATATACTTTCGATTACTCTCTACATCTCTGTTTCTCTTGGTATAGCTTCTTAATTCTCCTATCATAGTAAGTTGTTTCCTCAGCATCTACTTCATACCATTTTCCTACCTTAATACCTCTACTTACTGCTTCTTTCTTCTTTAGAACTTCTATTTGTTCATAACCCCCACAGCTCCTATTCTTTCTCATGACATTTATGCGTGTATAATTTTACCTTCTCCTCAACTGCACCATCAGCTCCTACTGCTAATTGCCTTAGTCTAGCTCAGTTGACTATCGACAGGTGGAGGCAGACATTTGTCAGACTGCAAATGGATATCCAGGGCCCAGTGGCCATGGTCCTAACAATGGCCAGCATAACATTTACCAAGCTGTTAAGTCTCAGTGGTCAAGCTTTACAGTCCTGTGTTACATAGTTGTATCAGTGTTCAAGCAGACGCTTATGTGAATAAGCAAGGCAGCTACATGCATTCTTGAACAAATATACAAAAGTATTGGCTAAATAAAGCTAACTTTAGGTCTTGAGCCCTGCTGGGGACAACTATGTATACAATTACATACATATACATAGTTTACTAAGTAAGTATACATAGTTGTATACATAAAAACCTAAAATGAATTTCATAGCACATCCTTCTCTTACTACTTTCATCTACTAAGGTTACCTGTCATGCTCACATCAGTTTTTCAAATACAGACGGGTTTCAACATTTTTTTAATTGAATTTTAGGTTTTGGGTACATGTGCAGAACATGCAAGATAGTTGCTTAGGTACACACGTGGCAGTGTGATTTGCTGCTTTCCTCCCCTTCACCAACATCTGGCATTTCTCCCCATGCTATCCCTCCCCAATTCCCCCCCCACCCACTGTCCCTCCCCTATTCCCCCCAATAGACCCCAGTGTGTAGTGCTCCCCTCCCTGTGTCCATGTGTTCTCATTGTTTATCACCCACCTCTGAGTGAGAACATGTGGTATTTCATTTTCTGTTCTTGTGTCAGTTTGTTCTCCAGTTTCATCCATGTCCCTACAAAGGACATGAACTCATCATTTTTTATTGCTGCATAATATTCCATGGTGTATATGTGCCAGATTGTCCCAGTCCAGTCTATCATCAATGGGCATTTGGGTTGGTTCCAGGTCTTTGCTATTGTAAACAGTGCTGCAATGAACATTCGTGTGCATGTGTCCTTATAGTAGAATGATTTATAGTCCTTTGGATATATACCCAGTAATGGGATTGCTGGGTCAAATGGAATTTCTATTTCTAAGGCCTTGAGGAATCACCAGACTGTCTTCCACAATGGTTGAACTAATTTACACTCCCACCAGCAGTGTAAAAGTGTTCCTATTTCTCCACATCCTCTCCAGCATCTGCTGTCTCCAGATTTTTTAATGATCACCATTCTAACTGGTGTGAGATGGTATCTCAATGTAGTTTTGATTTTCATTTCTCTAATGACCAGTGATGATGAGCATTTTTTCATATGTTTGTTGGCCTCATGTATGTATTCTTTTGTAAAGTGTCTGTTCATATACTTTGCCCATTTTTGAATGGGCTTGTTTGTTTTTTCCTTGCAAATCTGTTTTAGTTCTTTGTAAATTCTAGATATCAGCCCTTTGTCAGATGGGTAAACTGCAAAATTTTTTCCCATTCTGTTGGTTGCTGATTCACTCTAGTGACTGTTTCTTTTGCTGTGCAGAAGCTGTGGAGTTTCATTAGGTCCCATTTGTCTATTTTGGCTTTTATTGCCAATGCTTTTGGTGTTTTGGTCATGAAGTCCTTGCCTACTCCTATGTCCTAGATGGTTTTGCCTAGATTTTCTTCTAGGATTTTTATGGTGCCAGGTCTTATGTTTAAGTCTTTAATCCATCTGGAGTTAATTTTAGTGTAAGGTGTCAGGAAGGGGTCCAGTTTCTGCTTTCTGCACATGGCTAGCCAGTTTTCCCAACACCATTTATTAAACAAGAAATCCTTTCCCCATTACTTGTTGTTGTCAGGTTTAAAAAGATTGTATGGTAGTAGATATGTTGTGTTGCCTCCAATGCCTCTGTTCTGTTCTATTGGTCTATATCTCTGTTTTGGCACCAGTACCATGCTGTTTTGATTACTATAGCCTTGTAGTATAGTTTGAAGTCCAGTAGTGTGATGCCTCCTGCTGTGTTCTTTTTGCTTAGAATTGACTTGGCTATGCGGGCTCGCTTTTGGTTCTGTATAAAGTTTAAGGTGTTTTTTTCCAGTTCTGTAAAGAAGGTCATTGGTATACAAGGTCTTCTAGGTATACTATCATGTCATCTGCAAATAGAGACAATTTGGCTTCCTCCTTTCCTATTTGAATACCCTTTATTTCATTTTCTTTCCTGATTGCTCTGGCTAGAACTTCCAGTACTATATTGAATAGGAGTGGTGAGAGAGGGCATCACTGTCTAGTGCCAGATTTCAAAGGGAATGCTTCCAGTTTTTGCCCATTAAGTATGATATTGGCTGTTTGTTTGTCGTAAATAGCTTTTATTATTTTGAGATATGTTCCATCAATACCGAGTTTATTGAGGGTTTTTAGCATAAAAGGCTGTTGAATTTTGTCAAAGGCCTTCTCTGCGTCAATTGAGATAATCATGTGGTTTTTGTTTTTGGTTCTGTTTATGTGGTGAATTACGTTTTATAGACTTGTGTATGTTGAACCAGCTTTGCATCCCCAGGATGAATTCTACTTGATCATGGTGGATAAGATTTTTGATGTGCTGTTGCAATCAGCTTGCCAGTATTTTATTGAAGATTTTTGCATCTATGTTCATCATGGATATTGGCCTGAAGTTTTCTTTTCTTGTTGAGTCTCTGCCAAGTTTTGGTATCAGGATGATGTTGTTGTCATAAGTGATTTGGGAAGGATTCCCTCTTTTTGGATTATTTGGAATAGTTTCAGAAGGAACGGTAACATTTCCTCTTTGTGTGTCTGGTAGATTCGGCTGTGAACCCATCTGGACCTGGGCTTTTTTTGTGTGGTAGACTCTTAATTGCTGCCTCAACTTCAGACCTTGTTATTTGTCAATTCATAGTTTTGGCTCTCCTGATTTAGGCCTGGGAGGACACAAGTGTCCAGGAATTTATCCATTTCTTCCAGGTTTACTAGCTTATGTGCATAGAGTTGTTTGTAATATTCTCTGATGATGGTTTGAATTTTTGTGGAATCTGTGGTGATTTCCCCTTTATCATTTTTTATTGCATCTATTTGGTTATTCTCTCTTTTCTTTTTTATCAGTCTGGCTAGTGGTCTGTCTATTTTGTTGATCTTTTCAAAAAACCAGCTCTTGGATTTATTGATTTTTTCAAGGGTGTTTCGTGTCTCTATCTCCTTCAGTTCTGCTCTGATCTTAGTTACTTTTTGTCTTCTGCCAGGTTTTGAGGTTTTTTTGATCTTGCTACTCCAGCTCTTTCAATTTTGATGATAGGGTGTCAATTTTGGATCTCTCCTTGCTTCTCATGTGGGCACTTATTGCTATATATTTTCCTCTAGACACAGAGATTCTGGTATGTTGTGTCTTCATTCTTGTTGGTTTCAAAGAACTTCTTTATTTCTGCCTTCATTTCATTGTTTATCCAGTCAACATTCAAGAGCCAATTGTTCAGTTTCCATGAAGCTGTGCGGTTCTGGGTTGGTTTCTGAATTCTGAGTTCTGACTTGATTGCACTATGGTCTGAGACACTGTTTGTTATGATTTCAGTTGTTTTGCATTTGGTGAGGAGTGATTTACTTCCAATTATGTGGTCAATTTTAGAGTAGGTGTGATGTGGTGCTGAGAAGAATGTATATTCTGTGGATTTGGGGTGGAGAGTTCTGTAAATGTCTATCAGGTTTGCTTGTTCCAGGTCTGAGTTCAAGTCCTGTATATCCTTGTTAATTTTCTGTCTGGTTGATCTGTCTAATATTGACAGTAGAGTGTTAAAGTCTCCCACTATTATTGTGTGGGAGTCTAAGTCTCTTTGTAAGTCATTAAGAACTTGCCTTATATATCTGGGTGCTCCTGTATTGGATCCATATATATTTAGGATCATTAGCTCTTCTTGTTGTATCGATCCTTTAACCATTATGTAATGTCCTTCTTTGTCTCTTTTGATCTTTGTTGCTTGAAGTCTATTTTATCAGAGATGAGAATTGCAACTCCTGCTTTATTTTGCTCTCCATTTGCTTGGTAAATCTTCCTCCATCCCTTTATTTTGAGCCTTTGTGTATCCTTGCATGTGAGATGGGTTTCCTGGATACAGCACACCGATGGGTTTTGGTTTTTTATCCAATTTGCCAGTCTGTCTCTTTTGATTGGTGCATTTAGCCCATTTACATTTAGGGTTAATACGTTGTTATGTGTGAATTTGATACTGCCATTTTGATGCTAGCTGGCTGTTTTGCCCGTTAGTTGATGCAGATTCTTCATTTTGTTGATGCTCTTTAGCATTTGGTATGTTTTTGGAATGGCTGGTACTGGTTGTTTTTTTCTATGTGTAGTGCCTCTTTCAGGAGCTCTTGTAAAGCAGGCCTGCTGGTGACAAAATCTCTGAGTACTTGCTTGTTCATGAAGGATTTTATTTTTCCTTCCCTTATGATGCTCAGTTTGGCTGGATATGAAATTCTGGGTTGAAAGTTCTTTTCTTTAAGGATGTTGAATATTGGCCCCCATTCTCTTCTGGCTTGTAGGGTTTCTGCCGAGAGATCTGCTGTGAGTCTGATGGGCTTCCCTTTGTGGGTGACCCGACCTTTCTCTCTGGCTGCCCTTAGCATTTTCTCCTTCACTTCAACCTTGGTGAATCTGACTATTATGTGCCTTGGGGTGGCTCTTCTTGTGGAATATTTTTGTGGTGTTCTCTGTATTTCCTGGACTTGAATATTGGCCTTCCTTGCTAAGTGGGGGAAATTTTCCTGGATAATATTCTGAAGAGTATTTTCCAGCCTGGATTCATTCTCTTCATCAAATTCAGTTACACCTATCAAACATAGATTAGGTATCTTCACATAGTCCCACATTTCTTGGAGACTTTGTTCATTCCTTTTTGTGCTTTTTTCTCTAATCTTGGCTGCTTGTTTTATATCATTGAGTTGATCTTCAACTTCTGATATCCTTTCTTCTGTTTGGTCAATTCGGCTGTTGAAACTTGTGCATGCTTCGCGAAGTTCTCGTGTTGTGTTTTTCATCTCCTGCAGTTCACTCATATTCCTAAGTTGTCCATTCTTGTTATCATTTCCTCAAATCTTTTTTCAAAGTTCTTATTTCTTTGCATTGAGTTAGAACATGTTCTTTTAGCTCACGGAAGTTTCTCATTACCCACCTTCTGAAGTCTTATTCTGTCATTTCATCACACTCATTCTCCGTCCAGCTTTGTTCCCTTGCTGGTGAGGAGTTGTGGTCCCTTGTAGGAGGTGAGGTGTTCCAGTTTCGGGTGTTTTCCTCCTTTTTGTGCCGGTTTCTTCCCATCTTTGCAGATTTATCCACCTGTTGTCGGAGTAGTTGCTGACTTTCCGATTGGGTCTCTGAGTGGACATCCAGATTGTTGATGATGAAGTATTTCTGTTTCTTAGTTTTCCTTCTAACAGTCTAGCCCCTCTGCTGTAGACTGCTGAGGTCCACTCCAGGCCCTGCTTGCCTGGGGAACACCTGTAGCAGCTGGGGAACAGTGAGGGTTGCTACCAGTTTCTTCTGCTGCTATCTTTGTCCCAGAATGATGCCCACCAAATGTCAGTCTGGTCAGTCCTTTGTGAGGTGACTCTTTGGATATATGGCAGTCAGGGAGCTGCTTGAGGAGACGGTCTGTACTTTATAGGAGCTCAAGTGCTGAGCTGTGAGCTCCATTGTTCATTCAGAGCTGCTAGGCACGTACGTTTAAGTCTGCTGCAGTAGAACTCATAAAGCCCTTTTTTTTCCTCAGGTACTCTGTCCCAGGGAGTTAGGGCTTTATTTATGAGTATCTGTTGCACTGTCCTGCCCAGCAAGGAGGCAGTCTAGTCACTGCCTGCCTGCTGAGGCTATGCTGAGCTGCTCTGGGCTCTGTCCTGCTGCCGTGGGCTCTGCCCTGTTGCCATGGGCTCTGCCAAGCTGTCATGGGCTCCACCCTCTTGCCGTGGGCTCCGCCCTGCTGCTGTGTGTAAGTCCCTGTAGTCCTGTTTATATGGGTGTGGTTAGAACTGCCGTGGCGATGGTAGCTCGCCTCTGTAATGTCGGACTCTCTCTGTTATGGGGGGTTGCCTCGGCAACGGCAGGCTGTGTCAGTAATGGCAGAGTACCTCCGTAGGGGTGGAGTGCCTCTGTAATGGCAGACTCCCCTCCCCCACCGAGCTGCACCATCCTCGGTTCAGCTGTGCTTGCCGTGAAACTCTCAACCCCGAGCATTTCCAATTGTTGTTTTGTTTGCTTTTGTGGGGGTGGGACCCACTGAGCCTGATCACCTGGCTCCCTGCCTCAGAGCCCTTTTTTTTTTTAAAGTTGAACAGTTGACTCTCCCAGGTGTTCCAGTCACCTGCTGAAAGGGCGCCAGGATCTGTGTGATTTCCCATGCAGCAACCCACTGCACTGGCTGAAACAACGTCACTGCCCGGGAATCTCCTGGTCTGGCTTACTGTTTAAGTCCCGTTTAATCAGATGAATGTGCTAATCTGCCTTCCCAAATCTCAAATTGCCAGTTTAACAGGGCAACCAGACCAGTGTATTTTGTACAGAGTGCCACTGTGCTGCGGCGCTGGCCGAAACAGCCGCGCTGGCCAAAACAGCCGCACTGGTGGCCCGTGGGGCTCCTACACCTGGGAATCTCCTGGTCTGTGGGCAATAAAGATCCGCCTGGAAATGCAGCATCCACTCACCCTCTGCACCTTCACTGGGAGCTGCAATCCTGAGTTGCTCCTATAGCGCCATCTTCTCCTCTCCTCCCCCAACATTTTTTTCTTAAAGTAACATATGCAAATAGAAAATTTTAAATACTATACAAGAATACTAAAAATGTGCATCTCCCTGACCTCCTACTCCAGGTTCCTATTACCCCTCCCTAAAGGTAACAACTGTGCTTATGTAATTTTTACACAAATAAATTAAAATGTAAATGGGAAAAGGTAGCTGTAAAGGTGAAATAGGCAAGAAAAGCAATCCTACCCAATTTATTCAGACAATTGTAGGGGCCTTATGGAGCTGACGAGTGGGCTCCTTTACTTCCCCCAAGAGGCCTAATGAGTCTCACTGTTCTGCTAGAAACCTCAGAGGGGAAATTTCACAATTCAGAACTGATTGGCTCCAATATATCTGAGTGAAGGTTCTTTGTGCAAGTCAGGTAGCACCTTTTGGACTCTTACCAAAATATGTATGCATTGATGGGTGAAAGCTAGCTGGTGTCAAAGACCAGATTTTATGTCCAATTAAATAAGACTGCTGCAGGAAGAAAAATCTGTCCATTCAGTAGCAAACTTCCAGAAGTCCAGCCTGATAAATGAGAATCCTATCTAATTGTCTTCCCACCATCATTTATTTATGTCAGTAAATATTTCTCTCTCCAAATAACAAACATCCAAGGTATGAGTCAAAATAGATTTTGTTGCTTCAGGAAATCTCATAAAGTTTGTGATGATGGAGGCAATATCCACTGCTATCTCTGTTCTTATAACACAAAAATCTCTAAAATTACTAAGGACCACTTAAAACCTCTAAGGGAACCCTGTGTGTTTCTTGCCTCCTCATAATTCTCTTACCCTTTGAGACTAGGTAATACACTTCTGTTTGCCTCTCCTGTACTACATTCCCAATTCTCCAGTAATTTCCTGCATTGCCCCATAAGAGAAAGTTAATCTTTTACTTTCAAAATATAAAAAATGTAGGGCTGGGCATGATGGTTCATGCCTGTAATCTCAGCACTTTGGGAGGCTGAAGCAGACAAATTACTTGAGACGAAGAGTTCAAGATCAGCCTGGTGAACATGGCCAAACCCCGTTTCTACAAAAAAATAACTAGCTGGGCATGGTGGCATCCACCTGTAGTCCTAGCTACTTGGGAGGCTGACACTCAATAATTGCTTGAGTTTGGGAGGCAGAGGCTGCAGTGAGCCAAGATCTTGCCACTGCACTCTACCCTGGGCAACAGAGCAAGACTCTGTCTCAAAAAAGAAAAAAATTTAAAAATAAAAGATGTAGTTAACCGTACAAAAGCTGATACCCTGCCACTTCTTAGTGGTGATCTAGGATAGGGTTCACCAAACTATATCCCACTAGTAAAATCTGCTTGTGTAAAGAACACTTTATTAGAAAACAGCCACATTCAACTGTTTACATATTGCCTGTGGCTGCTTTTGCACTACAATCTCAGCATTGAGTAGTTGCAACAGAAACTATATGGCCCGCAAAGCCTAAAACACTTATCATCTGGCCTCATACAGAAAGAATTTGTTTATGCTTGATGTAGGAGGGTGGATGGGACAATCTATCATGAACATACTTTTGGCAAAATACATAACATTTGAAAGACAGCAGCCTTAATATAAGGCTACTGCTCATCTAACCTAAAGTCTAGAGGTAGGCAGACCCAGATGGTTCATAGATTCAACAATGACTTCAGAGACCCTGGACTTTTACCCTCTCCTATTCTGCCATCTTTATCAGATTGACTTACCAATTCAGAGTTTCCAGATAGCTACAATAGTCACAAGCCTCCCCTTAGGACAGCAACCAAGACAGAAGAAATACAAAGTACAGAAGAGCCATAACTGTATGAAATTTTTCTTTTGTCATGAAAAAAAAAAGTTTTCCCAGAAGCAGTTGGTAGAAATTCTCAAACTGTTTTGCATGCATAGCCTTGGACCAATCACAAAGGGTATTGATATTGAGATGGTGGGTTTGGAGCCAGGGTTGTCACAGCCAGTTGCATGTTAGAATTATAAGCAAAGTAACCAGAAAATTAGAAAACACCAGAAAAAACTTGCTCGAAGATGGCAGAATAGGAACAGGTCTAGAGTGAAGTTCCCAGTGAGAACAATGCAGAGGGTGAGTGATCACTGCATTTCCAAATGAGTTATAACTTCCCACAGCCCAGGAGATTCCTGAGCTGAAAAGCGCCATGAGTTTTCCGTATGGCTGTTTCAGCTGGCATAGTGGGTCTCTGCACAAAAACTCACACAAATCTGGGTGGCCGTTTCAACTGGCACCTGGAATGCCTGCAAAACAGAGCCTCCCATACAACTGAAAAAACAGAGGCTAAAACAGGGAGCCAGGTGATCTGGCTTGGTGGGTCCCACTCCAACAAAGACCAGCAATCTGAAACACTCTGGACTGAGAGTTTCGCAGCAAGTGCAGCTGGACCCAGGACAGTCCAGCTCTATGCAGGAGCGCGTCCACCATTACCAAGGCAGCCCACCACTATTGAGGCAGTCTGCCATTACCAAGGCAGTTCTAACTATACCTCTGTAAACAAAACCACAAGGAAGTTCACACAGCAGCTGGGCAGAACCCATGGCAGCTCAGCAATGCCTCTGCTAGCAGACTGTGACTAAGCTACCTCCTTGTTGGGCAGGGCATCTCTGAAAAAAGGCAGCAGCATGTCAGAAACTTATAAATCAAGCCCCACCACCTCAGGAAAGAGCACCTGGGAAAAAAGGCAGTTATCAGTTCTGCTGCAGCACACTTACATGTACCTGCCCAGCAGCTCTGAATGGAACAACAAAGCTCACAGCTCAGCATTTGAGCTCCTATGAGGGACAGACTGTCTCCTCGAGCACCTCCCCAACTCCCATATATCCAAAGAAACACCTCATAAAGGAGAGCTCAGGCTGACATCTGGCAGGTACCTTTCTGGGACAAAGATAACAGAAGAAGAAACTGTTCTGCAGCCACTGCAGGTGATCCCCAGGCAAGCAGGGTCTGGAGTGGACCTCAGGAAGTCCTACAGCAGAGGGGCCTGACTGTTATAAGAAAAACTAAAAAACAGAAAGAAATAACTTCAACATCAACAAAAAGGACATCCACTCAGAGACCCCATCCAAAAGTCACCAACTACAAAAACCAAAGGTAGATAAATCCACAAAGATGGGAGGAAACCAGCACAATAAGGATGAAAACACCCAAAACCAGAATGCCTCTCCTCCTCCAAGGGATCACAACTCCTCACCAGCAAGGGAACAAGGCTTCTGAATGTCAAATGGATAAACAATGAAATGAAGGCAGAAATAAAGATGTTCTTCGAAACCAATGAGAACGAAGACACAATATACCAGAATGCCTGAGACACATTTAAAGAAGTGTCTAGAAGAAAATATATAGCAATAAATGCCCATGTGAGAAGCAAGGAAAAATCTAAACTCAACACACTATCATCAAAATTGAAAGAGCTAGAGGAGCAAAATCAAAGAAACTCAAAAGTTAGAAGAAAACAAGAAATAGCTAAGATCGGAGCAGAACTGAAGGAGATAGAGACACAAAAAACCCTTCAAACAATCAATAAATCCAGAAGATGGTTTTTTGGAAAAGATCAACAAAATGGACAGATTGCTAACCAGATTACTAAAAAAAGAGAGAAGAATCAAATAGATGGAATAAAGAAAAATAAAGGGGATATCACCACCGATCCACAGAAATATAAACTACAATCAGAGATTTCTACAAACAACTCTGTGCACATAAACCAGTAAACCTGGAAGAAATGGATAAATTCCTAAACACTTGCACTCTCCCAAGCCTAAACCAGCAAAAAGTTGAAACCCTGAATAGATCAATAATAATGGCTGAAGTTGAGGCAGCAATTAATAGCCTACCAACCAAAAAAAAAAAGCCCAGGTCCAGATAGGTTCATGGCTGAATTTTACCAGACATACAAAGAGAAGCTGGTACAACTCCTTCTGAAACTATTCTAAACAATCCAAAAAGAAGGAATTCTTCCCAAATTGTTTTATGAGACCAACATCATCCTGATAACAAAACCCAGCAGAGACCCAGCAAAAAAGAAAATTTCAGGCCAATATCCATGATGAGCATAGATGCAAAAATCTTCAATAAAATACTGGCAAACCAATTGCAACAGCACATAAAAAATCTTATCCATCACAATCAAGTAGGCTTCATCCCAGGGATGCAAGGCTGGTTCAACATACACAAGTCTATGAACATAATCCACCACATAAACAGAACCAAAGATAAAAATCACATGTTTATCTCAATAGATAATAGATGCAGAAAAGGCCTTTGACAAATTCAACAGCCCTTTATGCTAAAAACTCTCAATAAATTAGGTATTTACAGAACGTATCTCAAAATAGTAAAAGCCATTTATGACAAACCCACAGGCAATATCATCCTCAATGGGTGAAAACTGGAAGCATTCCCTTTGAAATCTGGCACTAGACAAGGATGCCCTCTCTCACCACTACTATTCAATGGAATATTGGAAGTTCTAGCCAGAGCAATCAGGCAAGAAAAAGAAATAAAGGGTATTCAGTTAGGAAAGGAGGAAGTCAAATTGTCTCTATTTGCAGATGACATGATTGTATATTTAGAAGACCCCATCATCTCAGCCCAAAATCTTCTTAAAATGATAAACAACTTCAGCAAAATCTCAGGATAAAAAATCAATGTGCAAAATTGCAAGCATCCGGATACACCAATAACAGACTTAATAAGAGCCAAATCAAGAATGAACTGCCATTCACAATTACTGCAAAGAGAATAAAATACCTAGGAATACAACTAACAAAGGATGTAAAGGACCTCTTCAAGGAGAACCATAAACCACTGCTCAAGGAAATAAGAGAGAACACAAACAAATGAAGAAATATTCCATGTTCATGGTTAGGAAGAATCAATATCATGAAAATGGTGATACTGCCCACAGTAACTTATAGATTCAATGCTATCCCCATCAAGCTACCAATGACCTTCTTCACAGAACTGGAAAAACAACCTTAAACTTCATATGGAACCAAAAGAGAGCCTGCATAGCCAAGACAACCCTAAGCAAAAAGAACAGTTGGAGGCATCAGGCTACCTGATTTCAAACTATACTACAAGGCTACAGTAATCAAAACAGCATGGTACTGATACCAAAAAAGACATAGAGACCAATGGAACAGAATAGAGACCTCAGAGGCAATGCCACACAACTACAACAATCTGATCTTTGACAAACCTGAGAAAAACAAGCAATGGGGAAAGGATTCCCTGTTTAATAAATGGTGTTGGGAAAACTAGCTAGCCATGTGCAGAAAGCAGAAACTGGACCCCTTCCTGACACCTTACACTAAAATTAACTCCAGATGGATTAAAGACTTAACCATAAGACCTAACACCATAAAAACCTTAGAAGAAAACCTAGGCAAAACCATTCAGGACATAGGCATAGGAGAAGACTTCATGACTAAAACACCAAAAGCATTGACAACAAAAGCCAAAATAGACAAATGGGATCTAATTAAGCTCCATAGCTTCTGTACAGCAAAAGAAACAATCATTAGATTGAATTGGCAACCAACAGAATGGGAAAAAATTTTTGCAATCTACCCATCTGACAAAGGGCTAATATCCAGAATCTACAAAGAACTAAAACAGATTTATAAGAAACAAACAAACAAACCCACCCAAAAGTGGGAGAACGACATGAAGAGACACTTTTCAAAATAAGACATTTGTGTGGCCAACGAACATATTAAAAAATGTTCATCACCACTGGTCATCATAGAAATGCAGATTGAAACCACATTGACGCACCATCTCACACCAGTTAGAGTGGTCATCATTAAAACATCTGAAGACAACAGATGCTTAAGCGGACGTGAAGAAATAGGAACACTTTCACACTGTTGGTGGGAGTGTAAATTAGTTCAACCATTGTGGAAGACAGTGTGGCGATTCCTCAAGGATCTAGAAATAAAAATTCCATTTGACCCAGCAATCCCATTACTGGGTATATATCCAAAGGATTATAAATCATTCTACTGTAAAGACACATGCACACATATGTTCATTGTGGCACTGTTTACAATAGCAAAGACCTGGAACCAACCCAAATGCCCATCAATGATAGACTGCACAAGGAAAATGTGGCACATATACACCATAGAATACTATGCAGCCATAAAGAACAATGAGTTTGTGTCCTTTATAGGGACATGGATGAATCTGGAAACCACCATTCTCAGCAAAACTGACACAAGAATAGAAAATCAAACACCATATGTTCTCACTCATATGCAGGTGTTTAACAATGAGAACACATGGACACAGGGAGGGGAGCATCACACACTGGGGTCTGTTTGCCTGGAATAGGGGAGGGACAGCGGGGGGGCAGGGAGGTTGAGGGGGGATAAAGTGGGGAGAAATGCCAGATATAGGTGATGGGGGATAGAGGCAGCAAACCACATTGCCATGTATGTACCTATGCAACAATCCTGCATGTTCTGCACATGTATCCCTGAAACTAAAGTGCAATTAAAATATATATATATATATTTTGGTATATATATATACCAAAAAAAAGGAAAGAAAACACCAATACCTGTACCCTATCTCAGTCCAATTATGCCAGACTCTTTCAGGTGGTTCCTAGTACTGGTATTTTTCTTTATCTCTTAAGATTCCATAGGTAAGCAGGAATGAGAACCACCAGTTGGACTAATCATGACTCATTTCCTGTGGCTGAGCATGTTTACATGAACAAAAGCAGGGTTTATTGTCTGGGAAGAAAAGGAACAACTGGGTGGCTTTTGTATAGGTGATCAGTATTGTCTGTCACAGTCATCTACAAGATACTGAAGCAATTCAAATAAATGCTTAGCTTAGGAGGAAAGAGCCTGGGAGCCAGAATCCACCCAGAATCTTCCATGAATGATGGGGAGCACCTAGTAAATTTATGGGGAACCACTTCAAGCAGGGTAAAGGGTCATAAACTTCAATGGAAAAGAAGCCTACATGCAAAGATCACAGGAGACAGAGGTGTCAAGGGAGGGAAGGAATGTAGCAAAGAATGGAGTGCTAAGAATATAATTAGTTCAATATTGGGCATATTGAAGGTAAATATTTCAAGGTTGGTTCAAGGTTGAGGTGTCTAAAGGCTTACCAGTCTAGAGTTCAGAAAAGAAGTAAACTGCATTCTTTCTAGGACATTTTTTAAAACAATAGGCGACTACTGAGAATTTCCCCAGGGAATTGGCTTAAACTGGAAATGTCCAAACAAACTCCTATCTATGGGGATGATGGAAATCATGAAGCTGAGGTTGTTCTGTGAGATGCTTCAGATACAAAGATCTGCACCTTGAGATACAACAAACATAAGTCAAATGCCAACTGTTAAAAGACTGTCAGTTTATCCTGAGACCCTTCTAAAGACAAACGGACATTTCGATGTTTTACTTGACATATTTCAAGCTTTGATGGTAAAAGGAGATCACAGTATTTTCGACAAGTAAGAATAATAAAATAAGCAGGACAAATCCAGGCCTTCCAAGTCCAAATCCCTCGGACTGAGTCCTCACTTAATCCAAGCTCTGATTTTCACGTGACTGGTAACTGCAAAATCTGAGTGACCTTTTCGTCTCCAATGAAACAGCCTGGGAAAATTGTTTTCCTTGCACTCCTTTCAAAACAGTAACTGCTCTACTTCATTTAAGATTCCTTGTCAAGGGAATTCAATTAGCATCAGCCTGAGATTACCTGAGGACCTCTTAAACTTTTTTATTCTGTGAACTCCCTTAGGTTTTCCATGGCTCATATCTACTGTCCACAAGAAAGTAAGTTTGCATTTCATCTTACAAATTCTGAGGTACTTCTGGTCTCCCCCTCACTGTCACATCAAATCTAAAAGGAGGAAGTGCCCAAGAGGAGGCAGTAGGTGGTGAATGCTCGGTCACCCATAGTTGACTGCATTTTCCTCAAGCAGCTATTCAGAGCACAGGGGCTGCAGTCTCTGTGACTTCTTGAGAATAGCCCATGATCTCCCCATAGGTCAACTCCCAGGTTAGAAACACTGGGAGAATACTGAATGTCTGCTTTGTAAAATGACAGACTCAGTTAAGTAGAACCCAGGAATGCTGAAACAATAATGTTTGCCAAATTTGCTCTATGAATAGCATAAAAATCTCATCTTATCAATGGGCAAATACTTATTGCTTGCTATTATTAGTAAAATTAAACCTCCCATCTTCATTGAACGCTCATAAGATGAAAATTCCATTTATCCAGCCTCTAGTTCGACCAATACTTTGTTGCCTACTATGTGCAAGGCACAAGATGAGTAAAAGACAATTCATACTTTTCAGTAAATAAAAAAATCTTAAAGAAAAAATAACCCTTGTAAAAAACATAATATGATGCTATAGTATGTCACAAAGGTGTCAGGGTGTGCCTGATTACATCTGTAGGCTTGCTATGATAGGCCTGCCAGAAATCCAACCACATGAGCTCTTTCTAGGAAGGCATCATGAGAACAAGGTCAGACAGTAAGTCTGGCACTTCTGTGCCTTCCTGGTCAGAGGGGAGGTGCATTTCTGACAGCGTATGGCTGTCAATTGGATGTTTGCTCTGTCCTTTGAGTAAAAACAGAAAGAGCTGTTTTCACTAACATAAGTGATATTGGACCAGATAGGAACACATCTCAGTACACGTTTCCCAAAAAGAAAGATCTATTAATATCACCAAATTTTAAACAAATTTAGTCATTCAACAAGTACTTATCAAGAGCCTACAATGTAGCACAGTCACAGTTATGAGGCATAAGAAAAATGGGTAACAAATGAATAATCCACATACAACAGGAATTGAGCAAGCTGATATATTTACAATTAATGATATCTTATCAGAACACAGTGTCCAGTTGGTGACACATTCATAAAGGGTGTGTAGAAGCTAAAGCAGATTCAAAGAAAAATAGTAAGAATTATTAAGAAAGAACATTAGGTTACATAAGAAAAGGTTACAGCAGAGTTCCTTAGAGAAGACTAGGGCTGACTTGATTATCACCTTCATGTTTGAGAGAGGCTTGATGCTGTTCTTTTCCTTAGAAGCCCAGATATGAGACAATGAGATAAAATTAAAGCATTTGTTTAGCCCCTGCTCCATTCAATAAACACATATAATATAGAATTCTGCCTTGTTACCTAAAACCATAGGAGATTGTGTAAGCCTGAAGAGGAGTACAACATAGTCCCTGCTAATGAAAGACATTTTATTTGAACACAAAATAATTCCTTAAAAAAATCAGTTGCTAAATCCCAAGAGCTGAAGAAGAGTATGTAATATGAGTAAATGCCTAGAGATTCTCAAGAAGAAAATTGATTGCTACTCATCATTATAATCAGGGCATAGACCTAGATAATAACTCAAGTTTCTTTCTAGATTCGTGATAGTAGCATCTGCCCCCTAGTTTTACAATAGCAGTTCCCTACGAAGGGACATTAAAAGTGATACATAACTATGATGTATATAAATGGATGTATATTTGACCACTAATATTATGATTTCATGTCACATATTCTCATGTCCATTTCTAATTGCTCTTTAATTAAAAGTGACAAATAACTCCTTAGATTTTAGGAAAGTCATCTGATAGTCTCCTTGGCAGAGTTAAAAATGTAAACTCTGCATCAAGATTATTGCTACTAAATAGACTGCAGTTAGAAAATGAGAAAACTATTCAGAACATACAGTTTGTAACCTTTGGGAACTGGCTTTTTGTTCTCAACATCATACTCTGGAAGTTCATCCAAGATAAATGAAAACGCATTTGCCGATAGTTTCTTTCTTTTTATTGCTAAGTAGTATTCCATGGTATGTATTTACCACAGTTTATTTACTTGGTGAAGAACATCTGGGCTAATTCCAGTTTTTGGTTATTCCATTAAAGTTGCTATGAATGTTTGTGTGCAGATTTTTGTGAGCACAAATTTTCGTTTCTCTGGGACAGATGCACAGGAGTACAATTGCTGGGTCATATGGTAGTTGTATGCTTAGGGGTTTTTTTCTTTTTTTTTTTTTTTTAAGAAACTTTCAAACTGTTTCCAGGATGACTGTATCATTTTTCATCCCTACCAGCAATGTGTGGGTGATCAAATTTTTCAGCATTCTCACCAGCATTTGATGTTGTCATAATTTTTAATTTTAGCCTAATGGGTGTGTAGTGTCATGTGGTTAGTTTTATTTTAAAAGGATGAATACATTGCTCTGGGAGGCAAGGGAGAGAGCAACTAAGTCCAGGGAGCAATGGGCTGGGGAGGGTTGGGGTCACTAGACATTTGGTTAGGAAAGCTTCCCAAAAAAGGTAACACTTGGATTGGGATTTTTTATTTTTTTAGACAGGGTCCCACTCTGTCACCCAGGCTGGAGAGCAGTGGCATGATCATGGCTCACTGTAGCCTTGAACTCCTGGGCTCAAACAATCCTTCCATCTCAACCCTCCCCAATCACATAGCTGGGACTACAGATGTAAGCCACCAAGCTCAGCTGAGTTGGGCTTTTAAAAACTAAGTATATGTTCAGAAACTAGAGAGGACGGAAGAATACATCTGGCATACTGAATAAAATATACAAAACCAAAGAGACATGTAAGAGCATAAAGAATGGAGAGAAGGTCTACATAGGTGGAGCCCAGCATGCCATGCTTGCATGAGAAGGGTGGGAAGGCAGGGGGAAAAGAGAAATGAATTAATGCAGGTGGAAGACGACTTGTTTGTCATGCCAAGGATTTCAACTGTGTGCTGCAGGTAAAAGGAAACCCTCAGGTATGATAAGGACAATGACAGGGCTGTTTCGATGCACTACTAAGTATATCTCACAATGTCACCCGTATCTGTCCCTCCCTTTCTTTACTCGCCATTTTTCTACCTCAGAGTCTCACTGTACCTTCCCTGGAGATCCCTGCTTCAATTCACCCTGCCTACTGATGCCAAAGTCATTCTCCTAAGTCCCACAGCTCATATGTTATTTCTCCCTCTGAAATCTTCATTGGCTCTTTTTTCTGGGCAGAACAAAGTCTGGAACTCCTCAGGAGCATTTGACAGAGGTGATGTGGCACTACTGCTTCCCTCTGGGAAGATAAGCTCCAGATTTATGGGCTGATTTCTATTCTCCATGTAAGTAGTCTTTTTACAGCTCCTTAGCTAGAAGCTCATGTTTCCTCCACTGCTGTAGCCTGCAAAAGTGCTCCTGATTCTCAAAGACTTAGGCTCAATGTCACTTGTTTCTGTGAGGGTTGCAATAAGCCCCATCCTTCCTCCACTCCCAAATTTATGCTGATCGCTCTTACTTTAGTTTTCACCACCTTTTTACTCATATCACCATTAAAGTGCTTATGTCATCCTACTTTGCATTTCTCCTCAAATAGACTAAACTATCTGATGCAAGCTTCGTGATATGGATGTAAAGTAGAAAGTTGAGTTGTACATTGATTTAATATCAATGCATCTATGTGCCCAGGATTTGGTTATATCATAGGGAAGGTATATAAACTCCAAGAGTGTATATATCCAAAGGAATATAAATCATTCTATTATAAAGACACATGCACACGTATGTTTATTGCAGCACTGTTTACAATAGCAAAGACTTGGAACCAACCTAAATGCCCATCAATGATAGACTGGATAAAGAAAATGTGGCACATATACACCATGGAATACTATGCAGCCATAAAGAAGGATCAGTTCATGTCCTTTGCAGGGACATGAATGAAGCTGGAAACTATCATTCTCAGCAAACTGACACAAGAACAGAAAACTAAACACCGCATGTTCTCACTCATTAAGTGGGTGTTGAACAATGAGAACACATGGACACAGGGAGGGGAACATCACACACTGGGGGCCTGTTGCGGGGGGCAGGGAAAAGACAGCAGGGGGTGGGGGGATTGGGGAGGGATACCCATTAGGAGAATTTCTCCATTAACATTAGGAGAAATACCTAATGCAGATGAGGGGAGATGGATGCAGCAAACCACCATGGCACATGTATACCTATGTAACAAACCTGCATGATCTGCACATGTATCCCAGAACTTAAAGTATAATGATTAAGAAAAAAGAAATAGGAAGGGGATATGTTTAAAAATAGCAACATAAAGCAGAATGTAATTGTTTAAGAATGCAAATAAAAAGCTACATTTTCTCTATATACCTTTAAAATGTGCTTCTGAGTCTAACTTTATTTAAACTTTTATTCTGCACTTATTTTTATTTAACTGTAGTATAAATTTGCTATTTTCTCAAAATAATTAAACCTAATGGAATACTAAAAACTGTTTCTACACAGTAAGAACTCTAACAATAAAAGAAACCAAAAAGAACATGGTAGTATAGTTTCTAAAATTCCTTCTATTACTCATGCAAACATCAAATCCACTTCTGATAAATTTATGCAGATGTAAAAGGTGAGTAGCGCATCAGTAATACCGCCAGTTCCAGACACTTTCAAACACAAGGTATCAAATGACACCACTCCCAAGAATGAGGTCAAGGTGACCATTCATTACTTCTGAGATGTGACCAAACTATTTTTAATAGCTTTAACAATAAAAATATAATCAGAAATCTTAGAACAAATATATAGAATGCAATAAAAAATTTATCCCTTGGTGATGGGCCAATGAATGTGTTTATCTCACTTTAATTTTATGCAAAAGCCTTGACATCTCCTGACTTTTTCTGGTAATTTACATAAGTTATTCTCTAAATCAAGACAAAATAAATGTCACCTTTTTCTCTAATAGAATCAGTGTTCTATTTCTATAGTGTAGTGATGGTACTCAATGTGTCTTCAATTTAAAGAAAAGGAAAGAGGAATCTATGTCATACTGACTTGCTAAGGTGTTTAAAATAAATACCACAAACACGTAAAGGCTAAAATAGGATTACTGGGACCTCATCTCCTCTGGACATACAATCATTAGGATTTGACGACTAGGACCATATTTGGGGTTCTCATATAAACTAGGTTTCTATTGTTTCTTTTTATTTCCTCAGATCAAGCAAATATTCTTTAGTTTCAAAAGAAATTTAGAAATATACAGTTTATGACTTTTATTAGCTTCTAAAATTATATCCAGTATTTCAACTATATCTTTGGATAGGTCTTTAATCAATTTTTAATCACATTCTCCACAAGTACCAGGCACTGTAATCAAAATTTCCTTTTAACTTATTGGACCCAAAAGAAGCATAATCTTTTGGAAATTCCAACACACACTCAGTGGAACACATAGAGATTTCCTTGAAGCCAAATTTTATTTATTTTAGCACTCCTCTTTTCTGATTAGAAAATTAAAATGAAAAATAATTAACCATTGCGTGTATCAAACAAATTGAATGACTGTGCCTCCAATGGGAAGGTCTGCCGGCTGGACAATATTAATGCTAGTGTGAGGTTCGGTGTAGCCAAAAGGGGACTCGCTGCTTATAAAAGTGATTTTTTAATGCTTCATTTTTTACAGTTCTGCCTTTTAAGATTGAAGACAGCCAGAAACAGTGTTATAAAGAGGCTAAAAGAAAGAAACAAAGGAACACATTGGAGAGAAGAATCAGGGTGAATTACTGTATTAAAGTATAATCAGAAAATAAAGTCTAACAGGAAAGAAAGGAAAAAGCCATCAGAAGTCTGCCATTGTTTCAAAAGCAGACCAAAAGAAAAGTAACACTAAATTAGTGCTTCTTATCTGATTAGTGTTTCAAACTTACATTACACTTTTACCTATATATGTTTTCTTTCCTGCTACTTCAAAAAGGTAAAAAAGTTACTTTCATACCACCTGTCACTGCAGCAGTCGACTACAGGTACGACATACCTTATCTTCATGTCTCTGTGCAGAGAATCTGCCTTCTCTGTCTTTAAAATGCAAAGAGTAGTGGATTCAATCATCCATGGCATGAAGAAAGTCTATTGAGACTACGTGGATCCAACAAGATTGTGGATCATTAACTTCCTGAGCATAACAAACCCTACGGGTCAGAGTTTACATCATGTACTATATTGTAGACACTGCTCCTTTACTTCATGTAACTTCCGATGGTGCAATCAGTGTAAGATATTATTTTAATGACACATTTGACAGGATGAAAGGGCACTCTGGGGGCTTCTCTACAAATAAGATAATGCTGTAAAGTGTTATTGGAGAAATCTCCCTAACTAAATCCACCTGAGTGGAACAGCTGCAATTTAACTGCAAAACTCTTACTGAGCCCTTAGTTTTATTTGTGAAATGTAAGCCTTCAAACAATGACTGGGGGGTCAGAAATGAAAGATAACAGTTACCAATGGAGTTGGATTTGCATAAATATTTTACATCTTTTTATAGTTTGTCTACTAAGACATGTTTAGTCTAAAAACAAAGCAGAAGCCATGAATATAATTTCTGCGGCCTGGGGACTGGCCACATGAGACTCATATGGCCTCAGAGAGAACACAGTGAGTCACCCTTGCGGTCTAGCTTGAGGAGGTCATATCCATGAAATGGAGCCCCACGTGCACCAAACAGCTAATGGAATTGAGTCATCAGAATCTGTGGGATAAGCCAATTGTTTCCAAACCAAGGAGCTCTTTAGAATACAGATTCCCAAACTACTCCCTGGATCTAATAGGCCTACGCCTCTGAGAATAGGGCCCATAGATTTGTACTTTTCAAAGCCTCCACAGGTGATTAGGATAATCAGCAAGGTTTGAACCAGAGGACCAAACTAAAATTAATCTACGTGGGCAAGAGGAGTGGGAATAGGGTCTTCCATCTGCTCACAGACAAAAAAAAAAAAAGCCTCTGCAAGTCTGATTACTCATTTATTTCTCACCTACATATTAGTGAGTTTGATTGACTAAATAATCTATTTTCTCTCTAAAAGCTTTTAAATTTTTCTTTTAATCTTAAGGTTGGAAATTTCAGTGGGATGTAGACACGTAAATGTACCTTTTTAATCTGAGGACTCAAACCTTCAGGTCAAGGGAAATTCCTCTGTTCTCTCCTTTCTGTCTCTTCCATTTGCTGTGTTTCTGTTCTCTGTTTTCTGGAACTCCTGTTAAGGGTTTTTTAATTAATATTTTCTCTTGCATTAGATTCTTTTCTACTTTGCCATCAGATTTTAAATTACTAGAACCACTTTTGTCTTCTCTAATTACTCATCTTCATAACAGCCTTATCTTTTTCCTCCTCTTCTCCCTCCTTCTTTTTTTTTTTTTAATGGATAATCACTTGATTCTCTCTGAAGATCTGTTAAAAAGCATCTTTGGTTAAGTTTTCATCTGTATTTGATAACCTTGGATCAGTGGCTCTGTTAATTCATTCCTGTCTTCCTATTGGTTTTCCTCATTCCTCTGTGGTGATACAGGTCTGATGTTCCACCAGGTCTCCACTTTGAGCGAAAAGACCACTTTTAGGTCCTATGTAAATAGTTAAGGTAGGTCTACTAGACAGTGTCTGTAAAGGTTCCTGAGGCATGGACTGGCAGGTAGGCAAGGGGCTCATGCCCTCTCCCCATTGCCAGCTTGGGAAGATGATGAGTTCAGCAGAAAAGCAATTCAAGGTTTAACCTGCTGACAGCAGACTGTTCCTTTTTTCTTTCTTGCCTTCATGCCTGTGGGCATCTCAAGTCACTGCACAATCTGATCTCCTTCTTGCTCAGACCCGAAAGAGATTAATTTGATAAGAATTTTTGGACTTATCCTGACATTGAGTTCTATTTGTGCCTGCCATTTAGTATAGTGGGGTAAATGATAGGACAGAACATCTGTATTGTTCAGATTTTAGCTCCTATTTAATTACTCTGAAGGCTGTCCACTGACCTCCTTTCTACAGTAGGTCACTCTGAGTTTGGGCATTCTCAGAATTATGTCCTTTCTAACTTGCAAAAATTCTCACAATTTTCTACCGGCTGCTGACATTCTTTCTCCCTTGCCAGCACTATTCTGAATTTCTTTCTCTCTCCATGTGTGTGTGCGTGTGTGTGTGTGTTCATAATCTTTTTTAGTCACATAAGGAATTTAGGACAGGAGGAGAGCTAGACGTGTGTTCAGTTCAATCTCCTCCTACAATACCTTCTTAGATTCCTCCCAGATTAAACCACTGACAGATTTAATCACAAAAGACAGTAACACAAATGTTAACCACATCACTCCTATGAGAAACAAGTTTTTAAAAAACCATATAACTCACAGACTAATGACATTTGTTTCTTCATGAAAGCATAAATAGATGAATTACTTTTTACTTGGCCATTCTTTTTTATTTTCTTTTTCAGGAAAAGCAGTTTTATCTGACCAGATGTCCTTTTTTATAGAGGAGTATCACTAGACTTGATCGATCAAACCCTTTGACTATACATAAAAGCTTCTATCATTTTCAAAATATTTTCAGAGTAACCTAAGGCAAATCTATCATTGTAATCTATTGTGTCATATAAATGTATAATACAAATGATGCTTACAGGAGATGGTAAAATATCTATGTTAATCCTCAGTCTCTTTGATGGTTATAAGCTATCTACAGTTGCTAGTTACACAAAGAAACCATTTCTTGCCAAAGCAGAATCTCGAGCAGAGGGTTACAAATTTCTCTTAATCTGCATGCACACTTGCCTTGGAGATTGAATTTTGAAATCCTATTATTTGCTGTTTGTAAATGTCATTCAGACACTATCTCCCATATGCTCAGAATGAAGAGTAAGGAATCATTCATAAGTCACAAACCAATTCTATGTGTTCACTGCAACATTAATCTTAAATATGCATATCATCCAACTGGAATGCAAGTTCAAAATTAAGGGCTTCAGAATATCCTTACCCTATTTTCAATTTACCTCTCGAGGGCAAACTGGACATGACATGTGACCTGTGACATGAATTTGCCTGTCATGCACTCATACATTCAACTTGGTTTTGAGGTGATCCGACAGTATACTACATAGATAAAAGTATGAAGACAGAAAAATAAACTTTTATAGTGAAGAGTAAGTTGTCCAGATGCCATAGGCCACAAAAACAAGTTAAATGCATATCTAAAAGTCAGGAGATGGGAATATAGCTGTTA
Source organism: Callithrix jacchus (assembly GCF_049354715.1). Lineage (NCBI taxonomy): Eukaryota > Metazoa > Chordata > Mammalia > Primates > Cebidae > Callithrix > Callithrix jacchus. The sequence goes on along the minus strand of NC_133503.1, from coordinate 97,968,409 downwards.
ATAATGCCAAAAAGTATGATTAGTCTTTTGCTTGTTAACTTATAGACATCTTTAAATCAGTTATGTTATAGTAGGTCCCTCGAAATTATGAATTAATAACAAACCATCAGTAAAGTAGAAAGGAAAGAACATGAAGAAATGTACATGTGGGTGGAAGATCCTACAGTATATACGCAATGTAGGCCCCTGACAGAGAGCCAGGAATCTGATAGTGTTAAAATGATACACAGGTTATATGCAAAAAAAATTATTATGAAGGCTTGAGTTTAAAATATTTTCCAGTGAAGACATGAAGCTCACATCATGTTGAGTTCAAAGAGAGAAATAATTATATTATAGCCTTTCATTTAGTGTGTAGAGATGTATTTTACAAATCTGAAAAGGTATGAGGGTTTCAAGAAGGGAAGTCTGAGGAATAAAGTATCCATGCGGTATGAATTTGCTAGGACTCCTATAAAAAAGAAACATGGGCTGGATGGCTTAAACAGCAGATGTTTATTTTCTCACACTTCCAAAGGCTAGAAGTCCAAGCCCAAGATATCAACAGCATTGGTTTCTTCTGTGGGCCATGAGGGGAGTGTCTGTTTCAGGTAACTCTGCGGGGCTTCTAGGTGGCTGTCTTCTCCCTGTGCCTTCACATCATCTTCTCTTGTGTCAGTGTCCAAATTTCCTCTTCTTATAAGGACATCAATCATATTGGATTAGGCTGGCCCTAATGACTTCATTGTAATTTAACTACCTTTGTAGATACCCTATCTTGAAAGAGAGTCACATTCTAAGGTACTGGGAATTTGGACTTTAACATATGGATTTTTGAGGGAAGATAATTCAGCCCAGATATAAATGCTATGTATTTTTGCTAAGCTGTTTGTTTTGGAGGGTCTTTTAGTTTGTTGAAAGAGCAACAGTAAATGGAAGAGTAAAGCCTTTCCACTTAGTTCAGAATATATAAGTTCACCAGAACCCACATAACTGAATTAAATGTCAAGCAAGAGTCCAAGAAGGAAGAAATTCTACATGTTCTTTCCTAGAAAAGCAGTGGCAATTTGAAGGAGACACCTTGGTCCTTACATTTGGCCCTTACTACCTCATAGTAACAATAATACTGTCCAAAGATAGAGAGATTCATCAACAAATTAGAGAAACACTTTTAATTGCAAAGTAAACAGACAAATTTAAGATTTTTTTACATTGAAATTAGAGTTAATTGGGTATGAAACTTCTTTACTGGAAAACATAGTAAAGTATTGTAATTATGATGATATGGGATATCGAATCAACGACCTTGTTTATCCTCGTTTTTTTCAGTTTTCTGATATGTATCTAGGTTGATTTCCATTATTCAAATAAGATTGTTGATTGAAGTATGTGACTTTTTTGTTTTTAGGTTTGCCTCTTTTTCAGTATTATTAAGAGGATATGAGTAGGACTATTACAAACATGAGATTTCCTGGGGTTTTTTTTTTTAACTCTTACTGAAAAACCAGGCAGACCTGCATGGATATGAGTGAAGACTAGCCCATCACTTCCTGCTAACATCTTCCATTTCAAATTTTTCATTATGAAACATCTACGCATTTAAAATAAGAAGCTATATCAAATGGAGTTCAACAGGGCTTCTGACTTTAGATTTATACTCTCCCCTCCAGACGTCATCAGCTCCCTGGAAATGCCATCAATGAGTCTAGGTTGAAAGAAATCAAAAGCATTGATGTTTCTTGGCAAACACATATTCCTCCCTTCTGACTTTCAATCACAACTTCAAAACACCATGGGATGATGCTAGGATCTGCTTGATTTATCTTGGGATGTGGCCTGTTTTAGCTCTTGTGCTAGTGACTCACCAAACACATCTCTTTTAATTCTTATATCTATTACTATCAATCAACACTGAGGCTGAAACAACTTTCCCAAATGTCAGAAATAAACAGTGTTTTCCTGTAAGCTTGGAGGGGAGAAAATAGACGAGAGCATCGGATATATAAAACTCTATACTATATATAATTGGCTTAGAAAACTATGTTTTTAAATTTGTCTTTTGAAAGTTGGAGCCTATTCTAAAGTTTTAATTGCCCCTACTCAGATTTGGGGGCCAAACTTTGTTTGGCCTTTTTTCAGTTTTCCAGTATCTACACAGAAGTTGATTTTCATTATTAGGACAAGATTACTGGTTAAGTTGTTTGGGGTTTGGGGAGCTTTGCCTATGTATTTGTTCATTTGTTTATATGGAAGTATTCCATTTGCCATTCACTGATTATACTGAACAGCCTTCTATCTCTGCTCTGCATAGTTCATAACTAGAGTTACTGAGTCTTCTCTTTAAGTGGTAAGGCATGTAGGGACTTGGCCTCTCTAGCACAGAGGCAAAATGTAAACAAACTTAATAAATCCTCCTTTTGGTAGAAATTCTGAAGAAACCTTCACATGTGTTCAGAAACATATAAAACTATTTGTGAAAGTATAGACCGAAGTAGCAACAAACGGAGAAACTATAACGTCTGTTGCTTGAAAAGAATAAATAAACTATAGGTTATAGAATCAATGGAATACTATGCCACAGTTCAAAAAATGAGGTGGGTCCACGTGTATGTCAGAGACACTTATCAGGTATCTGTGTTTGCTTTAGCTATCCAGCCTAGAGACCCATTTCTTGTTTGGAGAGAATTCTCCCTTCATAAGATGAAATACTTGGTAGATTTAACACATGTATGCTCCTGTGTGAACCCAGAAAAATATTTTTTATAACGAGGCCTTTAGATATTTGATGGAGATACTAGCATTTAGAACATTTAGAAACAAGTATTAGAATACTGCCTGACACATAGTAAGTGCTCAATAAATGTCCTCTATTTATACTGTCCATCTACACAGGAACCTACAGCATTAAATGGAATAATTTTGAACTGGGGAATGTGAAACACACCCTTTGTACTACTGCACGCCAGCTCTGAGCTAACACTAATTCCTGGGAACCCAGAATATCTCTGTAGTCCACAAATCAGATTAAAGGCGTAGGGGATTCAGGTTTAAAATGGGATGTTAGCAGCCTCATCAGTGGGTCCCCCTGGAATCAATTACACAGTTATCTGCACTTAGACACTCAGAAGCTGAAGAACTGATACCCTTAATCAATCACAGAACCCTCCCCCAATACACACAACAGAGGCTTCCTAATTCAAAGAGTAAAGAATATGGAAATATGTAATAAATTATATGCTCTGAAACATCTCTCCCTACCGCAATATTGTTGCACCAAAGTGCAACTCTGAGGCCTGACCAGTATTACAGCCAAGGTGAAGACTGGAAATGTAGGGAACGCATTCCCAGAACACCCAGCCCCCTACCGTGGATGCCTGAAACTGCGAATAGTACTGCATCCGTTCTTTCCTATACATGGATGAACATTAAGTTAAATTTATAAATTAGGAATAGTAAGAGACTAACAACAATGACTAATAACAAAACAGGACAATTATAACAATATGCTATAATAAAAGTTATGTGAATGTGGTCTCACTGCCTCCTCCAACCATATCTTACTGTACTGTGTTCACCTGTTGTAGTGGGTAACTGAAACCATGGAAAGCAAAATCACAGATAAAGGGGGACTACTGTATCTGCGTGGTTACTTCTATTTCATCACCATTTGATTCTCTCCTTGGTTGATGAAAGAGCTAGACAGATCCGGGAGAGTACGGTGGGTAAACATCAGCTGTGAAAGAATTCTTTGCGTAAAAGCACTCCATTATAAAACAAAAGTAGATTTAGGCATGAGGTTTGAACAAGCTTGAAAAATCTAAGTAAATCAGAAAGGGAGATTGCTTATCCTTATTCTGGTCTAATTGCAAAACTGCTTTATTGCAGAACTGGATCTTGGGGGCTATTGCCATCAGACTGTGACTACCCAGGCCCATTCAGAAAAACCACCCCTCTCAAGAAATAGAGGCATCATGCATCCCTAGACTGGTACAACTGGACATTTCATTTTAGAGACTCTTTGCTCTGCATCCAAGATTACCAAGCAACTGCTGATTCCTAAGTTGCTTGGCTTTGAGGAAAGAACAGACTAATGATAAAGATTTTATTCCTGAAATCATTGTCATTTTCCCATGGTTTTTAACCATGATGAAGCTTCTCAAGGAGGTTTGTCTATAGGGAAAGATTGTGTTGATCATGCATGTACTCCCAGGCCACAGAGAAGTTATATTTTCCTTTGTTAATCATCATTTTTGTGTTTACCTTAGTCATCAAGCATTTTGGTGAGCATGAGTCAGATTCTCAAGGTCTGGTCACTCCCAAGAAATGTAAATCTTCAGGGCTTCAAAAGACAACCAGATGTAGCCAGTCTCTTGCTTAGATGACACGGCATATAGAAGCACATGTCTCTTTGGGGGTCTTTGAGGATATTTTCACCTCCTTCCTCTTCCCTTTGTACATTCATTCTGTGCCTGAAGTTCCCATTTTTATTTCTTCACCCCTATTGCATGGTAATTTGATTCCCAGTTATCCTTCTATTCCTAGGCCTTCACTAGAGATTCCAGGAGAGTTTTCTGGAAACCCATGGTTTTGCTGGCATTGCTATTGTTGCCATTAGTGATCATGGTCATACGATGAACCTGGGCCAGGGCCCAATTTTTCCTTCTCTATCCAACTGTGTCTAGAAACAATTGATACCTGATGTCTACCCAGCTAGAAAATTGGCTTCTTTATGAGTTCCTGGTATTTTTTTCCCCGAGAGATACATATGCTTATTGGTGGCTTTCCCAGGAACGCCCTGCATTTGCCTATTGCCCAAACCTGCTGCCAAAGCCAATACCATTTCCTGAGTCTTACTCAAATACATTAATCTGGATTCAATAAAGCAGTTTTCTGCTGACCTGTCAAAAAAATCAGCCCCACAAATGATTAAACTTTTCTCAAGACTTCTTCCAAACAAGTACTGGGCTGTCCAGAGATTTATCTTGGCAAAACTTGAACACAGCAAACCTAGGGCATGCTGGGTAAAAATCCCATCATTAATCCTCAAAGAAGTAACTGAGTTTACTTGGCATCTGCCTTTGGCCTTTGGTCAAACATGCAAAATTTTTTTCTTAGTGACAAAACAGAACCAAAGGCACTCAGAAGAGAAATGGAGAGAGAAAAGAGGGAAGAAGAATGGAAACATATATATAAAAATGTTACTTTTAGCCTATTGATCAGCCTAATGTGTTACATGCAAATATTAAATGCAGACTGAAATTTATTTTATATTGTATTATTTTTGTAATTGGCTTTCTAAGCCTGAATTTCCCTGAGAGGACCTCTTACATTCCAAGATTTTACAATGGAAAAGCACAGAAGTTTTAAAAACTGTTTAAAAAAGTATTATTTCTTCAATTCATGAGTTAGCATCTGAATCATAATAGAATAAATGACTCACCCCAAAAAGAAAGATGCGTTAGAGTTCCTACATAAGGTATTTTTTAATATTTTTAAATCAAGTATCTGTATCATCTAAAACAGGTTTAGATTGGTTACATTTTGAAAAGTCACTTTTTTCAAAGCAACAAGTCTCTTACACTAGGGCAGTTAGGAAACAATCATTATATATATATAGTTTGGTCTGCTTAGAAGATGTCCCATTTCAAATACATGTTTCAATTAACTAATCACTTTTATATGAAGCACTCTATAACATCATTGCATATACATCTGAACTTATACTAATATACATGATATAAAATTAATTAACATATAAGATTTTATTTTTCAGACCTTGTTTACAGGAAAAATTTGTCCTGCATCAATAAAACTAGTAACTTAATACACATACACACCACTATATAGGTATAAAACAATAATTATGGTAGAATTTACATCTTTAGAAGCCACTAGCTCATTTTACAGATGAAGAAACTGACAGAGTTATAAATTAGATGGCATCTGGTTTTAAGATAGTAAAGACATTTTTGCCCACTTCTTTTAAAAATCACTCTCAAAAGACATGCGTAACAAAAACTTTAACTTCCGTGCAACTAGGAGATATGTATAACCCTGAGCCAAATATATGATTGCAGAAAGCATATGGGGAAATGGTAAATTACTCATCAGGAAGCAGGAAGATTAAACCTATGATAGCATGATATGAATGAGAAGCAAGCCATTCTGGCCCTCAGAACCCTGGAAAGTCTCAGGAAATGGAGGTGGCAGTCGTTATTAAAGCCAGTTGGAAAGTCCATATAAGGAACAGTGAAAGCTTCAGGTTCCTGTCTCCACAGATGGGCAATCACACCTCTCCTATCTCCACCCAACTACTAACCCAGTGCCCAACTAGGACATCAAGCACAGAGGAGGCTGGGGCCTTACTAAAAATTGGAGGATTCAATTTATCTGTATAAAAACCAGTGAAATCCCTAAGGCCATCTGCCTGTCCAGAGTCAATATGCTAAAAGTCATCACTGCACTCCACAGGAAAGAAGTTGGAAAATCCTTTTCCTGAGCATTGCTCAAGAATAAAAATCAACAGAAACTCATATTTGCAGGGAAAAGGCTGCTAGCCATCTTGATAATATCTACCAGTCTATATGTCCCATCCAAATACACTGATCCCAATCAGTATTTTGCTGCTTCTCTCTTAAATAGATAGGCAAGGGTAATCAGACACTTGAGAAATGTGAAAAATGGAGATAAGCTCTGCCTTGCTGGGCTTTGTAATAATTGCGTGAAGTTATAAATTCACAGCATCTGGCAGAGTGAAGGTACCTGTAGTGCAGCCATGGAATTCTTACATAATATGGAATTAAAATGAGATATTTTCCCTCTGAAAATAAGTTAATATTGATCTTCACACTATATCTTTAGGGATAGCATTGGAGCACCCATCTGTGTTGCTGCTGCCCTTGTTGCAGGTGCTTTTTTAATATAGAGGAAGGACTTGGCAGTTTCATGAGGGAAACTTGAAGCAATAGATGCTACAAAAACTGCAACACTTATTTTCTGTAACACACTTTCATGGGTAGTTATACATTTAGCAACATACAGAAACTTAAAATCTTTAGAGGCACATTCTTCTTTAGACGTGTTTGCATCATAACCCTTCCTGTCTATCTGAAGCATCTCAAAAGAGTCCCTGGGCCAATATAAATAAATTGCAAATCAGATAATCCCTTGTTATATGAATTGACAATATATTTGCCCTGTAATTATAATTAGAGAAAATCCCTTATTATGTGAATTAACAATATATTTGCCCCGTAATACTGAAAAAGGAACTGTCTCATAATACAATTAGAGAAAATACAGTAAATCGTATTTCTAAATAGAGTATCTGATCACCAATGTAAATGGTTAAAAGACGTGAGAGTAAAGTTCATCTGAAGCCCTTTCTCCTCCTTGTTACCAACTCCAGCAGTTTCTACCAGTCCTACACCTCACACAGGGATCTTTTCTGTGGATACTTGTGAGGTTGAGGCTGCTCACTGCTTATTCCCTCTTCCTTGAATAACAGGGCCCAGATGGTATTTCTTGCCAACTCTCAAACCAAGTGGTTCAGATAGAATCAACTCCATCCCAGCCAGCCGCGGTGGTTCACGCCTATAATCCCAGCACTTTGGGAGGCAGAGGCGGGTGGATCATGAGGTCAAGAAATCGAGACCATCCTGGTAAACATGGTGAAACCCTGTCTCTACTAAAAATACAAAAAATTAGCTGGGCATGGTGGCGCGTGCCTGTAATCCCAGCTACTCAGGAGGCTGAGGCAGGAGAATTGCCTGAACCCAGGAGGCAGAGGTTGCGGTGAGCCGAGATCGCGCCATTGCACTCCAGCCTGGGTAACAAGAGCGAAACTCCATATCAAAAAAAAAAAAAGAATCAACTCCATCCCTAAGTCTACGGATGAACATTTGATCCTTAAAAGTCAATCGGAACATCGTTCACCTGCCCCCAAACACAACAATTGATAAAGCAAAGAGCACATAACCACATCAGAGATAGTTCTAGACCTTTGGCCATGGAGTCTAAGTGAGAATTTCTTTCCTTTCTGCTATGCTTGAATTTGGGAAGACACAAATCTGAGCTGCTAGGGGATAGCCCAAGGAGAAAGCTTACCTGAGAAGGAAGCCAAATCCTGGAGGGATGTAGCACCAAGATAAAAAGGGTGGTTTGATTCACTTTATCTGTCAATTGGATCTGGCAGTGTGGAAAACATGAAACACCCTAGACTTCAGAAACATCATCCAATGAGTTCCCTTTCTGGCTTAAGCTAGTTTACATTGGGTTTTCTATCAAAAACTCCAACTAATACAACCACGCGTTTTTTTATAAGTATATTCAAGATAAAACTTTATAGTACAATCTAGTTTTTCCATCGGGTAGGCTAAACCCTCCCCACAGGTATCTCACATCTAAATCTTCTGCATATCTAAATAGTCTTCCAGCATAAATACAAATCACACTAATAATAAGGTTGAAAAGTTCTTTTTAATCTTTGATTCCCTAACATCAAGTATAATTAATGCAAAGTAAGAAGCACTTAATGTTTATTGAATGATTTGAAAGTGACAGGTTGAATAAGCAAATGAATCCTTCACCTTGTCTAACATCAAGCCATGCAGTATAGATTCTCTGTATAGATAATCGTTAATCCTAATTTAATGATTTCCAGGAATGGATGGAAACTCTCAGTCTCCTTAAAAGGAAAGAAAAATATTCAATTAGCTTTCTCTAATCCTAATACAAAGTATCCACAATATTCTTAGCACTTGGTTAGAAACTGGAAAAAAACAGTTAAAACTGACATGGTTTTTGCTACCTGGGAACTTATCAGCTAATATGGATAATATATGGGGACAGTGCTAGTCGATATATATATAAAATATACATAAACATGTACTTATGGAGCAAGGAACATTAGTGTCATCTGCTCAAGACTTCCATCCTGTAAAAGCATTATTCAGAAATATCTGTAACAAATAAGTACCCTCTGCATTTGAACCCTTGCAGCCACCGAGACCTCCCCTCCTCTTAAAGCAGGCCAGAGCACTGCTGACAGGGTCACACATCTAGGAATTTTGTCTATATATTAAAACAGTGATTCTGGTCCTTTTTTGGCCATCATGATGCTCCGCATAAACTACAGGTCTCTTTCCTTAAAAGAGCTTTTCATGTCTGAGGACATAGATTTCACTTGCTTATGAGTCTTCTCTTCTTTGAGCTAAGCAAAATTATTCACATAATACTGAAACTCTTCACAATTTTCTAAGTATATATCAATTTAGTGTACAATAACAAAGGAAATTATTTATTAATTGTTCTGTGCCATGTATTGTGCTAAGTTCTTTATATACATTACTATTTCTTAAATTCCTCATAACAATTGTTTATAGTACAATAGGAGATAATTTATCTGAGAGTGTAAATACTGTAAGTATTCAAATCACTAATTTATTTTTCTCTTTTTAAAAAAAGGCTTTTTATGATCATACATGTTTCGTCACACCATGTAATAAGAGAAGATCAGTTTGTTACAAGATGCTGTGCTAAGAGATGGTGTGATCTCCAAGGCTGCAGGTGACAGGCAGGTGATGACAAATGGACAACGTGGTGCTGATTATAAAAGATCATCAGAAAATGATTTTAATGAGGCTCTTTGATGCTATGAAATTTTTATAAATCCCATGGAAATATTAGCATGTTTATATGCTTATGAATATGACATAGTAGACAGGAAAAGACATGACCGTCAGGAATGCCAGAATTGCTGGGATGTCACTCTTGTGAAAATGAGAGAAGTGGGCTCCAATGTATAATGGTGGCTATGTGCTGGATCAATAAACAGTTCAGCTCTCTAAAAAATAAAGGAAGCCAAAATGTGTGGGTGTACAGGAAGTGTTGGTGATGTGGAAAGTCTCATCGGATTGCTTTCATTACCTCCGTGAACAGGAAGGATGGTCATCTGCTGAAAGCAAGAATGAGGAGGTGGTGATAGCATTTGGAGAGAAAGGGGAAAAGTCTAAATCGGCCATCTGAGTGAGTTGGCGAGAAAATGGATTAGGGGTGTAGAAAATGATTGCTGGCTGCACTAGAAACCCACTTCATATGCGTGGTCATGAAGCGAAAGTGCGGCGAGTCAGCACAGTGGTGGGCTTTTCCTCAGCCATGTTCATCCATGACGTAAGTAAAGAGTTATATTTATCCAGAGTTATGAATGTGTCAAAGACAAAGCCAGAGAGGCACAAAATTAAGCTTGGTAAACAGGTGACAGAGAACAGCAAGGGGATAAGAGACAGTAAAAGATGGTAGGATCAATGAAGTCCAGATACTAGTCTTTTTTATTGGACCCATTTTTTAAACCACTTAATTCTCACAGAATCTTAATTTCATTATTTGTCACATAATGTATTTTTGTGCCATGTAAAAATAACGATAAATATATCATTAATCCACTCACCCATTCACCTAATTCAAAAAAATTTTACCGATGGACACTAAGCGCCAGATGTGTGGGATATAAAGTTAAATAAGGTTGGTAGTTGACCTCAAGAACTTTATAGCCTAGCAAAGAAAACAGGTAAATGAGGAACCACAGAACAGCGTGGTAAGCACCATGAAAAAGTACTCTAGGAGTACAGAAGAAAGACCTCTAAATCAGACTCGAGGGTGACATAAGACTTCCATTAAGAGGGGACACTGGAATGGACTTTTGAAGACCAAATAGGCCTCAGTCAACAAGAGAATGAAAAAGGCTTTCCACGGCCCGTCCAAATTATAAGCCAAAATGGTTGCTGGGGTTAGGGTAAGACAAGAAGCTTGTGGCATGCCCCTAAAGACCACGTTCTAAATTATATAATTTTACTGAGTAGCTACAACTGTCCTTCCAGACATGGCCATTTGACACAGATCTGTTTTCTCCATCTTGTTCATGAAGACATCTTGAGCAATTTACTTCAAATGCCTTGCCAGAATCAAAACGTTATATCTAGTTTCTCAGACCTCCCAATCAGGGAAGCTATTTAAAGGAGCAACTGGTTTGCCATTTGTTCCTAGAAAATTAAGTCAGACCTTCATAATCACTGACTTTTATCCTAAGTGCTAACAAACCACTTGTTTAATAACCTGGTACAGGATTATGCCACTGACATCAGACTCATGAATCTGTAGCTTGCATGTTTATAAAGGATGAAATCTAGCTGGGTATCAATGTCTCTTTCCAAAAACATTTGAAGGATATGACAGTGTTTGAGAATCACTTTTGTGCTAAGGGAATTGAGGGAGAAAGCATTGCCTAAGACAAAGGTTGAAAATAAATAGGGCAAGATAAATGGAAGAAAGTCAGTGCAGTGGCCTGGAGAAATGGAGTGATATTTAAGAGGTTTGCATTCAATTCACAGAGAGGAATAATCCAGGTCAGACTGGGTAAAGTCCTTGGAAATCAAAGAAAGTGTCTTGGTTCTGACATCTGGTAACGAGCTCTCTCATAGCTTGAGATAAAAGCCAGACTTACTTGGGGGAAACTTGGAAAGCTTTTTTAAATAAAACAAAGGAAATTATTTTCTATGACATCACACCAACTCTGCCAATTCCCAGTTTACCAATGCTTGTCACAATGTTTACAATCAAAAATTCAAATACACCAAGTCAGTTCCACTGCAGTTTAGGAAGGTTGCCAAGAATCTGGGATAATTCCTTCAAGGGAGAAGAAAAAAACAAACAATCAAATTGATGACAAAGAATTACATCTCAGCTTAGATAACAGACAACAGAGGGTTAAAGAAATTTCATTAAATGGGTCAGCCCAGGGCCTATCAAGGAACTAATTGCTTTTCTTCTTGTAATTGTAAAAGTTTATTCCAAAGTTTTGCTTTAGTTGATTTCCTGAGTGCCTACATTAACTTTTCAATCTTAAAATCAAAATACAGACTTAATACTTTGATCAAGGTTAAAAGCACTGCCCAACCAAGGATGAGACATGGCCAAGAGAAAAACTTCTTTTGATTATCTTTTGGTTAAATCTTATCTTAAAAAATTTTTTTTAAGTAATGCTTGAATAAAGTATCTGATGAACAGAAAACCCAATTCTCTGTTCAGTTTTTGCTAAGGATGCAGGAGGTAGAAACTAGAAATCCTGAAATTGCCAAATTTAAAACAGTCTGATTAAATTTCTTCTCAGCTTAATATTAGGAACAATTTATTATTATGCCAAGAGCAGCCAGCCCTGAAAACAAACATGTTTTCTTTAGGGAAGGCAGCTAAGGCAACCAAAACAATATGCCAGTTGTTTCAGATTAGAATTATCATTGAAATATTATCTTTCTATTTCAACATAACAATCTTTTTTCTAACCAGCCTTATCTATGAAACAGCAATCCATATGTCACAATTATAGAGATGGGTATTTTATTCTATGGATGGGTATTGTCCCTTATATTGTTTTATGTGCCCCGAACAGACAACCAGGCACAAAAGCAAGTAATTTTAAAAACTGAGCTAAAGGAATAGTTTATATTTAAATGAAATTAACTGTTTGCTAAATGAATCAGACATTTAATGATTATCATTGTTATGATACATAGCAATTATCCTTAATTGCCAATTTATATATTTGTGGTAACTAGTATTTTAACACTTTTTTCCTTATTTCTCAGCATCTACTGTCAATGTTGCTTGACAGTTTTCCTCACACCATGATAAATTTTAATTATCATTACTTTACTTCTCTCATACAAATTAAAATAAGATTCTACACTTGGCACCTGAGAGTTAGGCCCAGGCTCTTGTCTGTGCCCTGCCAAGACAGTGCCCTGTCTAACCCACTCTGGACCAACACAGTAGTCCTTCAAATGCCATTTTAACTGCTTTCCCTCCCTTCAGAACCATAGAAGTCCTGACGTCTGAGGCACCAAGAGAATGTAAATGTAGGTTACTGATCTGCATAGGAGGAGTTGGAGATCTGACAAGCACATGCTGGAAGCAGAATACAGTGAAGGGCTGAAGGGAGCCAGTCAACCTGGGCTGGACAAAAAGGTGGAGAGAGAAGTATGTGAGCCTGCACCCTGACACCTTCAGAGAAAACACAAAGCTGTTTGCCTTGGGCTTTTTCCTGTTTACTTTCTCCTTCACACTTAACTTTCATATTGCATGGATGCCTTACAAAGGAGGGATACTTCATCTCCAAGTTATTCCACATGCAACCTTTTTACCTTATACATTGCATAGCACTAGGACTCACACAATACTTTATATACTGTGGAAACTCAATAAAAATTACCAAATGCATTATTTTTAATCATTTTAAAAGAAATGGCTATGCATTAGATGTATCTTGCTCAGTAGAACCAGGTCACTGACTGACTTCACTGACTGAAAGTTGCTGAATTAGTGATCCATAAACCAACCAGGCACCTAGGGCATTGCAGGAAGTGCTTCCGCCGGAGTTCCCATTCCGGGTTGTTCATCCAGTGTTTGGTCCAAAAGAAGTAGAAATCTATTTTCTGCCACAAAACTAAATTTTTGTCTTAAATAACTGTGTGAATTTAATCCTAGCTGCTTGATCTGAAAGTAGACAATCATACTACTTCAGCTGTCTCATCTTTAAAAGAGGGGCTTATTCACTTAACTAAATTTTATTAAATGGTTTCTTCCTGCAAAGAATGTACTAGGCACTTCTACAGAGGAGAAACATGGGAGTCTGGTGCCTCCTATTTTCCTTAGGGACTGTGATCATCCAAAACAGGTAGTTATCATAGTCTAGACATTCACAAAAAAGGATAATTAGAAACATCTCTTAAAAAACAATGTTAGCAGTCAAAGTAATTCTTCCCTTCCATGTTCTTTTCCTTAAATCTTTGCTGAGCCTTAGCAAGGACACTGATAAACCACCTTACATTCCCTAGAGTTAGAAAGCTTTTTTTAAAAAAAATTTCTGATCTAAATCCTGGCTGCTATTGCTTAAATCCATTTTCTCTTATTCTATTCTCTTAGAAGACAGGGAAAAATCATTCATCCTCCTCTATGTTTTAGTCCTTCATGTATTAAAGATTTCGGCCTTCATTTCTCTAGGTTATGTAATGCCAATTCCTTTCATTTTACTCATATATCTTATTTTCCAAGCTTTTAAATTAATTCCATTGCACTCCTCTTGGACTCTATGGATAATGAAATAGTTATGCAGCTCCTTTCAGATACTAATTGGGTAATAAACCTTCAGGGAGGGAAGTATTTTTAAATCTTAAATCAGAGTCTCACATGATCTGAGATTTAAAACATTTCTGGAGAGCAGAAGGAGGTTGGAAAATGCACATAAAATTGGCACAGAAAGCATGGGAAGAAACGGTAAAGTACCATTTGGATATTATTGTTTTATAAAAAGGAAAGCTGAAGCACATGTTACAGCAAATAAGTAAAAGATGCAAGATTAAAGTCACAATTAAAATAAGCAGCTGTAATTCCTGGTTCCCTACCAAATTGCTGTCAAGTGATTGTGATATCTGATCATAACAATCTTGACTGAAGCTTAAAAAACATCACATTATCACAAGTTTACACATTATCACAGATTAATTGGGCAGTGGAAGTTCACCATTCACTGTGTTAATGTTATTTGCTAGAAAATCTTCCAGTTATCTCTTCTTCTCTTTCCAGCTCAGCTCTACAGAACAGTCCCTCTCCACTAATGTGTTCTCCAAAGGGAATCAAACAAAACTTCTGAGGTTGTTAATGTATTAGATGTCATATGATATCTAAAATCAATTCTTATGTATATAAAATATTATTTGCATAAATATCCATTAACCAACAAATAGATATATCCATACAATGGGATATTACTTGGCCATGCAAATGAAGTACAGTCAACCCTCTGTATCCACAGGTTTCACATCCATAGATACTACCAACTACAGATCAAAAATATTTAAGGGAAAAAATAAAAGTACAATAAAAACAATACAAATTCTTAAATACAGTGTAACTGCTATTTGCATAACATTTACATTTGTATTAGATTATATAGATATCATAAGTAATCTAGAGAAATATACAGGAAGATATAAGTTACATGCAAATACTATGCCATTGTATATAATGAACTGGAGCACACGTGAATCTTGATATGTGGGGGTGGAACCAATTCCTGATAGATACCAAAGGATGACTGTACTGATAATATGCTACAACATAAATAAACCTTGAAAACGTGGTGCTAAATGAGCTGGACACAAAAAGCCAAATATTATATTATTCCATTTGTATGAAATGTCCAGAATGGGTAAATCCATAGGACAGAAAACAAACAGTGTTTGCCAGGGGATTGGAGGAATAGGGACGAGAAGCAATTGCTTAAGAGGGACAGGATATCTATTGGGGGTAATGAAAAGGTACTGAAACCGCACAGTGGCAATGATTGTACAACATTGTGAATGTAGTATATTCCACTGAATTACACACTTTAAATCTGTTAAAATGATAAATTTTATGTTATTTGTATCTGATCACAACAAAAAAAATATTACTAGTATTCTCTGGTACTGTATGTACTAATGCAAAAAGAAGCCAAGATAAAATAGGACACCAGAGTGGTTGACTCTTTCAAGACAGTAATCAGCCAGTTGAGTATTCATTCACAGCCTACTCAGAGCAAAGTACTGGGCTAGGTCCTGAGACTCAGCAGCAGAGACAGATAGCGCTTCTGCCTTTGCAGAGCAGACAGTTTAACAGGGCATCCATTCTTCTATTTATTCTCTCCTACTAGCAATATGTTTGTTCTTAGAGGAAAAATAAGAGGAAAAAGTAACCAGTGAGCTTTATCAATCCACCATATATATGTATATATGATGAAAATAACCAAAAACAAAGCAAATAGCTGCTTAAACACATAAGAATATAAGAATTCATCTTCATCTCAGGGTTCTAAAACAAGGATTGGAAAATTTACACCTAAATTAACACTTAAACATAGTATTATTAGATGTCAAAAAAAAGGAAGAGTTTACCAGCACCTTATTTCATAGAAAGGGATCCTTTCAGTATTACACAGTGTTTAGCATAAAGAACAAAACACTAATAAGAACAAATACTACACTTGACCTTAGCCAAAAGGCCGAGAAGCAATACAGAGTGAGACTTCATTTAAAAAAAAAAAAAGAGAAAGAACAATTTAACAGCCATTCTTCACAAACTCTTGCAAAATATAGAAAAGACCACTTGTCAACTCACTTTATGAGTATTACTCTTATACCAAAACCAGATAAAAACAGCCCAAGAAAAGAAACCTACAGACCAAAAGCACATCTGGGATGCACCTGAACAGTGTGGTCCAAAGAACACAGCTGCGTAACTGCATGTCTTTGAGACAATCTTGATAAATATTTTTCTCAAACTGGGTTTGGTTTTGAGACAGGCTGTGACTCCGTCACCCAGGCTGGAGTGCAGTGGTGCGATCAGGGCTCATTGCAGCTTGACCTCCTGAGCTCAAACAACGCTTACCTTACCTCCTGAGTAGCTGGGACTACAGATGTGTGCTACCACAGTGGGTTGATTTTTGTTTTTGTTTTTGTTTTTGTAAAGTGATTTCGCCATGTTGCCCAGGCTTGTCTCAAACTCCTAGGCTCAAGCAATTGCCCACTTTGGCCTCCCAAAGTACTGGGATTACAGGCATGAGTCGCTGCACAGGGCCCAGCCACAAACTGGGTTTCTGATAAGGATTAGATAGCAGATTTCAAGGCTGTAATTTCTGAAGAGAATAAGCTGAGTAACTATTCTGTATTTCCAGTGAAATGCAAGTCCTTACTTTTTGCCAACTTCCAGGGCAGGGGATAGAAATGAGATCCTCCTGTGAAAATTAAATGTCATGAATTTATGGTTAAATGCATGATGAAAGTTAGAGGAACTGCCACTACCAAGAACAGAAGTTTTTGTTTGTTTGTTTTGTTTTGTTTTGTTTTGTTTCATTTTACTGAAACTTGAACAAAGTATGTAGGGCAAAGAACAAAAGTTATTAGATATTTGAGACATATTTTATAGTTTGATTTTAAATTTAAAACAAGAAAGAGATTCTGATTATAAGAAAATTTAAGCATTGACTCACTAAAAAGATAGGCTCCTTTTATCTGACTTTAAAAATAAATCAGAAACACATCTTGTTAAGATAATAAACATATAATGCCAGCAGTCCAAATCCCACTCCTTTTCAAGCCTTGATTAAATGCTGCCACTTTCAAAAATATGTAGCCATTCTCAATTTATGATGGCACTTGAATATTTCCTCTTACGTAATTGTTCACTTTCTTCTTGGAGTTGCATTTGTCTGTCGTACTGGAGTGTAATCCTCTTAAGGGCAGGTGTAGTCCCCAGACTCCTGCTTAGGCTTAGGTGGTGCTTTGCCCATAACCAGCACTTACTAAAAACTCCTCTATGAACTAATGAAAATATTGTGTATCTCATTACATGGTCAATTTAAAATTAAATGAATTTTTTTAAACAAACAAACAAACAAAAAAGAACAAAACACACAAAATGGTTTGGATTATTGGATTACTATTCAGTAAATATTCCTTCTACTCTTCACCACCTCTCTGTGGGTATGGTATACTTCCCTGCCCCACGGATTTGGAGCTCGGGCACATACTAACTTTAGCCAATGAAACCTTAGAGGATGATAGGCATACAGGCCTTAAATGTGTTTGCACAGTTAAGTTTGGCTCTTGTGTTCTCACTCTTCACCACAGCAACTGCTGAGTAGACACAATGGTCAAAAACAGTGAAAGACATGTAAAGCCGACGTAACCCAACCAGAAGCCGAGGAAGAGTTGCCCAACTCTTCCAGACTACATCAAACTGCAGTCAAATGTACACCTATGAGCACAGGAATAAATCCACATTGTTATGAATCATGAAGCTTTGGAGGTTACAGAGCATTATTTTAGTAATAGCTTATAATTAATGCAGCCCATACATTGAAATAAACCCCAGAATTCTTTCACAATATATTATTTTTAAAAATTACTTAGAAAGCTAACTATCAATAAATTAATTTTTTGCCACTTAGTTATAGATTTAGTATTAAAAATTGTTAACTATATAACATAAAAATTTAAACTAAGTAGACTTACTTGTATCTATTAGCTGTATAACTGGTAAAATTGGCAAGGTCGTTTTACTCGGATGTTAAGAAATATAAAAACTGTATTTGCTGCATATATGCTAATATAATCAGATTCCAGTAAACATCTTGATGAAAGCAAATTAATCACTAATCTGGCATTTTCTTTTGGCAAATTAGCAAGATTAGGTTTCACATTAAATGAAACTGTATAAGGACTTAAACACAACTGAAAGAATATAATTCAATTAAATATCCTCACAATATTCTTCCATTTCTTACATTTCTATTCCTAATTTTCATGTGTTCAGCTCTCAGGCAGCGCTTGTAAAGCAGTGTCATCTTTCTTGTGAGATTTTCTTTATAGAATAACCAAGATGTTTGTAGGGAAAGCATTGGCACATTCGGAAACCTTATGATGTTCTTTTAAACTGTGTCCCTCCATTGTCTAGGTGGAAAATTAAACACACTTATTCTTGGTGGTTCTCACAGTGAATATTAAGAAGGCATTTATTTTTTCTTTGAAGTGAGCCTCTTAAAGAAACATAATTCAGTTTTAATTTTTTACTATGGTCCAGGATCTTTTTCTAATAAAGTGCTGGTTTATAAGAAAAAAAGTGTTTACAAACTGTAACAGAACATTTAATGAAAATAAATTTTACTACCATTGGACGCTTTCTGACACTAGTAAGAAAAATTTCAAAATAATACACAAAGAAGAAAATGAAACAGTGTTCATTAAGAAACACATTCCAAAAAAGGAAATGTAACCTTTATGAGAGTTACAAGTAATACTTGAAGATAGATAATTAATACAGGTGAGTAACTAGACATAGTATTCTATTTTCTTGATATGGCCGAGAGTTAAAAATCACAGTGGAAAAAACAAAACATATCCCTAGACAACCATAAAAAGTGATGTAGCAATCATGAAAAATCCAGAGGCAGGTCTCCAAAGTAAATCCACTGCCTGTGTTCTTTGGCTAAATTAAGGTAGAGCCATGAAAACCATTTCTTGTGTGTCCATGCATTGCAAGGCAGTAGATCTTGTGAGCAGGAAGAAAACTTAGAGAAAGCAAAGAAAGACAGTGCTGTGGAAGGCTATAAATGTTCCTGTCATAAAAACTGATAGATGTAATATGTTCCTATATTAATTCAGAATTACAGTGGGACTTCTAAACATACCAAAAAACTAGAAAATTTTTCATTAATCTCTAATATCTATAAGACGAAGTAAATTTGAAGTCTAAATTATTTTAAAGTTTAAATGACTCCCAAGACACCTTAAAGTTTTCCATCTTTGTGGTAGGCAAAATTCTAAGACAGACCCCAAGATTTCTGGCATCTGGTATACATACATCTTCTCCCAGTTATTCAGTCAAATACTAGTGCTGCAGTCCCAAATCAGTTGAACTTAAGTTAGCACTCAACTATGAATAAGCTAGGCTTAATAACATGAGCCCTTGAAAAGCAGAGAATTTTCTCCCTATGGTTTCAGGAGAGAAAGCTGGAGAGTTTCAATATGCAAGTGAGATTCAAATAGGGGAAAATTTCCCATTGCAGACTTTATTCATTTCCCATTCAACTGTAAACAATTATGACAAATTTAGTGGTTTAAAACAACGCAAATGTATTTCATTACAGATCTGGAGGTCAGAAATCCAAAATGAATCTTAAGGGGCTAAAATTAAGGTGTCCGCAGGGTTGGTTTCTTTTAGAGGCTGCAGGGGACAATTTGTTCCTTGCTCTCCCAGTTCCAGAGGCTACAGCACTCCATGGCTCTTAGCTGCATCACAGCAATCTCTGCTTTCGTTGTCCTATTGCCTTCTCCTATGAAAGGACTCCTGTGATTACATCAGTCTCAACCAGATAATCCAGGATAATCTCCCATATCAAAAGTCTTAATTATCTTTTTATTATTATACTTCAAGTTCTTGGGTACATGTGCAGAACATGCAGGTTTGTTACACAGGTATACAGGTGCCATGGTAGTCTGCTGCATCCATCACCCCATCATCTACATTAATCATCACACCTGCAAAAATCCTCTTTTTGATTGGCCCACCAGGTGTCTAGGTATTTGGTTAAAAATTACCCTAGGTGTGTCTGTGAGGATGTTTCTTGATGACTCCCAAGACACTTTAAAAGTTTGAATTCTTTTAATCAGTGGACTGAGTAAAGCAGTGTACTGTCCTCTGTGGATGGGCCTGTTCCAATCTGTTGGAGGCCTGTGTTAAGCAGAAGGCAGAGTAAGGTAGAATTCACTCTCGGCCTCTAATCAATCTGGAACATCAGTCTTCTGCACTCACGCTAGAAGTTATATCACCAGCTTTTGTGGATCTTCAGTCTCTAGCTTACACATGGCAGATCATCGGACTTCTCATCCTCCATAATCATGGGAGTCAATTCTTTATAATAAATATTAAGAAATATTCAAGGAATAAAATATAAGTGTCTTATTGGTTCTGTTTCTCTAGAGAATCCTAACACATATGGTAGAGAATGTGGATGGCTTATAGGGGCTGAGAGCAGCATCCAGCTGACAGCCAGCAAAAAGCAGACAAATCTCAGTCATACAACTACAAGGAACTGAATTTTTCCAATTAAAAAAATGAATTTAAGCTAGATGCAGTAACTCATACTTGTAATCTTAGTGCTTTGGGAGGCCAAGGATGGAGGATCTCTTGAGTCCAGGAGTTCAAGACCAGCCTGGGCAACAGGATGAGACCCCATACCTATCAAAAAACTTAACAATTAGTTGGGTGTAGTGGTGTCATTCACCTATGATCTCAGCTATATAGGAAGGTGATATCAGAGGATTGCTTGAGCCCAGAAGGTCGAGGCTGCAGTGATCAGATATTTACACCACTACACTCCAGCCTGGGCAACAGAGCAAGAACGTGCCTCAAAAAACAAAAACAAAAACAGTTTAGAAGTAAATTTTTCCAGAGTCTTAAGATGAGAATTCATCCAAACTAATATCCTGATTTTAGCCTTGTGATAATCTAAATAAAGAATTCTATCATGTCATGCCAGACTTTTAATCTATGGAAAGGTAAGCAAAACAACATGAATGTTGTTTTAATCTTAAATGTGTGGTCATTTGTTATTCAGAAATAGAAAACTAATACAATCTCCAAATATTTTAATTTCAAAATATTTTGAACTTTAAAAAATATTTCATATTTGTGACTGTGTTCATTATACTATGTGCTTTGAATTCCATTTTCAAGTCATTAAAACTATGAGTAGCATGGATGTGTGCAGACATCAATGTCACCTAGTGATTCATGTTCTTTATTGACATCAGCAAAATTATTAATAATGTAGTCAACACATACTGTAGCAACATACGGACAAGAGCCTTTGAAAATATAATAGTTACTAGTAAGAAAACAAGAGACACAGCAAGGACTTTCAAGGAGATGGCACCATGAGAATATGCCTGTATAACCATTCTTCTTGAGGTCTATTAAAATAAATAACAAACCTGATCTAAAGACAAAAATGTCATCTTTAATAATAATAGGGAAATAGCAAGGCATAAATTAAAGATTTCCAATAATACCTACTCTTCCATTCATAATGAAATTTAAACCCAACCACAGGAGAATGCTGAGAGATAAACATCTATCTCCATAATTTTGGTCAGAGTGCAGGATTTTTTTTAAAAAGAGATTTCCCTTTTTCCAATGGCTGAATCATATTCTAATAGGTGTATTATATGTGTGTGTATATGTGTGTGTGTATGCCATCTTTTCTTTGTCCATTTGTCCATCTAATTCTCAGATCGATTCCCTATTTGGTGAACACCGCTGCAATGAACATAGGGTGTATATATCAACATAGATGAACCTCGAGGACACTATGCTAAGTGAAATAAGCCCAACACAAAAAGGCAAATACTGTAAGATCTCACATACATGTGAAATTTTAAAAAGTTAAACTCATGGAAATGGAGACTAAAACAGTGGTTAGCAGAGACTAGGAGGTGGGAGAAATGGACAGATGTTCATTAAAGGGTAGAAACTTTCAGTTATAAAATAAACAGGTTCTGGGGATCTAAGGTACAGCATGTGTGGTGATGGGTTAATTTATTTGATTTGATAATTATTAAACAATATATACATATTTCAAATCATCATGTTGTATACTTTGAATATACATAATCTTGATTTGTAACCTAAATATCTTAACTTTAACAAATAGATAAATATATAGAAAGGCCAACATCCTTTAAGTAGATAGGGAAAATACCAATGGCCAGGTGGAACCATGGAGAGGAAAAAGCAGCACCCACTTGAGTCAGATTTACATACACAAGAACAAAAAATGACACAAGGCTGAAGAAGGCACCATGTACTGTGATACCTCTATTTTGTGTGAACCTGAGATAATCAATCATTATGATATTTCAAAGAAAACAAAATTAGAAGAGTCTTTTTTTTCTGTGTACTACCCTAACTCACCCCTACACACACACACATACACACACACATATACACATACACACACACACGAGTGACACATGTCTTAAGGCAGATGATTAATCATATCTGGAAAGAAAGTGTTTAGAAACACCACACCTAAACCAAGACTACTAGTTGCCTGCTATCCAAACTCATCCACCACTGCCCCCACATGCATATATACATAAAATCTTCCAGCCTGCCACCTAAGTTTTAAGAAGACAAACAATGCCCATGTAAACCTGATGGAGATCCCGCCTACTCTCTGACAAATAGCTGATCAAGAGTCCTCATGTATAACTATTCTCAATTACCAGAAATCATTAAGGCCAGTTCACAGAGACTGAGATCAATCCTTCTCTAGACCTTCTACCGAGATTACCAGTGATGAAGATGCTACATAAAGTAGTGTCAAGCTTCCCCAAAATGTCAACTCCACTAAGGTTCCAAGAAAAGCCCTTCCCCCACCTGGGGTCAAGAGTAAATTTTTGGCCTGTATCAAACTCAGAAAAATGCCTCCCCAGGCTTATCAACCCTTTAATATAGAATCCAGTTGGGGGTTCATCTACTGAGTCAAAGACTCACTTCCCCATTTCCTGTTGCCTCCATCAACAGAGATCAAGAAGGAGCTTCAATCACCTAATTGTTCCTGCCTACAACACTCAGCTTTGCTACCACTCACCTTGAATTAATCAAGGTATATCTTATTGTGGCCTTTAGTCTTTTTTATCTTAAACTGTACAGCCCCAAATGTCTAGTTTTTCCCTCATCTCCTACCCTGTAATCTCCATAAGGCTCTGATAGTTCCTCTTCCATTACCTTCTCTCATCCTCCTTGAACTCTTCCTACTAGACCTTCAAAATCCTATAGTCTGTCCATCATCAGCACAATCTCACACATCCCCAGCCTCTTCTCTCATGTTCCCTTTATCTTTGCACTTCCTTTTCACAAGGGAAACTTGGCACTGCTTCCACACACAGTCCTTTCAAGCAAAGGCTGATTTTCTCCCTGCCCTCGTATCACTGAGCTTGGGAGTGAGGTGGAGATCTTCTCTGTTGCTCATTGCTACTTTCTCACTTCCATCTACCTAGAAACTTCCAGCTTGACATTTCATGGCATCATAATATATTACCTCCTGTCCTTCAATGTTGCTCCATTTCCAAAACTTCCTCCAGATTACTCCCTCTTTTTTTTTTTTTTTTTTTTTTTTGAGACAGAGTTTCGCTCTTGTTACCCAGGCTGGAGTGCAATGGCGTGATCTCGTCTCACCGCAACCTCCGCCTCCTGAGTTCAGGCAATTCTCCTGCCTCAGCCTCCCAAGTAGCCGAGATTACAGGCGTGTGCCACCATGCCCAGCTAAGTTTTTGTATTTTCAGTAGAGACGGGGTTTCACCATGTTGACCAGGATGGTCTTGATCTCCTGACCTCATGATCCACCCGCCGCGGCCTCCCAAAGTGCTGGGATTACAGATGTGAGCCACCGCGCCCAGCCCGCCTCCCTCTTAATTTTCAAATACTTCTGCTTCTGGCTCATTCCCCTTATCCTTGTGACTGTTCCTTCCTTAATTTTTGGAGTTTAAATATACATGTAGATGACCCTTCAAATTCTCTGCTTTCTCAGTTTCTTGAACTCCTCTCCTCCAATTACCTTGTCTTCAACATTATTTTAGTTGTCTCTTGCCATGGTTATACCGTAGTCATTACAACTTTTATCTCTGCATAATCATAATTTCACATATTCTACTACTGAATAACCTCATTTTGTTTCTCTCGCTCCATTTAGCACCCCAACTCCAACAATCCTTTGACCCCACCAGACTCCAGCTTATTTGTCTTGCCAACATTTCACTGTCCCCAACCTTCCTGATATTCATTCTCTCTCTCTCTTACCTAGATTTATTTCCATGGTGAGTCATTATAATCCTTCCTACTATACATGCTTAACCTACCTCCTCTTTCTTCCCGTTATCATAAACACTTGGAAATGTCTAACCCTGGTTAAATGTAAACTTTCAACCACCCCATACTTGTACTCCTGTAGCTGGACATGGCTGAAGAAAAACACACAATTACTCTGACTGGTCTCACTTTAAATTCATAGTTGTAAATCTCAAATAACCCTCTAATGCTCCCTGACTCTTATACGACATTTCCTTAGCCTATTCATTTGCTGTTCTCCTAGAAAACCATCTCACTTATTTTCTTTTGCCTCCAGTTTTCATCATCTCTTTCTGTTTCCTTAACTCTTGGATGATGAGCTTGCTTCCAACTTCACTATATTGCAGAGGAAGTAGCTACCATGGTATCCCAATTCTGGAGTACTGTTCTGGGAATCATTCCTGGTAGCCCAGCTCAGAATTTATTCTTCCTGTCCTTCGGTAATGTTGTAACACAAACTTTCCATCTGTAAATCCTTTGCACTTAAAATAGCTAAAGCAGCTTCCTATAACTGCACCTTAACTCTGACTGAAACATAAGTCAAAAATTAATGATATGCAGAAAAAATCTAACAACATTGATAGTATCAAGGAAAAAAAGAATGAAACATACCCAATAAAAATCAGGTGAAGAAAATATATTTAAATAGATACTACAAGAAACAGAAGAAAATTTTAGACAAAATATCCCAAATCCATAATTATATCAAAGAGAGAGATGCAAGAGAAGAAAGGTGAAATGCTGTATTTAAAAGTGAGCCATGATAGCTGAGGGGAAAACACCATTACAGAAATGAAAACCAAATTGGAAACAGCAAGATGATAAACCAACTTTGGTAGAAATATGGTTGTAACATGGAAGGACAGCTCAAGAAAATAACCCAGAAATGAAGAGGGCAGATTTGGAAGGCAGTCATTACATAAAGAGGAGAATAACATGTAAAATTATTATATATTTCATTCTCAATTATCAACAATCAAATTTTTTAAAATAAAATATAAAATAATTTGATAAGTATCAATTATCAAATTATCAATAAACATTTCTTTTCTAAAAGAAAATCTATATATTCATATTGAAA
This sequence comes from Callithrix jacchus, assembly GCF_049354715.1. Taxonomy (NCBI): domain Eukaryota; kingdom Metazoa; phylum Chordata; class Mammalia; order Primates; family Cebidae; genus Callithrix; species Callithrix jacchus. The sequence continues at coordinate 97,942,848 of NC_133503.1, read as the reverse complement.
AGCCTTGCTGTGTTCCATGAACAAATTTAAAATCATATTTCCTGATGATATTATTAAATTTCAAAGACAAAGACAGACTCGTATAAGAACAGAAGGAGAAGAATCAGATCCCCTACAAATGTTTAAAATAAATAAATAAATAAACTCAGGCTTCACTTCAGCAACACTCAAGGCCAAAAAGACAAAGGAACTACATCTCCAAAAAGTTGAAAGAAAGGGGATGGAACTCAGGAACTGTATATCGAGACATGCTGACATTTACAGAGCAGGAGGAAATGTGCAGTTTTGCAATACTTTTAGAATAACATCATTTAAAAGCTCTTTTTGAAAAAGAAACATGCGTGAATTTTTAATAGAGCCAGTTGGAAAACGATTCAAAACAAAAAACTCACAAGTGAATAACACCCACTGTGAAAGAACTAGTGGCACATACTGACTCAAAATAATATATTCACAATGACCTTGGTAGTAATGTTATCAATCTTGAAAAAAAAAGCTATATAGTATTAATTATAATACACTAAGTGATCAGTGCAAAACTTTCAAAATGGCCTAATGAAAACAAAGAAAAAAATTGAAGAATATTCACAACCTACAATTCCAATATTACTAAATATAAATGTATACTCATTAATCAAATGAAATTTAACCACAAAATAAACCTCATGAAAATAGAATGAAATCGTAATAATTTTTAAAAGGAGGATTAATTACTTTTCATTTTCCTATTTGCTAAAATACAGAGTCAATTGTAAAAAGTAGAGTAGGGATATTATTGACTTTTATAACATTGAATTTGTAGATTCATTTGAGGAAAAATAACACCTTTAAACTACTGAGTCTTTCTATTCCAAATTAAACTACTTTTTCAAGTCTTCTTTTATGTTCTACAGTAGAGTTTTACACTCTTTTTCTTACAGAAACTCAAACTCTGCCGCTACTTTATTAACTAAGTTTATGTTCTATTCAAAACACTTTATTGTCATTTCAACAACAGCATCTTTATCAGGAGTGAATTCCATCTCTAGAAAATAGTAATGCCATATGATAGATGAATCATCCTAGAGGCAACTCCTAAAGTGAAAAATTAAGTAACCTGATTCCTAAATATTTTAAAATAACATAATCAATAAGCACAAAATTAGGAATAGCAATGAGGAGAAAACACAAATACTCCATAAAGAAAATGACAGGCATACCTCATTCTGTTATTCTCTTCTTGATTGCACTTCACGAATATGGTGTTTTTTACAAATTGAAGCTTTGTGGCAACCCTGCATGAAGCAAGTCTACAAGCATCATTTTCCAAAAATGCTTTGCTCGCTTTGTGTCTCTACGTCTCATGCTGGTAATTTTCACAGTATTGCTAACTTTTTCATTATTATCATATGTTATGGTGATCTGTGATCAGTGATCTTTGTTCTTTTTGTAATTGTTTTGGGCACCACAAACCATACCCACATAAGATGTTGAACTGAAGGGATAAATGTTGTATGTGTTCTGACTGCTCCACCAACCACCTGTTTCCCCATCTCTCTCTCTTCTCAGGCCTATACCGAGACACAACAATATTCAAATTAGGCCAATTAATAACCCTCCAATAGCCTCTAAGTGAAACTAGTAATCCTAGAATAGCTCCAAGTGAAAGTAAGAGTCACATACTTCTTCCTTTAAATCAAAAGCTAGAAAAAAATTAAGCTTGGTGAGAAAAGCATTTTGAAAGTCAAGATACACTGAAAGCTAGGCCTCTTGCACCCTTAGCTAAGTTGTGAATGCAAAGGGGATGTTCTTGAATGGAATTTAAAGTACTATTTTTGTAAATACATGAATGACAAGAACAAAACAGGCTTCTTACTGATATGGAGAAAGTTTTAGTGATGTGGGTGGAAGATTTAACCAGCCACAGCATTCCCTTTAGCCAAAACTTAATCCAGAGCAACACCCTAACTCTCTTCAATTCTATAAAGGCTGAGAGAGGTGAGGAAGCTGCAGGAAAAAAAGGTGTGAAGCTAACAGCGAATGGTTCACAGGTTTAAAGAAGGAGGCCAACTCCATAACTTAAAAGTGTAAGGTGACGCAGCATGCATCGATGTGGAAACTGCCACAACTTATATGTTGATACAAATATCAACATTAATAGGAATTTTGAAGAAGTTTATTTCAGCCCTCTTGGGTTACTTCGAGGGGTTCAAGACATGTGGTAAAAATAGCAAGAGAACTACAATCAGAAAGGGAGCTGGAAGATGTGACTTAAATTGCCGCAATTTCATAATAAAACTTAAATGAATAAGGAATTGCTTCTTATGGGATGTGCAAAGAAAGTGGTTTCTAGAGATGGAATTCATCCCTGATAAAGATGGTGTTGTTGAAATGACAATAAAGTGTTTTGAATAGAACATAAACTCAGTTAATAAAGTAGCAGCAGAGTTTGAGTTTCTATAAGAAAAAGAATATAAAACTCTACCATAGCACATAAAAGAAGACTTGAAAAACTAATTTAATTTTGAATAGAAAGACTCAATAGTTTAAAGGTGTTATTTTTCCTCAAATTAATTGACAAATTTAATGTTGTAAAAGTCAGTAATATCCCTACTCTATTTTTAAAAATTGACTTAAAATTGTATCTGTATTTTAGCAAATAGGAAAGTGAAAAAGTCTCTCAGATATTCAAACATATTAAAGATATGGTAAATAAAAACCTCATGGTATTAGCACAGAAATCGCCAGAACAAAATAAAATAGTATATTTCCATATACCTGAATATATATACTTCCATATACTTGTCCATATACTTTGATAAGGACAGTATTTCAGATCAACAGGAAGGAAAGTGAACGATTCAAAGAAGAAGGTTGTACAATAAACCAGCCTCTTGGAAAATGATAGCAATATGAAAATAACTATATTGAATCCATTACCTTATATTTTGTTGCAAAATACATTCCAGAAAGATAAAAAATGTACACACAAAGCAAAAGTAAACTCATAAAAAAAAACTGAAAACCTACAGTATTTACTATGAACTAAAATGAAGGATAGATTTATAAGCATGACATAAAATCCAGAAGAAATTGTGAATATATACATTTAGATGAGAATTTCAAAGTTCTGCAAGGCAAAATATGGCATTAACAAAATAAACAGAGATAATAAGGGGAAAGTATAGACAATGCACAGAAACAGTAAAACTCTTACAAAATTTATTGTTTAGATTTTTATGGAGCAATTTCTTTTTTCTCTTTTTCTCTACTCCTTTCTCTCCAGATAAAAGAAAATTGTTTATATCAAGATAGTTTATGATGTGTTCAATAAAACTAAAAATCAAATAATTTACTAGAGCCAACTCTTTATTACTATACCTGAGATATTAATATATACTATATTAGCATCTATGTACAAATAAGTATTGTTTAAAGGAAAACAATAAAGCAATTCACAAAGCAAACCTTGTTTTGAATTACTGGGTTATTAAAGGCAAATAGCCCAATTGGGAAAAAATGTATATGAACAGACAACTCATAAAATAAACATCGTGTCCAATAAACTTATAAAAAGAACAAATAAATTCAAATTAAAACAAGATTGGCAAAGATTCATTTAGATCTTTACAGTGATACCAGCCAGTACTGATGAGTGTCTGGAGAGGCATAGCTTAACACCACTTTACATGGTAGAGCAATTACTAATACGTTGACTGGCAAAATATTTATCAGGAATCTATTAAAATGTTAAAAGTTAAGAATCTTTGATCCAGCAATATTGTGTATGCTAATTTAGAGTAGAGAAACAGAAAGAAGAATAGGGCGAAATGAGAAATATGGATATGAGTAGATGATAAAAATGGTTATGGGAAAGAGAAATAAGAAGAGGAGAATGAAAAGTATAGGAGATAAGCAGAAAGGAGAAAGAGAAGGAGAGGAAGGAAGAGAGGAAGCCAAAGGAGGAGGAAGAGAGGAAAGAATTACTACATAAAAATATGAAAATTAAGTTCTGGAAGAATATCTACAAACTTAGTCACAGTTGCTTCTGCAGAGTAAGATTACAGAGGAATTTCATCTTATTGTTAAATATTTGCACAGCGCTTAATTTTTTTATAACAAATATATTATTTTTGAAATGATCAAATATTTCAAAGTAAAATAAAAATGCAAGCAAGCTGAGAAAAAGAGCATTTCTTCCACATTGGTTTCTCTCCTACTTTTGTCTTGCCCAATCTTTATCTTAAGTCCCCCATAGAAACCGTTTCTTACTTCCATCCCAGCTGTGGCCTCTCTCCATCCCCTCTGCTCAATGACTGAAAAGATACAAGAGAATGGAATGGTCTCCATCAAAGCATTACCTTTAACACCCAACACTGACATAATCTCTCTCTCTAAAGTGCTCAGATTGTTGATTTTAAGAGCCATTAGGCAAGAAAAGTTGGAAAGCTAGTGCTGAGTTATATAAATAGTGATCTAAAAGAAATGGAAATAATTGTGGTTTGCCAAGTCAGCAATCTAAGAATTCTGTTGGGGAAGCAGCAGAAAGTTGTTTATATCAAGACAGTTTGTGATGTTTCCAATAAAACTAAGAGTCAAGGAACTTACTTGAACAGACCTACTCCTTATTAATACTTTGCAAATGTCTTGTCAGCTGAAAGCGTCCTAGGAATTTTTATCCTTAGAAGAGTAAAGAGGAGAGTTTTTGCCTTTTGAACTAAATTTTTTAATCCTTTATTGCATTGGTTCAGTAACATAAAAATTCCATTTAGCACAGTATTCACTACTACATAATAAACAATATATCAAAGTGCTTTAAATATATTCTTCTGTATGATCCTATATATTTGTATTTCCACAGTGTAGGCAATAATAATGATGAAGGGAGCTTAGAAACCATATACGTTAGTAACCAACTCTCCCTATCAACACATAAATTATTTCAAAGACAGAGAGCCAAAGTTCCCTGAAGAATTTTTCTTTACACTGCTAAATATAGGGATGACTTATAGAAATGGCAGTCAGCACCAACCTGTCTTCTGTAACTTGGTAATAGTTTAGAGGTGTGTATATTTGATGGACACATGCACATCTTAGGTGTCTCTGGGCAGCCTTCATTTAAAAAGTTACAGGTTACTTCTTTAACCCTTTTCATCTTTTGGATGACAGTCCTCGTAACTGCTAGGTAATTGTACCTAACAGTCACTTTAATTCAAATCTTATATATGCATTTAGAGCAAGATAGTCTTTTCCTTCTGTAGTCTACTTCTAGATTTATCTTCAAATGAAGTGTGTGGTCATTGTAAGGCAGATCCGGAATTCAAAATGATGACTCTTTTATGAGCAAAACTCCACTGCAGCTGACCTCAGGAAGAAAGAAATCCTGGTAACAGAACTTCAAGGGTTATTTCTTTCTTTAATCTTCTTGTAACTTTTATTTTAGGTTCGGAGGTACATGTGCAGGTTTCTAATTTTGTGTTGCTGGGGTTTGGTGTACAAATGACTTAGCCACCCAGGTAGTTAGCACAGTACCTGGCAAGTAGTTTTCGATCCTTACCCTCCTTCTACCCTCTACCATCAAGTAAGTCCTGGTGCCTATTGTTCCCCTCTTTGTGTCCATGTGTACTCAATGTTTAATTTCCACTTATAAGTGAGAGCATGCAGTATTTGGTTTTCCGTTTCTGCATTAATTTACCTAGGATAATGGCCTCCACCTGCATCCATGTTGCTGCCAGTGACATTAATTCATTCTTTTTTTATGGCTGTGTAGCATTCCATGGTGTATTTGTACTACATCTTCTTTATCCAGTCCACTGTTGATGGACACCTAGGTTGATTCTATGTCTTTACTATTGTGGAAAGTGCTGTGATGAGCATACACATGCATGTGTCTTCATGTTAGAATGATTCATATTCTTTTGAGTATATACCCAAGAAATGGGATTTCTGGGTAGTTCTGTATCTTGTTCTTAGAGAAATCTCCAAACTGCTTTCCACAGTGGCTGAACTAATTTACATTCCCATCAGTAGTATATGAACATTCCCTTTTCTCTGCAACTTCACCAGCATCTATTATTTTTTTACTTTTTAATTGCCATTCTGACTACTCTGAGCCAGTATCTCATTGTGGTTTTGATCTTCATTTCTCTGATAATTAGTGATGGTGAGCACTGCTTCATATGCAGGTTGGCCACATGTATGCCTCCTTTTAAGAACATGTCTGTTCATGTTCTTTGCCTATTTTTTAATTTTACCTTAAGTTTGGGGATACATGTGCCGAATGTGCAGGTTTATTGCACTGGTATGTGTTCTTGGCCTATTTTTTAATGGTGTTATTTGATTTGTGTGCATGTGTGTGTGTGTAAATTTAAGTTTCTTATAGATGCAGACATTAGACAATTGTGAGATGCATAGTTTGCAAATATTGTCTCCCATTCTGTAGGTTGTGTGTTTACTCTGCTGATAGTGTCTTTTGCTGTGCAGAAGCTCTTTAATTAGATCCTGATTGTCAATTTTTGTTTTCGTTGACATTGCTTTTGGAGTCTTCATAATAAAATTTTTGCAAAGGCCTATGTCCAGAATGGTATTTCCTAGGTTTACTTCCAGGGTTTTCACAGTTTTACCTTTACATTTAAGTATTTAATCCATCCTGAGTTGATTTTTTTGGATGGTGTAAGGAAGAGGTCCAGTTTCAATCTTCCGCATGTGGCTAGCTAATTATCCCAGCATTATTTATTGAATTGGGAGTCCTTTCTCTTGAAGACAGCATACTAAGCTTAATAATCAAAGGAGAAATAAAAGTCTTCTATAGGCAAGCAAACCCTAAGCGAATCTGTTACCACCATACCTGACTTAAAAGAGGTACTTGAGGGAGTGCCCCACGTGAAACAAAAGACTGTTATCTGCTACCACAAAAGACACTTAAATACCAAGGTTAAAATTAGAGGCAGATTGTGGCTGAGTATCAAAAAAAGAACATACAAAAGAGAAAGAGAGTCTTTATCTCATTCAACTAAAGACAAAAATGAACCTGACGCTGTGGTAGACATTATCAGTATTCACCAATATGCAGATATTCCTCCTGGACACAGACAACTGTACTTCCTAGCAAATTATTGATTCTGTAGCACCAAGTAACTAATTCTGGTCAATGTTATTAGTAGAACTGCTAGGTGCCTCTTCCAGACAGAAACATTTAATTACTGTTGTGAAGCCTTCCAGATCTCTGCTCTGCCATGTTGATCACATAAATATGATTATATGAGTTGGTGTTGTCACAAGATGGGGTGCACCTTCATTCTGGGTTTGAGTGTCTGTGACAAGCAGAGACCTGCTGCTGGCAGTTTTTGGGTGTATTCTTGTTTCATGCCACTGCAACTTGAGGATTGTTTGTTATAGCTCCATAACCCAGCCTGTCTTGATTGACACATATACTTAATTACCATAATAGTGAATGAAAGAAGTCCATGTTGCTGAGCCCATGTGGAACTTCCATCCCTGCCACCATGGCCACTTTGCTCATGGGCCCATTGGGTGATGACAGGGGTGGCTGGTGAAAGGGACGGAGCGCTGTCCACAAAATGGGTCATGCTATCCACTTTATTATTAAAATCCTCCTCTGCTGAGGTCACCCATTGGTGAGCACTCACATGGGATACAAATATCTTCAGTTTTTGGCCACTCAGAGAGGTCCATCCACACTCCTCTTCCCTAAATTTCTTTGTCACCAATTTTTCAATCATGCTTCTTCCAAGTACCTGACCATCCAGCCAAACCACTGCTACCAATGAATCAGTATATAATCGCACATCTGGCCACTTCTCCTTCCTTGCAAAGTGCACAACCAGGTACACTGTTCAAAGTTCTGCCCATTGTGAATATTTCCCTTCACTGTTGTCCTTCAGGGTTGTCCTGTAAAGGGCAGCTGTTCACTTTTTGGGTGGTGCCAAACCATCCGAGAACCAGGCCCCAGTCACCTCTTCCTCTGTCAACTGATCATAGGGAACTCTCCAGGAGGCCATCAGTGCAGGCTGGGGGAGAGAAGGCAGGGTGGCAGGAGTGGAGACCATAGGTCTCCTCATGTAGAGCCACTCCCTCATGTAACTTACTTGTGCCTTCAGGACCTTCTGAAACCCAATCACGTATATGCTACTTCCATTTTATGATGGAATGATGCTGTGCATGCCCCACTTTATGGCAAGATGGGTCAGAAAGCCCTAGTTCATAATAGGCAGTTCTGGACACATGGTAACTTGATAACCTGTAGTCAAATATTCAGTTTTCACCAAAGCCCAGTACCAGGCTAAGAGTTGTGTCTCAAAAGGGGAGTAGTTATTTCCAGAAGGTGGCAGGGCTTTATTCCAAAATCCTAGCAGCTTCCGCTGTGATTCACCTATTGGGGCCTGTCAGAGGTTCCAAACAGTATTCTTATCTGACACTGACATCTCAAGCATCATTGGATCAGCTGGGTCATATGGCCCAAGTTGCAGAGCAGCTTGCACAGCAAGCTACATGTTCCTTCCTCTAGTAGCATCATTTCAGAGGGATACCCACCAGATGGCAACCAGAGCTCTCCTGTGTGAGGTGTCTGTTGGCCCCTACTGGGAGGTGTCTCCCAGTCAGGATACACCGGGGTCAGGGAGCTACTTGAGGAGGCAGTATGTTGCTTATCAGAGCTCAAACACTGTGTTGGGAAATCCACTGCTCTCTTCAGAGCTGCCAGGTAGGGACCTTTAGGTCTGCTGAAGCTGTATCTCCTACCGCTCCTTTCCCCAGGTGTTCTGTTGAGACTGGGTAATATATAAAGGAAAGAGGTTTAATTGACTTGGTTCAGTATGGCTGGGGGAGGCCTCAGGAAACTTAAAATCATGGCAGAAGGGGAAGCAAACATCCTTCCTCACATGGCAGCAGAAAAGAGAAGTGCGAAGCAAAAGGGGGAAAAGCCCCTCATAAAACTCTCAGATCTTATGAGAACATGCAGAAATATTTGCTGTTTGGCAGTCTCTCCTGGTGATTCCCAGGCAAGCAGGGTCTGGAGTGGACCTCCAGGAAACTCCAACAGACCTGAAGCAGAGGTACCTGACTGCAGCAGAGGAACCTGCTTGTTAGAAGGAAAACTAACAAACAGAAAGAAATAGTTTCAACATCAACAAATAGGATGGGCACAAAGAGACCCTATCCAAAGGTCACTGACCCTAAAGACCAAAGGAAGATAAATCCATGAAGATAGGAAGAAACCAGCATGAAAAGGCTGCAAACTCTGAAAACCAGAGAGCTGCTTCTCCTCCAATGGATCACAGTTCCTTTTCAGCAAGGAAACAAAATTGGATGGAGAATGAGTTTGATGAACTGACGGAAGCAGTCTTCAGAAGGTGAGTAATAATGAACTTCTCCAAGCTAATGGAGCATATTATAACCCAATGCAAGGAAGTTAAGAACCTTGAAAAAAGGTCAGATGAAATGCTAACTAGAATAACCAGTTTAGAGAAGAACAAAAATGACCTGATGGAGTTGGAAAACACAGCAGAAGAACTTCGTGAAGCATACACAAGTTTGAACAGCTGAATTGATCAAGCAGAAGAAAGGATATCAGAGATCTAAGATCAACTCAGTGAAATAAAATGAGAAGACAAGATTAAAAAATAAGAGTGAAAAGAAATGAAGAAAGCCTTCAAGAAATCATGGATTACATAAAAAGACATTGGTGTACCAGAAAGTAACTGGGAGAATGGGACCAAGTTGGAAAACACTCTTCAGGTTATTATCCATGAGAACTTCCCCAACCTAGCAAGGCAGGCCAAGATTCAATTCAGGAATACAGAGAACACTACAATGATACTCCTCGAGAAGTGCAACCCAAAGACACATAATTGTCAGACTCACCAAGGCTGAAATGAAGAAAAAAATGCTAAGGACACCCAGAGAGAAAGGTCAGGTTACCCATAAAGGGAAGCCCATCAGACTCACAGTGAATTCCTTGACAAAAATCCTACAAGCCAGAAGAGAGTGGAAGCCAATTTTCAACATTCTTAAAGAATTTTCAACCCAGAATTTCATATCCATCCAAACTACACTTGAAAAGTGAAGGAGAAATAAAAGCCTTTACAAACAAGAAAATACTGAGAGATTTTGTCACCACCAGGCCTGTCCAAGAAGAGCACCTGAAGGAAGCACTAAACATGGAAATGAACAACTGGTACAACCACTGCAAAAACATACCAAAATGTAAGGACCATCAACACGAGGAAGAAGCTGCATCAAATAATAAGAAAAATAACCAGCTAGAATCATAATGGCTGGATCAAATTCACATGTAACAATATTAACCTTAAATGTAAATTGGCTAAATGCCCAAATTAAAAGACACAGACTGGTACACTGGATTAAAAAGTCAAGATCCATCAGTACGCTAAATTCAGGAGACCCATCTCACATGCCAAGACACACACAGGCTCAAAATAAAGGGATGGAAGATTTATCAAGCAAAAAGTAGGAGTTGTAATCCTTGTCTCTGATAAAACAGACTTTAAACCATCAAAGATCAAAAGAGACAAAGACAGGCATTACATAATGGTAAAGAGACCAATGCAACAAGAAGATGTAACTATCCTAAATATATATGCACCCACTGCAGGAGCACCCAGATTCATAAAGCAAGTTCTTAGAGACTTACAAAGAGATGTAGACTCCCACATGATAATAGTGGGAGAATTTAACACCCTACTATCAATATTAGACACATCAATGAAACAGAAAATTAATAAGGATATCCAAGAATTGAACTCAATTCTGGAGCAAGGAGGCTTGATAGCATCTATAGAACCCTCCACACCAAATCAACAGAAAATACATTCTTCTCAGCATCACATCACACCTATTATAAAACTGACCACATAATTGGAAGTAAAATACTGCTCAGCAAATGGAAAAGAATGAAAACCATAGCAAACAGTCTCTCAGACCACAGTACAATCAAATTAGAACTCAGGATTAAGAAACTCACTCAAAACCACACCGCTATATGGAAACTGAACAACCTGCTCCTGAATGACTACTGAATAAATAATGAAATGAAGGCAGATATAAAGATGTTCTTCAAAATCAATGAGAACAAAGACACAACGTACCAGGATCTCTGGGACACATTAAAAGCAGTGTCTACAGGGAAATTTATAGCACTAAATGCCCACATGAGAAGTGAGGAAAGATCTAAAATTGATACCCTAATGTCACAATTAAAAGACTAGAGGAGCAAAATCAAACAAATTCAACAGCTAGCAGAAGACAAGAAATAATGAAGATCAGAGCAGAAATGAAGGAGACAGAGACACAAAAACCCCTTCAAAAAATCCATGAAACCAGGAGCTGGTTTTTTGCAAAGATCAACAAAATAGATAGACCACTAGCCAGGCTAACAAAAAAGGAAAGAGAGAAGAATTGAATAGATGCAATAAAAGATGATAAAGAGGATATACCACTGATTCCACCGAAATACAAAACTACCATCAGAGATTACTACCAACACCTCTATGCACATAAACCTGTAAATCTACAAGAAATGGATAAATTCTTGAACACTTACACCCTCCCAAGACTAAACCAGGAGGAAGTTGAATCCCTGAATAGACCAATAACAAGGTCTGAAGTTGATAATTAATAGCCTACCAACCAAAAAAAAAAAAGGCCAGGACCAGATGGGGTCATAGCCAAATTCTACTAGAGATACAAAGATGAACTGGTACCATTTTTTCTCAAACTATTCCAAACAATACAAAAGAGGGAATGCTCCCTAACCTATTTATGAGACCAACATCATCCTGATACCAAAACCTGGCAGAGACAAAACTAGAAAGAAGAAAATTTCAAGCCAATATCCAAGATGAATATTGATGTGAAAATCTTCAATAAAGTCCTGGCAAACCGAATCCAACAGGACATCAGAAAGCTTATCCATCACAATCAAGTCAGCTTTGTCCCAGGGATGCAAGACTCGTTCAACATATGCAAATCAATAAACATAATCCATGACATAAACAGAACCAAAGACAGAAACCACATGATTATCTCAATAGAAGCAGAGAAGGCCTTTGACAAAATTCAATAGCATTTTACACTAAAAACTCTCAATAAACCAGGTATTGATGGAACATATCTCAAAATAATAAGAGCTATTTAAGACAAACCCACAGCCAATACCATACTAAATGGGCAAAAACTGGAAGCATTCCCTTTGAAAACTGGCACAAGACAAGTGTGCCCTCTCTCACCATTCCTATTCAATATGGTATTGGAAGTTCTGGCCAGAGTAGTCAGGCAAGACAAAGAAATAAAGGGTAGGGCCGAGCACGGTGGCTCAAGCCTGTAATCCCAGCACTTTGGTAGGCCGAGGTGGGTGGATTACGAGGTCAAGAGGTTGAGACCATCCTGGTCAACATGGTGAAACCCTGTCTCTACTAATAATACAAAAAATTAGCTGGGCATGGTGGCGTGTGCCTGTAATCACAGCTACTCAGGAGGCTGAGGCAGGAGAATTGCCTGAACCCAGGAGGCGGAGGTTGTGGTGAGCTGAGATAGTGCCATTGCACTCCAGCCTGGTTAACAAGAGCAAAACTCCGTCTCAAAAAAAAAAAAAGAAAGAAAGAAAGGGTATTCAGTTAGGAAAAGATGAGGTGAAATTGTCTCTATTTGCAGATGACATGATTGTATATTTAGAATACCCCATTCCCTCACCATAAAATCTCCTTAAATGATAAGCAACCTCAGCAAACTCTCTGGATACAAAATCAATGTGCAGAAACCACAATCATTTCTATACAACAACGACAGACAAACAGAGAGCCAAATCATAAGCAAACTCCCATTCATAACTGCTACAAAGAGAATAAAATACCTAGGAATACAACAAACAAGGGACATGAAGGATCTCTTCAAAGAGAACTTCAAACCACTACTCAAGGAAATCAGAGAGGACACAAACAGATGGGAAAACATTCCATGCTCCTGGTTAGGAAGAATCAATATCATGAAAATGGCCAGATTGCCCAAAGTAATTTATAGATTCAATGCTATCCCCATCAAGCTACCATTGACTTTCTTCACAGAACTGCAAATAACCACCTTAAACTTCCTATGGAACCAAAAGAGAGCCTGCATAGCCATGACAATCCTAAGCAAGAAGAACGAAAGCTGGAGGCATCATGCTACCAGACTTCAGACTATACTACAAGTCTACATTTATCAAAACAGCATGATACAGGTACCAAAACAGAGATAACGACCAATGGAACAGAACGGAGGCCTTGGAAATAATGCCACATATCTACAAACATCTGCTCTTTGACAAACCTGACCAAAAAAAGCAATGGGGAAAGGATTCCCTGTTTAATAAATGGTGTTGGGAAAACTGGATAGCCATATGCAGAAAGCTGAAACTGGATCTGTTGCTTACACCTTATACAAAAATTAACTCCAGATGGATTAAAAATTTAAAGATTTAAACATAAGATCTAACACCATAAAAACCCTATAAGAGTTAAGTTCTCATGTGTTTTTCAACTCCGTTAATTCATTTATATTCCTCTCTAAATTGTCTATTCTTGTCAGCATTTCGTCAAAACTTAGTGAAATATGCACAAGTTTTAATAGCTGAATTGATCAAGCAGAAGAAAGGATATGAGAGGTCAAAGACCAACTTAATGAAATAAAATAAGAAGACAAGAATAGAGAAAAAAGGATAAAAAGGAATGAGCAAAGTCTCCAAGAAATATGGGACTATGTGAAAAGACCTAATTTACATTTGATAGGTGTACCTGGATGTGACGGAGAGAATGAATCCAAGCTGGAAAATACTCTTCAGGATATTATTCAGACATTATTCAACTTTCCCAACCTAGCAAAGCAGGACAATATTCAACCCCAGGTAATACAGAGAAAACCACAAAGATATTCCTCAAGAAGAGCAACCCCAAGGCACATAATCATAAGATTCACCAGAGTTGAAACAAAGGAGAAAATACTACGGGCAACCAGAGAGAAAGTTCAGGTTACCCACAAAGGCAAGCCTATCAGACATACAGCAGATCTTTCAGCAGAAACCCTACAAGCCAGAAGAGAGTGGGGGCCAATATTCAACATCCTTAAAGAACAGAACTTTCAGCCCAGAATTTCATATCCAGCCAAACTAAGCTTCACAACTGAAGGAAACATAAAATCTTTTATGAACAAGCAAGTACTCAGAGATTTTATTACCACCAGGCCTGCTTTACAAGAGCTTCTGAAAGAAGCATTACACATAGAAAGGAACAACCAATATTAGCCTTTCTAAAAATATACCAAAAAGTAAAGAGCATCAACATAAAGAAGAATTTACATCAACGAATGAACAGAACAGCCAGTTAACATCAAATGGCAGTAATCCTAAATTTAAATCGACTAAATCCCCCAATCAAAAGATATAGTCAAAACCCAATGGTATGCTACATCCAGACCCATTTCACATGCAAGGATACACAAAGACTCAAAACAAAGGGATGGAGAAAGATTTACCAATGAAATGGAGAGCAAAAATAAATAAATAGAAAGCAGGAGTTGCAATTCTTGCATCTGATAAAATAGATTTTAAAGCAACAAAGAAATAGTGGTAAAAGGATCAATGCAACAAGAAGAGCTAATGATCCTAACACCCAGATACATAAGACCTATAAAGAGACTTAGACTCCCTAGACTCCCACACAATAATAGTGGGAGACTTCAACATCAATATTAGATAGATCAACAAGACAGAAAATTAATCAGGATATCCAGGACTTGAACTCAGATCCAGAATAAGTAAACTTAATAAACATTTATAGAGCTCTCCACTTTAAATACACAAACTATACATTCTTGTCAGTACCACATCACTCCTACTCATAGGTTTAAATGAAATATTGATTGGCCATTATTAAGCACAATTATTGGCATAAAAGAGGTTTTCAATACCCATTTTTAGAATAAAGTAACACTCCCATTCTCTATCCCTGTTTTTCTTCCTCTTTCTTCCTCTCCTTCACTCCTTTTTTTCTTTCTTTCCTTCTCTCCTTTCTTAAAAAAACAAAAACAAAAACAAAAAAAAAACCCTAAAAGAAAACCTAGGCAATACCATTCAGGACACAGGCATGGTCAAGTGCTTCATGACTAAAACACCAAAAGCAATGGCAACAAAAGCCACAATAGACAAATGAGATCTAATTAAACTAAAGAGCTTCTGCACAGCAAAAGAAACTAGTATTAGAGTGAACTGGCAACCAACAGAATGGGAAAAAAACTTTTGCAGTCTACCCATCTGACAAAGGGCTAATATCCAAAACCTACAAAGAACTTAAACAAATTTACAATAAAAACACAGACAACTCCATCAAAAAGTGGGTGAAGGACATGAACACAGACACTTTTCCCAAAGAAGACATTTATACAGCCAACAAACATATGAAAAAATGTTCAGCATCAACTGGTCATTAGAGAAATGCAAATCAAAACTACATTGAGATACCATCTCACGCCAGTTAGAATGGCCATCATTAAAAAATTAGGAGACAACAGATGCTGGAGTCGATGTGGGGAAATTGGAACCCTTTTACACTGTTGGTGGGAGTGTAAATTAGTTTAGCCATTGTGGAAGACAGTGTGGCAATTCCTCAGGAATCTAGGAATAGAAATTCCAT
This sequence comes from Callithrix jacchus, assembly GCF_049354715.1. Taxonomy (NCBI): domain Eukaryota; kingdom Metazoa; phylum Chordata; class Mammalia; order Primates; family Cebidae; genus Callithrix; species Callithrix jacchus. The sequence goes on along the minus strand of NC_133503.1, from coordinate 97,927,168 downwards.
TTGACCCAGCAATCCCATTACTGTGTATATATCCAAAGAATTATAAATTATTCTATTATAAAAACACATGCACAAGTATGTTCACTGTGGCACTGTTTACAATAGCAAAGACTTGGAACCAACCCAAATGCCCATCAATGATAGACTGGATAAAGAAACTGTGGCACATATACACCATGGAATACTATGCAGCCATAAAAAAGGATGAGTTCATGTCCTTTGCAGGGACATCAGTGAAACTGGAAACCATCACTCTCTGCAAACTGACACAAGAACAGAAAACCAAACACCTCATGCTCTCAGTCATAAGTGGGAACTGAACAATGAGAACACAGGGACACAGGGAGGGGAACATCACACACTGGGGCCTTTGGGGTGTGGGAGAGCTAGTGGAGGGATAGCAGGGGGTGAGGGGATTGGTGAGGGATAACATCAGGAGAAATACATAATGTAGATGACGGGAGGATGGACGCAGCAAACCACCATGGCATGTGTATACCTATGTAACAATTCTACATGATGTACACATGTACCCCAGAACTTAAAGTATAATTTAAAAATAGATACCTTACAAAATAAAACTTATGACTATATAAGAAGCATATAAAACATTTGATGTTGTCATAAGAAAAATACAAGCAAACCACAATAAGATATACCTCTTAAATGGGCTCAAATTAAAAGACAATGTCAAATATCAGTAGGAACTGGAGTAAAGAAAAGTACTGCAAAAAGAGTACAATCAGTAAGATTCCATTTATATAAAGTTCTAGAACAAGCAAAAGGATGGTTCACAATCAGCAAAGTAGTTGCTTTCGGAGGTGGGAGTAAGAATTGACAGGAAAGGGCATGAAGGAACTTTCTGTGGTGATGTAAATGTTTTGTATTTTGATAGAGTTTTGTATGACACAAGATACAGTTTGTTAAAACTCTGAGTTTTCACTTAAGAGTTGAACATTTTATTGCACATAAAATTCACATAAAAATTAAAACTCTTAAAAAGAGGTGACTTTAGCTTGATATATGAATTAAGTATTTAGGGCAAAGTATCCTGATTTCTCAAATTTTTTTTGAAATATATTTAAAGTTAAATGGATTAATGGATTGATAGAGGAATAGATAATGTCTAAGCATGTTAATGGTAGAATCTATGTAGTGATATGCTGATACTCACTTAAGTTTATTTCACTTTTGCTGTTTGTTTGGAAGTTGCATAATAAAGTGTTTGGAAAAAGAAAGAAATAAAGATGTTATTTGAAACCAATGAGAATGAAGATACAAATGTGACACAACAATGGGACACATTTAAAGCAGTGTGCAGATGGAAATTCATATCACTAAATGCACAACAGAGAAAGCAGGAAAAATCTAAAGTCGACACCCTAACGTCACAATTAAAAGAACTAGAGGAGCAAGAACAAACAAATTCAAAAGCTGGCAGAAGACAAGAAATAACTAAGATCAGAGCAGAACTGAAGGAGATAGAGACATGAAAACACTTCAAAAAAATCAGTGAATCAAGGAGCTGTTTTTTTTAAAATATCAACAATGTATATAGACTGCCAGCCAGACTTATAAAGAAGAAAAGAGAGAAGAACTAAATAGATGCAATAAAAAATAATAAAGGCGATATCACCACCGATCTCACAGAAATAGAAACTACCATCAGAGAATACTATAAACACCTCTATACAAATAAAACAGAAAATCTAGAAGAAATGAATAAATTCCTGGACACTTACATCCTCCCAAGACTAAAGCAGGAAGAAGTTGAAACCCTGAATATACCAATAACAAGGTCTGAAATTGAAGCAGTAATTAATAGCCTACCAACCAAAACAAAGTCCAGGACCAGATGGGGTCACAGTTGAATTGTACCAGAGTTACAAAGAGGTGTTTGTGCCATTTCTTCTCAAACTATTCCAAACAATACAAAAAGAGGGAATGCTCCCTAACACATTTTATGAGACCAGCATCATCCTGATACCAAAACCTGGCAGAGACGCAACTAAGAAAGAAAATTTCAAGCCAATATCCATGATGAACATTGATGCAAAAATCTTCAATAAAATACTGGCAACCGAATCCAACAGCACATCAAAAAGCTTATCCATCACGATCAAGTCAGCTTCATCCCAGGGATGCAAGGCTGGTTCAACATATGCAAATCAATAAACAAAATTCATCACATAAACAGAACCAGAGACAAAAACCACATAATTATTTCAACAAATGCAGAGAAGGCCTTTGACAAAATTCAACAGCCCTTTATGCTAAAAATTCTTCATAAACTAAGTATTGACGGAATGTATCTCAAAATATAAGAGCTATTTAAGACATACCCACAGCCAATATCATACTAAATGGGCAAAAACTGGAAGCATTCCCTTTGAAAATAGACAAGGATGCCCTCTCTCAGCACTCTTTCAACACAATATTGGAAGTTCTGGCCAGGGCAATCAGAGAAAGAAATAAAGGGTATTCAAAGAAGTAAAGATGAAGTCAAATTATCTCTATTTGCAGATGACATGATTGTGTATTTTGAAATCCTCATAGTCTCAGCCAAAAATCTCCATAAGATGATAAGCAACTTCAGTGAAGTCTCAGGATACAAAATCAATGTGCAAAAATCACAAGCATTCCTATACACCAATAACAGAGAAGCAGAGAGCCAAGTCATGAGTGAACTCCCATTCACATTGCTACAAAGAGAATTAAATACCTAGGAATACAACTTCCAAGAGATGAAAAGCAACTCTTCAAGGAGAACTACAAACCATTGCTCAAGGAAATCATAGAGAACACAAACAAATGGAAAAACATTTCATGCTCATGGTTAGGAAGAATCAATATCGTGAAAATGGCCATACTGCCCAAAGTAATCTATAGAGTCAATGGTATGCCCATCAAGCTACCATTGACTTTCTCCATTGAATTGGAGAAAACCACCTTAAATTTCATATGCAACAAAATAAAAGAGCCCACATAGCCAAGACAATTCTAAGTCAAAAAAAAAAGCTGGAGGCATCATGCTAGCTGACTTCAAACCATACTACAAGGCTACAGTAACCAAATCAGCATACTGGTACCCAAAAAAAAAGAGATATAGACCAATAGAACACAACAGAGGCCTCAGAAATAATGCCACACACCTACAACCATCTGATCTTTGACAAACCTGACAAAAACAAGCAATGAGGAAAGAATTCCCTATTTAATAAATGGTGTTGGGAAAACTAGCTAGCCATATAAAGAAAGCTGAAACTGGATCCCTTCCTTACATCTTATACAAAAATTAACTCAAGATGAATTAAAGATTTAAACATAAGACCTAACACTGTAAAAACCCTAGAAGAAAACCTAGGCAATACCATTCAGGATTCATAGACATGGGAAAGGGCGTCATGACTAAAACACCAAAAGCAATGGCAACAAAAGCCAAAATAGGCAAATGGAATCTAACTAAACTAAAGAGCTTCTATACAGCAAAAGAAACTATCATCAGAGGGAACAGGAAACCTACAGAATGGCAGAAAAATTTTGCAACCTATCCGTCTGACAAAGGACTAATATCCAGAATCTACAAAATCTTAAACAAATTTACAGGGAAAAAATAAAACAACCCCATCAAAAACTGGGTGAAGGATACAAACAGACATTTCTCAAAATGAGACATTTATGCAACCAACAAACACATGAAGGAAGCCCATCATTACTGGTCATTAGAGAAATGCAAATCAAAACTACATTGAGATACCATCTCACGCCAGTTATAATGGCAATCATTAAAAAATCAGGAGACAACAGATGCTGGAGAGGATGTGGAGAAATAGAAACACTTTTACACTGTTGGTGGGAGTGTAAATTAGTTCAACTATTGTGGAAGACAGTGTGGTGATTCTTTGAGGATCTAGAAATAGAAATTCCCTTTGACTCAGCAATCCCATTACTGGCTATATACTCAAAGAATTATAAATCATTCTATTATAAAAACACAAGCACGAGAGGGGGACTCAAGATGGTGCAGTGAGAACAACCCAGGATTGAAAATCTCGGTGAATGCGCGGAGAGGGTGAGTCAGGGCCGCATTTCCAGATGGATCTTTGTTGCCCACAGAATGGGGAAATTCCCAGGTATAAAAGAGACGCGAGACTCCAGGCAGAGGTTTTGGCTGGTACAGCCGTCAGCCGGTACAGCCGGCAGCCGGCGCTGGAGCGCAGTGGCGCTACACAGTGCTCCGCACAAAGTGCACTGGTCTGGGTGCCCTGTTGAACTGGCAATCTGAGACTTGAGAGGGCTGAACTTGAGACTGAATGGGACTTGGACAGTGAACCAGGCCAGGAAATTCCAGGGAAACAGCATTTGGGGTAGCGCAGTGGGACAAACAAGACGGCGATTCCAAACGCTCTGGGTAAAGAGGTTCCCTGAGGGCACAGCTGAACCCAGGACAGCGCAGCTCCGTGGGGGAGGGGCGTCCGCCATTACCGAGGCAATCCGCCCCTACTGAGGTACACGCCCATTGCTGACGCAGCCTGCCGTTGCCGAGGCAACCCGCTACAACAGAGAGACTCCGCCACAGGGCATAGCCCGTGGCAGCAGGGCGGAGACCGAAGCAGCGCAGAGCCTGCAGAAACAGGGCGAACCTCACACCAGCAGGGCAGAGCCTCGGCAGGCAAATAGTGACTAGACTGCCTCCTAGCTGGGCAGGACAGCACAACGGACACTCACAAAGAAAGCCCCAAAACCCCCGAGACAGAGCATCTGATAAAAAAAGGGTTTTTTTTATGAGTTCCACTGCAGCAGAATTAAACATAGCAGCCTAACAGCCCTGAATGAACAACAGAGCTCACAGTTCAGCACTGGAGCAACTATAAAGTACAGACTGTCTCCTCAAGCTGCTCCCTGACCCCTCTATATCCAAAAGACTGACATTTGGCAGGCATCATTCTGGGACAAAGATAGCAGAAAAAGAAACTGGTAGCATCCCTCGCTGTTCCGCAGCTGCTATAGGTGCACCCCAGACAAGCAGAGCCTGAAGTGGACCTCAGCAGTTGTACAGTGGAGGGGCTAGACTGGTAGAAGGAAAACCAAGTAACAGAAATACTTCATCATCAACAATCTGGGCGTCCACTCAGAGGCCCAATTGAAAAGTCAGCAACTACACAGAAGACAGGTGGATAAATCCACAAACATGGGAAGAAACCAGCACAAAAAGGAGGAAAACACCCGAAACCAGAATGCCTTGCATCCTAGAAAGGACCAAAACTCCTCACCGAACAAAGCTGAACGGAGAATGACTGTGATGAAATGACGGAATTAGACTTCAGAAGGTGGATAATAAGAAACTTTTGTGAGCTACAAGAACATGTTTTAAATCAATGCAAAGAAACTAAGAACCTTGAAAAAAGATTCGAGGAAATGATAACAAGAATGGATAACTTAGAGAGGAATATGAATGAATTAAAGGAGCTGAAAAACACAATACGAGAACTTCATGAAGCATGCACAAGTTTCAACAGCCGAATTGACCAAGCAGAAGAAAGAATATCAGAAGTCGAAGATCAACTCAATGAAATAAAACGAGAAACCAAGATCAGAGAAAAAAGCACAAAAAGGAATGAACAAAGTCTCCAAGAAATGTGAAACTATGTGAAGAGACCTAACCTACATTTGATAGGTGTACCAGAATGTGACGAAGAGAATGAATCCAAGCTGGAAAATACTCTTCAGGACATCATCCAGGAAAATTTCCCCCACCTAGTAAGACGGGCCAACACTCAAATGCAGGAAATACAGAGAACACCACAAAAATATTCCACAAAAAGAGCAACCCCAAGGCACATAATCGTCAGATTCAACAAGGCTGAAATAAAGGAGAAAATATTAAGGGCAGCCAGAGGGAAAGGTCAGGTCACCCACAAAGGGAAGCCCATCAGACTCACAGCAGATCTCTCGGCAGAAACACTACAAGCCTGAAGAGAGTGGGGGCCGATATTCAACATCCTTAAAGAAAAGAACTTTCAACCCAGAATTTCATATCCAGCCAAACTGAGCTCCAGAAGTGAAGGAAAAATAAAATCCTTTGCAAACACGCAAGTACTCAGAGATTTTTGTCACCACCAGGCCTGCTTTACAAGAGCTCCTGAAAGAGGCACTACACATAAAAAGGAACAACCAGTACCAGCCATTCCAAAATCACACTGAATGCTAAAGAGCATCAACATAATGAAGAATCTACAATAACTAACGGGCAAAACATCCAGCTAGCATCAAAATGGCAGTATCAAATTCACACATAACAATATTAACCCTAAATGTAAATGGACTAAATGCACCAATCAAAAGACACAGACTGGCAAATTGGATAAAAATCCAAAACCCATCAGTGTGCTGTATCCAGGAAACCCATCTCACATGCAAGGATACACAAAGGCTCAAAATAAAGGGATGGAGGAAGATTTACCAAGCTAATGGAAAGCAAAAAAAAGCAGGAGTTGCAATTCTCGTCTCTGATATAATAGACTTTAAAGCAACAAAGATCAAAAGAGACAAATAAGGCCATTACATAATGGTAAAAGGATTGATACAACAAGAAGAGCTAACGATCCTAAACATATATGGACCCAATACAGGAGCACCCGGATACATAAGGCAAGTTCTTAATGACTTCCAAAGAGACTTAGACTCCGACACAATAATAGTGGGAGACTTTAACACTCCACTGTCAATATTAGACAGATCAACCAGACAGAAAATCAACAAGGATATCCAGGGCTTGAACTCAGTCCTGGAGCAAGCAAACATGATAGACATTTACGGAATTCTCCACCCCAAATCCACAGAATATACATTCTTCTCAGCACCACAACACACCTACTCTAAAATTGACCACATAATTGGAAGTCAAGCACTCCTCAGCAAATGCAAAACAACTGAAATCATAACAAACAGTCTCTCAGACCATAGTGCAATCAAGTTAGAACTCAGAATTCAGAAACCAACCCAGAACCGCATAGCTTCATGGAAACTGAACAACTGGCTCTTGAATGTTGACTGGATAAACAATGAAATGAAGTCAGAGATAAAGAAGTTCTTCAAAACCAATGAGAATGAAGATACAACATGCCAGAATCTCTGGGACACATTTAAAGCAGTCTCTAGAGGAAAATATATAGTGATAAGTGCCCATATGAGGAGAATGGAGAGATCCAAAATTGACACCCTATCGTCAAAATAGAAAGAGCTAGAGGAGCAAGATGAAAAAAATTCAAAACCTAGCAGAAGACAAGAAATAACTAAGATCAGAGCTGAACTGAAGGAGATAGAGACACGAAAACCCCTTCAAAAAATCAATAAATCCAAGAGCTGGTTTTTTGAAAAGATCAACAAAATAGACAGACCACTAGCCAGATTGATTAAAAAGAAAAAAGACAACAACCAAATAGATGCAATAAAAAATCATAAAGGGGAAATCACCACAGATTCCACAAAAATTCAAACCATCATCAGAGAATATTACAAACAACTCTATGCACATAAACTAGTAAACCTGGAAGAAATGGATAAATTCCTGGACTCCTGTGTCCTCCCAAGCCTAAACCAGGAGGAAGCTGAAACTGAATAGACCAATAACAGGGTCAGAAGTCAAGGCAGCAATTAAGAGCCTACCACACAAAAAAAGCCCAGGTCCAGATGGGTTCACAGCCGAATTCTACCAGACACACAAAGAGGAGCTGGTACCATTCCTTCTGAAACTATTCCAAATAATCCAAAAAGAGGGAATCCTTCCCAAATTATTTTATGAGACCAATATCATCCTGATACCAAAACCCGGCAGAGACCCAACAAGAAAAGAAAACTTCAGGCCAATATCCATAATGAACATGGATGCAAAAATATTCAAGAAAATATTGGCAAGCCGATTGCAACAGCAAATCAAAAAACTTATCCATCATGATCAAATAGGATTTATCCCAGGGATGCAAGGCTGGTTCAACATATGCAAGTCCATAAACGTAATTCACCACATAAACAGAACCAAAAACAAAAACCACATGATTATCTCAATTGATGCAGAGAAGGCATTCAACAAAATTCAACAGCCCTTTATGCTAAAAACCCTCAATAAACTCGGTATTGATGGAATGTATCTCAAAGTAATAAAAGCTATTTATGACAAACCAACAGCCAATATCATACTGAATGGGCAAAAACTGGAAGCATTCCCTTTGAAATCCGGCACTAGACAAGGATGCCCTCTTTCACCGCTCCTATTCAATATAGTACTGGAAGTTCTAGCCAGAGCAATCAGGCAAGAAAAAGAAATAAAGGGTATTCAAATAGGAAAGGTGGAAGCCAAATTGTCTCTCTTTGCAGACGACATGATAGTATACCTATAAGACCCCATCGCCTCAGCCCAAAAACTCCTGAAACTGATAAGCAACTTCAGCAAAGTCTCAGGATATAAAATCAATGTGCAAAAATCACAAGCATTCCTCTACACCAATAACAGACTTAAAGAGAGCCAAATCAAGAACGAACTGCCATTCACAATTGCTACAAAAAGAATAAAATACCTAGGAATACAACTAACAAGAAACATAAGGGACCTCTTCAAGGAAAACTACAAACCACTGCTCAACGAAATTAGAGAGGACACAAAAAAATGGAGAAACATTCCATGTTCATGGTTAGGAAGAATTAATATCATGAAAATGGCTATACTGTCCAAAGTAATTTACAGAATCAACACTATCCCCATCAAGCTACCATTGACTTTCTTCACAGAACTGAAAAAAACCACCATGAGCTTCATATGGAACCAAAAGAGAGCCCACATAGCCAAGTCAATTCTAAGCAAAAAGAACACAGCGGGGGGCATCACACTACCGGATTTCAAACTATACTACAAGGCTACAGTAATCAAAACAGCATGGTACTGGTACCAAAACAGAGATATTGACCAATGGAACAAAACAGAGGCATCGGAGGCAACACAACATATCTACAACCATACAATCTTTGATAAACCTGACAAAAACAAGCAATGGGGAAAGGATTCCCTGTTTAATAAATGGTGTTGGGAAAACTGGCTAGCCATGTGCAGAAAGCAGAAACTGGACCCCTTCCTGACACCTTACATTAAAATTAACTCCAGATGGATCAAAGACTTAAACATAAGACCTGGCACCATAAAAATCCTAGAAGAAAATCTAGGCAAAACTATCCAGGACATAGGAGTAGGCAAGGACTTCATGAACAAAACACCAAAAGCATTGGCAACAAAAGCCAAAATAGACAAATGGGACCTAATCAAACTCCTCAGCTTCTGCACGGCAAAAGAAACAGTCACTAGAGTGGATCAGCAACCAACATAATGGGAAAGAATTTTTGCAGTTTACCCATCTGACAAAGGACTGATATTCAGAATTTACAAATAACTCAGATTAACAGGAAAAAAACAAACAAGCCCATTCAAAAATGGGCAAACATATGAAGAGACACTTTACAAAAGAAGACATATTTGAGGCCAACAATCATGAAAAAATGCTCATCGTCACTGGTCATCAGAGAGATGCAAATCAAAACCACATTGAGATACCATCTCACGCCAGTTAGAATGGCGATCATTAAAAAATCTGGAGACAACAGATGCTGGAGAGGATGTGGAGAAAAAGGAACACTTTTACACTGTTGGTGGGAGTGTAAATTAGTTCAACCATTGTGGAAGACAGTGTGGCGATTCCTCAAGGCCTTAGAAATAGAAATTCCATTTGACCCAGCAATCCCATTACTGGGTATATATCCAAAGGACTACAAATCGTTCTACTATAAGGACACATGCACACAAATGTTCATTGCAGCACTGTTTACAATAGCAAAGACCTGGAATCAACCCAAATGCCCATCGATGATAGACTGGATTGGGAAAACGTGGCACATATACACCATGGAATATTATGCAGCAATCAGAGATGATGAGTTTGTGTCATTTGTAGGGACATGGATGAATCTGGAGAACATCATTCTCAGCAAACTGACACAAGAACAGAAAGTGAAATACCGCATATTTTCACTCATAGTCGGGTGATGAAAAATGAGAACACATGGACACAGAGAGGGGAGTACTAAACACTGGGGACTATTGGGGGGAAAGGGGAGGGCCATGGGAGGGGGAGCTGGGGAGGGATAGCCTGGGGAGAAATGCCAAATGTGGGTGAAGGGGAGAAAGGAAGCAAAACACACTGCCATGTGTGTACCTATGCAACTGTCTTGCATGTTCTGCACATGTACCCCAAAACCTAAAATGCAATAAAAAAATTTTTAAAAAAAGCAAGCACAAGTATGTTTATTGCAGCATGCTTCACAATAGCAAAGACTTGGAACCAACCCAAATGCCCATCAAGGATAGACTGGCTAAAGAAAATGTGGCACATATACACCATGGAATACTATGCAGCCATAAAAAAGGATGAGTTCATGTACTTTGCAGGGACATTAATGAAGCTGGAAACTATCATTCTCACCAAATCTACACAAGAACAGAAAACAAAACACCACATGTTCTCACTCATAATTGGGAGCTGAACAAAGGGAACACATGGACATAGGGAGGGGAACATCACACACCAGGGCCTGTCGGGGATTGGGGGTGCTAGGGGAGGAATAGCACTAGAGAAATACCTAATATAGATAATGGGATGATGGATGCAGCCAACCACCATGGCACATGCATACCTATGTAACAAACCTTCATGTTCTGTACATGTACCTCAGAACTTAAAGTACAATAAAAAATAATAATAAATTACCCAGTCTTAAATATGTCTTTTTTTTAGCAGTATGAGAATGAAGTAATACAAAAGGCATCCAAAGAAAAAGAGCAGAAATCAAACAATCTCTCTTTGCAGACAACATAATTATTTATCTAGAAAACCCCAGTGTCTTGCCAATAGCTCCTCTAGCTGATAAACAACTTTGGCAAAGTTTCAAGATACAAATCAGTGTACAAAAATCACCAACATTCCTATACACCAACAACAGTCAAACTTAGAGCCAAATAAGAAAGGCAGTCCCATTCACAATTGTCACAAAAAGAATAAAATATCTAGGAATATAGCTAACCAGGGAAGTGAAATATCTCTACAATAAGAATTACAAAACACTGCTCAAAAAAATCAGAGAAGACACAAACAAATAACAGTTGATGCTTTTGGATACAAAGAATCAATATTAAAGTGGCTATACTGCCCATAGCAATTTATAGATTCAATGCTACTCCTATCAAACTACCAATGACACTCTTCACAGAAGAAGAAAAAAACTATTTTGAAATTTATATCTAACAAAAAAGAAAGTCTGAACAGTCAGGTGTAAAAGGAACAAAGCTGAAGGCATTACATTACTCGACTTCAAACTATACTATAAGGCTACAGTAACCAAAACAGCATGGCGCTGGTATAAAATCAGGTGCATCAACCAATGAAACAAAACAGAGAGCTCAGAAATAAGGCTGCACATCTATAACCATCTAATCATCAACAAAACTGACAAGCAATGGGGAAAAGACTCCATATTCAATAAATGGTGCTGGGATATCTGGCTAACCATATTCAGAAGATTAAAGGAAGGATCCCCTTTCTCACACCATACACAAAAATCAACTCAAGATGGATTAAAGACTTAAATGCAAGCTGAGCACAGTGGCTCATGCCTGTAATCCCAGTACTTTGGGAGGCTGATGTGGGCAGATCACTTGAGGTTCTAGGAGTTTGGCTAGCCTGGCCAACATGGCAAAAACTCCAACTCTACTGAAAATAAAATTTAAAAAAAGCTGGGCATGGTGGCAGATGCCTGTAATACCAGCTACTCAGGAGGCTGAGGCACAAGAATCTTTTGAACCCAAGGAGTGGAGGTTGGGAGGTTGCAGTGAGCTGAGATGTCACCACTGCACTCCAGCCTGGCTGAGAAAGTGAGACTCTGTCTCTGGGTGTGGGAAGAAAAAGACTTAAATCTAAAACCCAATACTAAAAAAAACCCTGGAAACAAACTAAGCAATACCATCTCAAACACAGGAATGGGCAAAGATTTCATGACAAAGACACTAAAAGCAATCACAACAAAAACAAGTATTGATGAGTGGAATCTAATTAAACTTAAGAGTTTCTGCACAGCAAGAGAAACTATCAACAGAGTAAACATAATTCACAGAATGGGAGAACATACTTGTAAACTGTGCATGATAATATTCTGCATCTGTAAGTAACTTAAACAAATTTACAAGAGAAAAACAACCCCATGAAAAAGTGAGCCAAGGACAAGAACAGACATTTCTCAAAAGAAGACATACATGCAGCCAACAATGCTGCATATGAAAAAAAAAGCTCAGTTTCATTGATCATTAGAGAAATGCAAATCAAAACCACAATGAGATACTATCTCACACCAGTCAGAAAGGCTATTACTAAAAAGTCAAAAAATAACTGATGGTGGTGAGGATGCAGAGAAATGACAACACTTAATTCACTGTTGATGAAACTGTAAATTAGTTCAACCATTGCAGAAAGCAGTACGGCAATTCCTCAAAGAGCTAAACGCAGAACTACTATTTGACCTAGCAATCCCGTTACTAGGTATATACCCAAAAGAATGTAAATCATTCTACCATAAAGACACATGCACACCAATATTCACTGCAATACGAGTTACAAAAGCAAAGACATGGAATCAACGCAAATGCCCATCAATGGCAGACTGAAAAAGAAAATGTGCTATATATACACCATGGAATATGACACAGCCATAAAAAAGAATGAGATCATGTCTTTTGTGGGAACATGGATGGAGCTGGAAGCTATTACCCTTAGCAAACTAATGCAAGAACAAAAAAAAAAAAAACAAATATCACATCTTCTCACTTATAATTGGGAACTAAATAAGAACTTATGAACACAAAGAAGGAACTAGACACTGGAATCTACTTGATGGTGGAGGGTTGGGGGAGGGAGAGGAGCAGAAAAAATAACTATTGGGTACTGGGCTTAATACCTAGGTGATGAAATAATATGTACAATAAACCCCCATGACACATGTCTACCTATGTTACAAACCTTCACATGTCCCCCCAACACCTAAAATAAAAGTTTTTTTTTAAATGGGAACCTGACACTTAAATAGTATCTCATAAGGCCTGGAGCAGAGTTGGGAGTATCACCTGGAAAGAGTTTTAGAAATGCCTTACTCCTAAACCAACTAAATGAGTATCTCTGGGACTGGGATCTGTCAGTGATCTTTCATAAAAAGCTCCCCTAGACAATTCTAATGTAGCCATAGGTGACAAACTACTGCTCTAGACAAGTAGTGTTTAGAGTGTAGTTCATAGACCAGTATCACCTGAGTAATTATAGAAATGCAAATTCTCTAGCCCCGCCCCAGAATCTCTATAGGTGGGATGCAGGGATATGTATCTTAACAAGCCCTCCAGGTGATTCTGATGCTTGCTCAAGCTGGAGAACTACTGATCTAGATAAGTCATGTGAGAAGAAAAAAAATAGCAGGAGGGCAGACAGGTTGAAATGGCTCAGGTTGGAACTACCCTTGGTTCCCTGACTTTAAAGAAGAATGAAAAACGCACATTGCTTTCCCCCATAAAGCTTTTGAGAGGGGAGGGCATCTAACCTTCCACCTTTATCTCTTAAAGAGCCAAAGAATGACATAGACCTCTTGGTTCCAACTGTATTTTAGGCTTTTAAATAAAATTCAGAGACTAATAATGGAAAGTTGTCTGACCAATAGAAAGTAGAGTTGGCCCTTGTGCCTAGGAGGGAGGTAAGGAAAGGGGTAGGGAGGGAGGGCAAGGGCTTTCCAGACCAGGAAAGAATAACCTGAAAATACAATGATTAAAACTGAAAAAAAAGAAAAGAAAAATATTACCTATATCAAGAAACTTCAGATGGAAAGTTCTCCACACTTAAGCGTCCTAAGAAACCCCCAAAGCAGCCTGGGAGAGGAAGAGCATTTGGGCAACTGCCAGAGAGGGGCAGCAACACCTGCTCATTCAGTTTAGACTCTCATGTTCCATCCCTCTCCTCTTTCCCTTCCCCTCCCTCACCCTGCAAGAGTCAGAAACCATTTCAAAGATAGGGATGAAGGAATGAAAAATCCAAGGCGGGATCGTCAAAGGGCAAAACTCTGCTCCTCTTCCCTGCTGTGGGCTGCCTTGCAAGCCTGGGGCAGGAGCAGACTGAGAAAGTGAAAGAAATTTTAACTGGGTATGAGACAGAGGTTTGTATTTCTATAAAAATCCAAGTTTCTAATATATGAAAATTAGACTTTCTCCAATTCCTGAATATGATTAGAAAACGAAGGGATCTGTCTGAAATTGTTTCTTGGGGTGAAGAAGGGAGAGCAGACAGACAGAGTTCAAGAACAAGGTAAAAATGAATAATGAAATAAAGTTTCTTCCTGCCAGCATCTTACCAATAAATAAAATGGTTACAGGGAAACATTTCTAGATCCAGCCAAGAACACATTTATCCCCTTGTTCTTTTGGGGAAGGAAAATTAACATAGAGTAAGAGACGACTCTTTACTTACACTCAGTGCATGCCTTGAAAAAAAATACAGGATATAGGGAGGATTCATATATTCCAAATCTTACTGATAAGAAAACTGCCACTCCAACCAAGGAGGCAGCTGATATTAATAATGGCTACGGCATTTGCTAAGTGCTATGCACCAGCTCTGTGCTTCGAGTCTTACACGCATATTTCACTGAATCCTACAATAACCTTGGGAGGTAGGTTCTATTATTATCCCCAGCACAGGAAACCAAGCTCAGGTCTTTCCTGTATCCTGCCTCACCATCCTAGGAAGCCTAGTGCTTCAGGAAGCCAGAGAGAAGACTGAGGCAAGAAATCTCATCTTCCCTTTCAGTCTATAGTGAGGAAAAGCTACCATAGGCACACCAGGAGCTAAAGAAAATGTGTTTTAGATTTGATGCCCACTTTTCATGTCAGGAGCAGGTCCTCGCAACAAAATTACAGAAGAGAGTGGATTTTTACTAATTATCCATTTGTAGCCCAGAATTACTTGATTCATACCAATAGTTACTGGCTGTTTCAAAAATACTCATTTTCTCAATTTAAAGCTGTCAGACACAAACTCTTCAGTTGCAGCATGGTATAAAATTAACCACTAAGCACATTTCTACTGCCAAGAATAAAGACTTAGAACCACAAAATGCGGATGGTTGACTGTGCTGTAGTTAACTTTATAGTCAGCATTATTAGTTTCCTTCCTAAGGAGGAGCACAATATCAGGCTTGGACATACTGCTCAGCAGCAGTTAGTCTCAGGTAAACGTAGTCCCCAAAGCCATAAAAACTGCATTAGCTGAAGAAGACTAGCTATATATACAAGAGCACAAATTACACAAGTAAGAAGGACAAGGGAGCAGACAGCAAAACAGTCATTCCAGGTTTCTCAGGGCAGCACAGAATATGATATTTGTAAATCTTAGCTATGATAGTACTGAAATCCACAAAGTCACCTTTAGTCACCACCTCAGCTTTTATTTTTATTCACATGACAATGTTACATTTTGCTGTTTCAGTAAAGAAATGCATTTTTCAATTTTATAGGCTATGTATTAAGAAATCTTACTACACAAAAACTTCAGTTAATTTTTAGAAATCAATTTTATAACCAATTCTGTGTCCTATCTATCTTTACGCTGAGCTTGTTTTCAGTAAACGTATTCTGTAGCCAATATCTTTCTTTCCTTTGATGTGTTACGATTTGTTTTCTGGGTTCTTATCACATAAGACATGGTGTCATACACCATTGTGTAACTGGTTTTCAAGGCTGGGAGTAAAAAAATGGAGGATTTGTTGCTTACACCCTCCTAAGACTAAACCAGGAAGAAGTTGAATCCATGAATAGACCAATAACGAGGTCTGAAATGAGGCAGCAATTAACAGCCTACCAATCAAAAAAAAAGTCCAAGACCAGAAAGGTTCGCAGCCAGATTCTACCAGAGGTAAAATGAGGAGCTGGTACCATTCCTTCCGAAAAGAGGAATCCTCCCTAACTCATTTGATGAGACCAACATCATCCTGATACCAAAACCTGGCAGAGACACAACTAAAAAAGAAAATTTCAGGCCAATATCCGTGATGAATATTGATACAAAAATCCTCAATAAAATACTGTCAAACCAAATCCAGCAGCACATCAAAAAGTTTATTCATCACAATCAAGTTGGCTTCATCCCTGCAATGCAAGGCTCGTTCAACATATACAAATAATGAACATAATCCATCACATAAACAGAACCAAAGACAAAAACCACAATTATCTCAAT
The DNA here is from genome assembly GCF_049354715.1 of Callithrix jacchus. Taxonomy (NCBI): domain Eukaryota; kingdom Metazoa; phylum Chordata; class Mammalia; order Primates; family Cebidae; genus Callithrix; species Callithrix jacchus. Next base: position 97,910,807 of record NC_133503.1, on the reverse strand, counting down.
AGATGCAAAGACGGCCTTCAACAAAATTGAGCAGCACTTTATGCTAAAAATTCTCCATAAACTAGGTATTGATTAAATGTATCTCAAAATAGTAAGAGCTCTTTATGACAAACCCACAGCCAATATCATACTGAAAGGGCAAAAACTGGAAGCATTCCCTTTGAAATCTGGCACTAGACAAGGATGCCCTCCTCACCACTCCTATTCAACATAGTATTGGAAGTTCTGGCCAGAGCAATCAGACAAGAGAAAGAAATAAAGGGTATTCAAATAGGAAAGGAGGAAACCAAATTGTCTCTATTTGCAGACGACGTGCTTGTATATTTAGAAGACTCCATCGTCTCAGCCCAAAATCTCCTTAAGATGATAAACAACTTCAGCAAACTCTCAGGATACAAAATCAGTATGCAAAAATCACAAGCATTCCTATACACCAATAACAGACAGAGAGCCAAATCATCAGTGAACTCCCATTCACAATTGCTACAAAGACATTAAAATACTATGAATACAACTAACAAGAAATGTGAAAGACCTCTTCGAAAAGAACTACAAACCACGGCTCCAGGAAATCAGAGAGGACACAAACAGATGGAAAAACATTTCATGCTCATGGTTAGGAAGAATCAGCATCATGAAAATAGCCATTCTGCCCAAAGTAATTTATACATTCAATGCTATCCCCATCAAGCTACCACTGACTTTCTTCACAGATTTGGAAAAAAACACCTTAAATTTCATATAGAACTAAAAAAGAGCCCACATAACTAAGACAATCCTAGGCAAAAAAGAAAACAACCTGGAGGCATCACACTACCTGACTTCAAACTGTACTACTATAGTAGTAGTACAATAGGCTACAGTAATCAAAACAGCATGATACTGGTACCAAAACGGTTATAGACCAATGAAACAGAACAGAGGCCTCAGAAAGAACACCACACATCTACAACCATCTGATCTTTGACAAACCTGACAAAAACAAGCAATGGGGAAACAATGCCCTATTTAGTAAATAGTGTTGGGAAAACTGACTAGCCATATGCAGAAAACTGAAACTGAATTCTTTCCTTACACCTTATACAAAAATTAACTCAAGATGGATTGAAGATTTAATCGTAAAAACTGAAACCATAAAAACCCTAGAAAAAATCCTAGACAATACCAATCAGGACATAGGCATGGGCAAGGGCTTCATGACTAAAACATCAAAAGCAATGGCAACAAAAGCCAAAATAGACAAACAGTATTTAATTAAACTAAAGAGCTTCTGCACAGCAAAAGAAACTATCATCAGAGTGAACAGGCAACCTACAGAATGAGAAAAAATTTTTGCAGTCTGCCCATATGACAAAGAGCTAATATCCAGAATCTGCAAAGAACTTAAACAAATTTACAGGGAAAAATAATAAGAATAACCCTATCAAAAAGTGGGCAAAGGATATGAACAGACACTTCTCAAAAGGCGACATTTATGAAGCCAACAAATGTATGAAAAAAAGCTCATCATCACTGGTTATTAGAGGAATGCAAATCAAAACCACATTGAGATACCATCTCATGCCAGTTAGAATGGTGATCATTAAAAAATCTGGAGACAACAGATGCTGGAAAGGATGTGGAGAAATAGGAACACTTTTACACTGTTAGTGGGAGTGTAAATTAGTTCAACCATTGTGGAAGACAGTGTGGCAATTCCTCAAGGATCTAGAACTAGAAATACCATTTGACCCAGCAATCCCATTACTGGATATATACCCAAAGAATTATAAATCATTCTATTTAAAGACATATGCACACATATGTTTACTATGGCACTGTTCACAATAGCAAAGACTTGCATCCAACCCAAATGCCCATCAATGATAGAGTGGGTAAAGACATATACACAATGGCATACTATGCAGCCACCAGAAAAGACGAGTTCATGTCCTTTGCAGGGACATAAATTAAGCTAGAAACTATCGTTCTCAGCAAACTGACACAAGAACAGAAAACCAAACACCACATGTTCTCACTCATAAGTGGGTGTTGAACAATGAAAACACATGGACACAGGGAGGGAAACATCACACACCAGGGCCTGTCAGGGGGTCGGGGGCTAGGGGAGGGATATCAGGGCATAGGGACTAGGGGAGGAATAGCATTAGGAGAAATACCTAATGTAGATGGTAGGGTGATAGATGCAGCAAACCACCATGGCATGTGTGTACTTGTGTAACAAACCTGCACATTCTACACATGTATCCCAGAACTTAATTAGTTAATAATAATACCAAAAAAGAAAGAAAACAGAGTATTTGGAAGGGACCTAAAGGAACCAAGAAACTGTCAGACTTCTTACATACTTTTAACCTCTGAGTGTGCTCATTTTATTATCCCCCTTCTTTACCCCTTTGGATGATTAGTTGTTAAACAATTAAAATAAAAAGATCCTGCATTCTGTCTTTGGGTACAGAAAGCAAAAGGGAAGGACTGCATCTGAGCCCTCAACAAGACTCATGGAGAGAGTGGACCCCCTCAACCCCTTGCATCAAACACACACGAGAAGTAAGAAGTTAAATAGTAGCATCGTCCAATGAGAAAAGATCCCAGGCTAGTTACAACAGAAGACATAAAAGGAAGAACGCCAGAGCCCTTGGGACAATGTGGGCCATGTTGTGGGGGATAAGAGGGAGGTCAAGTCACAGCAGTGAGAAATGCACAATCCACGGGACTGACGATCCTTGTTCTGCCTTCCCCTTTGGAGACAGTAAGGACGGGGTCGTGTTTAGGCAAAGCACCACCGCAAGCATACGCCAGACCAGCAGGGTCATGTTCAACAACATGTTTCAAAATGACTTTGTCTTGAAGAAGGTATAACAACAAACTTCTCCCTATTCAGAGAATTTGATAACGAATGTCCATGCATTTCTTCTTCTCTGGTTCTGTGGGCCCATCAAGCCAAGCCAAAAATTGTTCCCTTAAACTAAACACCTAAAGGAATTCTCCACAACTTGGTATGTTGAGCAGTTTCAAAACCAAAGTAAAACAGGTAACAGAATAGACAAGCAGATAAAAGGAGAAATTACTTGAGTCATCACATAGAAATGTTTCCTTACAAGGTAGGCCTTGATTCTTTTTTTTTAAATCTCCCCCTCTAGAGCAAGCCCTCAAGGGGAAAGGAATAAAAAGATTTGTGTATATTGCTTATATTCAGATATTCACATTTGGAATATCTATTGAAACTACAACAAAATGACCTCAGAAACCTGAATAAACACTGCAATTTTCAAAATAATGACTTCCTTCCGAACCAATCTCAGAGGCAACAAGGAGCATAGCCCTGCAGGGAGTCACTCTGCAGTTCACAAAGACAATTCTGCTTTATGAAAATGGGTGATACAAGAAACAAGCAAACATTCTCTATTTCTGAAGCATCCATGGTTCCTATGTTGGTATTTATATTAACCTGGATTATTCCCCTTTAAATTTTAAGTAACATAGTGTTAGCTAAATTGGTGCTTTTGTCTCATTTTTCTCATGTGACATTTGCACTGCTACAGTACGGAAACACCATGCTAGTAATTACATGTTCCTTACTGTGTGTTCTCTGTTATGGGTTAATTCTTCTGATCTTTGTCGTGAAAACCAGCGAAATTAGATTTATGTTCATGGAAATAGAAGAATGTTGGAAATGTCTGTCATCAATCCTAGATGTTCTGTTTGCTGAGATTCATAAAGCTGAAAGATACTTTCGAGAAACCATTTGGGGATTTTAAAAACAGAAATTTACATGGTCTGATATCACTGACTAATGTTCCAGAAGGGCAGATTACCTGAGCAAATAGGTGGTTTCTCTTGAGCTTCTAGAGTTATTACTGATGACACTGGTCTAACTTTGTGTGAGAGAGTACACTGTTTACACATCAAAGGACTTCTCATGTACACCTTTTGAGTAGCAGAAAACAAGTGTCACACACCACTGAACACTTCAAATATTGTATCAAAGGAGATAGATGATACCAAAATTTCAACCATTAAAAACATCAAAACATTCATGAAACATGTAAGAGTAGTCGTTAGTGTTTCTTACGCGTTCTGGTGGTGGAGTATGCAATATAAAATAAAATATACTGAAAGTCCGCTTTCTGCATGGTGGATCTTACCACACACGATTCTGCTCAGTTGCTCTCCAATTAGAAAATTACTTTATTATTTGGTCTACCAAATCCTGTTTGTCTTGAGGAAAGTGAAACAGTTCACAATCATTTGGTCTTGACTGCTAGCTTCTCAGATATCCATATTTAAATAATCCAAAATATGTAGTTGTTCATTTAATTTTTAAAACCCTTCAGAAACAGAAATCTTACAATCTCTTCATTATAATAAAATGCTTCCTTCATGTAAATTTACCCTTTCTGTTTACCATTAAACCCACTGCAGTGAAAGTAGATCTTGTCATGGCAGCAGATAGACTTTTTGTTCATTGATAAAGAATTGACAACACATGATAGGGAGCAAAGAGACAGCATTAGGAAAAAAAGAGAAATATTAAGACTATCTCATGAACACGTGGCCTACAGCAGTGGTTCTCAAACTGTAGCCTATGTCAGAATCACTTGGAGAACATATTAAACAGATTGTTGGCCCTACCCCCAGAGTTTCTAATTAGTAAGTCTGAGATAATATGATGCCTAAGAAGTTTGCATTTCTAAAAACTTCCCAGTGTTGCTAATGTTGCCGGTCCAGGGACTGCATTTTGAGAACCATTGACCTAGAATTTTTATTCCTGCTAAAAGCCCTAACTTCCTGAAACAGCCCTCCAAAAAATGTGTACACAATAAATATATGTAATTCTTTTTATTTTTCATTTCACCTAAAAACATTTTCTTACACGCTATAGGAATTAGGTCTGTAACACTTGTTTCCCTCATGATGGAGCTAATTGCTCTCATCCCAAAAGACCCAAAGAGTGTTAAATTGTTATTGCCCAGACTGGAGGTATTTACATTTCTTTCTAGGTATTTACTTTCATGGAGAAATAAGCAGGCCTCAGAACTAGGAGACATTTCTTGATGGTAAAACCAAGACACACGGGGCATTCTGGATGCTGAAGAGATTTTACTTATAAACCAAAGAGTTGGAGAAAGGATTCAGGTCTATTATGTTTCCAAAGAGGCCCTTTCAGGAGGGAAAGGAACTGCTATCTCCTTCCCCATTTAAGCAGATAAAAATCATTTTTCTCTTTCTTTTCCTCTGGAGTCTTCAGCTACTCCAGTAGAACATCTGGCCTGGCTTTTATCACATCATCGCAGAGGTGAAGTCTGGGGCAGAAGGGGCTGACATGCTTAAGGAGTCTCTCTCTGATCCACTATGCCTTGTGTGTGTACTCAGGGTAAATTAATAAAAATTAATATTAAAAACCCAATAGCAGCCCAGACCTAAATCACCTCTGCCGTGATTAGGATGCCTAACATCTCCTGATAAGAATCAGGACTGCACCCAATGGATTCTGTAAAAAGAGTACTAAACTGTATACAAATGAGCTCTATCTGATAGAAAAAATTACCACATATGTTATCATTTATTGACTTTAAGGCCATTAATAAGTTTCCAATCTAACTTAGCAATCTCATCTTAGCATTCTCTTACTGAATTTCCTATAAATATCTAGTTTCTCAAATACTCTTGGAATCAGCTTTCTATATTACTGATTGCTGCACTAATTGATGAGTTGAGTGAAATTGTTGGCAGGTGCTTATATTTGTATGAGTTATGTTTTGACCTATTAGAAATATAGATTTACCAGAGGGTCTAAGAGTCATCACACCAACAGAGCATCTAGCAGGTGCAGGTGGTCCTATACCTGGTCGTGCTGTTTGCACCTCTGCCAACTAGTCATGAAAATGCTGTCTCTTCTTTTGACAAAAAAAGACTCAGCTTACTCGAGACAGCACCAAAGACATGGCAAGCCCAGCTATATCTACTCATTCCTTTCCAGAGCACCTTTGCCTCAGAAGCAAGTTCTGGTCCTTCCATCCAGCTGTATACATAGCCCATAGTGTAACAGCTCTTGGTGGAAATGATTTTGCTGAATTGTTGTGTGTGAAGCCACTGATATGTATTGAGATGTGCACAATCAACAACACACCACAGAAGGGCTCTGTCAAGCATGTCATTCATTATATCACACAATGCCATTTCTATTAAGACTTCAGAAAATACTTGCCTGTCTCCAGCCTCAGGAATATTGCTGCATCTCCAAACCACAAATACATTTATATCTTTTGTACACCTCACCCCATGTATCTCTTTTCTGAATGGCTGCTAGAATCTCTTACTCAAACTTGAGGCCCTTTTGGGTCTTTGTGATTGGCATTTTAAATGATTAGTCATTTCAGGGGAGGGACAGTGGGGGGTGGGGAGTTGGGGAGAGATAGCATGGGGAGAAATGCCAGATATAGGTGATGGGGAGGAAGGCAGCAAATCGCACTGCCATGTGTGTACCTATGCAACAATCTTGCATGTTCTTCACATGTACCCCAAAACCTAAAATGCAATAAAAGAATTATTCATTAAAAAAGCCATTTCTTGCTTCATTCTAATATCCATGCCTTTGTATTGCTTTCCTTTAACATTATTTTACTCTTATTTACATTCTCTTTCTCTCTCTCTCTCTCTCTCTCACACACACACACACACACACACACACACACACACACACATACAAAATCTGTAAATATTAGATCTGTCTGGAATAAGGCAAGCAGTAGAAGAAAGGAATTGTAAATTTTCTAAGTCCAGAATTTAGTCTGTCATTTGTTAACTTATGCCCTAATGACTCCACATATTATTCATCTATGATTCTTCCTCTCCTTATTTCCCAGTTTTCCCCCCAATTTTATCATAAACACTAATCAGTGGCTTATCCAATATTTAATGATTTTTTTAAGAAATACATCTCTAGGTATCTGGTAGTTATTTAAAAGTTGCCAAGCAACTGGGAAGACTTGATTAATGGCAATTGTTCACTTGGGGAAGTGGTTTTTTGAATTAGTAGGCAGTAATTTTTATATTCAAGTCTCTGTGCAGGCAGAAGTAAAATTTATTACTGCAGAATATGTTTCTGATTGTGTTTTAAACTTTCACTGACCACCGGGAACATATGAAGTCCTATAAACAACAGCAGTAGACATATTACAGCCCACGGGGCAGGCTGCCTAAACTGGTCATTTTCCTGCTTCTGTGTAATATAATTCTGCTTTTATTTGTCATCACTTATTCATCATTATTTTTAAAGGACTTTATCTATCAGGAAATATTCCCAAGTGATTCTATTCATATGAAGAAAATAAAAATCCAATTTGCAGAAATATCTGAATCCCAACTGTGTCATAAATTCTGAACTTTCTCTAATAAAGGTCTCAATACAATTTGAATAATAGCCTTTTATTTGTTTTAATGTTGCAAATCTAGATGTTAAATGTTTTGCTTTACTTCTTGTTACCTCCAAAAATTCAAAGACGATAACTTTCAGATATATATCTTTACAGCTATATTATAATTGCTTGTGTATTATGATTCCTTATGAAAGAATTAGGACAGAGTGAAGGTTACTCTTCTCCCCAAATAGCTGTGGTACTGAGTTACACACAATAGTGAGAGCTACCTAAATCATTGTTGACTGTGAAAGAAAGGCACGTCTTCCAGTGCCCACTTCCATCATTCAGAGTCTCTCCAGTGGCCTCATGATACTAATACTATGTTACTATAGCTCCAACTTTCCCTGACCTATGTTCCCTTGCAGCTTTCCATGGTCTTTAGCGAATGTGCAGACAATATAAGTGAGAGGCATCATTAACATCAAACATGGGAAAAGGTGGAAAAGCAACAATTCTTCTTCCCTTATTTAAACTGCACAAAAGCTCACCAGACAGTCAGAGAAAAAAAGATCACATAGCTCAGATACAAAATGTATAACCACCCACAGCAGAGCAATAGTGTAACATGTGAAGTGTAACTCATCCCCACTTTCTGAAATGGGTGATTCCCCAGCCCTTCCAAGTTCTAGGACTGGATAAATAATTGGTGCTTGTCATGGGCTTGTTCTAACAATTCCAGGTAAGTTACAGCCATTTGGACGTGCTTTCTTTTTGGAGAATTCAAAAAGAGTGACTGAAATCTAGGACCCCTCTGAAGACATCTGAGTCACCCCAAATTATCAGAAGAATTTCTATTCTGGTAAAATGGTCAGTCTCCCAACCTTGCTTCACCCTAATGACAGTCAGAAGCTCAATAAAAAGCTTCTTATTTTTACTTGGCATATACAGGCCATATATATTTACCTAATCCACCTTTCAAAACCCCACTGCATAACATAAAATGAAGGAAAAAAAAACCTCTTTGCTTTGTATTCATTTACTGAAGCTTGTATTATATGACCACACATTTGGTGGCTTAAAACAGTAATAATTAATTTCCTCACAATTCTGGAAGCCAGAAGTCTGAAATAAATATCATTAGGAAGAAATCAAGATGCCAGCAGGGCCACGCATTCTCTGGAAGAAAAGAAGCCATTTCTCGCCTCTTCCAGCTTCTAATGGCTGCCAGTGTTCCTCAGTTTGGCGTTGCGTCACTCCAATCTGCCTTCATGGTCCAATTTTCTTCTCCCCTTCTGTCTGTTAAAAATCTCCACCCGTCTCTCTTTTATACAGATTTTTGTTATTGCATTTAGAGCCCACCTAGATATCCAAGATAATCTCCTATTTCAAGATCTTGAACTTAATCACATCTGCAAAGTATCTGCCACTTAAGAAACATTCATGATTTCCAGGGATTAGGACATGGTTACATTTGAAAGGAGCCATTATTCAGCCTAACACATGCCTAAAACAATGTCAAGAGGAGAACTGCCAGAGCCTAAGGAAGCACAACTTTTTAGAAGATTCAGGTAGATGGAGCAGTGGGGGACTGCTACAACAGAATAAAGGAAGAGAGGGATGGCAATAAAAAGTGAACCACTGCACGTCCCTAGCTTCCATCCCTAAACGCAACAGGAAAGCAGAGGCTATTCTCTGGAGAAATAAAATCAGAAAGATCCCAGAGTTAGGGCCACAAGACAGAATGGAGGAGAGGAGTGTGACACAGGACTGAAAACTAGAAAATTAGTGCAAAGACTTCTCAGTAACTCAAAGACTTGCAAACTCAAAATGCCATCAAAAACCTGCAAGTCAGGGAACTGAAGGTTTCCTGAGGGGGGAAGCAATTTTAGAGAAATGCACCTACAAATAACAACATTCGGTCTCCTCCCCAATTAAAAGGCCAGCTTCCTCCCTTAAGACTTATAATAGCAATTCTCAAACTTTCTGGTCCACACTCATGAAAATCATTGCAGGCCCCAAAGAGCTCTTGTTTATGTAGGTTATGTCTACCAAGTTTTACCACATTAGAAATTAACCTGAGAATTTTTTAAAAAATACTTAATTCATTTCAAAATAACAATAATCCACCATATAACATAAAAAATGTTTTTATGAAAAATAACTACATTTTCCAAATTAAAAAAAAAAAAGATTTCATAGAAGTGTGGTATTTTTGGCAACCTCTTTAATGTCTTCCTTAATAAAAGACACCTGGATTCTCATATCGCTTTCTGCCTTTAATTTATTGCACCATGTAACATTTGCTGAAGTCTATGAAAAAATGCACCCTCCCATCAATATATAGTTGGAAAAGGGTAGAGTATTTTAATAGCCTTTTCAGATAATTGCAGATTGAAAATACACTCTGACTTGAAAAGCAGTGGTTTCTTAAAGGTTAATTGCAAGGCAGAATCTGAAACCACATCAATAAACTTTCTGACTATTACATTAAAATCTGTCCTATACTTTGAATATATTTTTACCCATACATGAGATTTTATAGCATCATGCATTTATCATTTGAACCTATGAACAAAGGTTAAATGCATGATGCTATAAATGCATTTAACCTTTGTTCATAGAGTTATAAAGATCTTCTAAATATTGACAAATTTTATAAGATCAAAAAATCACATTTGTTAATATTACCACTAGTTTCATCAGAAAATTTTGTAATTACTGGAAAGCTGTCAAGTTCCTAGTGGCCAATACAAGTTTCCAAACTTCTGATTTCTTTTGAAAGCTCATGTTTTATCATTGCCAGTAAGCCCACTTTGTTTATTTTTTTTTTAATGTCTGGCAAATACCCACATCTGCGTAACCGTAGTTTGTTGTCAGTTATTCTTTCAAGTAAAAATGGTTTCCCTGAAAAAAAAATGGTGACTTCAACTCTCAACTTAATTGCACTAGTGCTTTTCCTCGAGACAGTCATTGTATTACAGAATAGGAAGCATAATTCCCATTTTCTCACATAAAGTATTAAAAGATGTATACTCAAATTACAAGCTTTATTGCTTTATCAAGGCCAATATCAAGTGAAACTAGCATATTTTTTTTACAACAGTGTGTGGTGGTAGGGAATATACCAAAGGTGTACTGGGTATACCTTTGTGCCACTTCCTTTGTGCATGGCGAAGGCTTAGCTGTTTTACCCATCACTGTTGTTGCACCATCAGCACAAAAGTTAACATAATGAAAATGGCAAATAAAATCCTGGCATTAATATGAAAATAGTTCAGACCTCGTGAACTCCCTACAAGTTTCTCTGGGACCTCAGGGGTCCTTGAACAACATTTTGAGAACCACTGCCCTACAGTGAAATGAACAAATGTTGTCTTTATATTCTGAGCGTCCAAGATGCATTTAGTCCTTATGTAAATAGGAAGAGTCAATTAAAAGTAACCTGTGTGTTGAGGGTTCCCAAGAGCATCTACAGACTCAATGATTCACTACAGGGACACACAGGACTCAGAAAAGCTGTTATATTTATGGTTATATTAATACAATGAAACGATGCATACGAAAATCAGCAAAAGGAAAGGATACATGGGGCCAATTCCAAGAGAAACCAGGCACAAGCTTCCAGGGGTCCACTCCCAATAGTCACAAAAAGCTGCAATTAATTTCTTAGCAATGACATGTGACCCAATAAGTTGCCAACCAGGAAAGTTCACCTGAGTTTTGAGGTACAGGGTTTTTATCGAGGAGTCAGTTATACAGGCAAGCAAGACATGTATGACTGATCTCAGCTACTCAGACTTCAGCCCCCGTTATCAAGAGCAAAAAGTAGGCATTCACCATAAATCACATGCTTAGCATAAAACATCTGATCAATCTGATATAGGGTGACAAAGGCCTCTGGCACACAGACTCCATCTTATCAGTCAGACTATCCCAAGGACTCAGAATTTATCTCCCAAGAGCCAGCCAAGAGCCAATCCTAAAGGCAGGCCTTCTTTGAAATGTGCAAGATTTGACCAACCCGGCCCTGCTGAGTTAACCCTTTCCTGCTCAACCTCTCTCTAACATGAGAGAAAAAGATGAAAACAAGAAGCTGAAAGAAGAGACAGAAACAAAGCAACAGCAGAGAACAATTCAAATAAAGTATAATTAATCACCTCAGTGAGAGAAGAAAAGATATTGTATTCATAAAATAAAATAAGTTACACAATGATCAGAAGATAAGAAAGAGCTCCTGGAAATGAACTATCATCATAAAACATCCAAAATAGAGAAATCATTCAAATGGTCTAAAGTTAAAACAGAAATCACCAAGAAAGTAGAATAAAATAGACAGAAAATATAAAAGGAAAGGTAAAAGAGGTATAAGAACAAACTCTCTAGAATTGATTCAGGATAGCCAATGAATAACAGCAATACCAAAACGAGAGAACAAGAAGGAAGGTGGGAAGAACAGTTCAAAGAAATCATACAAGATATTTTCCCAGAACTAAAAGGTAAAGCATCCACAGTTTAAAAGGGCCAGTGACGTGACTAGAACAATAAAAGCATAAGCACTTTTTACAATATTTCAGAATGCCTGAGAAAATGAGATGATCCTAAAAGCTTCCAGAGAGAAAAATCCTGTGAATACAGAAGTGAGAATGAGAACGGTATCAATTTCACAACAGCAGTACTGAACGTTAGAAGACAGTGTGACAATGCTTCAAAATCTGAGGAAATATTAACTCTACTTAAAATTCTGTCTGAGCCAAAATATCAACTAAGTAGGATGATAAACTCGAAATAGACTAGACACAAAAGGACATCCCATGCCCCCTTTCGAAGGATATGCTTCAGCAAAAAAGGGAGCCAGTCAGGAAACAGAAAGTCAGAGATTACAGGCTCCAAGAAAGGAAGAGTGAGTGTCAAAGAAAGGTCTTGAGGGATAGGAGAAGTTTGTGAAAGAATACCAATTTACAGTGAGATGGGAAGAGCAAGTTCTAGTGCTCTATACCCTATAGGATGACTGTAGTTAACAATAATGTGTTAAATAGCTTCAAATATCTAAAAGGCGGATGTTGAACCTTCCCAACACAATGAAATGGTCAATGTTTGAGACCTCATGAACTTCCTACAAGGTTCTCTGGGACCTCAGGGGTCCTTGAACAACAAGGATCTGGTCCGATCACTATACACTATATGTACCAAAACATCACTATGTGCCCCATGAATCTGTACAATTATTATTCGCCAATTTTAAAAAATCAAAGAAACTAAGGTACAATAATATTTTTAATTTTTTTTTTAGGAAAATTCCCACAATGATCTCAGGTATCACTTCGTTTTTTTCTTTAAAAATACAACAACCATACAGCCTCTGGGAGTAGCTTTAAGTATTTTTCAGGTAATACCTCATTCTAACTTCTCACAAGGCCAGTGGGAGCCTTCTTATTTTCATCTATCCAATTAAAAAACTGGTAGGAAAGTTAATATTTTCTCCCAAATTCACATGACTAGTAACTGGTGAAGCTAGGACTTGAACCCATGGAGACCCCAATGTCCATTCCCTTAACCATATATTGTCTCCAAAGCAACAAATGTGGAAAAGACTCATAGTGGTTGAAATTATAGCCGTAGTAAATGTCTTTAATATCCAATAATCTAGCTACAGATACATCTCAAGACATTAGTTAGAAACTCTTGTACTATTATATGCTCAACATCCAACTACCTTTCCTTTCAAAAGACCTCAGCTAGAACAACAACTAGCCAAATGGCTGGGACATATAAAGAACTTAATAAATATTAGTTGGGTGAATTAACTCAATAATATCAAAATGCACCTATCCAAAATATCTTAGCTAAAATTTTTTCATAGTTAGCTTATAGAGTTAATATATCAAGTTGATTTATAGCCAACAATTTATTCCTTGTGAAAAAAAAATTGTCATAAAGATCTCATATGCATAATCACTCCAAGTTAGTAATAGTATAAATTTTAAGCACAAGGATTCTGGGGGGAAAATATGGTATTACCTTTTTAATTGATAATAAAGTGTCCAGGATTTGAAATGCATTATTTCTCTTCAAGATAGAATTAGGAAAATATATGCTGGTAATTATTAAAACAATAATTGTTCTTGATTAGTAACCATATTTTATAGAATCAAGTTTTTTTCTTTACATTTTAATCTGTTATCAATAAGGAAGAAGATATCTAATGACATCCTTAAAGCATTTAAAATTTATTTCAAATATTATATATACTCCAAATACATAAGCCCACTTGTATTTACTCTATAAAGGAAAAAAGGTCAATTTCTAATTTCACAGAACATTGGTGTGCACTTTCAAAGTACTGATTTTGCCTGACAGAGTTACCTCATTCCATTAGAAAATTATGGCTTGGAGGTTATCAGAAACATAGCAGAATATTACATGTGAATGATGGCAATTTATCCCTAAGCGTTCTACCTTTCATTTCCTCTAGATTTCCACTTTCCTTTTGCAGATGGCCAGACATGCTACACTACAATGAAGTATTGATCTGAAATTTTAATTTGCTAGTTGGATTAGAAGAATTTTCAGAATCCTCTTTCAGACCATTGGTATATTTCAAGTTATATTTAGTTACAGATTCTAGGAACAAAAATAAATATACATGAAAATACCCATCTGTGTTCATTAATTTCTTTTGTGAAATTTTTATAGAAATATTCAAACTATTTTGTAGGTTGCCAGTTCACTCTAATGACTATTTCTTTTGCTGTGCAGAAGCTCTTAAGTTTAATTAGATCCCATTTGTCTATTTTGGCTTTTGTTGCCATTGCTTTTGGTGTTTTAGTCATGAAGTCTTTGCCTATGCCTATGTCCTGAATGGTAATGACTATGTTTCTTCTAGGGTTTTTATGGTGTTACATCTTACATTTAAATCTTTAATCCATATGGAGTTAATTGTTGTATAAGGTGTAAGCAACAGATCCAGTTTCAGCTTTCTGCATATCGTTAGCCAGTTTTCCCAACACCATTTATTAAACAAAGAATCCATTCCCCATTGATTATTTTTGTCAGGTTTGTCAAAGATCAAATGGTTGTAGGTGTGTGGTGTTACTTCTGAGGCCTCTGTTCTGTTCCATTGGTCTATATGTCTGTTTTGGTATCAGTACCATGCTGTTTTGATTACTGTAGCCTTGTGGTATAGTTTGAAGTGAAGTAGTATGATGCCTCCAGCTTTGTTCTTTTTGCTTAGGATTGTCTTGGCTATGTGGGCTCTTTTTTGGTTCCATATGAAGTTTAAGGTGGTTTTTTCCAGTTCTGTGAAGAAGGTCAATGGTAGCTTGATGGGGATAGCATTGAATCTATAAATTACTTTGGGAACTCTGGCCATTTTCACAATATTGATTCTTCTTAACTGTGAACATGGAATATTTTTCCATCTGTTTGTGTCCTCTTTTATTTCCTTGAGCAGTGGCTTGTAGTTTTTTGCAAGCTACCCAGCTGACAAAGGGCTAATATGCAGAATCTACAAAGAACTTAAACAAATTTACAAGAAAAAAACAAACAAACCCATCAAAAGAGTGGGCAAAGAATATCAACAGGTACTTTTCAAAAGAAGACATTTATGTGGCCAATAAACATATGAAGAAATGCTCATCATCACTGGTCATCAGAGAAATACAAATCAAAACCACATTGAGATACCATCTCACACCAGGTAAAATGGACATCATTAAAAAATGTGGAGACAAAAGATGCTGGAGAGGATGTGGAGAAATAGGAACGCTTTTACACTGTTGGTGGGAGTGTAAATTAGTTCAACCATTATGGAAGACAGTGTGGCAATTCCTCAAGGATCTAGAAATAGAAATTCCATTTGACCCAGCAATCCCATTACTGGGTTTATAACCAAAGGATTATAAATCATTCTATTATAAAGACACATGCACGCATATGTTCACTGTGGCGCTGTTCGCAATAGCAAAGACTTGGAACCAACCCAAATGCCCATCAAGGATAGACTGGATAAAGCAAATATGACACATAAACACCAAGGGATACTATGCAGCTCTAAAAAAGGATGTGTTCATGTCTGTTGCAGGGACAGGGATGAATCTGGAAACCATCATTCTCAGCAAACTCACACAAGAACAGAAAACCAAACACCACATGTTCTCACTCATAAGTGGGAGTTGAACAATGGGAACACACAGACATGGGGAGGGGAATATCACAGAAAGGGGTCGGTTGAGGGGTGGGGTGTTAGAGGAGCAATAGCAGAGGGTGGGGATGTTGGGGAGGGATAACATTAGGAGAAGTACCTAATGTAGGTGATGGGGGGATGGAGGCAGCAAACCACCATGGCATGTGTATGTCTATATAACAATCCTGCAAGATCTGCACATGTGCCCCAGAACTTATAGTATAATGAACACATATATATACACACACACACAAAAGAAATATTCAAACTAGATTATAGATAGTAACATTCTTCAAAGTTTACCATGTTACAAAGTATTGGTGTCTCCAGCTATTTTTATTTCCAAAATTCAACTAAAGTTGGAAATGTATTCTTAAAGGTAGTGGTAAACTATGATAAACATATTGCATGACATTTTTTAGAACAGGCAATGTGGAATAAGGAAGAGGAGGTCTTGGGAACTCAATTATTTTTTATCTGTTTAATCTGGAAGGAGCAAAAGGCAGGGAGAAACTAAAGATATTATTTGGAGTAACTCATGTACAAACATTTTTTAAACCATACAGCATTATGCAAACTAAAGGTATTATTTATTCAGACATTGATGTATTTTTCTATTTTAATTGTTCAGCATCCAAAAAAAAAAAACAAAACATAAATCCTTAGATTTTGAAATTAAACAGGCCCTGGATACTTTAGTCTCTCTTAAAAGGTTAAGTGGGTTATATAACCAGCTGACTTTACAACTGAGACTAAGTTTCTATCTTATCACTCATATTTATTGGGATACTCATTTCTACAATATTTCTGTATTGTTTCTATACCAGTTCTTATTTAATACACATATTTCTTCATTGAACATGTTAGCCACTTCTTTGCTGATTTGAGTTATTTTATAAAAGTGCAATAATAAATTATCAAGACTTTTAAATGGGGAGACGGCATGACTCAATTTATGTTTTGAAACAAATGTGTCCACTGTATGAAGAATGGCATAAAAGAAAGAATGCACAGATGCCAGGAGACAACAGGGTTGAGACGATATAGTTAGGAGTAGGGCTCCATAGATGGAGAGAACTACAAAGATCTAACATATATTTGAAGGCACAGTCCACAAGATTTAAGGATAAGTTTTATGTGTGATGAAAAAGAAAAAGTAATTGGATTAACTTAGATGAATTTTTGAATCGTTATTGTAGTGTAGTGAGTATACTTCACTTGTTCTGTAATTTAATTTCCCCCAGGTTTTATCAGTCTTTCAATACAATTGATTTCACATCATCAGTCATACTGTGATCTTGTTGCCCCACCTCCTGATGGAGGATCTCTCACCTACCTTAAAGGAATTTTTTCAAAAGGACTCTCAAAGGCCTGGAGAGACCAAGGTCTCACATAATAAGCATTAAAACTCTATAGCCTTGAGTTCAGAATAAATTGCACATAAACAAAAAGTGGCATCATCAGCTTTCCTGGGAGACCGTTCACTCTGGGGAAATGTAGTATGCTGACATTTGTCTATACAGGCATACTTCATTTTACTCCATTCTACTTTGTTGCATTTTACTCCATTCTACTTTATTGCATCTCACAGATGCTTTTTTTTTTTTTTTTTTTTTGAGACGGAGTTTCGCTCTTGTTACCCAGGCTGGAGTGCAATGGCGCCATCTCGGCTCACCGCAACCTCCGCCTCCTGGGTTCAGGCAATTCTCCTGCCTCAGCCTCCTGAGTAGCTGGGATTACAGGCATGCGCCACCATGACCAGCTAGTTTTTTGTATTTTTAGTAGAGACGGGGTTTCACCATGTTGACCAGGATGGTCTCAATCTCTTGACCTTGTGATCCACCCACCTCGGCCTCCCAAAGTGCTGGGATTACAGGCGTGAGCCACCACACCGGCCCGTTTTTTTTCGTTAACACAAATTGAAGGTTTGTGGCAATCCTAGGTCGAGCACATCTGTCAGTGCCATTTTCCCAATAGCATGTGCTCATTTCATGACTCTGACATTTTAGTAATTCTTGCAATATTTCAAACTGTTTCATTATGATTATATCTGTTTTAGTGATCTGTGATTGGTGATCTTTATGTATGAACATGTGCATGTATTTATGAGAACAGAAATTACAAGAAAATCGATCTTCAAAAGCTAACAAATACCATAAATATCACAAGCACCTAGTATTTTAAGAAACCAATTAACTCTGTCTGTCATCTCTCTTAATACTTCTTTTCTACATTATTGGAGGCATACCCTGGTCGTCTTTTCACATGGCAATGAATGTCATTTTCTAGAGGCAAGGCAAGAAAATTCAGTCTTGCCTTTAGCATGGTTAATCAGAGTTTCTTTCTATTAGTGATAATTTAGAAAGTTTATTTTAGATTCAGTTCGCTTCTTTTAGCTCATTATTGGTTATCATTTAAGTGTTTAGGACTGTTATCAACTTTGGGAGAACTTCTGGTTTCTTTTAAATATAAACTGTATAATTTTTTTCATATAGAAGTTGTAAGATAAAAAGAAATTTTTGTACAATGATCAGTCATAAGTATTCCTTGAATTGACAATACTTATTAACCATTTTGTCATTGATGCTCTCATTTTAGTAGCTAAATGCTAATTTTACATTATATTCATCAAGGTCAGTATTTCAAGTCAAATCAGCAGGAAACTTAAAAAGAACAATTCTGATTAATTCTATTTTGGGTGACTCCCACAAAAAAAAAATGGTGTGTTTATAATTGTATTTGCTTTCTTATTAATGTATTTCTTTTAGGAAAGAAACCTCTCTTTTGACTTGGCCTCAATGAAAATTTTATTCTTCATTCACAATTTTACAATGTCTAATAATCAGAAGAAGTTTCCATAGACTAGTTTCTAGCTTTGTATATTTCAAGCCTTCCTCCTCCTCTACTCCTCACATACTTTTGGGGTCAGATACCATAGGATATATTCACATGACGCCATGACCTTAGTTCTGCACTTTCATGTCGTGACAGAGAACAAATGAGTCAACACAATGTGCAGAAGGCATATTCCTGTGAACCATCCTTAGGTTAGAAGTCAAAGCAACAACAATTCTGTACAAAGTGACTGTGAGCTATATAAATATTTCCCACCAAAGCAAAACTAAATGTATCCGTGATTAAAATTCTCCTTATTCAGATTCCCGGAATGACTTCTACTCTAATGGCACTCAACTCTAGATATGTGATGGAAGGGAAGTCAGAGTAGAAAGAGACAAAATTATTAACAATTTTGGTTGAAAATACTTCCACAAATGGCCTGTTTTAAAGTGTGCGTGTTGGAATTGTTCGTGTATTTCTATACGAACACCTTCTATAGAGCCCCTTCCAAGGCTTTGAAAGGGACCCGTGCAAGCTTATGCTCCATTATCTTCAAGGTGACTCTGACTGTGTCTAGCACTCTATAATTCTATCAATTAATCTCTAATTTTAAGGATGAGAGGAGGTGTGGTGGGAGCCTTCCCAAAGCTTCTGACATTACATAATACATAGAACTTCCTCTATTTCTTGTTTGTCTTAAATTTTCTTTTTTTAATTTTTATTTTAACATATTTTAGGTTAAGGGTACATGTAGAGGTGTGTTACATCGGTAAACTCATGTCACAAGGGTTTGTTGTACAGATTATTTTGTCACCCAGGTACTAAGCCTACTGTCCAATAGTTTTTTCAGATCCTCTTTGTCCTCTTCCCCTCCACACTCAAGTAGACCCCAGTGACTGTTGTTCCTCTCTATGTGTTCATATGTTCCCATTATTTAGGTCCCACTTACAAATGAGAACATGTGGTATTTGGTTTTCTGTTTCTGCATTAGTTTGTTAAGGATAATGGCCTCTAGCTCCACCCATGTCCCTTCAAAGGACATAATCTCATTCTTTTTTATGACTGTATAGTTTTCCATGGTGTCTATACACATTTTCTTTATCCAACCTGCCATTGATTAGCATTTACGTTGATTCCATGTCTTTGCTATTGTGAATAGTGCTGCGATGAACATACATGTTCATGTGTCTTTATAACAGAACAATTTGTATTCCTTTGGGTATATACCCAGTAATGGGATAGCTGGGTCAAATGGTAGTTCTGCTTTTAGTTCTTTGAGGAATTGCCCTACTGTTTTCCACAATGGTTAAACTATTTACACTCCCACCAACAGTATATAAGTGGTCTCTTTTCTTCACAACCTCGCCAGCATTTGTTACTTTTGACCTTTTAATAATAATAGCCATTCTGACTGGTGTGAGATGGTATCTCATCTCTTTTGACTTGTATTTCTCTAATGATGAGTGATACTGAGCTTTTTTCATACGCTTGTTGTCCACATGTATGTCTTCTTTTGAAAAGTGTCTGTACATATCCTTTGCTCCATTTTTAATGCATTTTTTTCCTGTAAATTTGTTTAAGTTCCTTATAGATGCTGGATATTAGACCTTTGTTAGTTTGGAAATATTTTCTCCTTATCTTCATCATGAAATCTTTGCCCATCCCCATGCCCAGGATGGTGTTACCTAGGTTGTTTTCCACGGTTTTTATAGTTTTGGGGTTTACATTTAAGTCTTTAATCCATCTTGAGTTAATTTTTGTGTGTGATAAAAGGAAGGAGTCTAGTTTTAATCTTCTACGTTTGGCTACCCAGTTATTCCAGCACTATTTATTGAATAGAAAGTCCTTTCCCCATTGCTTGCTTTTGTCAGCTTTGTCAAGTAGGTTTGTGGCCAATTTCTAGGGTCTCTATTCTGTTCCTTTGGCCTATCTGTCTATTTTGCATTATGCTGTTTTGGTTACTACAGCCTGTAATATAGTTTGAAATCGAATAATGAATGCCTCCACCTTTGTTCTTTTTGTTTAGGACTGCCTTGGCTCTTTTGGCTTTTTTGTTCTATATAAATTTTTTAAAATTTTTTGGTTCTGTGAAGAATGTCATTGGTAGTTTTATAGAAACAGTATTAAATCTATAAATTGCTTTGGACAGTATTGTCATTTTAATTGTGATTCTTCCCATCTATGAGCATGGACTGTTTCTCCATTTGTTTGTCATTTCCAGTTTCTTTGAGAAGTGTTTTGTAATTGTCATTGTAGAGATCTTTCACCTCCCTGATTAGCTGTATTCCTAGATATTTTATTCTTTTTGTTGCAGTTGTAAACGGGACTGCATTCCTGGTTTGGCTGTTGACTTGGCTGTTTTTGGTGTATTGAAATGCTAGCTATTTTTGGATGTTGACTTTGATCCTGAAACTTTGCTGAGGTTGTTTATCAGCTGAAGGAGCTTTTGAGCCGAGACTAGAGGTTTTCTAGATATAGAATTATCTAGAAAACAGATAGTTCGACTTCCTCTCTTCCTATTTGGATGCCATTTATTTCTTTTACTTTCCTGATTGCTCTGACTAGGACTTCTAATACTATGTGAATAGGAGTAATGAGAGAGGGCATCCTTATTTTGCTCTAGTTTTCAACAGAAATGCTTCCAGCTTTTGCCCATTCAGTAAGATATTAGCTGTGGGTTTGTCACAGATGGTTCTTATTATTTTGAGGTATGTTCATTCAATACCTAGTTTATTGAGTTTTTAATATGAAGGGGTGTTGAATGCTATTGAAAGCCTTTTCTACATTGAGATAATAATGTAGTTTTTGTCTTTCATTCCATCAGTGATCTTTGATGTTATTATTGTACTTGTTTTGGAATGCCATGAACCCATGCCCATATAAGACGGCCAACTTAATGGATGAATGTTATGTGTGTCCTGACAATTCCACCAACTAGTTATTCCCCCATGTTTGTCTCTCTCTTCAAGCCTCCCTAGTCTGAAACACAACTATGTTGAAATGGGTCCAAATAATAACACTACAATGGCTTCTAAATGTTCAAGTGAAAGGAAGAGTTGCACATCTCCATTTAAAATCAAAAGCCAGAATAATTAAGCTTAAAGAGGAAGGCATGTTGGAAGCTGAGAGAGGCCAAAAGCTAAGCCTCTTATGCTGAACAGCCAAGCTGTGAATGCAAAGGAAGAGGCAAGACCCTCCACTAGCGAAAAGATTATGACTCACTGAAGGCTCAGACCATCTTTAGCATTTTTTGGCAATAAGCATTTTTTATTTGAGGTATGCACATTTTTTAGACATAATGCTATTTACCACCTAACAGACTATATAGTACAGTATAAACATAGCTTTTATATGCACTGAAAAACTAAAAAATTGGGGAAACTCATTAGTGCAAACTCACTTATTGCAGTGTGTTAGAACTGAACCCACAATATCTTTGAAGTGTGCCTGTATTTAGAATCCAGATAATTCTATTTGAAACTGCTTATGTTTTATAATTGTTACGACTTTTTTATTACATTGAGTAACCACTGGTTTTGATAAGATCTTTTTAGAGACCTTATAAATGCCAAACTCTAGCCTTGATTATAACAGAAATTACATAATGGTATATAAGAGATCATTAAAAGTAGAAATAACCATATAACACAAGATAATCCAATTTCAGTTCAATAGAAACTCTGTATCTATATAAAAAAGTAAACTGTCTCCTCTTACAAACAAAATTAAAGACTATAAAAATAAGTTGCAAATAAAAAACTCCCTTTATTATTTGTGAGTCAATTAGATCTAAGTTATCAAAATATTAAAGTTTAAATATTACATGAGAACTTCCTGAAACTTCTAGTATTAGAAAATACAGTCACTGTTTATCACATTGCATGTGGATCAGCTGACAACTTAATAATGCTGTGCAAAAAGAAGTCAAAAGAATGTACTAAAATATTGATTCTGGTTGGTGGAATTATCAGTGATATTCATTTTCTGTTCATTATTTTTCATATTTTACAAACTTTCTACTATTAACATGTAAAACATTTTAGATTAAATGTTATCATATTTAGTATAAAAAAGCACATACATCCCAATTTTAAAACTTACTACAAACCTATAGTAATCAAGATAGTGTAGTACTAGCATATGGATAGACATGTAGATAAATGAAATTGAGAGTCCAAAAACAAACTCTTAAATTTATGTTCAGTTAGTTTTCAACAAACATATCAAGATAATTCAAGAGAGAAGGAATAGTTTTCAACAAATGGTGCTGGGGCAACAGAATATCCACATGTAAAAGAATGAAGTTGGACCCTGTCACACATCATATATACAAATTAACTCAAAAATGGATCGAAGACCTAAATGTAAGAGCTAAACCTATAAAGATATGAGAACAAAACCTAGATATACATCTTTTGGGGACTTCAAATTAGGCAATGGTTTCTTAGGTGTAACACTTTAGTGTCAAAGCCCAAGAAAGGAAACAAAAATATATAATGTAGACTTTATCAAAACTAAAAATGTTTGTGCTTCAAAAGACACCCCAAGGGAGTTAAATACCAATCCACAAAATGAAAGAAGGTATTTTCAAGTTATATATCTTATATATACCTTTATATCCAGGATATACAAAGAATTCTTACAATTCAACAATACAAAGACAGTCAAATTATAAAATGGGCAAAAGATTTGAACAGACATTCCTCTGAAGAAGACATATGAATGACAAATAAGGATATTAACATCATTAGTCATTAGGGAAATGCAAATCAAAATAATAATGAGATACCAGTTCTGGCTAGGATGTAGAGAAATTTAAACTCAAAAGGCCAAACTCAAAAGGCCATGTGTTATATGAACCCATTAATGTATACTATCCAGAATAGGAAAACCCGTACAGATGGAAAGTAGATTAGTGGTTTCCGGGGATGGGGGAAATAAGGTTAAGAAGAAGGAGTGATGGCTAGGTAAGGCTGATGAAATGTTTTAAAATTAGATTTGGATGATAGTTGTATGCCTTTGTAAATACACTAAAAACCATTGAACTTTATGTATGCTGTAAACGAATGAGCTTTATGGTGTATAAATTATGTATCAATACAGTGTTTTTAAAAGGATGTTCACAGCAATATTGTTTGTAACAGAAAATTGAAAATAACCTAAATATCTATCAATAGAACACATAATCTTGCATATATATATACTGTGAAATGTCCACATCAAAGAAAATGAATAAACAATATATGAGGAGCCTGATAGAGAAGAATCTCAAAAACATTGCTGAGCAGTAGAAGTAACTCACAGAAGCACACAGAATGATTTCATTTATAGAGTTCATAAAGGTGAAACTACATGAAGTAAGTCTTCTGACTTGATTACTCACTTAAAGTGAAAAAAATCAACTCACAGTTAATAATTTGCCCACATTATAAAATCTTTAATTTTTAAAGTTGAAGACTATTTTGCTATGCAAGAAGGCCTTATTTATTCTGTAAAAAGGCACTGTCAATCTTTATCTTCATCCTGTACTTCATTTTACCAAATTCTTATTCAAAGAAAATAAAAAAAGATCTTGATGTCAGAGATGCCAACATAGAAAGATGAACACTGTTTAGAATTTATTCATCTAAATTAATGGATTTTTTGTACTGTTTAGTACAAAAAATCCATTAACTATTACAAACAGGTTCATATTCTGTCTCACAGTGAGCAGCTGGCAGCTTAAGAGAATATGCAATTGAGGACAGCAGCAGTTCTAATTAGTCATAAAGGACTCCACAGAGCATCTTAATACTTCAAGATCTTCTGTGCCAAAGGAAAACAGGCTGGCAAATAGAAAACCTTTAAAACTTAATTGCCTTTATTTTGAGGCAGTTTTCTCTTTTCAGAATTCTCTGATTACATATTTTAAATCTAATTAAATATTAATAAAAAGTTAAGCTAGAATTCCCCCACCCCTATCAATTTACTAAGTGGTTTGCAGATGGTTTAGGTGGTATCATTTCTGAAAGGGAAGCAGCTGACAAGATCAGAGGCTTCCTGGGTTCTACTAATAGGAGGTTCTGATTCAATGAGATTTAGAAAAATGTATATTTTAAAAGGTGCTACAAGGGATTTTAAGGAAGTCAATCAATTCAAGGCTTCTTAAAGTTCCAGTTCCAGTTTTATATTGTAAAGTATGATAATCGTGTAAAGCAACTGGTTGGCAACATCAGAATGGTACTGAACTGGTTGTGTCATCAAATCACAGGACTTGGAATATAAATACACTTTGCCTTGTGATAAGAAGAGCAGCTGTGTTTTATCCAGTAAGCAAAGCTGGAATCCTATCTCATTAAGAAGGCCCAACGGGTGTTGAACACAAAATCAGTAAGCACACTTTGGGAGGCCAAGGTGGGCAGATCACCTGAAGTTGGGAGTTTGAGACCAGCCTGGCCAACATAGTGAACCCCCTATCTCTACAAAAAATACAAAAATTAGCAGGGCAGGGTGGTATGCCTGTAATCCCAGCTACTTGGGAAGCTGAGGCAGGAGAATCCCTTGAACCCAGGAGGCAGAGGCTACAATGAGCTGAGATCATACCACTCTACTCCAGCCTGGGTGACAGAGCAAGACTCTAGCTCAAAAAAAAAAAAAAAAAAGTAAGCAGAATTCATTCTTTAATATACGTCCTTCAAGGTACTTACGGAAAAAATGAAACTATTTGATAAGGCATTCTCCTTGTATGTGGTAATATTTTCCTTTTACATATTGTAAACAATCTCTACACTTTGACTGGGTCTCAGATTTTATTCAAAGATTTTCATGCCTTTCTGTAAAAATGAAAATTAGAAATCAAGAGAAACTTATTAACCCCATTTCTTTATATCTTTAGCTTGGCAATGAAATAGTAGCATGGTATATCAAGAAAACACTTAGAACTAAGGCAAAAACTTAATTCTGCATATCTTACTCATGGTTATTTAATTTTTAATTTTTATTTTTATTTGTTTTTTGAGACAGATTCTCAACCTTGTCTCCCAGGCTGGAGTGCAATGGCATGATCTTGGCTCACTGAAAGCTCCACCTCCCAGCTTCAAGCAATTCTCCTGCCTCAGCCTCCTGAGTAGCTGAGATTACAGGCACCCACCACTATGCCCAGCTAATTTTTGTATTTTTAGTAGAGATGGGGTTTTACCATGTTGGCCAGGCTGGTCTCAAATTCCTGACCTTGGGTGATCCACCTGATATTTTTTAATATTTTTTTAAATTTTCTAGTTCCAGAGGTTTTTGGGTAACAGGTGATGTTTGGTTACATGATTAAGTTCTTTAGCAGTGATTTGTAAGAGATTTTGGTGCACTCATCACCTGAGCAGTATATACTAAATCCAACTTGTAGCCTTTTATCCATCGCCCCTTTCCCACAGTTCCCATTGAGCCCCCAAAGTCCACTGTATTATTCTTATTCCTTTATGTCCTCATAGCTTAGTTCCCACTTATGAGTAAGAACATGATATTTAGTTTTCCCATTCCTGAGTTATTTCACTTAGAATAATAGTCTCCAAGCCCATCGAGGTTGCTGCAAATGCCAATAATTTATTCCTTTTTATGGCTTGGCAGTCCATCATATATATATATATATATATATATATATATATATATATATATATACACACACACACACATACATACATACATATATACTTATATATATACACACACACACACACACACACACCACAGTTTCTTTTTTTTCTCATTACACCAAAAAAATCACCTTCATAAGAATCAAAAATCAGGCCAGGCACTGTGGCTCATGCCTGTAATCCCAGCACTTTGGGAGGCTGAGGCAGACAGATCATTTGAGTTCACAAGTTTGAAATCAGCCTAGGAAACATGATAAAACCTAATCTCTACAAAAAATACAAAACTTAGCTGGGCATGGTGACACATGCCTGTGTTCCCAGCTACTCAGAAGGCTGAGGCAGGAGGATCACTTGGGCCTGGGAGGCAGAGATTTCAGTGAGCAGAGATCATGCCATTGCACTCCAGCCTGGCTGACAGAGTGAGACCCTGTCTCAATAAATAAATAAAATATATTTTAACACAAATAATACTTTTTTAAAAAGAAACAAAATTCAGGTGAGCAGACACAGAACCTGATTTTAACCCAATATTGCTGAAAGAGGCACTGAAGAGGTAGGAAAACAGTCTTGAATCACCAACACTAGCTCTCTGTGGTACAGAGAGTGTTTTGGAGTGCTGGGGAGAGGAAGATCACAGCATTTGTAAGGCATTGAACTAAGTGTTGCCCTATTGTAAAAGAAAACAAAACCAGATCAAACTCAGCTGATGACTGCCTACAGAGGGAGCATTTAAGCCAGCCCTAGGCAGAGGGGAATCGTCAATCCCAGCTGTCCCAATTCAAGTTCCTGCAAGCCTTGCCGCTGCAGGCTAAAGTGGTCTGGGGCTCTAAATAAACTTGAAAGGCAGTCTAGGCCAAAAGGACTGCAACTCTTAGGTGTGTCCTAGCGCTGAATTGGGTTCAAGACAGTGGACTAGGGGGTGTAAAACTTACTGAGACACCAGCTGGGAAGGCTAAGGGAGTGTTGGCATCAACCCTCCACTAAAACCAGGCTATACAACTCATGGCTCCAAAAGAGACCCCTGGGCCGGGCGCGGTGTCTCACGCCTGTAATCCTAGCACTTTGGGAGGCCGAGGCGGGTGAATCATGAGGTCAAGAGATTGAGACCATCCTGGTTAACATGGTGAAACCGTGTCTCTACTAAAAATACAAAAAATTAGCTGGGCATGGTGGCACGTGCCTGTAATCCCAGCTCCCCAGGAGGCTGAGACAAGAGAATTGCCTGAACCCAGGAGGCGGAGGTGGTGGTGAGCCAAGATCGAGCCATTGCACTCCAGCCTGGGTAACAAGAGCGAAACTCCATCTCAAAAAAAAAAAAGAGACCCCTGCCCTCTGCTTGAGGAGATGAGAGGAAAGAGTGCGGAGGACTTTGTATCACATCTTGGATACCAGCTTAGCCAAAGCAGGGTTGGACACTGGTGAAAGTTGTGAGGCACACTTTCCAGGGCGTAGCTCCTGGATGACACTGCTGGACACACCCTGGGCCAGAAGGGAACCTGCTGCCTTGAAGGGAAGAACCCAGTCCTGGCAAGATTAATTAACTGCTTACTAAAGAACCTTGGGCCCTGAATAACAAGCAGCAATACAGTTACTATGTTAAGGACGCTGGGTGAGACTCAGACTTGCTGGCTTCAGGTGAGACTCAGCACATTTCCAGCTATGGTTGCTATGAGGCAAGACTATTTCCACTTGAGAAAAGCAGAGGGAAAAGCAAAGGGGATTTTCTCTTGCACTTTAGGTACCAACTTGGCCACAGTGGGATGAACACCAAGTGGGTCCTTGGTGCCCCCAGTTCCAGAACTTGGCTCTTAGATACCATTTCTGTATATTCCCTAGGCCAGAGACAAGCCCACTGCCCTGAAGGGTAAGTCCCAGGCCAGGCTGCATTCACCTTAGGCTTACTCAAGAGCCCTTGGGCCTTAAGGGAACATCAGTGGTAGTCTGACAGTACTACCTGTGGGTCTGTGGTGGTGGGGGCCACAGAGTAAGACTCCTCTGTCTTTGAAAAGGGGAGGGAATAGTGGCAACAACTGTGTCTTAAGGTTTATGTGCCAGCTCATCTGAAGTATAAGAGAACACCAGGTAGACTTCTAAGGTTTTTAACTCTAGTCTCTGGCTCTTAAATGGCACCTCTGGACAGGCCTGGGGCCAGGAGGAACTCACCACCCTGAAGGGAAGGACTCAGGCCTGGCTGGCTTTGCCACCTGCTGATTGTAGAGCCCTAGGGTCTTGAGGGAACATAGGCAATAGCCAGGTAGTGATTATAGCAGACCTTAGGCAAGACTTAGTGCTGTGCTGGCCTCAGGTCTGTCCAGAGGGTGTTTGTGTCACTCCACTGCCAGCTCCAGGTGGCTCAGAATAGAGAGAGATTCCAGTCATATGGGAGAAAATAAGAGATGAAAACTGCCTGGTAATCCACAGAATTCTTCTGGATCTTACCAAGACCACTAAGGTAGTATGTCTATGAGTCTACAAGAACCACAGCATTACAGGACTTGGGGTACCCCCTAGAGCAAATATAGCTTAGATAATAACACCAAAGTTATTTTGAATATCTGGAAAGGCTTCAAAGAAGGGCGGGTACAAACAGACCCAGACTGAGAAAACGACAGTAAGTAACTAACTCTTAAATGCCCAGACACCAAAGAACATCTACAAGCATCAAACCATCCAGGAAAACTTGACTTCACCAAATGAACTAAGGCACCAGGGACCAATGTTGGACAAAGATATATGACTTTTCAGAAAAAAAAAATTCAAAGTAGCTGTTTTGGGACACTCAAAGATATTCCAGATAACTCAGAGAAGAAATTCAGGATTCTATCAGATAAATTTAACAAGCAGATTAAAATAATTCAAAAGAATCAAGAAGAAATTTTGGAGCTGAAAAATGTAGTTGGCATACTGAAGAATGCATGAGAGTCCTTTAATAGAAGTAATACATCAGAAAGAATTAGTGAGTTTGAGGACAGACTAGGTGAAAATACACAGTCAGAGAAGACAAAAGAAAAGAGACTAAGAAACAATGAAACCCAACTGTGGATCTAGAAAATAGCTTCAAAAAAGGAAATCTTAGAGTTATTGGCCTTAAACAGTAGATAGAGATAGGGGTAGAAAATTTATTCAAATGGATAACAGAGAAATTCCCAAACCTAGAGAAAGATACCAATATCCAAGTACAAGAAGGTTATAGAACACCAAGTAGATTTAATGCAAAGAAGACTATCTCAAGGCATTAAATAATCAAACTCTGAAAGGTTAAGGATAAAGAAAGGGGCAGGAGGCAGTGGCTCATGCCTGTAATCCTAGCACTTTGGGAGGCCGAGGTAGGTGAAATACGAGGCCGGGAGTTTAAGATCAGCCTGGCTAACATGGTGAAACCCCGTCTCTACTAAAAATACAAAAATTAGCTGGGCATGGTGGTGGCTCCTGTAACTGCAGCTCCTTGGGAAGCTGAGGAAGGAGAATCACTTGAAACTGGAAGGCAGAGATTGCAGCGAGCCAAGATAGCGCCATTGCACTCCAGCTTGGGTGAAAGAGCAAAACTCCATTTCAAAAAAAAAGATCCTAAAAGCAACTAGAGAAAAGAAGCAAATAATATACAATAGAGCTCCAATACATCTGGCAACAGACTTTTCAGTGGAAACGTTACAGGCCAGGAGAATGTGGCATGACATATTAAAGCAATGAAAGAATATTCTAGAATAGTATATCTGGCAAAAATATCCTTCACACATGACAGAGAAATAAAGACTTTCCCAGACAAACAAAAGCAAAGGGATTTCATCAACACCAAACCAGTCTTACAGGAAATGTTAAAGGGAATACTTCAATCCAGAAGAAAAGAACATTAATGAGCAATAAGGAATCATCTGAAGGTACACAACTCAGTGGTAATAGTAAGCACACAGGAAAACACAGAAAATTATACCACTGTAACTGTAGTGTGTAAACTTCTCTTAAGTAGAAAGACTAAACAATAAACCAAAAGTAATAACTACAATAACTTTAAGATGTAGACAGCACAACAAGATATAAATACAAACAATAAAAAGTTTAAAAGTAGGAGGATGAGTTAAGGTATAGCGTATATATTAGTTTTCTTTTTGCCTGTTTGTTTATACAAACAGTGTTAAATTGTTATCAACATAAAATAATGGGTTTTAAGATAGTATTTGCAAGCATCTTGGTAACCTCAAACCAAAAACCATATGACAAATACAGAAAAAATAAAAGGCAAAAAACTAAATCAAATCACTGGAGAAAAGCACCTTCACTAAAAGGAAGACAAGAAGGAAAAAATAAAGGAAGAGAAGACCACAAAACAACCAGAAAATGAGTAACAAAATGGCAGGAGTTAGTCTTATCAATAACAACACTGAATGTAAATAGACTAAACACTCCAATCAAAAAATACAGAGCGGCTGACTGGATAAAAGAAGAAGCAGCAGAAAGAAAGAAGCAAGAAAGAAAAAATAACAAGACCCAACCATCTGTTGCCTATGAAAAATACATTTCACCTATAAAGACACACATAAACTGAAAATGAAGGAATAGAAAAAGATATTCCATGCCAATGAAAACCAAATAAGAGCAGGAGTAGTTATGCTTTTATCAGATAAAACAGCTTTCAAGTCTATAAGAGACCCCCCCCAAAAAAGGCCATTATAAAATGACAAAGGGGTTATTTCAGCAAGAGGATATGACAATTTTAAATATATATGCACCTAACACTGGAACACCCAGATATATAAGGCAAATATTATTAGAGCTAATGATAGAGATAGATACTAATACAATAATAGCTGGAGACTTCAACACCTCACTTTCAGCAATGAACAGATTTTACAGACAGAATATTAACAAAG
This sequence comes from Callithrix jacchus, assembly GCF_049354715.1. Classification (NCBI taxonomy): domain Eukaryota; kingdom Metazoa; phylum Chordata; class Mammalia; order Primates; family Cebidae; genus Callithrix; species Callithrix jacchus. The sequence continues at coordinate 97,879,930 of NC_133503.1, read as the reverse complement.
AAACATTGAACTTCATCTGTACTACAGAACAAATGGACCTCATAGATACGTATAGAATAATTCATTCAGTAGCTGTAGAATACATATTCGTTTCCTCAGCAAGTGGGCCATTCTCTAGGAAAGACCAAGTGTTAGGTCAAAAAGAAAGTCTCAAAACATTTATAAAAAAATGGAAACAAATCAAGCATATTCTCTGAATACAGTGAAATAAAACTAGACATCAATAACAAGAGGAATTTTGAAAACTATACAAATACATGGAAATTTAACAATATGCTTCTGAACGACCTGGAGATCAATGAGAAAATTAAGACGGAAACTCAAAATTTACTGAAACAAATGATAATGGAAACACAACAAAACAAGACCTATGGTATACAGCAAAAGGAGTACTATGAGGGAAGTTTATCGCTCTGACTACACACACACACAAAAGACAACCTTCAAATTAAAAACCTAATGATGCCTCTTTAAAAATAAAAACCACAAAAACAAATGCAAACCAAATCTAAATTTAGTAGATGAAAAGAAATAACAAAGATCAGAGCAGAAATAAATAAAACTGAAATGAAAGAAAAAATACAAAGATCAATGAAGCAAAAAGCTGGTTTTTTGAAAAATTAAAATTGACAAACCTTCAGCCAGACTAAGACAAAGAGAAGATCCAAATAAAGTCAGAGATGAAAAAGGAGACATTACAACTGATACTGCAGAAATGCAAAGGATCATTTGTGGTTAATATAAACAACTATATACCAATGAGTTGGAAAATCTCGTTGAAGAAACGAACAAATTTCTAGACACAGAAAATGCACCAAAAGTGAACCAGGAAGAAATCCAAAATCTGAACAGACCAATAACAAGCAACAAGATCAAAGCCATAATTAAAAAGTCTCCCCACAGAGAAAATCTCTAGGACCCAGTGGCTTCACTGCTGAATTCTACCAAACATTTAAAGAACTAATACCAATCCTACTCAAACTATTCTCAAAAATAGAGGAGTAGAGAATACATCCAAACTTATTCTGCAAGGCCAGTATTACTCTAACACCAAAACCAGAAAAAAAGACATGTGAAAGAAAAACAAGAACAGACAAATATCTCTGATGAATATTGAGATACTGACCTGTATCAACAAAATACTAACACACCAAATTCATCCATATGTTAAAAAGATCATTCATTATGGCCAAGTGAGATTTATCCCTGGGATGCAAGGATGGTTCAATATATGTTAATCAATCACTATAATACAGATTAACAGAATGAAAGATGAAAACCATATGATCATTTCAATTGATGCTAATAAAGCATTTGGCAAAATTCAACATTCCTTCATAATAAAAACTCTCCAAAAATTGAGTACAGAAGGAACACACCTCAATATAATAAAAGCCATATACAATAGGCTCACAGCTTGAAGGATAAATAAGGGAAAGTGAAAGCCTTTCCTCTAAGATCTGTAACATAATAAGGATGTCTACTTTCATCACTGTTATTTAGCATCATCCAGAAGACCCAACTTAAGCAATCAGACAAGAGAAAGACATAAAGGGCATCCAAATTGCAAAGGAAGAAGTTAAATTGTCTTCATTTGCGGATGATGTAATCTTATATTTGGCAAAACCTAAAGACACCACCAAAATACTATTAGAACTGACAAATTCAGTAAAGTTGAAGGATATAAAATTAACATACAAAAATTAGTAGCATTTATATATACTAACAGTGAAAATCTGAAAAAGAAATTTAAAAAGTCTTTCCATTTACAATAGTCACAAATATACAGTAACCAAAACAGCATGATATTGCATGAAAACAGCTACATAGAGGGACGGAACAGAATAGAGAAACCAGAAACAGATCCACACACAGTGAATTCATTTCAACAAAGGTCCTAAGAATATACACCAAAGTAAAGATCGTCTCCTCAATAAATTGTGCTGGGAAAACTGGATATCCATGTGCAAAAGAATGAAGCTAAACCCTTATCTCTTTCCATATACAAAATCAAATCAAAATAGATTAAAGACTTAAATCTAAGACCTCAAATTATGAAATGACTACAAGAAAACATCAGGGAAACTCTCCAGGACATTACTCTGGGCAAAAATTTCTTGAGCAGTACCCCAGAATACAGACAACCAAAGCAAAAACAGACAAATGGGGTCACATCAAGTTAAAAAGCTTCTGCACAACGACAGAAACAATCAGCAAAGTGAAGAGACGGAACCCACAGAATGGGAGAAAATGTCTGCCTATTACTTGTCTGACAAGGGATTAATAACCAGAATATATAAGGAGCTCAAACAACTTTATACGGAAAAATCTAATAATTTGATGTTAAAATGGCAAAAATATTTAAATAGACATATCGCAAAAGAATATATACAGATGGCAAACAGGTATATAAAAAGGTGCTCAATATCACTGATTACAGAAATGCAAATCAAAACTACAGTGAGATATCATCTCAACTCAGTAAAAATGTCTTCTATCCAAAAGACAGGCAATAAACACTGACAAGGATGTGAAAAAAAGGGAACCCTCCTGTACTGTCTTACGAGAATATAAGTTAGTACAACCACTATGGAGAAAAGTTTGAAGGTTCTCAAAAACTAAAAATATAGCTGCCATATGATCCAGTTCAAAGGAAAGCTGGGTATATCTTAAAAGAAAGAAAAATAAGTATATCAAAGAGATATCTGCACTCCTATGTTTATTTCAGCACTGTTTATAATAGCTAAGATATGGAAGTAACCTATGTGTCCATCAACAGATTAATGGATAAAGAAAATGTGGTGCTTATACACAATAGAGTACTATCCAGCCATAAAGAAGAATGAGATCCTGTCATTTGCAACAACATGGATCACTAAACTGGGGGTCACTATTTTAAGTGGAATAAACCAGGCATAGAAAAGCAAATATCAAATGATCTCGCTTATTTGTAGGATCCAAAAATCAAAACAAGTGAACCCATGAAGATAGGGAGCAGAAGGGTGGTTTTCAGAGTCTGGGAAGGGTATTGGAGGCATGGAGGACATAAGTGAGAATGGTTCATGGATATAAAACAAATACACAGAATAAATAAGACAGTATTTGATAGCACAACAGGGTGACTAGTCAAGAATAATTTAATTCTTTTGAAATAACTAAAGTATAATCAGTACATTTTGAAATAACTAAAGTATAATTAGTTTGTAACACAAAGGATAAAAAGGATGGATAATCCATTTTATGTGATGTGATTATTATACCGTGCATGCCTGTATCAAAATATCTCATGTACCCCATAAACACATACACCTACTATATACTCACTAAAATTAAAATTAAAAATGTTAATGTCTTGTGAATAGTACCTGTTAGAGATGTAATGTATACTTACTAAACACTTACTCTGTTTAGTAAGTGATAATTGAAATTATTCACCCTAAAATTTCAATTAACACACAAGGCAACCATAATTCATGTATTTTTTCCTCCTTTTTTGATATTTCTAGGTAAATCTCACTGAAATACAATGTTGAGAGTTAAGTAGATTGAAGCGTTTTAAGAATGTTCAAGTCGTTTACACATTTTCTTTTATAAAGAAAGCTATAAATACCCACTCTTTCTTGTATTTCCTCAATCTTTCTACCACTCTTTTGCACATTATTCACTTCCTGCTTTTAATTAAAAGGTTTCAACTGGGTAAGCCTTAAGATCTAAATACAAGACTGAAAAATATTTTCCCTTTTATACAGGAAACCAACATTGCCCCTGCTAGGCTGCCCAAACCTACTCCACAGGGACTGAAGAAATTGTTCTATAACTTTATCCTGAACTGATTCTTTATTGAAAGAGGAGTATATGTGGATTTAAAACACTTTAAATTCTCTCAAAAAAGAAGCCTATGTGTCTGTGATTAACTGTATCACTCATACATGCCATTTCTTACTTCCACAGAACCACATATCTAACTTCCTAACAAATTTCAACACCACAGAGCATAGTCTCCTAAATTTCTCCACATAGTCTCCACACAGTCTCCTAAATTTCAGGATTTGAATTTTTTTTTTACAACTTTGTTACTAACTAGCTTCTGAAAGCCTCAGTGAACTAGACTCTTTGACAAGACATTTGCAGTTACCATAAGAAACAGTGTAAAAAGTATTCACTACTTAAAATGAGGGGGTTGTCCTGGAAAATTGCATTGTTCACAAAGCAGCAGAGACTGAAACACAAACTGAACTAATGATCAGAAGCATATCCTAGTAAGACTGTAACGCCCTAAGGGTTTTCTCTCATTTCCTATCTGTAAAATGGACATGATAACTTCAAATCTATTTCACAGTCACATACCAAAATAGATACATAGATTAGGCAAAGCTTTGTTTTTATTGGTTAACATTGATGGCCCAGGTCTAATCCTTTGTTCTTTACGGACCATAGGTCACAAAGAGCTCATTTGTTGAGTTTTTAAGTGCAGACATATCATTCAAGGGGGTCAAATTCTATTCTTGGTTAAAGGTATTTCATGGTTAATTTTACATGCATTTTGCCAAACTGGAATCATAAGATCAATAATCTGGCTTTCATTTTCAACTACAATTAAATAGCAAATTGACCCTAAAACCTGTTGTTAAGATACCATAAACCTTTTGAGAAATTGTGTGTGTGTGTGTGTGTATGTGTGTGTGTGTGTGTGTGTGTGTCTATGCTTCTTATCTAAGTTTCTAAGAGGGCCTAGAATTTTTTAAATTTTTATTGAAGCTCAGGGGTATATGCGCAGGTTTGTTATACAGGTAAACTTGTGTCATGGGTGTTAATGATACACATTATTTCATCACTCAGGTTTTTTTTTTTTTTTTTTTTTTTTTTTTTGAGACGGAGTTTCGCTCTTGTTACCTAGGCTGGAGTGCAATGGCGCGATCTCGGCTCACCGCAACCTCCGCCCCCTGGGTTCAGGCAATTCTCCTGCCTCAGCCTCCTGAGTAGCTGGGATTACAGGCATGCGCCACCGTGCCCAGCTAATTTTTTGTAATTTTTAGTAGAGACGCGGTTTCACCATGTTGACCAGGATGGTATCGATATCTTGACCTCGTGATCCACCTGCCTCGGCCTCCCAAAGTGCTGGGATTACAGGCTTGAGCCACCGCGCCCGGCCATCACTCAGGTATTAAGCTTAGTACCCATTAATTATTTTTTCTGGTCCTCTCCCTTCTCCCACCCTCCATCTTCTGATAGAAGGCCTAGATTTAATAACATCGCAGTAGCAATAAACACATATGGCCACCTAGATCTTGATTTCTAAACACTGTTCTCCACTCAAAGGAACAGGACTCCTATGGAGAAATGATTGATTCCAAGACTAGGATAGAAAAACAAGACGAGCTGAGAACATCTCGTTGTTTCAGAAAGTAAGAAGTGCTCAAAATATGACCAAAACTGGGAGAGTTTGAGCATTAAAACAAACAATGATCATAGCAGATTATAATACATTGGATAAAATAATAATCTACCAATCCATATTGAAATTAAAAAGGAAGAAAGAAAAGGAAGGAAGGAGGGAAGGAAAGGAAAAACTTATGAGGTACAATGCTAATAGAAAAATAAGTTAGAAAAGTCATGATTTCTCAAACATAACAAAAATAATTGATGGACACATTTCTGAGAGACCTCTGAGAAGCCAGCTCTTTCCCTCTCTGCCTGGATTTGGATGAGGAAGCATGTGATCCTGGGAGTAGAGGGCAGTCATATTGTAACGTTTTGTATATTTCTACTTCCTTTTCACTCCAGCTTTGTATAAAAAGGAAGCCAAGCAAGCAGACAAGGAAAATGAAAGAAAAATTGGCCCTTCATGCCATTTTTGAATTTGTAAATCAAACCAATCTTAAGTCTGCCCTAACTCAGGATTTCCACTTACATAAACCATTAAATCTCCTCTGTTGCTCACCTGAGCTTTAGTGTTACCTGCAATCAAAGTACATTTACTGATACAGAATTGTGATCTCAAAGTTTAACCTTGCCTTTTTACAAGTTTGATACCCACAACGCTGTTCAATAGAAATGATATAATTAATCTATTCATTATCACTACACAGACATTAGACTTTTTAAGGCCTCAGTATCATTATTTGTAGATAGTTTCAATATAATAATTAAAACTCAGTGTGCAATGCAAAATGCAAATATTGAAAACCCTGTAGGTCTCTGAGTTGAGAAGACCTGATCAATGACAGCCATAGTGATTGTGCCAAAATATGATTCTAAGTAATGTCCCTAAATTCCAATTCCAGTAAACTATCTCTGGTATAATCAATGGTTTTCTTTCCTTTTTCCCACCCTACATTTTCCAGCAGACATATATAAAAGCTGTATCTAATTGTGGCTTTGAAACTGAAAGGTCATTCCAGGGTGTGGGTGGGTGGGTGGTTGTGTGTGTGTGTGTTTTCTCTCTTGCTGAAGAGAAATATGGAGGTACATCATGGCATTCTAGTTTTACCCAATTGTTGTCATCTGCTATAGAATGACCCCCACAATTTCATGTCTCTGTATTTTTCCGTTTTTCTTTCTCTCTTCCTCTATTCCTTTTTACTGTGTATTATTTATTATAGTGTTCTTTTGGTGCTCATTCAGCAGTTTTCATAATTCTTCTTGAAGATTTTAGTCCTTGGAAAATAATGTGGATTCTTTCAGAGCCAATTAATAAATATGTCCGATCGAGACCATCCTGGTCAACATGGTGAAACCCTGTCTCTACTAAAAATACAAAACATTAGCTGGGCATGATGGCGCCTGCCTGTAATCCCAGCTACTCAGGAGGCTACTCAGGAGAATTGCCTGAACCCAGTAGGCGGAGGTTGTGGTGAGCCAAGATCGCACCATTGCACTCCAGCCTGGTTAACAAGAGCCAAACTCTGTCATAAACAAACAAACAAATAAATATGTCCCCAGCACAGATTCTCTCGTGTTGGCTTAGTAATAAAGAAGCAAGACTGTGCCTGTAATCCCAGCACTTTGGGAGGCTGAGGTGGGTGGATCACGAGGTCAAGAGATTGAGACCATCCTGGCCAACATGGTGAAACCCTGTCTCTACTAAAAAATACAAAAATTATCTGGGTGTGGTGGCATGCGCCTGTAGTCCCAGCTACTCGGGAGGCTGATGCAGGAGAATTGCTTGAACCTGGGATGCGGAGGTTACAGTGAGCTGAGATCATCCCACTGCACTCCAGCCTGGCACCTGGCGACAGAGCAAGGCTCTGACTCAAAAAAAAGAAGCAAGAAGCAAAACTATAGAAATGACCTATCTGGGAAGTAGGCATCAATAAAGAATGAAAGTACAAATAAATCATGAAAATTATTTTTATGTCTAGTCTGAAATCTTGGCTCAGGTGAGTTGTTGCTGAAATGATTATTTTATATACTAAATTCAGCTAGCAAGAGACATTTCTCCAAAAAGAATAAAAAGAAAATAGCAAGTTGGCCTTCATGTTTTAAAACTACTTTTTTTCTCCAAACCAAACAAGATAAAACTCTTACATTATTCTAATTATCTTAATTTTGTTAAAATGAACAAATAGAGCAGGCCATACTTAGAACTTTTAAGTGATAAACTTCCAGTTAAAGAATGCACTCCCCAAAATAAGCATTAACTGTTTAATTTTACACTTAGTGGAATATGTTGAATTGTGGTCAACGAGAACATAACTTTACATTTTTTAATACAAACTTTATGGATTCAAGGAGCATAGAGAAATGTCTATTTGATTTGAAAACACAAAATAAAAACATATGGAGGTACTAAAATATTCTTCAAGTACCCTGCTATATTATATTCCTAATGCATTTACCCTTACTATCAGATATATTTGAATATAAATTTATAATTAAACAAAGGAACCAACATAGCCTTTGGTTTTCTTATTGCTACAACAAGGTGGTTAGATTAATATTGTTTTCATGCTCAAAAAAAAAAAACTGTGACTCACATTTGTATTTTCTCATTTTCCAATATGAAGCAATATTATCACAGCCTGCATGATGGATGGTAAATGTCAAAAAAAAGAAAAATGTATGAATTCTGAAAAATAATGACAATAGCAGTGACAGTTTTTTAAACTCCCAAACACCGGCATCAAAAAGAGAAAGAAAGGGCAACTAAATAGACAAACCAAAAAACAAACAAGCAAACAAATAAACAAAAACCACTGACACTACTTAGAGTAAAAGTAGATAATAAGATGTTCCTGACCTTGAAATGGACACGTGTGAGGAGAAGTCACCAACATCCACCAGAGACCTACATGGTATCAGATCTATGTGGGAGAAAGCAAAGAGTAATCAGAAAGCAAACGAGGAACCTGAGAATGGGAGAGCTTCCAAATAACCAACCAGTATTCACTGGAAAGCATGGAGAGCCAATTTGAGAGCAAAGGGAGAAACCAGCCAAGCTTCCAAATCTAAAACAAGTGAGAGAAATACTTATTTGGTAAGCTTTGAATTGAATGGAGCACTCTATGAACTTTCAGAAGTGATCAGCTGGGGCCTCTTCCAGGACAGAACCCCCACATTAAGATGACGTTTCTGGGGGTATATCAAATTGAGCAGGATAGTGTTCATGAAGACAAAGGTAGAGAAGGGGCTTATGGAAAGAGGCCAGGCACTCCCACAAAGCAAGACACCTGAAAACAACAGGGAAAACTACATGAAGTCAGAAATAGTGTCCTGACCCATGCCTCCTTTTCAAAATTGAGAAAAACTCATTTTTCATAAAAATTTGGAAAGACAATTATTGAGGCCAAATTCCACACCTTGATATAAGGGGGGAAAAAAAAAGACTAAGAAGCAGAAAAATACTACCAATAACAAAAGCAATACCAGATAAATGTGCCCACATATCAGACCAAACTACTTCAAAATAAGCTATTATATATTAATAGTACAAGACATGAAAGAATATCAAAATCCAAAAATCTAATAAGTGAAGTGACAGTTCAAACATTTTTTAAAAACCATTTTATCAATGAAGAATAAACTTGAATGCGCAGAAAGGCAAATAGAAATAGTATGTAATGTGTTAAGAGAATTATAAGATGAAAAGAAGGATTCTTTTCAAATTAAAAGGGAATTAAGACAAAAATATAAAAGCAACGTAGAGTTAAAAATGACTTAAGGGAAAGTGGTAAATACTGAACCTAAGCAAAGATGATCCAATACTGATAATAGGAGTCCCTGAAAACAGAAAACCTAAGTAAGATTTGAGAACATTTACTAAAAACTATAACTTAATAAAACTTAAAATTAAAAAATTTAATTAAAAAAATTTCCCAGGTGGTCACAGTGGCTCACATCTGTAACACCCAGCACTTTGGGAGACTGAGCTGGGAGGACTGCTTAAGCCCAGGAGTTTGAGACCATCCTAGACAACATGGGGAAACCCCATCTCTATAAAAACAATGTTTTTTTAATTAGCCAAGCATGATGGCTCACCCCTATGGTCCCAGCTTCCAAGAGTCTAAGGCAGGAGAATCACTTGCCCAGGAGACGGAGATTGAAGTGAGCTGTGTTCATGCCACTGCACCCCAGCCTGAGTGACAGAGCAAGACCTTCAAACTACATATTGAGCTTCATAACTACTAACACCAAGACATATGCTAGTAGAATTTCTGGAGTTTAAAGAGAAAGTGAAATATCCTTTAGGCATTTTTTAAAAAAGGAGAACAAGTGACTTATTGAGGAAAAAAAACAAAATTGTTATCTCATTAATTATCATCTTCTGGCATTCTTATATAGCTCCTTTTACACAAGAAAATGAAGTAACAGGCTGGGTATGGTGGCTCATGCCTGTAACCCCAGCACTTTGGGAGGTTGAGGCAGGAGGATCACCTGAGGTCAGGAGATCGAGACCAGCCAGCCCAACATAGTGAAACCCTGTCTCTACTAAAATTACAAAAAATTATCCAGGTGTGGTGACGGGCACCTGTAATCCCAGCTACTCAGGAGGCTGAGGGAGGAGAACTGCTTGAACCTGGGAGGCAGAGGTTGCAGTGAGCCAAGATTGGGGCCACTGCACTCCAGCCTGAACAACAAGAACAAAATTCCATCTCAAAAAAAAAAAAAAAAGAAAAGAAAAGAAAATGAGGTAACGTAGCTAAGACATTCTGAGAAAGACACTGTTAGTCAAAGATGTTATTCAGCCCCCAACTAACATTCAAATGTTAAAGGCATAGACAAACTGATATCAATGTGGGAAAAACACACACACACACACACACACACACACACACACACAAAAACAAGGAATTACTGTTCCCATGAGCCTCTCTACTAGAATCTACTAAAGAGCAAGCTTCACACAACCTGGAGAGATTAGCATATGGCATAGTGTTAAGGATTAAGTGGTAAAGAGTAAGTTCACGTAAAACTAAAACTGAATTACTATTAAAAGAGAAGGAGAGAATTTAGTATTGGTGGCGGCAAGTTCAGACAACATAGATGGTGCAATCATTTTAAAGGGGAGAAGAGAGACAGGGAAGGTAGGGAGAGCATATGCAGAGGAACTTTTTGTTTGGAGTAATCATGTTGGTGGTAGAAGTATTAGCATTGCTATTAGGAGTTTGTTGTAGCATCATGAAGAATAAAGTTAACAAATAATTATGGGATTCTCAGTGTGGAAGAAAGAAGAAGCAAATGTAATTAAGAGGTAAAGGATTGAGTAAAAGCCCTATCGCACAGAGGTATTCCTAGTGCTCAGACTGTGGTCTTAAATTATCATTTCTACTAGGGCTTCTTAAAGCATGATTCTTAATAGTGGTGACATTGCCCCCAAAGGGGAGAAAATTGATTTACAGGGGATGAAACAAATCTTACAACTGTTTGTGATCTTCCGAAGCTCGACCCAACCTGAGAAAATCTTATTTCTTAGTGTTTAATTACTTTAATTTTAGTTATTAGATACTAATTTAATGATAGCTTAATTAAAATCTTATAATTTTTTCTTCAGAGTGTGATAAATTTTTGAGAGATTGAGATAGTCTCAAAGAAAGGGCTGATTACAGTGAAGAGGGAAAAAATTAATAAAACAACATAATATACAAATAAAATTAATACAGGAGAGAAAAGCAGAAATTAAATTTTTCTTTTATAAGCAAACTTCCCTTCCCCCTTCCGTGAAATTGTATCCTGCTTTGAAAGTTTTATGAGTTTATAAATTCTTATATTCTTGTTCTCCATAGCTGATAACTCTAAGTTTCTGTAACACAGTAAAGGTCATGAGAAATATCCAAGCAGGCTGGACTCCCGCCTCCTGGGCGCTGTAGCAGTAGGCAATAGATAAGGCAGGTGATAGAATCCTTGAGCTGTACAGAGAGTGAACATCTGGGTTGCATAGCAACAGTCATATGTAAGCCTAAGTTAGGTGCCTGTGGTTGCTTAATAAATTGCCTTTGCTCTACACCTGCAAACTTGTTTTAGTGCCACTGTGTACTTCATGTATGAAAAGTCAAGCCCTGTCTTTGTTAGGGGCTCAGCCATTTTGAATCCAAATCTGAGCTGGGCTGGTGTACACCTAAAATAAACTCCTTCTGCAACCTCAACGATCTCTCCAGTCTCTAAAATTCTGCAACAACAGGGCTGGAACAAGAAATATATAAAATAAATCTGGAATATTTTGTTATGCCAGATAAGAAGCAACTATCATAGATTATTAGGGCTACATCAAAAAATTGAAGAAGTTGGAGAGACTTCCACTACTTCAAGATGAGCTTCACTAAAGACAATAATTGCCATGAATTGAAATCTACCCAACAGTTTAAACCATAAGTTTATAGTGATACTAAAATATAGTCATTGGTCACCTTCAGAGATTGATAAGAAACTAATTTATTATTTCAAATTCTACCTTTCTGTTATGCCCTATACCACTGGGTAATGATTATTTTTGAACTCAATGAATTAAGGATATAGTATGTTCACACAACAAAAATACAGACAACCAGACATTACGTGCCTCTCATAGTTTCCGCAAACACCAACAAGTCTTGCAGAAGGCATTGAACAAGTGTCTGATCAGCCTTTTGGATCCATTGGCCAAATAATAAAAGTGATTTTCTACAAACAATCGGTTGCTGTCACAAAAATACACAAGAACAGCTTGAAGGTTCTTACTAGCCAAAACGGTATCAATTTCAGCATTAAAACAGTGATAATAGGCCGGGCACGGTGGCTCACACCTATAATCCCAGCACTTTGGGAGGCCGACGCGGGTGGATCATGAGGTCAAGAGATCAAAACCATCCTGGTCAACAAGGTGAAACCCCGTCTCTACTAAAAATAGAAAAATTAGCTGGGCATGGTGGCGCATGCCTGTAGTCCCAGCTACTTCGGAAGCTGAGGCAGGAGAATCTCTTGAACCCAGGAGGCGGAGGTTGCGGTGAGCCGAGATCGTGCCATTGCACTCCAGCCTGGGTAACAAGAGTGAAACTCTGTCTCAAAAACAAACAAACAAACAAACAAAACAGTGATAATAAAGTATTCCAATCCATTAAGTAACAATCTACACATCCAAGCTAATAGAAATATGTAGGAATACATAACATTTATTTTAATAAATATTAAAGAAATAAGACCATTTAAAAATTGCAGCCATCATAGTAGTAATTGAAGCAAGCAAGAATCAACAATGGGTACTAAAAGTAACGGTAGATAGTTTGCTGAGAAACATATTTACATAAACTCAGCATTTCTCCAGCCAAAGAACTTAACTTAATTACAAAGGGGAAAGTATAATTACTTCACAGAAGAGAAAACTGACAGACACCACTTAATCAATGATTTAATTTAACATCACTAAAAATGGGAGAAACTGACATTGTACGACTCCTATGCAGAACAGAGTACTTGTATAATATTTCTGCCAAAAATTTATAAATAGAATTTAATCATGAAGAAATATTGAACTCTGAAATTAAGGGACATTCAACCAAACCAAAATAATAATAATAATAAGTATACCTTAAGAATGTCATAGTCACAAAAAATCAAGGAAATACTAAGACTATTCTAGACTGAAAAACCTGAAGAGACATGACAATTAAATGCAACATGTAATTCCAGATTAGGCTTGCATCCATTTGCTATAAGGGTATTATGGGGACAATTAGCAAAATGTAAGTAGGGTCTCTGGATTAAATGGCAGAATTGTATCAATGTTAATTGTCTCTTTTAGATGGTTATGCTGTGATTACGTGAGTTGTCTGGTGGTTATTTTAGAAACTGCATACTGAATATTAGGGGAAACAAGGCATCTTGACTGCAACTCACTTTCAGTTTGTTCAGAAAAGAAATTGTGGACAGTGGCGGGGGGTGGTGGGGTGCGATGCTGAAGAGAGAGAGAATGATAAAGTAAATGTGGCAAACTGTGAACAACTGTTAAAGCTGACTCAGGAGTATAGGGTGGCTCTTTGTTCTTGCAACTTATTTAGAAGTTTGATATTATTTCGAAATAAACATTGAAAAAAAAAAACCCTCTCTGTTAAATAACTTATGGGTCAAAGAAGAAACCCAAAATCACAGAATGTCTTTATTTAATGACATTTAAAACATTGTGTTACAACAAGGATTGTGCCTATTTCTTTTTTATTTTTTTATTTTTTTGCCAATTTGTTTGAGCTTATGAGATTGCTCAGTTTAGCCTTGAACTCATGACCTCGCCTTCACAAGCGCCACGACCTCCGGCGGGAGCCACTTTGGCCCAATTGTACCTATTTCAGAAGGTTAATCTGAGACTTAAATGAGATTTGAAAGTGCTTAGTATTTATTAAATGATGCATTCTCAATGGAGAATATTACCTCCCAAGTCGTGAAAATTGGTTCTTGGGAGGTGAAAAATATTAGACATTAAAATCATTTGTGGTTAACCAAAGCTCAACTCTACTCAACAAAATTTTATCCCTTACTATACACTTTTTTATTAATAATAAATTAAATTTTATTTTTCTTATTAAAAGGACAATAAGAAATAAAGGTTGAAAATTATTACCAAGAAAAGTTCAATATGCTACCCAGCCTGTGAAGAAAAATATGGCCTCAAATACTTAACATTGATAATTTTAGAAAGAGAAAATCTAAGCATTACATTCAATAAATTAGAAAAGGCAAACAAAACAATCCCATGAAAAAGCAGGAGAAAACAATAAGCATAAAAGCAGAAATTAGTGAACTTTAAAACCAAAAATGAGTAGAACTAATAAGTAAATGTCAGGCTACCTAAAACAATAAAATAAAAAACTCACAAACTAACTCAAAAAAACACAAAAGTTACAAAGCAACACACAGAGTATATTACACACATCTTCAACCCTACCTCACACCCTCATGACCCACCTCTGTGACCAGCCATTGCTGTGGAAACAAAGTGCATGCAGGTGTAGTAGGCCCCTTATCCCTATCAGGGGTTTTCTAGAACTATGGTCAATATAAAACAGCTATCCAAGAGCTTGCAGATTCTTGATTCACTGACATAAGATTCAAAGCAGTAATTTGCAGTGAAGGAGATACAATAATGGACACATGTCCACAGGCTAATAGACAATGATATGGCCTCGTAAAGGCTCAACGAAGGTGCCAGTTCTAGAAGACTGTGTGTGGTCGAGGCATGCACTGTCCTCCTGGATGAAGTTACATGCATGGAATCAGTGATCAATACAGCAGGCCATGTTGTTCATAGCTGGAATATTCTAGTCCTCGAAAACAGGGTGCAAATAGGATTGGTCTGTCACCATCACTCTCCATGTCTCATTTGCAGAATTTGTGCTTCCTGTCCCCTCAACATTATCCTCTACTAGATACTTCCTTCAAGAGACCCAGCAAGAGTCCCACTGAACCTGGAGTTTTGACAACCACATGAACTTGGTGATAGCAGGCAAAGAAACAAAATCACCATGGGGGTGCAGATAACTGACCCTAAGTACCATGAGGTGCTGGAGTTGCCACTATACGACAGGAACCAGAAACAGTATATTTGAAACCCAGGAAAACCACTAGGACATCTCTTGGTGTTTCCTTTGTGAACATTCAAATGACATTAAAAACACTGTTACAATAAGCATTGTGATATCAGCACCCATCTCATAATCTAAGGCTTAAATGAGATTTGAGCTAAAAAAAAAAAAAAAAAAAAAAAAAAAAAAAAAAAATTTGGTCCAGTAAGGGCAAAGGCTTGAAGACTCAGATCCCTGAGGAATGAAGGTCTAGATCACTATTTCTGATAAGAAACCTAGGCCTGCTGAAGTGCAGGCTGAGGGTGGGAGAAACCAGAATAGGTGGTAGAAATGGGAGATGGTAAATACCCAGTGTAGGCTCAGAACAGTG
Organism: Callithrix jacchus; assembly: GCF_049354715.1. Classification (NCBI taxonomy): domain Eukaryota; kingdom Metazoa; phylum Chordata; class Mammalia; order Primates; family Cebidae; genus Callithrix; species Callithrix jacchus. The sequence goes on along the minus strand of NC_133503.1, from coordinate 97,864,573 downwards.
ATAGCAGCAACAACCTGCTTTTTCTAATAACTTTCCTGTATTAAGTCTTTGAAAATGTTGCAGCCAGCAGTCATAGTGAAGTTCTGTAATGGAGCAGATTTAAAGGAGAGAGGTATCTTTCATTGTCTGCCCCAGGATTTCTCTGATAGCTGCTATGCGGGACACTTGCTGAAACCCATGTGGTCTGTTAGATGCATGAAGGAGCCTGAATTTGAGGGAATTAATGGTCCATAGAGAAGCCCCTAAGCATGGGGGTATAGGATCCAAGGGATATAATTGCTCTCCTCTTCTGACCCTCATGTAGATAATTCTGAGGAACATTGTTCCCAGCTTCTCAGACCATCTCCAGCAGGATCCAGCCCCAGTTGCCTACAGCAGGTCAAAAATAAGTCATGTACCACATAACGTTTCGGTCAACAATGGACTGATCATATATACCATGATGATTCTATAAGATTATAATGGAGTTGAAAATTCCTATCACACAACGATGTCATAGCCATTGTAACATCATAGCACAATGCATTATTTACATGTTTTTGGTGATGCTGATGCTGGTGTAAACAAACCTACTGACAGAAGCATAAAATATAGTACATACAATCGTGTACAGTAAATAATACTTGATAAAAGACTGTTACTGGTATGTACATTTACTATACTGTATTTGTAAGGTCATTTTAGACTCTACTCCTTCTACTAATTTTAAAAAAAGTTAATTTTTGATAACCTACAGATCACATTTGGCAGGCTTCCAAATCAACACATTGAGGAGGTTTTCTAGTTCACAACAGCATCCTGTCCTGGAGGAAATACCTTATCTGAGTTCCTTCAGTTGTTGATGTACTGATTAATACATAACCTACTGACACGGAAAAGAGCACTGTTTCTGAATCATAAAGTTTTGCTAATTTGTTTCTGAATCATGAAGTTTTGCTGAATTATTTCTCAATCATGACGTTTTACTGATTGTCTTGCAATAGATGTTTTAGCCTGTATGTTGCAATCTGCAGCCAATGATTGCACCGCCCTCAGAATTGTGCTCTCCAATGAAAAAGGCCAACTCCAGTGTGAATCCTCCTCCTTTCTCTTAAACTTTGTTATAAAAGCCTTCCAACTTGTGACAGACTTCAGAACACTTCCAACTTTGCTGGTGTGCCATCCTGGGCCAATCTTCACATTTGGCTTCCAAGAAATCTTTATCAAATTATTTCTGCCTCAACAGCCTTAATTTTGGTTTGCACTGCCAAACATTCTCAGGCTGGTCCTTTAGGAGCTCCTCCAGAAGAAGGCATTGTTATCATAGGAGATGACAGCTCCATGTGTGTTATTGCCCCTGAAGACCTTCTAGTGAGACAAGGTGCAAAGGTAGAAGATGGGAATATTGATAATTCTAACCCTGTATAGGCCTAAGCTAATGTGTGTGCTTATGTTTTAGTTTTTAAAAAAAAGTTTTAAAAGTAATAACAAATTTTTTTAAATCTTGTAGAATAAGGATATAATGAAAATGTTTGTACAGCTGCCCAATGTGTTTCACACTAAGTATTATTCTAAGAGTCAAAAAGCTTAAAAAGTTTAAAGATTTATAAAGTAAATAAGTTACAGTAAGCTAAGCTTCTCATTGAAGAAATTTTTTAAATAAATTTAGTGTAGCCTAAGTGTAGTGTTTATCAGATCTACAATAGTGCACAGTTATGTCTTAGGCCTTTACATTCACTCACCATTTGCTCACTCAGAGCAACTTCCAGTCCTGCAAACCCCGCTCATGCTAAGTGCCCTATATAGGTGTATTATCTGTTTATTGAGCAAAAGGGACTCTGCCTGATGCATAAGAATGATGACACCAGGTTTTTGAGAAAAGAAAAGCTTTATATTTAAAGTTGACTCCCAAGGAGACAGGAGTCAAGCTCAAATCCGTTTCCCAGTGCTGGCTTTAAGGCAGTAATTTTATTAGAAAAGGTTTAGGGGGTGGATTTTGAGATTAGCAGATCATTGGTGGAAGGAAGGGGAAGGTCTAGAAAGCCCTTGGGCATGTACAGTTCTCTCTTCATGCTACCTTATGGATTAAATGTGCAAATTCAGGGTGGAATCAGTATGAAACATACAGTGGAAATTCAGGCTGTAACATCAGCAAGCTTGTTCTGCACAAACTCCAGTCAGCCATCTTGATTCTGACAAATTTCAGCCAGTTCTTTTATCTCAGAAGGGAGTGAGTTTTAGTGTTTCAGCAAGTTGTGTCTTATCTGCTATCCTGCCTCAAGAACTTCTGTCATTTCTTTCTTTAACTATTTGGGACATGGTTTCAGGATACCATTTTCAATCTATTATACCATTTTTTACTATACTTTTTCAATGTCTAGCTATATGAATACCTATTATTGTGTTACAGTGGCCTTCAGAATTCAGTACAGGAATATGCTATCCAGATTTGTGGCCTAGGAGGGACAGGCTATACCCTATGGCCTAGGTATGTAGTAGGCTATATAGCTTAGGTTTAAGTACACTTTACAACATTTGAACAATGATGAAATCACCCAATACATGTTTCTCAGAACATGTCCTCACCGTTAAGTGACACGATTGCAGACACTTGATTGGCACTTCCTCCTTCCCAGTCCCACTCTTCCTAGTCCACCACGTTTGTTCCCTAAAACCACTTCCCAATATAAACTACATGCTAATAGGATTCTGGCAAAGATCTTTATGGTAAAAACAAACAAAACAGTATATAAAGGCAGAGAAAAAACAGAATATAGGCTATTCTTTTCATGTTGGTAAATCGCGAATATTCTAAGTTTTCAACACTGAACATGCAGAAATATTTTCATCCAAAAATGTGGCATGAAACTAATGCTTTCAAAATTTCTAAGGATTTGATTATAATGCCTTAAATTACCAGCAAAGGCTCTAGAAACAGAAAGATATATTAGTACCTGAATGTGTTAACACTAGGTTTCCAATTGAATGGAGTATATTCTAATGCAATTCACCAGCTACTTGGTCTCCCAATTGACTTCTGTGATTTAAAAGTAATTAAACCTGTGTAGCTGTGTCCTTACACAAAAATTGTTACTTTTTACTTTTTGCTCATTTTGAAAAATTGAGTATTTCTGACCTTGAGTCTCAATGAAATTCCAAAATAGTATAAAACCTTAATCTGGTTGAAAAAAAAAAAAAGTCTTTAGAATACTGATGTAAAAATAGTCACAATGAGTCTGTTTTATTATAGGAATGTTATTTCATTGTTTTGTTTCTTTAGGTTACTGCATGAAAACAAGAAACTTATGAGCTTTCCTTGTCTCCATTCCCACTGTTCTGATATTCCTGTATTTTCCAGTTGTCATTTGTAGAAACACAGTCACAGAAACAGCCAATATTACTCTGCAGACAAAAATCCTGGATTCAACACAGGGATACAGTAATCAGGGCCATCCAGGGAAGATTCAGACCAGGGCAAATTATCTTTAGGCCATCCTTTCTCTTCCTCTGCCAAACCTTGACCTGTTCTGTACTGTTTAAGAGCACCATGTATTTCCAAACCACAAGCTCCTCACAGCACTTTGTACAATTATAATCAGCAAATTAATTCTTGAAAATTAATAAATCCCTGCTGTTTCTGCTAGACTAGAAATGCCACAATAATGACAGTCATGCCTGTTTGTTCATTGCTATATCTGGGATGCTAGGACAGAGCCAGCACCCAGTAGATGCTCAGTCGGTTCAGGTGGAGTGAGTTATAGGTACACTAAAGGCAGCCTTAAGAGAAAGGTTTGTGTAGAAATATGAACAGAAATAGCAGGGACAGTCCCACTTCATTTTCTTGGTGAAAAGGAGATAATTAAATCAGATTTTAGGTCATCTCTGTCAGGCAGTCAGAAGAATCCTCTAATCCCCTGATCTAGGTATTTTTCTGAACGCACACATCCTAAAGAAATTAAAAGGTCTGTTTCAAATAAAAATTCCTCTGTCAAGAGAATACATTCTAAATATACTTCTCTTTATGAATTCCAGGTGGAATTAAAAAGAGTCATACCTCATAAATGATTTTTTACTAAGGTTGGCATTTTGTTTCTTTAGAACTTTTTTTATTATACATCTCTTAATAAAATAATGCAATAATAGGGGCTTCATTTTCAGTAAAGTTGAGAAGTCAAACTATATTTCATAAAGTCAGAAAACGTAATTTGTTTTCCATTTAATACCCAAGTCTGCAAATGGTGACCACTAGAAACACAGGATTTCTTATTATAGTTTTATGTAATTCTAATACCAAAGGTACACCAAATAAAGGTCTCAAGTATTTGTGCTTAATTTCAACTTTCCTTTAGCTGTTGCATGTAATGTTTTCCTTTCTACATGAGTGGAAGGGGTCTAAACTTTTGAAGTCAGTTCGTTTATATTCACAGTGAGTTTCAAGCAAGGCAAATAACCTTGAAGAGAATTCACCTACATCTAATTTTAAACTATGTATTTTAAGATGTATTTGATTATCTTTATAGGAATAGTACAGTATAGAGAGTAACCAGCTTCATAGGAAATTGCAACTTACCAAGCCTGTTCATGAAGACCGGCCTCAGGGAGAGATACCTTTGTTTCTTCTTGAGGGCAACAGAGCTTTCTTTCACATTCTGTCCCTCTTTTGCCCCAACATATTGTTTTGCACATAGTACAACAAATTTTGTTTCCAATTGAATTTAACTCATTCCTCAAAGTTAAGGTTTATACCCAAAAGTAAACTAACAGTAGCACTGCCCTTCTCAGATACCTTTTGTGTGTTGACATGCCTACCTCCCAGCTGCTGAAATTGCTCTAGCTAACAGCTTACACCTGTGACCACTGCTAGAGCATTGACTCAGCTGGAGATGACTGGAAAATCACATCACCCTTATCACCATGTCACGCCCACCCCTCAGGATGGCCAGTGATTGGCTAAAAGAATATAGAGCCAGTTCCTCTTGCCTAGAGCCAGGACAGCTCCAGGTGGAACCACTTATACTCCTGCGCCCTCTGTGAATCAGGCCAAGGCTGGATGCTACCCAAGACCATATCACTGCTCAGCTCCTTCCCTTTGCCAATTCTGCTTCTTCACTCCCTTACAGATTTTTCCTGAGGAGCATTTCCTCCATTAACTCACATATACCCAAATCCCTGCCTCAAGTTCTTCTTTTAAGGAATATAATCTAACGCATACACACTCTCTTCCCCCACCCCAAATGTGCTAGTGTGACTCATATCCCCGACAAGTTGAGCTTGGGTTTATTTTTTTTCTAACCTTGTTTAGTAAGTATTGACTATTGCCTGAGCTTCCCCAGACCAAGACAAAGCCTTGGTTCCTAAAAAGGCAAAGGGTCCCAGTCAGGCCTGAGATTAGTCAAGAGGTCATCTTTAAGAATGTTCCTGCAATGTCAAGACGACTTGAAAACCTAGTTAATAATTCTGAACACAACTGGATATAAGACTTAATTAAGGGTCTAGATTCCAAGATAAAATTAGGATCCAGCTCTGTGGAAAAATTCCCATTAAAATGATTTGCCATTACTAATTGTCACATAAGATTCTACAGTTATTAGACCAGTAAGAGTCTGATAACCTGGTTATCAATGAATACAGAATTTAGTTGGGTTACCATGCAAAAGTTCATAGCAAATGTATATGTCATATATTATAGTTACATAGAAAATCAAATTTGATATATGAATTAATACAACATAGAAGTTTTTCATATAAACATTTAAGAAACAGAAGAGATGGGAAAGTAAATGACCATGTTCAGCAGCAAACTCAATCAGTAGCTGACATTTACAGCCCTCTCCCACTGGCAATAATCAGATGACTTTAGGCTGCATCTCTGTAATTCTCTAGAACTTCATGATTTCAAGGTGACTGCAGAAGCTCCAAATACCATGTTTCCACCTGAATTGCAAAGACAAAACGTACAGGAAGGGATAGCCGTCTCTCACTGAGGGAAGAAATCTTTCCCAGGCTCCCCCAGGAAATGTACCCAGGTCAGAACCAAGCCTCATGACCACTCCAGACCAGAGAATAAGTCCATTTTCCCGAAGACAGTTTTCTGTGCTCAAAGTTGAACAAACTTGAAGATGGTGGACACCAAGTTTGGATCAAGGCAATAAACAGTTCTGCTATATTCAATAGTAAAAGCCAGAGAATCCCCTTCAGCAAATCTGTTTCTGAATCTCCTTCTCAAATGTTTAAAGAATCACTTCATCACACTCAAGGCTCTTTCCTCTTCGACAATAAGCATATGCATATGTATATACTGTTATAAAGGAGAGAAATACACATTTCTATTCAAAGGTGTAAGGAGTGGTATACTGTAACTTTTCTCAAAGGTGGAAAAAGACCTAAAAACATTTTACAATATTATGTAAATCTTCATATGCAACAAACACTCAATTCATGTTGTCCATTCAGAGGAGGCAATGTGTACAGAGAGCCAAGGGCCAAACAGATGTGGCTTCCATCTAGGCTGTTTTACTTACCAGCAATGTGACTCAGTTTCACCATCTTTTGATGGTGAAGATCATGTTTAAAAAAAAAGCAAAACACAGTTTCTGGGCCATACCACAGTAAGTACTCAATAAATGATAGCTATTATTAGTTCAGGAGTCTAAAAGCTGAAACTACCACAGTCACCTAATCAAATACTATTCTTTTCCTCAACTGCAGCAAGAAAGTAACAAAGACCAGGATCAGCTTCATCTCTTTCTAACCAAGTTTCCTCTTATCTAAAAGTGTCTAAGAAGTTATGATTTACTGATAAGAAATAACAGGCCTGAATGGTCCCTTCGAAGTAATTGCTGAAAACATGCCTCCTAGATGGCTTCTGATTCATTGGACTTAGTTTCTATTTTTCACATGAGTTGTAGTAAACAAATCCAAAAGTAGCTAATCCAATTTCAGTCCATTTTCAATATGGCTAATGGCTTTCACATACCTATCCCTTTTTCTTGGTCTAAATGGTATAGTTTTATGTGAAAATCTCCTGTTTCTAAAGTAAAATAATTGTATGATTTAACACACATAAGTTCCATCTTGTAAGCCTCCAAGATAGCATCAGTTACCTATGTATAGAAGGAAACTCAATATTCAAAATGCCTTCTCACATTTCAGAAACACTCTCCTTTGTGGTATGAGAAATACTTTTATTTGTAAAATCTCTCTAAATGAGTTTTCTCTCTAATGGTATACCAACTACACATTAAGGTGGATGGCTTTTTCAGCCATATTAATAGTTTTACAATAATGGTTAAGTCTATCTTTGCTATTCTAGTTCTTGTGCCAAGTAAACTATGTCATGAACTAACAATACTTGGGACCTTTAGGTAACTGAGGAATTAGATAAGCCAGTCCTAAAGTCCTAACCCACAATTGTCCTGGATTTCTTTTGTATGTGTCTATTGATGGAAAAAATTACAACTTACTTCATATTAGATGCCTTCTTTTTGGAAAACATGTATTTGGTTTGTAGAAATAAAATACCATAAAATAAAAATAATGGTTTTCAGAAGCATTATAAAAGATACATTAAATAAGAAATTAAAATCTCTCTCTTATCAAAAAAGTGGATAAAATTCATGATTGAAATAATTATTTGACCATAGGGAACAATGCAGACAAATATATTGCATACTATAATACCTAATAAAATTTATAATATGTTAGTAGGTTTTTTGCTATACAAAAGGCAATGACAAAATTTTAGTGTTATAGAACAATGACACTTATTTCTCTCTCCTTTGTCTGCAGGTGAGGAGGGTTCAGCTGAAGGCCAGGCATGGCCACACTTGACACAAAGCTGTGGGATGATTCTAAATCTGTTCCAGGTTCCAAATCTGTCTTTCCTCATTTTGGCTCAGTAGATTACCCGAGGCATTCACTCATGGGGATGACAGAGAGCATAAAAGCATGCTCAACTACCCAAACACATTTCAAATACTTGCTTGCATCATACCTGTTAATATCCCCTTGGCCAAGGCAAATCACATGGCCAGGCCAAAAATCAGAGTGGGGAAGTAAATCCTGCTCTCCATGAGACATTGGCAAGGATGTGAACTTCTACAGAGGAGTAAAGATTTGAGTCCCATGATTCAGTAAACAATAAGTATGTAACCTAAAGTATCTCAGTCCTGTGCATAGAGAGATATGTAGATGAATTTTATATATCATTGTTTATAAATATGCAAGGAATTATGTTCATCAGTAGGGAATGCGGAAATAAATTCTAGTTCACTCATATAATAAAATTTACATGTTAGTTTAAATTAAATAACTAATGCAATGACATGGCTAAATGTTTTTTAAAAGGCATAGTGGTTCAAATAAGGTACAGAATGCTATATGTAATATGATACCATTTATGTAATTTTAAAAGAACACACAAACCAATATCATGCATTCTTTATGGATACATATATTTGTAATACAGAATAAAACATGATGGAAGAGAGCATAGTAATTTCAATGTGGTGAAGTGGACGGAGAAAAGATGAGACTGAAGTTTTAGCAATAAGGCAAATTTAATTTAAAAAGAAAGAGCCCATAAAATATGGCAAACTGTGAATATTTCTTAAATTTGAGTGTGTGGTGAGTAAATGGATGGCTGTTCTTTGTATATTCAAAATACGTTATAACTAAGAATTACAAATATGTGTTGACAAATAGCATAAAGACTAACCCAATTACACATAATACTTTTGGAAAACCCTGTCTCAGGAGAATTAAAGATGCATTGAGCTGAAACAATGAGACAGCCTGAAGCCTCCAAAAACTCTCAGTGATTTGTCCTTATAGTATCAATTCTCACTCTCTGGGACTACATTTCTCCTTATAGCACTTAGAGGTTTTATTCAAAACACTTCCATAATCTGTGAAAAAGTCTGATGTCTGATGACACCTTTAATTGTGGAGTTGACCACCTGTGCTGAGCAATCTGGGATTTTCTGGATTTTGTCATACACATAACTCCCTGGGAATCTTTTTAATACATGGAGAATGAAAGTAGCAAATAGAATAATACCCAGCTTTGGCTACCTTCTTTGTTTTAAGGAGAGCTCTTGTTGGGTTACAAATACAGGCTTGATTAAATTCTGAGTGTGTCCACAAAAAAAGAACTCTAAAATGTGTTAGCAAGATTTGTATGTTCTGCCAACCTCAGCTGAGGACAGAGAGCTACGAATATTGAACACCTAGTGTATATATGTCAGGCATTTGTTTCACAAGTATTTTCCCACATGATCTTTTTAACAATTATAAAGTATAGGAATTATGTCCTCCAGTAATGGTCAAAAATGACAGGGCAGGGAACGAAGTCCATATCTGTCTGACACCAAAATGAATGTTCTTAAATCAGATCACTCTGCCTAAGTTAGGGCACTTGGAGAAATCCCATAGGGTCACCCCATCATCATGAGAAGCCTGCTGGAAAAAACCTCTATCCATGATGTCTACATTATCTACACTTGAAAAACCCCAGGTAAAACAGTAAAATCAATTTATTTGGTCTCCAGAATACACCATCCTCTTCTTTTCTCGATTGATTTAGAAACCTGCCTTTTTCAGGCTTACATTGCTTTTAGGTCAACCCTTCGTTAACCAGATATCCAGCCTAGACTTACTTCTAATTTGTTGAAAGTACCTGTTCCAACATTCTCATTCTTTTTTTTTTTTTTTTTTTTTGAGACAGAGTTTCGCTCTTGTTACCCAGGCTGGAGTGCAATGGCACGATCTCGGTTCACCGCAACCTCCGCCTCCTGGGTTCAGGCAATTCTCCTGCCTCAGCCTCCTGAGTAGCTGGGATTACAGGCGCGTGCCACCATGCCCAGCTAATTTTTTGTATTTTTAGTAGAGACAGGGTTTCACCATGTTGACCAGGATGGTCTCGAACTCTTGACCTCATGATCCACCTGCCTCGGCCTCCCAAAGTGCTGGGATTACAGGCTTGAGCCACCGCGCCCAGCCAACATTCTCATTCTTAATTGAAAGTACCAAACCCTCCCAGCTAAACATCATAGAGGAAATCATTTTAAAACTGATTCATACTAACAATCGATCAATGTGTACAGTCCAAGAAGCAAGTGTAAAAACAATATTATTATATAGTGACTGAGTGAAAACTACCTATAATTTCCAACAAAAGACCTAAAATAGTATTACAATATAAAAGTACATCAGGCAGTTCTATGTCATAAAATAAAATTCAGCCATATTGCATTTTTTAGAAAATGCTTACAGTTGTTTGTTGTAAATTACATTAATGAATTTGCAATTACTATATCTTAGAAAAAATGTAGTCAGCCAGACAACTCAATATATTCCTTGCCCTAGGGATGTCAAAAAGAACAATGGCCCCACAAAGGGCAATCTCTCTAGCTGGTAAAATTTTATATAAGAAGAAGAATGGGGCCGGGTGCGGTGGCTCAAGCCTGTAATCCCAGCCCTTTGGGAGGCCGAGGCAGGTGGATCATGAGGTCAAGAGATCGAGACCATCCTGGTCAACATGGTGAAACCCCATCTCTACTAAAAAAAAAACAAAAAATTAGCTGGGCATGGTGGCGCATGCCTGTGATCCCAGCTACTCAGGAGGCTGAAGGAGAATTGCCTGAACCCAGGAGGCGGAGGTTGCGGTGAGCCGAGATCGTGCCATTGCACTCCAGCCTGGGTAACAAGAGCGAAACTCTGCCTCAAAATATAAATAAATAAATAAAGAAGAAGAATGGGTGAAACATATTATTCTTTCTATTTCCTTTGCAGGAACACATCACAGCCTTGGACTAATATATTCAACCATTTTCTTACTTTAAGCCTCAGAAGGCACCAGCAACAAGTCTTCTTATCCCATAGAAGAAATTAATATTTTCCCTTCTATATAAGCTCATACCAACTACCTAAATAACACAATGTACTAGAGATGCCCTGAATAATAGCATAGGTTTTAAAAGCTTTCCAAGGAAAATGACCCCCTTCTGCTCAGAAAACCAAACCAAACCCTCTGAACATTTCATGGGCACTGTGCTCATGCAACAAGTATTCACTAAGCACCTACTGCTTGCCAGATGTTCTGCTCTGCCCTCAGGATACAGTTGATGTTGGTTAGGATCTCAGCCTCCAATGTCTTCTGCCCCTTATTATTTACCCTGTAATCCCCTCTCCTTGAGTGTGGGCTAGACCTAGTGACTCTTCTGACAAACAAAACGGCAAATGGGGTGGGATGTCACTTCCAAGATTAAATTATGAAAATACTGTGGCTTCTGTTTTGGATGCCCTTTCTCACCCTAGAAAAAGCCTACTACATACAGGGAGGTATCCCTGGCCCAGGTGAATTAGCTTGAAAGCAGATCATATAAGCCTGAAGGCATGAGCTCAAGAGCAAATCTTTCCTCCTAACTTGACTGCAACCTTAGGAGAGGTCTTGTGCCAGAGGAACCCAGCTAAGCCACCTCTAGGTTCCTGACCTGAAGAAACTGGGAGATAATAAATCTTTGCTGTTTTAAGCTGCTAAATTTGGGGGTAGTTAAACTACAACAGAAAACTAATACGCAATGGTTTATAAGACAAGGTCCTTGCCTAAGAGGAGCTTACACTTGAGTGGGCACTGATGGATGATAAACACAAACATAGATAATATCATTTTGCATAGTTTTAAATATTATGGAGAAAGTAAAACAGGGTAATGGGAAAAAAGAGTGACCATGTAAGTGGATGGGAAAAAAAGGCCCATTTAAAGAGACCTGAGTGAAGTAGACCTGAGCATTCAAGACTAAGGACATATGGGATTGCAATAAATTAAATGCAAAACTAGGTATGAGAATCCACCCAAATTCTGTTAAGCTAAACATTAAAGAAATTGATAAAGACATAGAGCAATACTCTTATTTTCAATGCTTTTTTGTTTTGAAAATTATAGTTTTTCATTAAATATGTATACTGTGTATTACTATTATTTTTAAGTAAATTAACAAGTAAATGTTTTTAAATTTTGCTTTTTTAGTATAATAATTATCAATAGATATAACTCATGTAAACAAAGTATTTTGGAGAACCTCAATAATGTTTAAGAATATAAAGGGGTCCTGAAATCAAAGTGAATGCGTCCTGCTGGTGTAGAGTACTGTGGAGCATGGTTTGGAATATGGCTCTTAGTCTACGCTGAATGGGATAAAATTCCATTGAAATGTTCCTAATCAGAATGCGGGAATCTGACTTAAATATTTAAAAGGTTATTTGGTGTTCTGAAGAAGAGTGGATGGAGAGGGAGAGAAATTAGAAAATCTGTCAGCACTTGTCAAATATGTACCACAGAGGTTTTCATGGGGACCTAAAGAGGTACAGTTCTGAAACTGAGAGTTTAATTTTTCACATAAGAAAAAAATTCCAGGTGAAAACCACCTATATCTATATCTTAATTATACAACTGAAAGTTTGCTATTATCATATTAATTTAAAAATATAGGATGAAACAAACCCTGATGATTCAGAATGCAATTTCTTTTTAGTTGTTTTTCAGACCCTGGTGAATCTATCCCAAGCCTTGATGTTGTACTCTGTGGACCTTATCTGGGCCCACTATACAATTTCTAAGCAAAATGGCAAAATTATACTTTGTTGACATTATCTGCAAGATGAAACAGCCAGAAAACAGGGCTACGTGCTGGCTGCATTAGGCCTTGCTTTTGCCATTATGAAATTCATGCTTCTGTAAATTGGCAGTAATGGAATTTCACCTGCCTTTTAAATAGCAGTTTTTGAGATGAATAAAATGTTAGCTCTAACAATGATATGCCACAAAAGTAGGAAACAAACAAATCAAACCAAAAGTGTCTAATTTTATTATATCATTTGATGAAATGTGGTGGGGTGTTTTCCTGCCAAATATCAACCTACAGAAACAGGAGGATCTACTCTGAAGTTCTATAACATTAAAACCTCATAACTGAATTACTATAGATGTTTTAAATATCTTTACTAAACTTTTCTGCCAATTCTAAGAAAAACCCAATGCTTTCACCAGCTAAGAAGTTTTAGGTTGTTTTTCCCCCATAATTAGTGTTTTAAGAAACATAGTTAAAATGCCAGGAAAAACAGAAATTATATGTATTTTTAATTATATGAATTTCTGACCTTGTTCATAACCCTCTTCATGAACTAACCAAACATAGAGGTAAATACCTACCCAATGTATCCTAAATACAATCCCACATGTCATATTACAGCATACTCAGTAAGTTCCTTTACTTACCTCTAGAAATGTCAAGAAAAAAAAAGAAAAAACTTCCAATAATTTTTTTTTCTGAGTAGAAAAGAAACTGGATGGCATTAAAGAATAACATGTAATGACCTAAAGAGAAGTGAAAATCTGCTCTGGATTTGGTACAGTGTGGCTCATTTGGGCTACGGAGTACTATTTTAAGCTAAATTGCTCATCATGGCTTTCAACACAGAAAAGTAAGAGAAAAAATATCAGATCATTAAATTCTCTTTGGGCCAGCTCCAAGCAGGCAGTTTTAATGTTGCTATTGACCAGCGGCCGAACAGAAACCATTTTCTTGGCTTTGTGATTATGAAACCAAATGTGGAGTAAATGCAGACAAACCTGTATTAAAAGGAACAGCTTCTCTGAAATGAAAGTGTGATATTTTTTAAGCACTCCTTGCAAACTAACGGAATTTACCAGAGTGAATTTTAAATACTATGTTTGAAATAGAACTTGATTTGCAAAAATTCATTTCATGCAATTTTCAAAACCGTATTTAAAGTAAAGCACACCAAGCTTATTATTTGCACAATAGCTAGAAAAAGGAAACCCTGGCACTCAGTTTAATTTCCTTCTACTTCTCTCCATCTTCCATCCTTTGCTCTTGACCTGGTTGACCAGCTCTCAAGACCTCACTGTTCCTGCTTGGTAGAGTGGAAATTGCCATATGAAGCAGGAAAGGTTAAACAGAAGCAGCATTGAGTGTGCTATGGCCAAGCTTACACCAGGCAGCTGCCAGCATCATGTGATTTTGAACATTCCAAAAGGCCTCCATGTCTCCCAAATTTTTGCCCACTAGCTTCCACTTCAAAGCCAGAAATTTCCATAGCTTACACCCTTTGACCCAAAGAAGTGGAGACTCTTGCCTAAACACCAATATTACCTAGAAGATAATAGCATAGCAAGGTTTAAGTGAAAGGTAAAAGAATGAGCTTCCAAGAGTTGTGAGTCAGCACATTAGTGAGAGACTACAAAATCCAGACTAATTAAAGTGGAAATTTCGTGTACAATAAACTTGTGTGGGTGAAATTGGAAAGTACAGTGTCACTAAACTGAGACCTTTGTGAATAAGTAACATGGTGAGTAATGTAAGTGCTCACTACCAGGATGAAATGAATCTTCCTACTGGAGCAGAAATCCAAAATCTTGAGATAAAAGCAAGTAAGGAGTATAGGAAAAGCATGTGCCAAGAAAGGAAAGCAGATATAAGTCAGAGGAGTTTTTCTCTGAGGCATCTTTTTGCTTGTTTGTTTGCTATTGTTTAAAAAGGGTTTCACTTTGTCACTCAGGCTGGGTGTCATGGCACAATCATAGCTTACTGCAGCCTAGACTCCTGGGCTCAAGCCATTCTCCCACTTGGCCTCCTGAATAGCTAGAACTAGAGGCAAGCACCACCACACCTGACTACATTTTCAAACTTTTTTAAGAGATGGAGATATCACTATCTTGCCCAGACTGGTCTCAAACTCCCAGGCTCAAGTGATCCTCCTGCCTCGGCCTCCCAAAGTGCTGAGACTGTAGGCCCAGACTATGCTTGGCCTTCTCTGGGTCATTGTAAAGGTATCATGTAACCTTTACATGTTGATGAAAAAGGATATGATAAGTTTTATACTCAAACATATTGAGATGATGGCATGGAAGTAAAGTGGAATTGTTCAGTAGGTTGGCACTAATGGTCTATAACTTAGAGAAAACAGGACTAATGGTTTTAGATAGAAGAATTTTCCATAATGAGTTGATGGAGGAGGGCGAAGAAGTGACATTGCCAGAAAATTATATTAAAGAAAATAGGACAGGAGCTATGGCTATGGGAAGCGGGAGTGAGCACTGAGTGAGGAAAGAAGCAAGAGAAGGATTGGGGACAAAAATGAGGAGCCAGAAGGATGTAGAGAAATAAAGGAGGGCTCTAATTTCAAGAAAAAGACGTGTAAACAACAGTGTCAACTGCCAAAGAGAGGCAATCAGAGTAAGGACTATTCAAATGAGCCTGGGTGGAGCATGGAGAAGGACACCAGTGAGCCTCACTGAATAGGCTGAGTGGACTGGTAAGAACAGACTGTGTTAGGAGAAACTAGAGGCACTAAGCATAAACCACTCAATGGCCATTAAAGGAAATATAGAAGCAAACAATAGCTCTAGGGAGGAGGCGCTAATCAAAGATTTTGCTCAAGGTAGAGGAGATCTCAAAGAAAAGGTAGATTTTATCTCTTCCTTCTGGTTCTGAAGATGATAAAAGTGAGCTAAGTAGACAAGAATTATTTTGACCACAAATCCCCCTAGAAAAGGAACTGGGAAAAGATTAACTCCCCCTCTAAAGTAACAGATGTTGGCTTCTCCTCCAGATACATTTGTTAAGGAATGTAGGCTGTTCCTCCAAATACTCCCCACTCCATTCTACACCACCCTACTCCCACCCCTGGGACATTATTTTCTTTGTACCAGTTCCTCTCCTGCTGGGTCCCAATTCACCCATTTCTCACATCAGGCCTGGTGGTAAGATTCATTCCCTTCCCTTGTTTTGGGCTGAACTATACTTTCCTCTAGACCATGGTTTCTCAACTTTCATAACGTTGTTATTTCGAACCCAATAATTTTGTATTGGGTAGGTAGGAGGTGTCGCCCAGTGTACTGTAGCTTAGTATCATCCCTGGTCTCTCCCCACTAGATGTCAGTAGCATGTTCTCCCACAGCCACAATAATGAAAACATCTCTAAACATTACCAAATGTCCCTTTATGGGTAAAATCCCCTACACCCACATTGAGAATCACTGTTATAGACCCTTCTCTCCCCTGATTGTCCCTATGCACTGAGATAGACTCTTTGCATCACCCCACTTTTCCCATACTACCTGTTCCTGAAACAAGCAAATGATACTTTTCATTTTCTTTCCAACAATTTTCACCACTAGTAACTGACAAAGCTTAACAAATATCATCCTGACAAAATTTCAGTTTCCAGAATGTTCACAGAGTTGCCACGCTCCTTAGTTTCCAGGAGAGTGTGAAGAGAGCGAGGGCTCTCGTTTCTATGCCCACTTCCTGGACTCCCTTCTTCGCCAGGATGTGTGGTATGGTTGCACCCCAGTTGATGGTGAGACTGAATGCTGGACCTACCTCCTGGTTCACAGTCATGTGGGCACACAGTCAAGTTGGCAAGTCCATTAGATCTGGTAGGTTTTGCAGGACAACTCTCAGCTCATTGGACTTGCCCCGTGCAAGGACTTGATTCCTCCTTTCTCACCTGTATTTCTCAAGAATAGCAATAGGATGTGCTGAGAATGTAACATCCTGAAATTGGGCGATACTGGCTAGCACATCCTGGGTGCTATTCCAGTCCCCCAGATACAAGGTGCCCGTCAGTGCTTTAGCCCAGTGAGTCTAGTAACCTTGGGGTATAAAACCTAGTGAGGGCTTCTTTCCTGGGTCCCTTAGCTGCAGTGCAAATAGGGCACATGAAGCACAGACTCCATCTTCCACAGGAAGCTTTCCTAAGCCCTGGGGGATTGACTGACTTGCATTGAATTCTATACTTCTGTTGTCCCTTCCTGCCTATCTGTAAGTAACAAACTTGCTTCATGTGACGGGTCGTGTGTGTGTTTTGTCTCAGACAAGTTGGTACCCAGTTTGCAGTGAAGCTGCTTCACAGTTTACTTATTTCATTGCCAGGTGTTGGTAGTACCGTCACCATTTTTTGTCAAAAATCATTGTGTAGTTTTTCTGCAGTTTGTTCTTATTCTGCTATCTTCACCCTCAACATCTACTCGGATATTCAGCTTGCCCAAGATTTAGTTCATTCTTAACTGACCTTGCGTCATACTTGGAGACTTTTATGATTCCAGCCCTGGAATCTTAATCCTTCCTTGGATGCTTGGGTGAGAAATAGCATCTCCCATTTGACTCCAAGGCTCCAAACTTAGCTTTCAAGCTGCCCTCATCCATCTTGTTCCTCTGACGGTCTTTACAGCTCTGGCTGCGTGATTCATCCCTTTCCCCAGTCCTATTTTTGCCTGCACTTTCATTTGCCTTAAACATCTTTGTACTTGAAGGTTGAGACAAGTTTCACATATTAGACTATACATAAATTCTTCTTTACAGTCCAAGCAACATCTTGGGTTCTTTGCTCATTTAAAGAGAAGATATAATAAATATACCCTAAATTATCAATACATTTCTGATGGATTATAGTAGCTTTGCCTACTTTTCAAAGCCTCTTTGAATTATTACTTATGTCCTTTTTCACGTCTCTCTAAGGAAGTGGGTTTTTAAAATTAGGTCATTTTACATATTGAGCAATACTAATTGATACAGCTGACAGGGAATAAGGCCTCATGACCAGTAAGGACATTAAAATCTCTTGCTTCTAAATTGGAAGCAAGAGATTTATTTGTGGAAATGTATTTGCATATCTCTTTGGAATCCCCTCTTTGCATGTTAATTGGTTGAAATATAAAATGATATTGATTTGTCATATAAAAAGAAAGAACATGGCTTGTCTTCCTTATCTTTTTATCACCTTGAGGATGGTTAACATTTATCAAAAACAGTCTATGCTTAGCAGTATGCTCCAAGTGGCTCCTAGGCAACATGCCTGCATTCTTGCTTTCAGCCCTCTGCCCTCACAAAAGCACCAAGAAAAAATAAGTGCCTATTTTTCTGACCACTTTCTGGCTAATCCATTCAGTCCATACTCCAAAAGATAAGTGGACACTTCCTCTAAGGCTTTTCTTAAAAAACTTTCCAAGTCCTACCAATGAGCCTCTCAAATTGTGTAGCCTAACATAAGCACTAACTCTAGCATAACCATAATTTACTTAAAAATAAAAAAACAAAAGAAAGTCCCCAAAATGTCAGTACAAGAGCCCAGGATATTTACCACTTGACTGACTGACAGTAAACACACAATGAGCCCAGTCCTTCCACTGAACCAAGACTCTTGAGATTCTGAAGAACATACACATTGAATTGATCTACTCATGTCACAGATGAAGCTAACAGGAGAGATCCTTTAAATCATTCTACCCTCAAACCTGTAAGATAAAGACTTCTCATGTGTCACCATAATTATTTCCCCATTATTAAAATGTCCAATGCAGAAAACTCAAAAAATAACCAAAATTGTAAGTCTTGGACTACATCCAAACTTTTTATTTAACTGACTTAGGAAGGCTGATTAAAATTCTGTTTGGTGTTGTAACTTAAAAGCAAGTGAGATGACAGCTCTAAGAATATATATACATTCACTTTTTGGAGTCCCCCCAAATTATTCCTATGATTTGGAAGAATTGTAGAAATAATGAAATGTACAACAAAAATCATAGAGGTGAGAAATAGTCCCCGTGGGTGTACTGGGATTGAATATAAGAAAAGAAGTGATAAATTGGCAAAGAGAAGAGGAAGCATGTCTCTTTAGGCCACAGAAAATAACATTCGAACTGGGGAGAGCGTAGGAAGCGTTTTTCTCCTACTTCTTGCCTCCCACAGGAAATCACTAATACTTTCTGAGAAAAGGGATAAGCTGTCCAGTTTCTACTTATTAATGAAACAGCAATTTTTAGACTTAAGCACATTAGTGAGCACTGTTCTTTATAATAGCTCCAGAAATTTCTGCTTAGAAAAAGCAAACAAAAAACACCTAAGAGTAATCCTCGTTGTTTCTGGGGTAGACTCACTGTATTCTAAGCATGACTAAAAATGTAACTCTAAAGAATCACAAGCAGATTAACATAAGAAATTCCTGCTAAACCCCTGCTAAAAACACTCCAATATAATATAATCCTCCTTACCCAAAACTAATTGAAGCAAAATGGGCAGCACACAGAAATGTGTGCTTTCAAGGAGCAGGTTAAGCTTGAATGTGACATGTAAGCCTTTGTGAGAACCTTTACTGGAAACAACCGAATGGGGGTTAGGTACTGGTTCTCCCATTTCCCTTCATGCCCCCTCTTCTGAATGTGACCACTGTGGAAGAAGTAGGTGTAGACCCTAACAGTTCTTGGTCTGGTGTCCTTAATCCAGAGCAGCATTTTAAGGGGCCAGGTCAATTGCCAAGGAGAAAAAGGTGAAGGCATCTTCCTTCCACTCTCTCCTCCCCATACTAGACCTTACTTCTTGGATTGTACCCAGAATTAACCTGGAAGCCCGATGATCACAGCAGACAGACCTAGATTTGATCTGACAAAAATCCCCAGGACTGATCACCAAACTAACTTCCATCTCTAGAATTTCACCACCCACCAGCCTTCTCCGAAGTCATTTTCACTAGATAATGATGAAAAAACATGCAGGTCTCTAGCACAATTGCATTTTCTGATTCAGAGGAGGAAACAATGGTACTAAAAGTCAAAAGGTATTTACAGAGCTTCTGATCTCATCTGCCCTCTATTAATAGTAATACACTGCTCTTTACATCGTTCTGTGTTTAATAATGACTCAGAGAAATAAGTTCCAATCCATTTGAAACTTTTAGAATTATTGTGCAGTCTTTTTAATTGTTTAGGGATCTCTTCCTATCTTTGAAAGCTTAAAAACAGTAGGAAAATAGGTTCCCATGAAACAGCATATATTTAGTATAATACCATGCCAAAATGTTGGGAAGGGTGAGTGTCAGCTTGTATGTGTGTTATAACCTGAATGAAAATATGGCTACATGATTCAAAGTATCTAACTTTCATTACCACTTGGTATGCAAGAAGGGCTCTGAAGGATCTGTTTTCCCATCTCTGTTTTCGGATCTCCACTCTCCACACATTTGCAAACTCAGCTTGCATTGTTTTCCTCACATGGAGGAGGCAACAAATCCTCCCAGGTTAGCATTTTGACTATCAGAAGGCTAGGATCACTATATAACTGATTATCCATATGTTTCTTGCCTGATAATTAAGATTGGTATATTTGCACAGAATCTCAATAACTCAGAAATGCCATGTGACCTTAAATATTTCTGTACTCTTCTTTCCCACTGTTATGAATTGTGTCCCCATGCCCTAAAATTTATATATTGAAATCCTAATCCCCAATACCTCAGACTATGACCATATTTGGAGATAGGGTCTTTTCAGGGAAAATTAAGCTACAATACAGTCTTTAGAGTGAGCGCTAATCTAATATGACTGGTGTTATAGGAAGAGGAAATTTGAACACTGACAGAGAGGGAAGATGACGCGAAGACACAAGGCAAAAATGGTCATCTATGAGCCAAGGAGAGAGACCCGGAGCAGATTCTTCCCTCATAGCCCTCAGAAAGAACCAACCCTTGCAGATACCTTATCTAACCTCCAGAACTGTAGAAAAATTAATTTCTGCTGTTTGATCTACTCAGTCTGTGACTTTGTTAGGGCAGCCCCAGCAAACTAATACACCCACCAAAGGAAGAAGAGTGCAGGAAGTTTTAAGATGCCAAAAAGACAGATTGTAAAACAGTAGGAAATGGGGAAGTTCATTAAGATAACACGTGGGAGCCAACAGGTTACATAAGAGTACAACTGCTATGCACTCCCTGTAAAGGGAAGGATTAATTTTAGGTCCTGCTGAACCATATAAAAGGTGTAAATTAAAGAAAATTATCTCTCTGACCCTAGGTATAAAGGAAAAAAAAATATCATGAGAACAAGCAAATATAAAGTAGAAAAACAAATCTGCCATATCAAAAGTATATTAGGGTGAGTTACAATAAGTAGTCCTAATGTTTAAATATATAAGACATTTTAAGATCTTTGAAGTTTTACAGTGGCAAATCTTAGGATCGCCTTATAAGGCTGAAAAAGTCTCACTAACTGACTTACTATTTGGAAAATGATGGTAAAAACAGTAGATGATTGATGGTGGATGATTGTAATATTATGCAACCTAGGCTGATAAATATATTTTAATTCAGTTTATTGAATCATTGATAATAGATTTTTCCTAACATAATTTTTTTTTAAATAAAATATCTAGCAATTGCCTTATAATTAACACTGATATAAATGACAACCTGGAACAAGTCATTGATCCTGGCCCTCTGCTTCCTTATTAATGAAGTGAAATTTGTATGTGTATATATATATATATGTATACATATATACATATATATATACATATACATATACACATGTTATAGCTACATAAATAGCTGAGATACTCACATTGAACTTTTAATCTCCCTGGGTAGGAGTCATTAGAGGTGGCACAAGCAAGGGGCACACAACACATAAGTGACTTTTATTTTTGCTCTGGTCATCTTATTGTATCATCCTGCTCACAAAAACGAAGAAATGTACCACCTAATGTTTCATACAAGAAAAAGCAGTTATCTGTCATTCATGTTGTGGAGAACGTTGAATTCTCTTGATCACCCATTGTGATTTGTTCTAAAGCATCAACCTTATCATTCATTTTCTCTCCATTAGCCAGAATATTAGGTTGATTCTTATCCTCCAGGTGCACTCTTTGCCAAGATCTACTATTGTTTTTCATTACTTGAGGTTCTGGAGGGAAGGAGACAGAGTCTATCTAGATGATGGATGGTGTTAAGAACCCAAGGACTAACAGGATGGTATAAGAAGCTACTGCTGGGTGATATATGCACATGTTGGAGTAATGCTCACTGAAAGTGAGGAAGCAGCATGAAGCAGTTGGCGGGATAACAGGCAGCCTGAATGACATCATTCATTTAATAGGTCTAACATATGGCAACTATTAAATCTCCAAAACAAATGCAAGGCTAACCAGCACTCTCATAGAAAAGATGCTTTCATTCTTGATTTTTCTAATAAAATGTTTCACTCCAAGTCACTGTCAATTTCAAAGCAATAACATATTTCTAAATCCGGTATAGGACTTGCTGAAAGACTAATAGTTTCATCTGATAACATATAAAATGTAAAATATTCTTATTTTTATGTCTTTCACAATTTTTTTCAGGAGCTCTGTAGGAATAATTTAATGCTTTAAAGCAACAAATAGATTCCGTAATATATCAATCAGATCCTAATTATTTTCAGAATGAAGGACCCACAAATGCTGTATATAAAAGCTGGCCTTTGCTTAAAGCAAGTGAAACATATCTTCAATTCTGTCATTTTCCAGTTAATCTTATTTTTGTGTTCCAAACACCACAGGAGAAAACTCCAGCAATCTTTTAGGGAAACTAATTTTATTCTTGTTCTACATAGCTTTCAAATAATTAACCTGATGTGATTATTACACATTGTATGCCTGTATGAAAATACTAAATGTACTCCATAAATATATACACATACTATGTACACATAAAAATTAAAAATTTAATTATTTTTAAAAATAACAATTACCCTGGCCAGGTGCGGTGGCTCAAGCCTGTAATCCCAGCACTTTGGGAGGCTGAGGTGGGTGGATCACAAGGTCAACAGATCGAGACCATCCTGGTCAACATGGTGAAACCCCGTCTCTACTAAAAATACAAAAAATTAGCTGGGCATGGTGGCACATGCCTGTAATCCCAGCTACTCAGGAGGCTGAGGCAGGAGAATTGCCTGAACCCAGGAGGTGGAAGTTGCAGTGAGCCGAGATCGCGCCATTGCACTCCAGCCTGGGTAACAAGAGCGAAACTCCATCTCAAAATAAATAAATAAATAATAACAATTACCCTAAGCAGGAAACAAGAGAGACAATGAAAGAGAGCAAGGTACAACACACTATTACTGTATGAGTAATCACTGGAAACTTCTTATTGTACTTAGGTAAAACCCTTCATCTAAACAGTATATCTTCTGGTGAGCTACCATCAAAGTCTCAGGTCCTCTGTGAACACTCCAGAAGACTGAAGGGCCTAGGACTAATGGACAAACACCCTTTACACCAGGATTCAGAGACCCAGAAGTTAGTGCCTTTCTCACTGCCTACCTCTGAATTCCATGTTTTATGTACATCACTCCCAGGGTTGACCCAAGTGTCTTCCTCCCTAGTCCTTTGGATTTAATCCCATCCAGCTTAGCCCTTTGCCCTTTGATCTGACTTTTCCATCCATTCTACCTCCCAATTACCAACTGTCTAAGCCTTTACAATGTACTCTGTGGAATATCATTCTTCTGTCTAGAATTGTCCAGTATTTTTAACTTTCTAAAGAATGTCATTTTTCTACCCAGTATCCATTTACCTTTCTCGAGATCACATTACCCCAGTTTTTCTCTGGGAAACCAACTTCTTCCTTATTCAGTTCAAGTGTTTATGAAAGAGTTAACTTCACCTCTGTCTTCATGGGCACACAATCAACTAATGCATGAGCAGTCAAAGAATTATATTCCAATCCCTTCCTCTGACTGGAAGAAGCCATGTAGATCACTCCCTGTAAAGAATGAGGTGGTAAACATGCACATGAACTGAAGACTGTGAACCAAACTGGACAAGATAAAGGTCTGGAGATCTTAGTGTGGGAAACTGTCTGCTGCTTCCCCTCACTCCCACCCTGGTGCATGGGAATATCTGAGAGGTCGTCTCTGGCCCCACTAGCGAGGGATTCCATAAAGCCATTTCTCCAGAACAGCACTCAGGTACCAGGGATCAGAGCCCCTCTCTGAGACCTACCAACAGTTCAGCTGGTCCTTCTCACCCTCCAGCCCAAGGGGTCTTACTCTAATCTTAGGGGAAGCCCTATTCTCTTCCTTCTGCTTCTTTAAATGTCCTGTGTCTTCCCAAAATACTCATAGTTATCTAAGGACGTAGGGTTTTGGAACACAACTCTGGAGAGGCTCTTTCTACACTGTCACTTCCCTTCCCCAAGGTGATGAGCTCAGAGCTGCCCATCTGCTGCAATTGGGGAAGAAAAGATGTGCCAAAGGAGGTAAAAAGTAAATTCCAAATACACTATTACATCATAGTCTCCTGCAGAATTAAATATTTACATTCCTGCAAGGAAAACTTACTTCATATCTGGGTGTTATCCTCACCTTCCCCAAATGCCCCCTTCCAAACATACCAAACATACACACACACACACACACACACTCTCTCTCTCTCTCTCTCTCTCTCTCTCTCTCTCTCTCTCTCTCTCTCTCTCCAGGCTGAGACTGGGTCTAAATCCAATAGGATGACAATCGTGCACAAAGCAGACTGACTGCCAGAGTGACGTTTTCTCCAAGTTCTCCAAAGATGAGATAAATAAAAACAGACCCTGGGTGCATTCTTCCCCTTGTAATACTCCTTATCTGAGATTCCCAATGAAATTCACCCACCTCCCACCCTGGTGCATGGGAATATCTGAGCGGTCATCTCTGGCCCCACTAGCGAGGCATTCCATAAAGCCATTTCTCCAGAACAGCACTCAGGTACCAGGGATCAGAGCCCCTCTCTGAGACCTACCAATAGTTCAGCCTTCACCATCCATCCCTCAAAGTCACCCATCACTTCTACTGAACTGAGAGAAGGCCTTGAGGGACCCACTTTACTTGAGAAGTGAGAAGCTGCTATAACCTAAATATTATGGCAGGTGTTATAAGCAGTCTCCCCAACCTCAATCTCCACCATAACTTCCTCATATCCAAAAGCGCTATTATAATGTCTCCAAACTTCAGCAATATGCAGAATGAGGCGAAGTGGAGGTTTACTGAGCCCAGACCCTTAAATGTGCAAATGACTCCATTCTCTGGTCTTTTTCATTTTCTAAGATACTGTCCTCCTGGATGCAGGTTTCCTTTAAAGAAAAGTTGTCGGCCGGGCGCGGTAGCTCAAGCCTGTAATCCCAACACTTTGGGAGGCCGAGGCGGGTGGATCGCGAGGCCAAGGGATTGGACCATCCTGGTCAATATGGTGAAACCCCGTCTCTACTAAACATACAAAAAATTAGCTGGGCATGGTGGCACGTGCCTGTAATCCCAGCTACTCAGGAGGCTGAGGCAGGAGAATTGCCTGAACCCAGGAGGCGGAGGTTGCGGTGAGCCGAGATCGCACCGTTGCACTCCAGCCTGGGTAACAAGAGCAAAACTCCGTCTCAAAAAAAAAAGAAAAGAAAAGTTGTCGTGAAAATGTTTCTTTTTTCCTACAAGCTAAACAAAATAGGGGTGTGCTTGTGCTTCACTGGAGTCTTAGAAATGTCCACCATCCCATGCAGAGCACTGCTCTTGAAGCCTGTTAAGTAGTCCCATCTCCTTCCCCAAGAGAGTATCTGATTGTGTCCCAGGCCACCACATGAATCCACAGCCCATTAAAGGGACACCCATCTGGCAGGGCACCAGGATCCTTCCGACTTGGAAGCTGCCTTACAAACAGCCTAAGTCAGGGCATCCCAAAAGACCTGCTGTGATAAATGCCCAGCTGTGCCATCTGGCAGGCCCTGAGCCACTGCTGCTGAAACCACTCCTCTGTCTTCAAAGACCATTCTAAATTCAGAGTCTAAGAAAAAAAGCCTTAAAAAGAATATCTCGTGCATCTTCCTTTTTAACCACTTTCCCAGCATGCATAGAACTCAAATCCAACCATAGAGTTTATTCGGGTTACATGTGTCCTCTCTTCCTTCTGTCAACTCCCTTTAGGTTCCCTGAAAACCTTCAGGCATTTTTGTAGAGCTCCTATCAACTATCACGGATTCCTTTTCAGGACATATTTTGTCTCTGTACAGGACCACAACTAATGCCCTCCAAATGACCTGGCCCTAATTCTGGAGTAGGTCAGCAGTGCTAATTCAGAAACGTGCTACATAAGGAATTCCAGCAATTTCAGAAAGATCTCCATTATATCAAAGACAGATCTCAGCCCACACAGCAGGTGTGCCACCCTAATGTAATATTACTTTCCTATAATTCGGCCTTGCTTTTATTTCAAGCTCCATTTTACTAAAAAGGTAGAAAATTTAATCTGTTGGTTTGGTGTTCTTCCTTTCTCACTCTTCCTTTCCCTGGTTGTGTCTAAGTCCCCATGGATTCCACAGTGTCATACTCTTGGTCACCTACTAAGGCATCTGACACCTATTTGGTCCTCTCTCATCACCACTGAGGCCTCCCTCACCTCTGTCCATGGGATCCTCATGAGTCCAGCAACGCTCTCCAGTGCTCTGAGTCCTGCTTGAGGGATCCAGAAACCTCTGCCAGGACATCAGTAGCTGGCCTGCTAACATACACTACCTAGCAGTTCTTCTGAATCTGGATCTTTCCCCATAGCTTCTCCTAGAAAGTGGAGGATAGGGCCCTCTCACCCTCCACAGACCTGAGACTGAACATTCTCTCAAACATTTGAAATTAAGTCTCAGAAACACTGGTCATTCTCTACTGAGTGCTTGGCCTGAACGATTGTCTAAGTTGGCCATTTTCCATCCATGCATAGAGAAGCAAAGAAAGCTTGTGTGAAAAGAGAAAAGAATGAAGTGGGTTCTCCTATGGAGTAATTTGGGAAGGGACAGGGCAGAGGAATAAATAAAAAGAGCCAGAAAATTGCTATCTTAGATCCTAATGATTTTCCTGGTCACGGTCCCAGTCTCTTGTAAAGCTAGATGAATGATGAATATGTGCTTTTGGGTTCTGTGATGTACTCCTGCATCTTTCCAATACATTTTAATTTGAGTAGGTATCTGTTAAAATGGATTTACAACTTACTTGTAGGTTTGGTTTTAAAGTCAGTATGTGAAAAAAAAATCACATATAGTAAAGATTATCCTTAAAATACATTACTTAAAAAGTATAGTATGCATTTTTTACAACTCTGCAAGATGATTTTATTGGTCCTAATTTATCATTTGTGAAATTTTACCATTGAATTCAATTAATACTTCAGTTTCATCAAGAATGTAGGCAAATATCTCATCACTAACTTACCTGGTCACCTGAACAATACATACCTCTGTTTTCAGTCATAAAATGATTTTAAAATAAAATCATTTATACACAAATTTCCATGGGTCTTGACAAACCTGCCCTGACTAGTGACTGTTTCAGTCCGCAGCATTATTCAAATTTTCTTACTCCTGCCTCCACTCTAGCTCTCTCTCTAACCACCTTTCTTTCATTATTCATTTGGGGAAACTTTGAAGTTAGGAAGTTAATCATGCATATGATAAAGTTCTATTGTACTTGCAAACCAGCAATCCCCAATTGAAATAATAAGGTTAAATTAATGCAGACTAACTCAAAAATTTAGTCCTGGAAAGGATATCATCTACTTTAGGGCAACTTCTACATTTTTGCAATGAGAAAATGATGGTCTAGAGAGCTGATCTCTTCATAGTCACTCCAAAAGTCCCAGTGTGATGAAGAACATCAAGTCTAGAATCAGCTACCAGGATTATATCATTACTCCCGTACTTAGTAGTTATGTGCCCTTGGGCAAGTTCCTTAATCTCTCTGGCCTCCGTCTTCTCCTCTGTAAAATAAGCCTGGTTATAACAGTATCTCCCTTACAAAGTTGTTGGGATTATACGTGAGAGTAGAAGTACAGGGCTTTGGGCAGTAGCTGGCACATAGTGAATGTTCCAGATATGTTAACTATTGGTTTTTATTTGTACCAATTAGTAGCAAAGTTGGAACAAAAATTGAGTTTTTCCAAATTTCTGGCTGGTACTCTCCCCCATATCAGGCTCCCTGTCAAGCCAATGAGGAATAATGATAACACAAGCTAATAATGCAGAGGAGCCAAGAACCATGTCCAGTTAGCAATCAGCACAGTGCCTGGCCAATAGTTCAGCAGCCAATATATGTTTACTGGATGAGTTCAGAGGTGGCCACAAAGCAGAAACTCACATGCACAAGAATTCCAGTGACAATCAGTCATTAAGTTAAGAGAGTCCTTGCTAAAAGAGAGATTTACTTGAGAAAATATTCAGAATATATTTCTAGGTATTCCACAAATTTAATATAAATGTTGTTAAATATATGTATATATAAATATGTATACAGATGTGCACATATGCATGTTAGAGATATGTATACATAACACATGTATAAAATAATGTGGAAACTTTTTACATCAAAATATTAGCACTAAAAAGTAAAAAAAAAAAAGTAGAAATAAATGTTAACAATAAGATGCATAATTTGAAGTGGCTCTTGTGTTCCTTTGGTTTTTCAGCCTTTTTGAGTGTTCTGCAGAAAGCACAAATTAGTTTTTTAATTAAAAGACACAAATAATTTTATTTAAAGGTAGCTAGACCTAATTTTAAGACAAGTTGAATACAACTGGAATTGTTGAGGTCTATCCTTTCGTCAATAGTTCTTTATAATTCCCCAGTTTTATAATACAGCTGTTATGGAATTCAGTATGAACAACTCAAAATTATGAAAGTGATTGCATTTAGCTTCTATTACAGTCACTAATTGTTCGCCTTCTGCCATATGACACCTGGTGGCAGTGATGCTCAGATGGCTGGACCTAAATGACCTATAAGTGCAACAGGTGCTATTTAATAATGGAAAGAAAAGTTTTTCCAAAAATCTTGGGTAGACCACATCCTGGGGTCAGAAAAGTCACATTTGGCTTGGAAGCTACACATTATATACTCCTAAATGAATGAATAAATAAATGTACAAATTACTAATAAGAGAAAGAAAGAGACGTCATAAAATATGTAGCATCACGTCAAAAGTTACTGCAAACAAAACATTTAATCCATCAGTGGTTTGTTTTTCAAAAACTCCCTCTTATCCCTTTCCACATTCTAATTAATTGAAGTGATTGGATATAATTATAGAATAGTAGATGCGGTGGGCAGCCTCTAAAATGACCCTCAGTGACCCCTACCTCCCCATCTTCATGCCCTTTCCTCCTCTTTAGTGTAAGTTGAACTAATGACACAATTGTAACAAATATAACATGGCAAAAGTGATAGGCTGTCATTTCTAAGGTATCGTTACAAAAAGACTCTGATTTCCATCTTGGGCATCCTCTTTCACTCACTCTGTCACTCTGAGGGAAGCCAGTTACCATATTATGAGCTGTTCTATGGATAAGTCTACGTGGCCATGAGCTGATGTCTCCATTCAATAGACAGTGAGGACCTGAGGGCTGCCAGCAACCATGTGCATAAGCCTCGAATCAGATCCTCTCTAACTGAGGATCCTACTGACAACTAGATTGCAGCCTTGTGAGGGGCCGGAAGCACCCAGGTAAGCCACATCCAGATTCCTCATCCGCAGAAACTATGACATGATAATGTTTATTATTTACACCACTAAGTCTTAGAGTAATTTGTAACATAGAAATAGATAACTAATAGGCTAGGGAACAAAAAAAGCTTAAGCTAGTACTATAAAAAGTAATTTTTAAAAAAATAAGTGACAAAAATGATAAAATAATTTGGACAACAAGATAATGTTGGATTCTGTTGTAATGTAGATTTAGATTGTAGACTGCATCAATACTGATGCAAATAAATGACTAAAGGAAAGAAGGGTGGAAAGAAGAAAGCAAGAAGGAGGAGGGACAGAGAGGAAGGGAGGGATGAAGAAAAAAAGACACTTTTTCTTACAGAAAAATCGTAAATAAAATATGTGGATATTCTCCCCACATACCCACTCCCGAAGGAGGTATCGCTTAATCTCCCACCTCCTACAGTATGTGCTGGGCTTAAACACTGGCTTCCAAATAATTGAGTATGTAAAAGGAAAATACAAATTGAGTAACCTTTATCTGAAATGCTTGGGAATCCAAAGTGTTTTGGATTCCAGATTTTTTCAGATTTTAGAATATTTGCATATACATAATGAGATATCTTAGGGATGGGACTTACGTCTAAACACAAAATTCATTTGTTTTATGTGTACATTGTAAACATAGTCTGATGGCAACTTTATACAATATTTTTAATACTTTTGTGCATGAAACAAAGTTTGTATACATCAAACCACCAAAAAGCAAAGGTGTCACTACCTCAGCCATCCATGTAGACAGTCTGTGGTTGTTTGGCATCATCATCACCCCTGACTCTAAATGTATATGCTACCAGTAAGCAATCATTTTCTCACACTTAATTCACAGTGCTTAATAGTAAAAAAAACATGTAACATTAATACAGCATAAAACACGACGAGTTCAGAGTAACTTAGCATCACAGTAGCATCACCAGAATACATGTATCCTCTGTTAAAACAACAGCAAAAACAAACGCTTTTAGTCTCTATCCATGATGCTGTGTTTTGGTTAAAAAGTTACTGTGGGCCGGGCGCGGTGGCTCAAGCCTGTAATCCCGGCACTTTGGGAGGCCGAGGCGGGTGGATCACGAGGTCAAGATATCGAGACCATCCTGGTCAACATGGTGAAACCCCGTCTCTACTAAAAATACAAAAAATTAGCTGGGCATGGTGGCGCGTGCCTGTAATCCCAGCTACTCAGGAGGCTGAGACAGGAGAATTGCTTGAACCCAGAAGGCGGAGGTTGCGGTGAGCTGAGATCGCGCCATTGCACTCCAGCCTGGGTAACAAGAGCGAAACTCCATCTCAAAAAAAAAAAAAAAAGTTACTGTGCACATTTTTTTAAGTGAGAAGAAACATTCAAAGCATTTGAGAGACCAGAAAATATGTCCTCTAGAGACGAGGAAGCATTCTGCCGAATGGCTTTTAAAAATGTTTTCTCCAAAGTCATCTACCTCATTAACAACAGTTTTTGTCTTAAAAGTCTGTCTTTAATTTTATAAACTGGCATGATTTCTTGTTCTGTAATGAGCGCAGACTGCTCTAGTCCTTCAATAAGCCCAACACACATTTTCACCATGTCCATAGGCGCTTTTCTGCAGTGTTAACAATATCATCTTCATCACTATTACCACACGCACTTTGATTAAGAACCATTTTGGCTACAGTCAATGAATGAACAACTGGAGCCTCAATATCAATATTAGAAACTTCTTCCATATCCAATTCTTCCAGCTTGTTGATAGATTCTGAAGGTATTTTTTTTTTGCAATGTAAAGAGATCAGAGATTATTTTTTTCTCATTTGACATACAGAATTTCTCAAAGTTGTCACATTGTTCACTATCACCACTAAACAGAGTCACAGGCCAGAGGTTGTGCCAGGCACATACAACCGTGCCTTTAGTCACTGTGTTCCAAGTGCTGGTAACAGCATATATGGACAGCATCCTTCATGCTAAACTCTTTCGGAAAACCTCCACACCCATGCTTCTGTTCACCACAGCTACCATACTGTTCAATAAAGTGTTTTTATATGTATTCCTCATTGATCTAAGGATACTCTGGTCACATGGTTGAATAAATAAAACTACATTTAGAGAAAAGTACATGGCATAAACAACACTACTTTTGATGAAAATTTTAGCTGGAAGATGAGCAGAACGGTTGTCAAGGAATAATAAAATCTTGCAGTCATCATCCAGTCCAGCTTTCCCACAGTGAGCTTCAGCCACTGATACAAAATGTTTGCGTGACCAATTAGAAAAGCCCTGGTGATCTGGCCTTTCTGTTAGCATAATAATGAACTAGTAAGAAAGTCACTCCTTGAAAACAGCAAGGACACAAGCTTTTGCCTACACAGTAAGTTTACATGTATGTGTGCATGCTGCATCAACACATCCTAGCACAGATATTCTGTTCATGGTATCTTTAATTCCTGTAGGGGCTGTCTCATCAGCTATAGTGCTATCTTTCTGGGTCAATAATATGAAAACAGTGATGTTTTATCAGCGTTATAGACTTATTCTGGCATTAGATTTTCATCCACAATGACCTTTAGAAACTCATCAATGAATTTCTCCACTGCTTCATGAGCAGCAGCTGTTTTATCACCACAAATCTTTAAAAATATAATGCCAAGTCTTTTCTTAAATTTTTGCAACCAGCTGGTTGAATATTTACAGTTCCTTTCCATTTTTAGTTCATTGTCATAGATCTTTGCTTGTTTCCTGATTAGCATACCGCTAAGGGGCACATGTTCATTGCAGTGCTGATGGATTCACTCTGCTCATGCATGATTGAGATCTTCATGCTCAGCTTTATGCAGTGTTTTTCTATTTTCCATTAACTGCTGCCCATCACTTTCCACATAGATCTTCAACAGTTTATCCTTCTGTTTCTTAGGTCATATGTGGTGGTCATTACAATAATGTAAGATTAATTACATTAATTACTCTTCTGTAAGATGTTTCACACTTATACTGCTATCTGGTCTCTTCAACAGCTTGACTTTCTGTGCTACAGATAAATAAAATCGCTTCCTCTTTTCCTTATCACTGTTGCCCATGGACCCATGGAGCATAGACGGGCTTTTTTGACATTTTTAACAATATCTTCACACCACAGAGCAGAGAATAAACAAAATAAAATACAGTATGCACATAAAGTCTTGGCCCCACATAGGGCATTGTGGGGAACCTGCCAATGGCATGTCTGGCCTACAGACATGTGCCATTTTATTATGCTTTTTTGTGTGTGCTTACATGGAGGAATCTGGATATGTACAGAAAATATATATTGCAGCTGAAAGGGGCTGAAGGCTCTTTCTTCTTTTAGGGACACTGAATAAACTGTGTGCTGTGTGCCTGCATTTTGACTGGGGCCTTGCACAGAAGGACAGATATAAAATGTTTCACTTGTGGCATCATGTTGGCATTCAAAAATTTTAGATATTGAAGTATTTTGAATTTTGAATGTTTGGATTAAGTAATGCTCAATTTATAGTCACTTTACAGTCAGGAAAACTGGAAAACTCTACCTTATCTAAGTGGTCAAGATTAACATCACCAGTGATAAGTGATATGGATACATAAACTATACCCTCTAATATGATATGATGAGACGGGCACTTCACCTCTGTGATATTCTTTCCCATAACCCACCACCTTGTCTAATCATGAGAAAAACAGCAGACAAACCCATAGTGAGGGATATTCTTCAAAATGCCTGACCAGTACTGCTCAATACTATCAAGGTCACGGAAAAGAAGGAAAGACTAGGAAACTATCGTGGACAACATGGACACAATGGAGACATGAAAACTAAATGCCATGTGCTACCCTGGATTGGATCCTAGAATAGAAAAGGGACACCGGTAGAAAAACTAGCTTTTCCCTTCTCCCTGTATGTCTCTCTTCCGTGTGTCTCTTATAAGCATACTTGTCATTAGATTTAAGGTCCACAGTGGACAATCCAAAATAATCCCATTTTTAGATTCTTAACATAATTACATTTACAAAGACCCTTTTTTTTTCAAATAAGGTCATATTCACAGACTCTGGGAGTTAGGATATGGACATATTTTGGGGGCCACCATCCAGTCCACTACAGATGCTAACATTAGAGCGAAATTGGTGAAGCATATATAAGAAGTTGCTATACACTCTGCAACTTTTCTGTACATCTGGAGTTTTTTCCAAATTAAAAGGTACATTTTAAGAAATTAAAAATAAATAACATATATAAGCAAAATTGGCCTATGACATAAAAATTCTGAAACTCAAAGAGTAGAAGGAAGCCACTACAGATGGATATATCTTTGTAGACAGCAAAAAATCTGGCAGCAGCTGTTATCTATAAATTTGTAAAAAAATAATACTTAGTAACAACAATACTCCAGAAAATACTCGAATTATATTGTGGTTTTCTAAGCACATCTAAGCCATAAAGAAGAAAAACTATCCTGATCTTTCAAATATCTTCAACCAAAACTTGAAGAATGTAAAATTGTTTTAATGTTTGATTACTATTCTTCTTTTTTTAAATTGCAGATTTGGAAAAAAGTTAACTACTTCAAAATTATGTATATGTATATGTATATGTATATATGTACATGTATTTGTATATATGTATATGTACATGTATATGTATGTGTATATGTATATGTATATATGCAGATTCAACAACTCTTTCATTTTGAGTATGTGTCACGTTACAGTAAAATCTCAAACTTTAAAAAATTTTCTCTAATTGATTTAGTGCTTTTAACAAATGCAAGTTAAGTGGTTCCAATGGCTGGCACTTTCTCTATATTTATCAATAAAGTAATTGCTTCAGCTCAAACCTGTCTTTAAAAGCTTAAATTGATTAAGCAGGGTTGACCTTCCTGAATGTTTTTTGTCACCTTTCTGAGGTACATTTGTATCTAATGGGTACTGAGCTGAGAGTTTCTTTTACTTTCGTTGGGTTGTTTTCCTTAATATTATAAAATGAGATCTATTGTCTCAAATGGTTCATTAGTGAAAAGTGATTTGGGCTTATATAGAATTCTTACCCTTGTGGTTAGAATTCTGTACCTTTTTGATGTTAAAGAAAGAGTTCTGCCTTCAGATGACAATCAAATACCAAATATCAAACATGGAATATAATAATGTCAGGTACCACAGCCCTAAGGTCCCGGCTTGACTCTAGGCCAACCTTCACTGACCTAGATTGAATGGCCATACTCTTTTCAGAGTCATCTAATGCTAGCATGCAGATGAAGACTGACAGAACAGAGGGGAAACTGACTCTCCAAATCCAAGATTCTCCGTGCTTCTGAACACAGAACGCACACCCTTCCTTAAAACAAATCACTTAGGAAACCTGCAGGGAAAGTGTAAACCTGAGAATACACTGCAGTTCTTCCCACATCCCCATCTCATCCTGACCACCAGATTCCAAAATCAGAAACTATTCTTGTGTTTAAAGTGGCATATTTACCAAAATGATAAGTAAAATGTAAACATGTAAGATACTAATGATGCCTTAAAACTGTACATATCAATTTCCCCACCCCCAGTATTCAGCTTATAACTCATGAAACAATCATCGACTTTCCTTATCGACCCATAGATATCCCCCTGCTTTTCCTCCTTTACCTCCCCATCACCGTTTCCCTCAAACCAACACTTGGCTTTTCTCATGCCTATATCCCAAAGGTGAGTTCCCAGTCATCTCGCCTCAAACCGAATGACTTCTGAGATGTTCCAAAATGTTCAGCTTTTGCCTAGTGTTACCTTCTGAAACAAACCCCTAGCCAGTTGTGGGAAGAAAGTTCCTGGGAGTTGCCTCCTTTTGTTTTCCATCGTCTGTTTCATTCTGTACCCTCCTGATCTTGCTTTCTTCTCAGCAATTTATGCATTTCACTCATTGAATTTCATGAGATAAAGCTGCCTAACTGACCACCCTCCTCTCTCAACAATACCCTGAGAACTATTCTAGAAGAATTACTACAACGCTCAGACTCCCTAATGAGGCATGAAAGGAGGCTTTGAGCTGAACTATTTTTGTAGAAGCACAATGTGGGGCATTTGAATCTTGCAGGTCAATCCCAGACTCTCTGTGCCTTGTCTCTCTTCCCCATATTTTACCCTTTTGAGTTTCTCTGCAGAAGGCTGACTCTGGGATATGCATAGAGCCTTAAACACTAGGGTACAAGATTCCTCAACTTAAATAACAGCCACTTGCCACTACTCCTCTCCTTACAATACGACAGGATTGAGTTCCAGTGTCCTGCAGCTCTCTTTCTTCTGTCTGTTGACAGCTTTCTTTTTAGTCTACAGATCCTTTCATTCACCATCTTCTGGCTTCCCATTTGCCTGAACTCAAGTTCCTGTAAGCACCATTTAAGAATTTCCTAGTTACTGAAAGTTATTTTAGCTATTCTTCTAAAATAGCATCTGGTAATTCAAATGATACTGTGCTACTAGATGAAAATATGAACTTCATTTTACTGTGGATGTGAATATGAGTAAAAATGCTTATAAGTGTAGGTCAAGAACACATTCATAGGAAGTTAATACCTTTATGACAACAAAGAACTTTTTTATAACTTAGAAGTCATTCAAAAGTAATCTAAGAACAGATTTATTTTAGAAACTAATTACACTGTGACATCTGGACTGCATAGATCAATCAGCAATACTAGAAAGAAATGTTCAAAGAGAATGAAATTTTCAGTCAGGAGATTAAGGCTCAAATCCTGTCTCTGCTGCTTTCTAGCTTTATGACCTTGAATAAGTTTCCTGACTTTTGAAGTGTATGCTCGTAATACCTTTTGTAGTAGAATAGTCATGTTCCCACTTTTTCTCTGCCTTTCTATATTCACTCTCTTTGACTTTTCAGTTCCTCTAATTAAGAATAGAGACTATGTCCTCATTCCTTGAACCTGAGCCAATAAAATGCTGCAGAAGTACTAGTGTGCCATGCCAAGTGTGGGCCATGAGAGGACTCACATGCCTCCACTCACTCAGTTGTCACCTGCTTGAAACAAGCTAGGGTTAGCCTGCTGGAGAGATAATATCCACTCTTGTGAGCCCAGCAGAACTCTACACCTATGAAGGAGGCCACCATAGAATAGTAAGTCCCAGAAATCCTCCAACTTACTGCAGATGCGTGAGCAAGCCCATTTATGATAACCTGAGCCTAGTCCAGATCATAATTACCCAACCAAGACAAAGAATTGTCAGTTAAACAAATTATTTTTTCAAGCCACTCAGTTTCAGGGCAGTTAGTTACTCAGTCATAGCAAACGATACAAGTACTACATAGGTGGTTGTGAAGATTAAATTAAAAAATATGTAATGCACTTACTGCAGTGCCTAACATACAGCAGATGCCTAACGGACTGTTACTCTTTTTATTATCATACCAAAATGATTTGTTTTCATGTTTATGAAGCAATTGTTCATGACAGTGCTTTTTCTAATATTTCTGTTTTAAGGCTGTATTACTCAAGATATCAATGACAAATACAAATCAACTTAAATTAAAAAAAAAAAAAGGAGTGCTTTGTTAGAGCTGATGTCAGACAGGCTTAGAGCCAGACCTCAATATCACCATTTCTCTATCTTCTCTGTCTCTCTTTGTGTTGGCCTCATTCTGACTATTAAAGACAGGCTTTCTCCCCAAGAGATAAGGTCAGCCAACCTCAGCTATTCTTCTAGTCCCAGGAAACTAGAAGCAACAGCAGTTCTTCCCATTGACTCCAATATAGAAAAGTCCCGGACAAGGTCTCCAATTGGCCCAACTTGAGTCATGTGTTAATATCTGAACCAACCACGGCAGCCAGGGAGATGGCTCTGTCCGCATTAGTTCATGTGCTGACGCTGTGTAAACAAGGAGAAAGCAGAATCTGCACTAAACACACAGAAGAGGAGGGGAAATGTGCTCAGCTGCCAAAGACAATACTATCAGAAGCCTGGAATAATAAATTATGCTGTTGCCACCCTCCAATTTACCCCTCATTATCACTGGACTGGATCTTTGGACTTGAAGCCTATAGTCCAGTAACACAGTAAAGAAACTGCCTCAGAAACAGAATTCAGGGCTCTGTGACTACTTTGATCCCTGTAATCAGTCCTTAAAATTCTTTTAGCCACCCTGATACAGAGCAGCCCTGGGAATACAAGGGAAATCAAACCAATAGATATGTACTTTTAAGGAAAAGCATTTTATTATACTTAACTTCCCTTTCCTTTACCAACATACAAATATTCTTATTGCACTCTAATAAAGTTTTTGGTGTTCTGGATACTGAGATTTTATTTCATTTTATTAATTTATTTATTTTGAAACAGTGTCTCATCCTGTTGTCCAGGCTGGAGTACAGTGGTGTGATCATGGCTCACTGCCACCTTGACATCCCAGGGCTTAGGTGATTCTCCCATCTCAGTTTGCCGAGTAGTTGGGACTACAGGTGTGTGCCACACTCAGCTAATTTTATGTAGAGATGAGTTTCATCAAGTTGCCCAGGCCAGTCTCAAACTCCTGGGCCCAAGCAGTCTGTCCGCCTCAGCTTCTCAAACTGCTGAAATTACAAGCATGAGTCACCACGC
The DNA here is from genome assembly GCF_049354715.1 of Callithrix jacchus. Taxonomy (NCBI): domain Eukaryota; kingdom Metazoa; phylum Chordata; class Mammalia; order Primates; family Cebidae; genus Callithrix; species Callithrix jacchus. Next base: position 97,826,639 of record NC_133503.1, on the reverse strand, counting down.
CTGGCCTTGGTTGGATACTGAGATGTCAGAGGCTTTACTGGCCAAGACTGCGTTTATACCTAATCCTTAAAGATGCTGTCTCTTGTGAGGTAGATCAAAGGATTGTAGAGATCAAAGAAAACTTAGAGGTCATTTACATCTAAATTGGGCGAAAGTAGCAAAGACATCTCTGGAGATAGGCATTGGGTCATAGGTATTGCAATTGTTGCTATTGCTATTATAGTTGAATGTGTGACATAAATGCCACATGTATAAATATGTAATCCTGTGCTCATGCCCCATTTGAGGTTATAGCACCTGGAATTGAGAAGCAGGTAGTCCAACCAATAGAAGAAGAGGGGGGCATCCCCTCTCTCTTTGCCATGCCACACTTTTTAATCAATGAAACCTAAGTTAATATTAACTCTGCTAAATCTTAAGTTAATTCTGGCTGGGTGTGGTGGCTCATGCTTATAATCACAGCACTTTGGGAGGCTGAGGTGGGCATATCACTTGAGGTCAGGAGTTTGAGACCAACCTGGCCAACATGGCAAAACCCTGTCCCCACTAAAAATACAAAAATTAGCTGGGCATGGTGGCATACACCTGTAATCCCAGCTACTTAAGAGACTGAATTGGGAGAATCACTTGAACCTGGGAGATGGAGGTTGCAGTGAGCCAAGATTACATCACTGCATTTCACCTTGGGCAACAGAGTGAGAGATTCCATCTCAAAATAAATAAATAAAAATAAGTTAACTCTGCTGACAGCTATGGTACACAACTGATTAATACTATATTCACTGCCAACTACATTTCCTGTCTTTTTCAGATGTGTTACAGCTACTTATCCAGTATACATGCTATTGACTTTAGGACACAAGTAGCAACCTTTACATGTTTTCTCTTTAAAACAATTCTCGCTATACTTACCAAGTTTGACCAGCCTAAGACTTTAGGATTTTGATTTGACCATTTAATTTATTCTCTTTAATTTCACACCATCCCAAATTTGCTAAACACACATACAACATCTTCAACCAAATCATCATAAAAAGAATTAAAGAAAAAGGTCAAGAACAACCCCAAACATATCCCTCCATTTGATACCAATCTATTAAACAGCTATTCAGACATTTATCAATATACACAATTACACTTACATCCCAGCCCCTATATCACTTCATCCAGAAGTGTATTATGAGAGTCCTTTTCAAGTGCCTTGTTCAAACTCAGATTTCCAAATTCTCTGCCTTTTCTAGGTCTGGAGGTCTGGACACCTTGTTAAAGAAAAAAGTTTGCTGTGAAAAGTATCAAACCTATTCTGGCTTCTCATGAGTAGGTGCAACTGCCTCTAGAATATACCCACCCATTCATCTGACAGTGTCTTACAGAATCGACACCACATTCACTATTGTAGACCAGACTTTATTGAAATTACTACTCCTTCTTTTTAGAAGTGTCAAGGATCGAGATCCCCAAACTTCTGCCTTTCAGCCGTTCTCGCACTCACCGTGATTCCTGGGGAGGTTTTGTATTCTCAATTCCGAGTTCAGAAATATAACTTATCCAGACTTCAGATCTCTAATGGGGCAGCTAGAATTATTTCAGTGACTAAAAGCAGATACTAACATTAATACATGAACAGCCATTCATTAGAAACCCAGGTTTTATGTTTTGTGCTGTTCGAGTAATTCTGTGTCCCACAGAAGCAGAATTTCCAATGCTGTTTGCTCTCCCCAAAGACTCTTGCACCATCATGCTAAGAGCAAAGTTACTGATGAAAACAGTTTTCTAAAAATATCCTTGGCAATGTGTGGACATGAAACACATGCCACATATATTTAGTCATAAAAATATTAAAAAAAAATTTTTTGTCTAGCAACTATTTATCTCCAGATGTGTGACTAAGCACAGGAACCAAAACACATCTGACTTAAAAAAAATTTAGACCGGTTGAGCTCCCTAACCACAGAAGAAGTGTCTATTAATAATTTAACCCTCGTTGCCATGTATATTTACCGGCAGAGTGGCTCCTGACTGAAACACCAACTTTAATACTTCTGGATAGCTTAGGACATGAGTCTGCAGTACAGAGAATCTTACCGCTCAAAGATGTTTCATTCTCGTCTGAACTGGAATACATAAGATATTCTTTCGGGCTACTCAATCTGTTAAAACAGGTATTTTCTATGCAATTAGACGAGATTTTTTTTAAAGCCTCACCTCAATAAAACAAGTTTTAAAAAATATGTAAACCAGGTTTAAAACACCTGGAAAATGTGGTGATTCTACACCAATATGACTATTCAGTTGTTCATTTATTCCAATTAAAGTGTAATTGTGTGGATGCGCCGCTCTAAGCCAGTGTGGGCTTTGTGCTTGGCTTGTACTGCCACCTGGTGGTTTTCTACATGTACTAACCTCAGACCTGTTCAGGAATTTCCTGAATTAGCATTTATTTAGCAGTCTCTTCAGTATCGCTGTCATTGACAAGTCAACACTCAAGTAAGATCTCTAAAATGGTAGTACAGAAGAGATGTCACATAAGATCCGTGTTAATCAAATTAAGACGAACCACACCTTATTTAATCACATCATTTTTGTGTGAACACATTTATCATAAAGATTAGCAAAAGGGCCAGGCATGGTGGCTCACACCTGTAATCCCAGCATTTTGGGAGGCCGAGGAGGGCAGATCATTTGAGGTCAGGAGTTTGAGACTTGCGTGATCAGCATGGTGAAATCCCCATCTCTTCTAAAAATACAAAAATCAGCTGGACGTGGTGGTGCGCCCTTGTAGTCCCAGCTACTTGGGAGACTGGGGCACGAGAATCGTTTGAACTTGGGAGGCAGAGATTGTAGTGAGCTGAGACAGCACTATTGCACTACAGCCTGGGAAACAACAACAACAATAAAAAGATAGCAAATCTGGGCCAGGTGCATTGATCCATGCCGCACTGTGGGATGCCAAGGCAGGTGGATTACTTGAGGTCAGGAGTTTGAGATCAGCCTGGCCAAAATGAAGCTCCATCTCTATTAAAAATACAAAAGCTAGCCAGGTATGGTGGCGTGCACCTGTAGTCCCAGCTACTTGGGAGGCTAAGGCAGGAGAATCCCTTGAACCCAGGAGGAAAAGACTGCAGTGAGCCGAGACCGTTCCACTGAACTTCAGCCTGGGCAACAGAGCAAGACTCTGTCTCAAGAAAAAAAAAGTGATCAGCAAATTCATAATGAATATTCTACACGACAAAAAAATTAAGGCTAATTACACCCCCAAAATAAGAAAAAAATGAATGAAAAAGACAAGGTCTTTTCGAACATAGACTACCTGTCTTTTGATAAAAACTGTCGAAAGGCAGTGGCTCATGCCTATAATCTCAGCATTTTGAGAGCCCAGACAATTGGACCACCTGAGGTCAGGAGTTTGAGACCAGCCTGGCCAACATGGTGAAACCCCATCTCTACCAAAAATACAAAATTTAGCCGGGCGCAATGGCGCACGCCTGCAGTCCCAGCTACTAGGGAAGCTGAGGCAGGAGAATTGCTTGAACCCAGGAAGTGGAAGTTGCAGTGAGCCAAGATGATGCCACTGCACTCCAGCCTGGGTGACAGAGTAAAAAAAAATAAATGAATAAACGTAAACACCAGAAAAACAAATTGGAAAATTGGGAGGTAAGTGGTGTTGCTATAATATAAATGAAGAATGTTGCAAAAGTAGTTTCCCTAGGTTTCTTTGATGTTTTAGAATTCATGTTTCTCTTTTGTAAAATGTCTCTTTTTGACTTTGGCTCTGCTGATTTTCCACTGTTCATGTAGATAAACATGACTATTTTAAAATTAGAATTATATTTGTTTTCATTACATTTATTACAAGAATTTTACCAATTGATACATGGAATTTATCTTTAATTATTGCTTTAGACATAGAGAAGTTTTAAATTTTACCAAATCAAGACTACCAATTATTTTCTTATTTCGTTTATTTATTTTATAAATGCATTTTATTCTGAAAGGTAATATGTGTTTTGAAAGGTAATACTTTCTCATATTTCAAAACAAAAGAAGCCTCTATTACTTCATCATTCATTGTAACCAGTCTCTTGCCATCTCAGAAATAGCCATTGATTTTTATGTTTAGTAAGTCTTTTCTACAATAAAATATTTTCACTTAGTTTTTTTATCATGTGATTTCTTCATTTAATTTTTTAACTACAAATGCATTATTTTATTAATTTGCTTTTTAATATCAAGTAAATCTTTTTTGTTTTTTCCAAATGGCAAATCACTGTCGCCAGCAACATATGTTGGATAAGTCCTCCCTCTTCTGCTAATTTGAGATATTTGCTTTAAGACATATTAAGATTCAGCATACACCAAGAACTGTTTCTGAGTTATATCTTGCATTTCATTGACAGGGAATGCCTGTACCATTACCATACTAATGTAATTATCATGTAAAATTCAGAAAGTCTCACTTCTAGTATTTTAAAGGAGGTAATTAATACTCCTTCATGACTATTTTTCCAAATTGTTCTGGGTGAATTCATGCAGCAGCAATAGAAAAAAAAATTGTTCTGGCTATTCTCATCAGCTTATTATTTTAAATGAACTACCGAATATAATTTCATCAGGTCCCCAAATAATTAGACCAACTTACTTTAGGAAGGAGACTTTGGCCAGGCGCCATGGTTCATGCCTATAATCCCAGCACTTTGGGATGCTGAGGCGGGGCAGGGGGCGGGGATTGTTTGAGGTCAGGAATTGAGCCTGACCAACATGGTGAAACACCGTCTCTACTATGAATACAAAAATATTAGCCAGATGTGGTGGCACTTGCCTATAATCTCAGCTATTCGGGAGGCCGAGGCAGGAGAATCGCTTGAACTGAGGGGGCAGAGGTCAGAGTGAGCTGAGATTGCACCACTGCACTCCAGCCTGGGTGACAGAGCGAGACTCAGTCTTAAAAAAAAAAAAAAAAAAAAAAGAACTGGCCAGATGTGGTGGCTCATGCCTGTAATTCCAGCACTTTGGGAGGCCAAGGCAGGTGGATCACAAGTTCAAAAGATCGAGACCATCCTGACCAATGGGTTTAGTAGAAACCCGTCTCTATTAAAACTACAAAAAGTAGCTGGGTGTGGTGACGCGCCTGTAGTCCAGCTACACTTGGGAGGCTGAGGCAGGAGAATCGCTCGAACCTGGGAGGCAGAGGTTGCAGTGAGCTGAGATGACACCACTGTGCTCCAGCCTGAGGACAGAACAAGACTAAGTCTCAAAAAGAAAGAAAGAGAGAGACTTTGTGAGCACTACTCTAAATTATAAATTATTTTGGAAAGAATTGTTAACTGTACGCATAGCTTGTTAGTAGAAAAAGCAGGATTCATGATTAGCCCTTCTAATGTTCTTAAACGGGATAGTTTTTCAAGAAACAAATTGAAAAAAAAAACCCTCGAAAGTTGCTTTGTGCCTGCAATATGGCAGGAGAGCTATGCAGAGAAATCCTCTAATTCAGAACATTTAAAAACACCGGATAAAATATTTTAAAATATAGTTCTAAATGCATGGCTGAATTGGCTGAAAAATATGGGAAGTCCCCAGAGGCCACAAATAAAAACAGGAATCCAAAGCAAGTTTGGGAGCTGGGATTTGCCTGGGACATTTGCTCATCCCTGGTGGCTTAGAGCTTAGGCTTCATAGGGCCACATGGGAGTTAAGAGATAAGATATGAGGCCTGTGCAACATGTGATAGGATTATGATCCATGCATAAAGTTGTGTTCCCTGAAAGGTAACATCCTCAGTAAGTGAATGGGGAGGAGGAAGATCACCCTACAGAAGAAAAACAGTAGGGATAATTAGCCTATGTAGTATGTAAAAGGATAAAACAGGGAGTAAAGTTTCCATGAAAATGACTAACACCAGCCCTCCCTTATGTATGATGGAGTAAGAATTTACACTATTTTTATAGTCTGAGTGCTCCCAAGTCAGTGGTACTCCGAGTACCCAACAAAAACAAATATAAAGGCTTTCTAGAGGAAGAGATACAAATGGTTATCACAAATTGTTTTCCAAACAACATCAGTTCACACTGAAAAAGAAACTCACACACCCACAAGAAAATGGGAAACAAGTGAGAGTCAGCTAAAACAGAGTTAGACCCTGTCAATCCGAGTATCAGAGTAATGAATGAGTGTGTTTACTATATTTCAAGAAATAAAAGATGATACATAACAAAAAAGCAAAAGATATCATAAATTACCTACATCTTTGAAGAAAAGCCAAAGAGAACTCCTAGAAAAATAATGTATAATAACTGACATTAAAAACTCAGTATTAGCAGCTGAAAAGAAAATTAGTGAGTTGGAAGATAAAGCTGAAGAGGACAAACACCAAGTCTCAGATTCAGGAATCCCAGTTAATCATAGCTAGGTTAAATAAAAAAAACTCACATCTACTCATATTATAATAAAATTCAGATCAACCAAGAAAAAGAGAAGAAAAGACAGATTGTTTGGCAAGGAACAACCAACAGACTGACCTCTGACTTTTTCCATAAAATGTAAGGCATATTCATTTCATATGTTCACTCCTATTATAAGAAATAATAGTTTTAAAGTAAAGAGAAAATAACCATTAATTTAAAATCATGTACCCAGCAAAATCCCTTTCAAAAATGAGAGTGAAACAAAGACATTTTCAGACAAATAAAGGCTATGAGAATTTAAAATGAGTAGACCCTCACTAAATGAGCCTATATGCAGTTTCTCAAGCATTAATTTGCATATGAATCACCTAGGGAGTTTGTTAAAATATAAATTGTGATTCATTATGTCTGGGAAGGGATCTGAGAGTCTGCATTTCTAATAAGCTCTCTAAGTGAAGTTGATGCTGATGGTCCAAAGATTGCAATTAGAGTAGAAAGGTTCTCTAAAGTGTATACTTCAGTAAGAAAAAAAAATTATCTTAAATAGATGGTCTGAGATGCAGGAGGGAATGATGATCAAAGAAATGGTAACCTATAAAAAAAGTTATTTAATAACTGTATAATATGATCAGAATAATGTCAAATTTGTGAGTTTAAAATATGTAATAGAATTAAAGTACTGAGCTACAACAGCGTAAGTGGGGTAAAGGATGGCTATCATGAGACATTTCTAAGATCCTTGATTTTTTTGTTCAAGAAAAGAATATATACTTATATATATTTACATATTACTTTATTTTTATTTATTTTTGAGACAGAGTCTTGCTCTGTCACTAAGGCTGGAGTGCAGTGGTACAATCTTGGCTCACCACAGCCTCAACCTCCAGGGTTCAAGTGATCCTCCTACCTCAGCCTCCTAAGTAGCTAGGACCACAGGTACATGCCCCCACACCCAGATAATGTTTGTATTTTTCATAGAGAAGGGGTTTCACCATGTTGCCAAGGCTGGTGTCAAAATCCTGAGCTCAGGCGATCCACCTGCCTCAACCTTCCAAAGTCCTGAGATTACAGGCATGAGCCACTGCACCCAGTCCCATATTATTTCATATATTTAATCTTTTTTAAGTTAGATATACAACTTAAAATTTTGAAGACAATCCCTGAAAAACTATAAATTGGCTACATAGAAATTCCATACTATGATATGAGAAAAATATTAAATAAAAACAATTTTTAACAAATGCAATAGAAGATCAAAATATTAAAAAACAAAGAGAAAAAAATAGAAAGAAGAGACATGAAAAAGAACAAAATAAAATGGTAGAAATTAATACAAAGGTATAATAGTATAATATTTAAATATAAATGAACTAAATATTCTAAGTAGAAAAACAAAGATTATAAAACAGAATATTTTAAAAATCCAATCTTATGATATTTACATTACTGCTATGGTCTGAATGTTTATGTCCCTCCAAAATTCATATGCTGAAATCTAACCTCCAAGGTGATGGTATCAAGAAGTGGGACCTTTGGGTGCTGATTATGCCATGAATAGGATCAGTGCCCTTATAAAAAGGCTTGAGGGAACCTGTTACCCCTTTCAGCACATAAGGATGCAGCAAGAAGGTGCCATCTATGCGGCATGGGCCCTCACCAGACAATGTTGGCACCTTAATCTTAGACTTCCCAGCCTCTAAAACTGTAAAAAATCAATGTAAAAAATAAATTACCCAGTCTAAGTTACTTTGTTATAGCAGGTATGGACTAAGATGGCAATGATATAGCTATACTGTAAGGACACAAAAGTGGAAAGTAATAAGATGAAACAAGATACACCACACAAATACATACCAATAAAAGGTCATGTGAAATCATAAAGAAAACAATTCTTTTTTTTTTTTGAGATGAAGTCTCACTTTGTTGCCCAGACTGGAGTGCAGTGGCACGATCTTGGCTCACTGCAACCTCCGCCTCCCAGGTTCAAGTGATTCTCCTGCCTCAGCCTCCTGAGTAGCTGGGATTACAAGCATGTGCCACTACACATCCAGTTAATTTTTATATTTTTAGTAGAGAAGAGGTTTCATCACGTTGGTCAGACTGGTCTTGAACTCCTGACCTTGTGATCCGCCCACCTTGGCCTCCCAAAGTGCTGGGATTACAGCTGTGAGCCTCCATGCCCAGCCAAGAAAACAATTCTTGAAGCAAAGAAAAAAAAAATTACAGATTCAAAGATTACATGTTAATGGAAATTTAATTATCTAGGAGGATATATCAATTGCCTAAATATGGGTGCAATATAATAACATAATTTCAAATACATAAACAGCCAGATGCAGTGGCTCATGCCTGTAATCCCAGCACTTTGGGAAGCTAAGGCATGTGGATAGCTTCAGTTCAGGAGATCAAGGGTAGCCTGGACAGCATGGTGAAACCCTGTCTCTACTAAAAATACAAACATTAACCAGGTGTGGTGTCATGACCCTGTAGTCCAAGCTACTTAGCATGCTGAAAATGGGAGGATTGCTTGATCCTGGAAGGTGGAGGTTGCCATGAGCTGAGATCAAACCACTGCACTCCAGCTTGGGTGAAAGAGTAAGATCCTGTCTTAAAACTTTTAAAAAAGAGAGAGAAAGAAAGAAAAAAAAAAATATATATATATATATATATAGAGAGAGAGAGAGAGAGAGAGAGAGAGAGTGCAAGAGCGAGAGAGCGAAAAATGACAGAAATACAAGAATATATTAACAAATCCGTATCATAATGGAAGACCTTAAACACACACATTAGCTGATAGATCAAGCAGATAACAAATAATACAAATACAATAAGAATATAGAAGATTTGATTAACATGGTTAATGTTAGATCCAAAGGACATATTATGAAACATAGCATGCAACAAATAGAGACCATAGAATTTTTATAAAAACTGACCACTCATGAGAAAAACGCAAATCAAAACCACATTAAGATACCATTTCACACCAATTAGAATGGCGATCATTAAAAAATCAGGAGACAACAGATGCTAGAGAGGATATAGAGGAATAGGAATGCTTTTACATTGTTGGTGGGTAAATTAGTTCACCCATTGTGGGAGACAGTGTGGCAATTCCTCAAGGATCTAGAACTAGAAATACCATTTGACCCAGCAATCCCATTACTGGGTATATATCCAAAGGATTACAAATCATTCTACTATAAAAACACATGCACACGTCTGTTTATTGCAGCACTGTTCACAATAGCAAAGACTTCGGACCAACCCAATTCCCATCAATGATAGACTAGATAAAGAAACTGTGACACATATACAGCACGAAATACTAAGTAGCCATAAAAAAGGATGAGTTCATGTCCTTTGCCGGACATGAATGAAGCTGGAAACCATCATTCTCAGAAAACTAACACAAGAACAGAAAACCAAACACTACATGTTCTCACTCAGATGTGGGTGTTGAACAAAGAGAACACATGGACACAGAGAAGGGAATATCACACACTGGGGCTTGTTCAGGGGGTGGGAGCTAGGGGAGGGATAGCATTAAGAGATATACCTAATGTAGATGATGGGTTGATGGATGCAGCAAACCACCATGGCATGTGTATACCTATGTAACAAACCTGCACATTCTGCACATGTACCCCAGAACTTAAAGTATAATAATAATAATTTAACTTAATTAAACTAAAAAACTGACCACCTTCTAGGATCTAAAACAAATTTCAAAAAATAAAAATCTTATACTTTTATTTTATTAAAAATAAATAACAAACCTTACACTTAAAAAGACTCCATACAGTTGAAATTGAAAATATATCTCTAAATAACTCAAAAGTTGAAGAAGAAAATACAAAAATACGGAGGACCAGATATTTAGCTGGCACATACCAATATGGCCAAGTTAATTAGTAAAACATTGAAAAACATTTAAATATATTGGGAAATACTGTAATAATAAGTATTAAAAGAGGTAAAATTAATTAATAATGTAAGTGTGAATATAAACTGGCTAATTTATACTACATAGGCAATATTGTGATCCCCAGGGACAAATGGATCTTCTGCTACTGCAGCATTTGAGAATATTCACAATACTATCCTCCAGTTCCCCTGACTCATAGTCAGCTTTCCAGCACTAGTGGATACACTGTACAATGCGCTCAGGGCTTTAGGATGATCATTAGGTTTTCATGTTGCAAGACTTACATAGCTCCTTCTACTTATATTTTGTTTTTACTTTGAACATATGTTTATGCACTGTAATTCTTGTGTAAGCAATAATTGTTCAGCATTTTAATATTTTACATTCAATAATATATATAATGATTTTAAACATTATTTTAAAATTAAATACCCACAATCAAGAGACAGTTTTCTTCAATATTCTTTTTACATATTACTTACATGATTCTTCTAAATCTTCTAATCTTTAAAAGATATGATACTAATAAAAAGGCACAGCATGAAAAAATTATATTGTGCAAAAACTGGAATAACATGGAATGTCCATTTTATACTGTGCAAGCACAAATAGCCCCCACCAAATTTTTTTAAAACTGAAATAAAAAAATCTTTGATTAACAAATGTGGAGTGATTCATTATTGCTAAAGTGACATAAATGCTGGATATAAATTGTACTAACAGACAAAGTAGTATCAGTAAAGTTTAAAATACTAAACCATTACTAATAAAATTCACAATCCTATGGCACACATTAAGAATGAAAAAGAAACATATGTGAAGGCAAAGCAGAGATTTAAAAAGATTATCGGATACTATAAGCAACAACTTCCTACCACCAAATTTTAAAACATGCAGGAAATGTATACTTTGCTAGGAACTGTAACCTGACAAAACTGACCAAAGAACTAGAACACATGAATGGTCCCGTGTCCATTAAAGAAACCATAGTCTAAAATTTTCCCACAAGAAAATCCTAGACTTAGTCTTAAAATGGAAATGTTTTAATTAAGAAAAGGAATTCTGACATTACACAAAAACTTTCAGGTAAGAGAAAAAGAGGAACAGTTCTTCAGATAACTTTATCAAATGAGTACAGGCATACTCCACAGATTTATGTTTTTCCCCTAAGTTACCTCTTGTATTTAGGACCACAACATCATACAACAACATATGTAACTCTGAAACAACATTTCAGATGATATTTACATGGAAAAAATTCTATTTTAGATCCCAAAACTCATCATTTTTAAGAACAACCAAAAAAAAAAAAGTGTAGTAAATGCTTTGAGTTACGTCACAAACACAGTAAACTGACAGCATCGTGTGTCAGCATTTCCAAAAGCATCCTGAATATCAGTGATGGGGATGTTCCATACAAACACTGCTAGTGATACAAGAGCTATTAATGTATCATTCTCAGTGTGAATCATTCTCTGACATATTTCTAGAGTGACTTTTATATTTTTCCCCACTACCACATCTTTCCCCTAATTTTAACAATAAACTGAATTAAAAAGTCAAGAAAATGTTAAAGAATTTTATAGAAAAGGAAGGAAAGCAAGCAGAAAAACAGTTACAATGAAAGAAACTCTATTACTGCAAACAAAGCAACTATTTGTCAACAACTATATTATTTGAGGATCAGGAAGTAAATTTAATACAGGTTTATTTACATATTTTACTTACATTTTAGGACATTAGTTTCAGGTAACAAGTAATCCATTATAATTTTGCAATTTAACATGAAGAGAAGTGGGCTCTGTTTTTGAACAGAACATCTAATTTTCAGAAACAAATTATTAATGTTAAGTAGATATCTATATAATTTTAATATCAAATTTTTAAAAGACAGTATGAAAAATATAACTAGTGTCATCTCATCCATAAACAGACTGCAGTAACTCTCAAGAAAATACTATCTGAAACAAGTTTTGTTTCTTCCAGAAATGCAAAATTGGTTTAATATTAGAAAATGTATTAATGCAAGTTATTAAAATGTATAATAACAAATTACTAAAAAAAGAACCCATATATTCATCTCAATAGAGGCAGAAAAAATAATAAAATTCAACATTGATTCATAATTTTAAAAAAAACTATTAGCAATGTAGAAATAAAAGGAAACTTCCCTAACCCAATAAACAATAAGAAAGGAATAAAAATGTCACACACACACACACACCACATACACACATGCTGAAACATTAACAGCATTCTTTTAAACTCCTGGATAAGACAAGGATGTCTACTATTATCGCCCTATTCCAGCGATCCCCAACTTTTTGGCATCAGTGACAGGTTTCGTGGGGTGGAGGAGGTGAGGCAGGGGATGGGTTTGAAATGAAACTTAAACTTCAGATCCTCAGGCATTAGTTAGATTCTCATGAGAAGCGTGCAATCTAGATCTCTCCCATGTGCAGTTTGCAAGAGGGCTTCCCTCCTAATAGAATCTAATGCTTCGCTGATCTGACAGGAGGCGGAGCTCAAGCCGTAAAGGTAGCTGGCCCTCCATTCATTCACCCGCTGCTGTGCTGCCGGGCCTTGGACCTGGCTCAAGCAATCCCAGCACTTTGGGAAGCGGAGGAGAGCGGATCACTTGAAGCCAGGAGTTGAAAACCAGCCTGGCCAACACGGTAATACCGCATCTCTAGCAGAAAAAAAAAAAAAGTTAGCCAGGCATAGTGGTGCGCGCCTGTAATTCCAGCTACATGGAAGGCTGAAGCAGGAAAATCATTTGAACTCAGCTCGGAGATTGCGCCATTGCACTCCAGCCTGGGCAACAGAGCGAGACTGTCTCAAAATATAATAAAGAATTGGAAGGGAAGAAATAAAGCTTCTACAGCCCCCCCCCCAAAAAAGTACAAATTATTTTCTATTATAAAAATAATAAGTTATTTAATATCAATATTTAAAAACAATTGCATTCATATAAGTTGTTTTTGTTTGTTTTTTGGAGTAGAGGGTCACTGGACTGAAGTGCAGGGGCTCCATCATGGCTCACTGAAATCTCAATCTCTCTCAGGTGATCCTCCCACCTCAGCCTCCTGAGTAGCTAGCTGGGATTACAGCAGCTCATCAACACCCATAGCTAGTTTTTTTTATAGTTTCTGTAGAAACGGGGTTTCACTATGTTGCCCGGGCTGTTCTCGAACTCTTGAACTCAAGCGATCTGCCCACCTTGACCTCACAAAGTGCTAGGATTACAGGCGTGAACCACCAGACCAGCCTCATATACATTAAGAGCAATTAGTTACAAATTTTAATATAAAAAATAGTATTTACAATGGCAACAGATTTATAAGGTCTAAAAATTACCCTAACAAAGACCTCTACAAAAAAACTATAAAATTTGTTTGACAAATATTGAAGAAATAACAAATACAGTGGAACATTATACTAGTCGGAGTTCTCCAGAGAAACAGGACTGGAATATATATATATATATGACTTCAAAAAATAAAAATGATATATTATGAGAAAGCTATGCATGGATTGCAAAATTTTTTGCACCAAAATAAAGTCATACTAATTTGTTATATAACACATTTAAACAGAATCTAGTGTGAGTCGCTAAGAAAAATAGTACATCAGAATGAAAAAAGCCCCTATCAAGGCAACATGAACTTTGCTAAAATTGAAGCAAGAACAAACACCAAGTTTATGGTGAAGCTTGGGTAGAAGAATGGTGAAATCACTGATGCTTTGTGAAAAGTTTATAGGGACAATGACCCAAGGAAATCACCAGCTTACAAATGAATAACTCATTTTAAAAAGGGATGAGATGATGTTGAAGAGGAGGCCTGCAGTGACAGACCATCTACACCTATTTGCAAGGACAAAATTAATCTTGTTTATGTCCTAACTGAAGAGACTGATGATTAATAGCAGAAACAACAGCTAAGACCATAGACATCTCAAATGGTTCAACTTAATCAATTCTGATTGAAAAAATTAAAGTTGAACAAACTTTCTACTCAATGAGTGCCAAAACCACTGTGCCCAGATCAGCTGCAAATAAGAGCAGTGCTTTCTACGGAAAGTTTTGGTAAGCGGGATCCAGATCTTGAATGAAACATTTCTTCAAAGAATGGTAAAAGATGATGAAATGTGGCTTTAGATGTACAATCTTAAAGACAAAGCACAAACAATGACTACCAAAACGTAGAAGGGGTCCAGTCAAAGCAAAATTAGGTCAGTCAAGAGCAAAGCTCATCAACAGCTTTTTGGGATGCTCAAGTTATTTCGCTTATTGATTTTCTAGGGGGCCACAGAACAATATCTGCTTGTTAAGAGAGAAAGTTAGGCAATAAATGCCTCTAGCAGATAAATGCCCATGAAAGCTTCACCAGAGTCCTTCTCTACCACAACCATACTCCTGCTCATTCCTCTCATCAAACAAGAGCAATTTTGTGAGAGTTTCAACAGCAACTCATTAGGTATCCCTTACACTCCTAATTTAATTCATTCTGACTTATTTTTGTTTCCTGATCTTAAAAACCTGTAAAAGAGGCCAGGCGTGGTGGCTCATGCCTGTAATCCCAGCACTCTGGGAGGCCAAGCTGGGTGGATCACTTGAGGTCAGGAGTTTGAGACTAACCTGGCCAACAGGGTGAAACCACATTTCTACTAAAAGTACAGGGTGTGGCAGCACACACCTGTGATCCCAGCTACTCAGGAGGATGAGGCATGAGAATTGCTTAAACCTAGAAGGTTTCAGTGAGCCGAGATGGGCCCACTGCACTCCAGCCTGGGCAATAGGGTCTCAAAAAAAAAAAAAAAAACCTTAAAAAAATCTGTTAAGGGCACCCATTTTTCTTTCATTAATCATGTAAAAAAGACTGCAGTGACATGGTTAAATTCCCAGGACTCTCAGCTCTTTATGGACTATATGGTTGGTATCACTGTTTACAAGTGGCTGGACCTTGATGGAGCTTAAGAAACAAAATTTATATTTTTTATTTTTATCCTTTTATTCCATTTTTCCACAAACTTCATGAAGTCCCCTTGTGTGAGGGGGGCATACACATGTACACATATTTATACATGAAAGTATACATAAGACAGATTGACACATAAACTATCACACATACCATCTTCATATGGATGTCAACTCTCCCTCAATTTATCATGGATTCATTGGTAATTCCAATAAAAGTCCCAACAGTGCTTTTCATTGAACTCTACAATATAATTCTAAACACGTGTATACATATGTGTACATGTGTTTACACACACACACACACAGATTTATTATAAGGTATTGGCTCATGCAATTATGGAAGGTGAGATGTCCTAAGATGCTGTCTCCAAGCTAGAGGCCCAAGGCCCGTGGAGCAGGTGGTGTAGAGGCCCAATAGCCAGAGAGCAGGTGGCGTAGATTCCAAAGGCCTGAGAACCAGGAGAATTAAGGGGAGAAGATCAATGTTCCAGCTGATAGAGTCAGACAAAAAGGAATCTAATCCTTCCTTTCTCCCCTTTTTTGTTCTACTCAGGCCCCCAAATGATTAAGTGAT
Organism: Callithrix jacchus; assembly: GCF_049354715.1. Lineage (NCBI taxonomy): Eukaryota > Metazoa > Chordata > Mammalia > Primates > Cebidae > Callithrix > Callithrix jacchus. The sequence continues at coordinate 97,810,755 of NC_133503.1, read as the reverse complement.
GTCATCCACATTGAGGAAGAAAATCTCCTTTACTCGGTTTATTGATTCAGATGCTAATCTCTTCTGGAAACATCTTCAAAGATACACCCAGAAGTTATGTTTAGCTAGATAGCTGAGGATCCTGTAATCCAGAGTTGATACATAAAAAACTATCACACATACCATCTGCATATAGGTGTTGACTCTCCTTCAATTTTTCATGGATTCGTTGCAATTCCAATAAAAATCCCAACAATCTTTAGATTGTAAAGTTCAGTGAAAAGATGATGAAATATGGCTTTAGCAGTATAATTGTGAAGACAAACATAATCAAACAATGACTAACAAAAGGTAGAAGGGGTCCAAGTCAAAGCACAAGTGGACCAATTCAATTCATTGAAATTTACAATCTAATTATAAAAACTGTGAACACTATGTGCAAGAGAAAGGAACAATAGCCAAGACTTCCCTGGAAAAGATGATGGTGTCTGGGTGGTGATATGGATGTGGGAGGGCAGGGTATCTGCCATTGCAAATATCAACACATTATACAAATATAGCAACTGAGACAGTGTAATATTGACACAGGAGAAACAAATAGACCAGTAGGACAGAATAGACAGCACAAAGGTACATCCATGGAAAAAGAAAAAAACAAACCCTGATCTATGATGATAGTTGCACGGTAGATCTGTGTAGAAAGGATGGGCTCTTGATGAACAACTGGTTATCCCTAGCACTCACTATAAGCAAGAGTCAGCTTCATATGGATTAGTTACTTTAAAACAAAAGTAAGTTTGTCTGCAAAATCTAATTTCCACTCCTAATGAGAAAATCAAGATGGGAAAGGAAATGGTGGATTAACAAATAAAGCTCACTTACTCTCTACCCCTTATAGGGTATATTAGCTTTCTCTTGCTACCATAACAAATCAACACAAATTTAGCAGCTTAAAACAACGTATTAATGTGTATTTCTCCTGCCTTCCCCTGTGCCAAATCTCTAACTCTTTTGCTGCCTTCTTCCATCTTTATCCCCCATCTCAAGGTTCTTATATTAATCAGATATGCAAACCCCCTTCGGCTATGTAATGCACCATATTCACAGGTTCTGGAGATTAGGACATGATATCTTGCAGGGAGAGATTATTATCCTACCTACCACACAAGGAAACCGAGGTTGCTTCATGTTTGCACAACCACTGTGTGGCTTGAACATCTTACACAGTGCTTCAGCCCAGCAGGCAAGGGTGAAGCAGGGACTAGGTAGAAAATATCCCCTAACTTCTTCTCATGTCCTGTCTGCTTGCCTGTACGTAATAATTGGGTTTTCTGTACCAGGATTTGGGAGGTTGAACCAGACAGAGGAGAGGAAGGATTTTGAGTTGATTTCCTAATACCCAACACTCATCTAACAATTTGAACAAATGCCTTTCCTCTGCCTATTTTTGGGAAGTTTAGGGAAGAGATACAAAGGGAAGAAGAGGAAAGAGGAAAGTGGGAGCAATAATGTGAATCCATTAAAAGAAAAACAGCATGTTTTCCCCCTTTCGTAAGAACTCAATCCAAGAAGGCTCCATATTTGGGGTGGGGTAAAAGAGAGGAAAAGCCTGGCTCATTTGAGTCATTTATTGGATGTCATTATGTATCACACACAATGCTAAGTGATTCCACAAACCTTTCTTAATTCTTTAAACTAACCTATTTAATACAGGTGTGTAGTTATTATACTTGAAATGAGGAAACTCAGGCTCGCAATTGTGGTCATGTACCTAGGGGAACTAGTGACAGAGGTAGATATAAACTTAGATAGGCTGGCTACCCCAGTCCAAGAAAATTTCCTCTCTCTCACTGCATTTAGTACATTTTCACACCATCAAAGACATATCCAAGACTGGATAATTTATAAAAGAAAAAGCCTTAATTGACTTACAGTTCAGCATGGCTGGGGAGGCCTCAGGAAACTTACAATCATAGCAGAAAGTGAGGCAAACACATCCTTTTTCACTTGGCAGCAGGAAGAAGTGCCTAGCAAAGATCTCGTGAGATCTCGGGAGAACTCACTCACTATCACAAAAACAAGAAGGTAACCACCCCCACGATTCAATTACCTCCCACCGGGTCCCTCCCACAACACGTGGGGATTATGGGAACCACAGTTCAAGATGAGATTTGGGTGAGGACACAGCCAAACCGTATCACCAACTTTTCCTCGCAAGAAGGCAAGACTAAGGCATGTTATATAATCCCCACACTATACCTTTCACTGTCTTTAAAGAACAGTCTTGGTGATACTGCCTACCTTTCGCAACCTTCCTTTTGCCCCAGATGTTACAGTGACTTCCTAATGAACTCTGGAGTTAACTTACCTTCTTGTAATAATTATACATTTGCTATTTCTGTACAGTCATTGTCCCCAGATTGATTTTGTTATCATTCATGCTAGTCCCTGCGTGATGACCACTGGGCTGTGAGCCTGAATTTTCGTTTTTCTTCTTAAACCACTTTATTGAAGTATGACTAAGATACAAAAAGCTGTATTTAACATATATAACTTGATGAATTTGGAGATAAGCTCTTTTTCTTCTCTTTCCTTCTTTCTTTTATAGCAGTAGGCTTCAAAAAAATAACGAAAGCTGCTAAGACTGGCCTCTGGATGAATCTTTGATAGGACTTACAGAAACACAGAGACCTAGTTATCATGCAGCTTGTCTTGCGGCCATTCCTGTCCCTTTAAGGAGTTATGGTTATCAGGAAAAAAAAAAGCCAGTTAACAAACCCTTGTTTGTTTTTGTGTTATCAACTCTAAAATGTCAGCATAAAATCCCAATACCTTACCCTATGTGACAAGGCCCTAAGTGCCTTCCTCCTGCCTAGCTCTCCAGCTGCATCTTGTCACTCTGCACTCCTTACTCTACTCCAGTCACATTGGCCAAGGCCTGCTGTCCCCAGATCTTGCATAACCGCCCTCACACATCTGCTCAAAGTTCACCTCCAGTCTTCGTATCACAATCCCCATGAGCTACGAGCACTTGAAATGCGTCTAGTCTGAACCGAGATAGCTGGAAGTATGAAATATACAACGGATTTTTAATGACTTAGTTGAAATAAAAGAATGCAAAATACCTTATTAATAATTCCATATTTATTGCCTGTTGAAATATTTAACATATGTTGGGTTATTATGAAAATGAATTTGACCTGTTTCTTTTTATTTTATTTTTTGAGACGGAGTTTCACTCTTTTATCCAGGCTGGAGCGAAGTGGTTAGATCTCAGCTCACTGCAACCTCTGCCTCCCGGGTTCAAGTTGCGATTCTCCTGTCTCAGTTTCCCGACTAGCTGGGATTATAGGCGCCCACCGCTATGCCCGGCTAATTTTTGTATTTTCGTAGAGACAGGGTTTCGACATGTTGGCCAGGCTGGTCTCCAACTCCTGACCTCAGGTGATCACCCACCTCAGCCTCCCAAAGTGCTGGGATTACAGGCATGAGCCACCATGCCCGGACCTCTTTTTACATTCGATGTGGCAATTGGAAAATTGAAAATTACATTCATGACTCACACTGTTTCCATTGGACAGCGCTGCTCTATGGAATGACCCTTTTTTGCAGCCTTCCTGGCAATTTATGTTGTGGAATTTCAGCATCCGGGCTCACCTGGTCAGTGACCTTCTCACTCAAGTGGAATGTACCACAGGAACCTTGCCTGGCTCATCCACACCTGCTTCCCAGGTACTCAGGCCGGGGCCTGGAGCACAGTAAGTCCTTACTAAATATCTTTTGAATGGATGACCCTACTCTTCTCAGATGGAGACATAAATTCTGTCGGGTCCCAAAACACGCGGTCTAAAGTCCTTTGGGCTCCTTCAGCTGCCAGCACTGACCATATGCTCTTGACCCTGGCAGGGGCGGCGGAATGAGGAATCCGGATAACTTGATAAAACTTCCTCCATGGACAGAACTGGTCACACAACCGTAGAGTTGACTCTGGCTGAGAACCCAGGCTCCCGGGCCCTCTTTCCCTTGGTGACACGTCCCTCGGCCCCTTACTGGCACTTCTCCCTCTGGCCACACGACGGCGTCTCGCGGGAGTGCAGTGGCCGATGGTACAGTCCGCTTTTTCCCCCGCGCCCTTGGACAGTGGGTCCTTCCACTTGTAGAAAAGCATTGTGGGAGGGCAGCGCGATCTTTCTTCGCTTTGGTGCTGTGCTGGTGTGGTGCTGTGCGGGGATCCCTGGGATGGCGCGTAGCTGTGGCCGGGTGGCCTCTCACGCTGTGGCGCCGGGCGGGGTAACGCGGCCACCCTGAGCCTGGTGAGGCGTCTGCGGCAGCTGGACTGTGTCCGAAGTGTCCCGGGCGGTGAACGCGTGGAGGGCAGCGGCCTAGCCTTGGCTACGTTTCGGGGGGATCTCGGGAGCGCCTGAGGCGGCCTCAGGCCTGCGTTTCCGCATCCCCTTGCTTGGAAACGGGGAGCTTAGTGGATTTGAGTTTAGAATCCTCGACTGTATGCCATGGAGTTTTATATAAGCGACGTTTTATTTTCATTAGTGAAAAGGCCTTGCCGGATAACTGCCTTTATGCCTGCCCTGCCCCCGTGCAAAGTAGCTTAAAAGCAGAGTGCCTGGTTACAGCTGTTTCCAGGTGCGGTACTCGGCGGGAGTGATCACCTACCCTGCGGGTGAGTTTTCACTTTGGTGCAGACCAGTCGCCATCTAAAACGCATTACATTTAAGTTTTCATTACTAAGTCAGGTTTTAAATTGTGAGAAAATTTCTCCGAAATGTATTGTTCGTTTTTAGGCTGTTACAGAAGATTACCGTCAGCCAGTCAGCAACCTTATGCCATAAAAGCTGACCACGCGATGTCAGGTAGCCTTTGTGTTGCCCATTCACTTTGGAAACTAGTGAATGTGGTGTCAAAAAAGGCGTAAATGAAACGCTTTGCAGCCTTTTCCTGCCCTTAAATTTGGTATCTTTGGTGTAGGAGCTGCATAAGTAACAGTTAATGCTTTTACGTTTACACGCGTCGTGATCTTGACCCTGCCGGCCGTAGGTGTATGGTTTCTCTTAACCAGTTTTAATTTTTGTTCAGGTGTAAGATGGATGCCTGAAGTGTAGACTGCTGCTAGCTGAATACCATCTGGGAACACAAAGGTGGCCTAAAGGTAGAGTGATGTGTCACAAAACACTTTGTAGTGGGAATTTTTATCACTTTTTAAATGGGTGCCTTCTCTAGTGAGTATTAACGTTAGCGGTTTATTCGTAGTGTTGCTGTCTGTAGCTACAGTGAAGTTAGCAAATGGGACAGGCTCCGCAGCTTATTTTGGGAAGGTTTTGCTGATACTTCCTGAGAAGCCCAGGGAAATGAATATGCATAGTAGTGGTATTCTCGATCTCTTGAAATTTTTGTGTGTAGTAATTGAGTTTTTAAAAACCTTGTCAAATCGCAGGCATATTAATTACCAAGTTCTTGATTAAAATGTAACACAAAAATATTTGCCGTCGAATTGAGTACTTTATTTTTTCTCTTAGGATATCCTTCGTGAGGAGTTTGAAAATTTGATCTTCACAGGAGTTGCTCGGATGATTTAAAATTTCGAGGAGTCTGAGGAGTACTGCCATAATTGCCTGCTGGAGTTCATAAATAGACATTTAAGACAGTGAGGATATGAATAAATATATTAATACACTTTGAGATTTGTGTTTTGAGTGATAAACTGCCAGAAAACAGCTATTTCTAAAAAGTTACAAGGGGTGGTTCTTTTTTTCAATACTGATTCACTGCTGTCAGCCATAATTAATAGCCTTAACAATAGCTTGTGTTTGGCCCAAAGAGAAATGTACACCTTCCAGTGGCTGAAAAATTATGGCTAGAACTAGACTGGCTGATTTCTAGGTCACAGGTGTGCTTTACTGCACTCAATGCATGTATTTTTTTCTCCAACTAGATTGTACACTTAACGTTGGCCTATCTTTTGCCTTCACTTTGCAGGAAACAGTAAATAGTGTATTCAGGTATTCAAAAAATTTATTAAAAGGACTGTACTAATAGCTTAGAACACGATGATGAGCACAACACAGTTCTTCCCTTTGAAAACAGCAGAATGAAGGGAATGTCATCACAAATGTAAAACTTCCACTGTGAGATGAGTTCCATGATAGGATGTTCTTAGGGAATCCTGAGAGAGCAGAGTTGAGATTAAAGGTATGTGTCATTTTTGTCACGAGGCAAAATTGAGGGAATGACATATACACAGGCTTGGGCTAGAAAAAAAGATGACCATAAGTCCACTTACACCTGTGACAGTTTTGGTTGCTTTCCCTCTTCAGTACCCTGTTTTACAATTGAGTGCTTAATGAGGTTCATAATAGGGTTATTAAGGGAGGTGGGAGTCTTCCAAAATGAGGCTGAAGAGGTAGGTAAAGAAGCCAGACCACTTCAGTCTCCCTCTGGCTTTATTAAATAAAGCAGGATAAATCCATGGTGGGAAATTAGATTTGCAAGAAAAGGTAGTTGAACTAAGTTGCTTACTGTTGTCTAGGTGAGATGACCAGCTTGGACTAGTGAAATAAGGTGGTTGAGGGTTTGATGACAGAGCCAACTAGTGGAGGTGTCCCTAACTGCTACGTGTCAAGCTTGCACACTGATGAGCATAATGACCCTAGATCCAGCTGGGGAGCAGCATTTAAACAGTTGAATTACCTTTGAGAAATACAAGTGGTCTTTTTGCAGTAGAACATTACTCTTGTCTAAACTACACAAATAAAACTTAAGGCTATGGGTATAAATGAGATCTGTACAGGGTAGAGGAAGAGGGCCTAAGGTGTGAAGTTTGAGAAAGTCCACTAATTAACAGCAAGGTAAAGCATGGAGCTAGAAAGGATGGCCAGTGATAAGAACAAAGTAGGATTACATTAAAGCAGCAAAAGAATGTCCAACATTCTCCCTGGGATTAAGTGACACAGTGGTTGAATGGAGTAGTGGGAAAGAATCTGTATTAGAGATAGCTTAAGATAGGGATTAGATGAATGAGGGCAATGACTTGGAATTTTTTCTTGCAAGAAAATTGGCTCAAGAGTGAGAGGAAAGTCATAGTTGCTAGAGGGGGATTTCTGGTTGTGAAAGAGAGTTTTGTTTAAATCTTAGTCTTAAATTTAAAACCAAGTATCAAGGATCTAGCTGAGAGAATGATTGAATACATTAATATAGGAGGAGGAGGAGAGATGCTGAAAAGGTTGGAAGAGATGGCATCCGAAGCACAGGTAGAGAAACAAAAAGGTTAGGGCTGCTGGCAGCTGTGGAGAGAATTGTATGTGGTAAGGGGGACATGTAAGAGGGTCCTGCCTAAGTATTTTCCCTGTAAAATCATCTGTGGGGAGGAAAGGTCCAAAATAGAGGAGAGCAGGTGAGTTAGATGACCAAGCAAGGTGGATGGGCCATTTGAGGTTTGGGGTGAGACATCAACTGAAATCCACTTAGACTTCTGAAAACACAGGACAAGAACACTTGCAAATTAACAACACTTAAAGCTTTTTACATCATTTGTAAATAACTGGTGGAACTTAACACCACAAAATACAGTATTATAAAGAATATATGAATAAAAATATCTGCAGTCTAAAAGTGATGCCTCAGTACTTCTGCACCTGGGTGCTAGCTGAGAACCAACCCAGAGGTGGGAGGACTTCCACTTATCCTATTGCACAGCAGGCTAGCTGCAGTCCAGAATTCCAGAGCATTCATCAGATGCATCTGGTCTTGGTTGTGGACACAGACACATGATACTCAGAAATGAATGACTGCTTTCCTGTTCCAAAAAGGAAAATGTGGTTTCAAGTGAATTGTTTAAAAAATCCTTATTCCAGTTAAAACAAAATGGCCCTTCAGCATAACTGTATTGTGTTAAACCATGCCTAAAATCTCAGCACTTTGGGAGGCCCAGGCAGGCAGATCATGAGGTCAGGAGTTTGAGAGCAGCCTGGCCAACATGGCAAAATCCTACCTCTACTAAAAACCAAAAGAATTAGCTGGGTGTTGTGGCACACACCAGTAATCCCAACTGCTCAGTAGGGTAAGGCAGGAGAATTGCTTAAACCCAGGAAACTGAGATTGTGCTAAGCTGAGATAGCGCCACTGCACTCTAGTCGGCAACAGAGTGATACATCTCAAAAAAGAAAAAGGGAAAAGATATGTATTTTCTTATGCTGAAGAAATACTTGCAGGTCTGAGATTTGAATTAAAGTAGTTCACAGTTTCAGAAGAACCAGTGGTTCACACAACCTTCCCACACCATCCTTGACCTGTCGTCATGATCAGGTCTCTGTCTTGAGGCGGGAAGCTTGGATAGTTTTTATTGTTTTTGCTGTGTGTTTTCCAGCCAGGTTGCTTGCAGGTGTCTGAGATTTTTCTTCCATCAGGCTATCTTTAGACCCATTTCTTCTCTAAAATAAAAATAAAATATATTTGAAAAACACAGAAAGATTCAGAAGAAAACAGCCAAGTGAAGTATTTTAATTGCATCAGAAACCAAGCTGCTTAAGAAACCGATTTGTAAAATTGAAAAGTTTCATAATACCAAAAGCTATCCAATAAATGTTCCCTCTAAACAGTTAATTGTGCAAAATAAAAGTATTTAATATTTGTTTAATATACAAAGTCTGACATTGACATGCATAGTGATTTCGTTCATGAATATTAGGCATAATTCACCCAAATCAGTGTCATTATTTTTGTTAATAATTCCCAAACCAGGCTCTCAACTTTCCCACTTTTACAAACAGGATAATGATGGAGAGTTGAAGGCAATTTATAATCTCCTGATTACATTTTCAGTAGTCAATGAATGAAACAATGTCTTGGGAGTTCCTATCACTCTTGGCTCAAAGGGAGAAATGGCGGCTGAGTTACCAGAGGCTGGGCACCACCATCCACTACTTTGTAAAAAATAGGTCTTACACAGACAGCCATAAGTGGAGGCTCTGAGAATGACACTAAAAACTGCTCCCTTTTATGCTAAACCCCCCTGCCCTTACCTCCAAATGATGGCCTAACATTGTCAGTATATCAGGCTAGCAATTTCCTTCCCCAAATGTATATTCCCACAAATAATGGGCTACACTGTCCCAATCTATTTTGAGATTTGTTTGAGCTCAACAAAAAAAAAATAATCACCTTTTAAAAATGCAGTTATCTTTAATCTCTTCTATGGCTGGCTTAATTTGTTTTACTGACATTCAAAAAACCACTGAAGGAATAACTATTCTGCCCAACATGGGATGTATGAATCAGTCTATTTGGGATGGAATATTTCTAGATAGTCAGAAGTGGGAAGAGGACACCAGTGCATATGAGAGAAGAATACAACAGAATAACCAGAAACAGTGCTAGGAGAGGACCTGAAATAAATACTATGTTGTAAGTTTGTTTGGGATTGAATCTGCTCTGCAGACCTTAAATTAAGTTGCTATTCTTCCCAACTCTTAGCAGCCTTTGCATAAAAAGGCAAAGTGAGGTGTAGAGCACATCACTGCCAGAACTCTGGTGGCATTGCAGTGGAAATTAGAACTAAAAGTTGCATTAGGAAATGCAACCCTCCAGCTTCCATTGGTCACTCCAGCCCCTTCTCCGAATGGCAGCCAATGAGTAGATTCTTTTTAGCACTTGGAATAAAACAGTAAGATCCAAACTCTTCCTGCAGCCTTTAAGGCCTTGTGTTATCCGCCTTTCCCCTCATGCTCAGTCCATGTTGGTCTTTCAGGTCCTCAAATACCCAGGCCCTCTCCAGAGTCAGCATTTTCCCCATGTTCCTCCCTCTGATTACTCAGCCTTCCACCCACTCAATGGCTGGCTCCTTCTCACCTGCCAGGTCTCAGCTTTAAATGCCACTTTCTGAGATGGCCTCTGACCACCCTAAATATGTAGTGAAGTCATTTTGCTGCTTCTCTAGCTCATGCTTTTGCTTCTTCATAATGCATACTTCTATTTGTTTTACCTGTTTACTTCTATGCCTACACTTCTAGGCTAGGGTCATCACACTCTTTTACAAAGAGCCAGACTGTAAACTACATCCTGTCTGTGTCACTTGTTACTGTTTTGCTTTTAAACAACCCTTAAAGGGTTTTACAACTTTAAAAGGTGTAAAAACCTTTTACTGACTTCTGAGCTGTACAAAGACAGGCAGCAGAATAGATTTGGCCCTTAGGCCATGGTTTGCTGACCTCTCAGACCAGTGCTTGACACTCCTTAGATAGGCTCACTGGATATTTACTGAATCCAAAATCACATTTCCTGGAGACAGGTTTAGAATCAGTGCCATTGATCAGAAGATACATGTGAGTTGTTCTTGTGTGCTGCAAAGTGAAGGCTATTGTTCCAGCTTAGAATGTGTGTAAGTGTTTTAATTCCTGAGTGGAAATAAAAATTACCTCTTGTATTGAAACCAACTAAAATTTAAGACAAAAAAATACTGAAAGACAACTGCTTATTAATCATCACAATGACCCTAGGAGGTAGGTTGTCTACACTGTATAAAAATAGAGGCTTGGAAGTTTAGCAATATTAAAGTCACACAAGTAGTACGCAGAGAAGAAACACAAATGATTCCAGTCAGAATGGAAAGCCTAAACTTAATCATGAATATAATTTTGAAAAAGTACTGTCAACTTTAAACCAATTGTCTAGCTCTCCCAGGTTGATCTCATCAAATATTAGGCAGACTGTAGTAGAAGCTGTGTTTACCTCTCAGATCTCCATTCTAGACTGAGGTATTCATTCTCCAGCTGCTGCGAGTATTGCCTGCCATGTAGCTCAAAACTGAGCCCCTCCCCAGGAACTGCCCTCAGCTGAAGAGAACCCCTCTCCCAAAACATCCCTTACCCAGTGACTGCTATGGGGTGAATGAATGTGTAAAGGGTCAGCCCCCTAGTCTCAAGGTAGGATGCATAAGAAAATACTTATCTTCTGCTTTGCTTCTTTTTTTTTTTTTTTTTAAGATGTATCACTGTCACCCAGGCTCTAGCAGTGGCACCATCTCAGCTCAGCACAATCTCCACTTCCTGGGTTTAAGCGATTCTCCTGCCTCAGCCTACCAAGCAGCTGGGATTACAGGCCATCTCAGCACTAGAGCTCCCTGTGGGATCAGCTCTTGCCTCTGCCCAAACCCATCTTTCACTTTTTCTCCAACAAGTGTCCATCCCGTGGGGCACTTACCCACAAGTTTCCTGCATGTAGATCTCCATTTCAGAATCTAGGGAACCTAACCTCAATTAACACAGGTCTTGCTCTAGTCATTGATAAAAATGAAAAGGGCCACATGATAGATACTGCTGGTGTCAGGCTTCTTAGGTGGTCCAAAAGCTGTATATGTGCTTACATACATTTTTATGGGGAGACAGTCAGTAGACAACTGGCTGTTCCAAAGGATCCATGATTCAAAGAACACTGAAAACCACAGCACAAACCACTGAAAACTGCAAACGAACAATGGGCTGACCCTGATCTATCAGAAACATCAACTTTGTTTTTAGAGTTTGAAAGTAGTTGTTTAATGAAACATAAATCTATCCCATTGTCTTAGCCCACATTTTTTCCCATCTTATTAAAAAATATGACATGACAGGTGGTATCAAACCCTTCCTGAACTATGTTTGCTACAGTTCTCCCCTGATTATCACATTCAGCTAAATGTTAAAGTGATTTTGTTTAGGCAGCCAGGTGTTCTGTCTGAATTCCTTTTTACATTTTAAAAACATTTCCAGAATTAAAGTAATTGTGATGGAGAAGACAGAAATAAAACAGGACTTGAGTAATTCTTCTGTCTGCTGTCAGTTAACATTGTGAGTTTATCACTTTCTCTTTGTTTCTCTGGCTCAAAATAACTGTTGTTATTGTTGCTTTTTAATTAGTGAAACAATTGTTTCTTTATTCTGGCTCCAAATGATCTTACAATCTTTGTTATCCTCAGCTCTGCCCCACTTCCTCTACCTCTTATTCCTAACTCTTCTCAGATCGTGCCAAGGTTCTTAATCATGCACTCCTCCTCCTATGATTACTACATATTCTTTTAAAATACAGAATCTCTGAATGACAATAAAGATTCATTGCCTGCCCTACTTCCCCAAAGGAACTCTCCAAAGCACAAAATGCTTCTCAAAATTGTCATCAACACAGTATCTTCTTCAAACCTTACTAATACTAACCTGATGAACTGTAGCATCCCCAGAACCCTGAGCATCTGAAGAACGGGTCACCGGAAGTGGTGGCACAAGATCCGTTTTTGAACTGCAGAAAATGAGTTTTAGAATTAGTGACTAGAACAATAACCTAGAATCAGAAATTAAGTTGGAAGACGACTACAGTGTAGATAGAAAACATTGCCTTGAGCAAAGAAAGTTATTTAGACTGCACTGTTCTGCAGCCAAGAGCCTGCCCACTTACTTCACTTCCGAGAGAACTGATCGCTCCCCATCTGAACACTGGGACCTGCGATACTGGCGGTAACTTCGTGGCGAATGAGAATGTCTGATGCGGATTGGGTCACCTTGTGTCCTGAACAAGCAACCAAGAAACATGGGAAAAAACGCCCAAAGTCAAAAGAGGAAAATTAGGAGTTCTGCCTTAATACTGAAGTAGCAAAAGAATAACAACTTTCAGAATTTAAAAAAAAATTTGACTCCTCTGGGCTTTGAAAGCCTGAGTGACTTAAATTTCACAAGAAAAGTGCTCCCTGGAGTATATGTGAAAATGAAGCTCTTTGTAGTATGTGTCTATGTATATTTTTTAACCACCCAATTTTAAATGAAATTATTCCTCACAGTAGAATTCTTTTTAGTAGTGTGGAAGAAACAAAAATGTATAATGCAGACAAAATGGCATTCCTAGTGGAAAAAGTTGGTTCACTGTCCTAGCTACTAACATTAAGAATTCAGTCTTTACTTGAAAATTGCTAAGAAAGTAGACCTTAAATGTTCTTTTCATAAAAAAAAAAGTATGTGATATATTAGCTTGATTTCAGCATTTCACAATGTATACATATATCAATCACATTGTACACTGTAAACATACACAACTTTTGTTGGTTATACCTTAATAATTAAAAGAAGAATTCTAATCTTTGACTTAAAGATGGGCACAGAGGGTGGCTGGGGTATACCAACCTGCTATTTAACTGTGGTGGGAAAGCAGCATGAGCTGCAGAAGGGAAACAAAGCAGGCACTCACTTTCTCTTAACCAAGTTCTGGCAAGGCAGCAAACGGTCAACAGGTACGGTTCCTCTTATGCTGGTGATTAAAGACTCTTGCTGTGCTTTCATGAAGCCTGTTCAATGTGCTGCCTCTATGCCAAGGATTGGACTGGGCTCATATGAGAGTTTTATAGTCAACATAATTATCTTAGTGTAAAATAATGGATAAAAACCATCAATGAGTATCTCAGAAAAGAATTTATTTTAAAACTGACATTAATCAGGAAAAGCTCCCTTGTACCTACCATGTACAAATAGGTGGCTAAAAAGAGATGATAGTGATTACAGTGTAGAATAAGTAGCTTTATTGTACCCTTTTCTACCTCTTTTACTACTGTCACCTAATTTTGGTTAAAATGTAAAGACAAAGCACTACCTGGAACACAATTGAAGAATTAGTATGGATTACTCACAAGCACTAATCAAGCTTTTGTGAGGAGATTTTCAAAGGCACTCACTCTATTTTAGTGTACGGAATCTCTTTTAATTGTTCTTCTGACAATCCAGATGGATCCACAAGTTCCTTTCTACAAAGGAATAAGCAAGAAAATGATAATTGTGGTGCGGGTATAAATGCCAGTATCTTTCACAATTGGCAGGTGAGTTTTCCCTTTCTAATCTTGTCCCAAAACAGTATTAGTAAAACTAATAAAAAAATAAGCCAGAAGCAAAGATTTAAAAACTAAAAATGTATTTTAAGGAAAAACAGGAGGGGTAAAACCTTTTCTGTAGCTCTTTGCTGTCTTTGAATTCTTCTGCAAAAGAGCTGCTTCTCTCCCTGTGGTGGGTGTCTTTTTTCTTCTGGATTTGTTTTCCTTGGTATTTATTTGTAAATCAGTGGCCTGTTTGAGGTGCATTTAGAGGTGAGACTAAATGACCCTGGACGAGGAGGTGTCCGGGCTGCCTGTACATAGGCTGTTGATATGGTAAGGCACCACCATCATGTGCTCCATGTGCCTGCCACACATGGTGGCAATGACTTGGGCAGGCTTCACATTGAGGCAGCCTCTCAGTACCAGGGTCTTTCTTGTAACTGCATTAAAACTACATGGGTTTTAAAACAATGAGAAAGAAAAACTATTACTTACTGAATGTGCTTCCATAACTCTTCTTTTGCTTGGATATCAGGGCTTCTCCTACAAATGGAGAAAACAACACTCATCTCTGCAAACATCCTTCATTTCACAACCTAATAACTAACTTTAATAGTTTTCAGACTGTGAAGTTCTTATTTGCCAGCTGAGATCAGACAAGGAAAGACTGGAGAGAGAGAGCTATTGTGATCATTAGTATAAAGACACCAGCTGCTACTGCTGCTGAAGGAAAATCATAAAACTCAGTCATAACCGAGCTTCATTTAATAAAAGAACTCAGAACTGCAGGGCCATATGCTTTCCCCCTCCAGTGGTACCTATACAATGAAGAATGATTCAGGGCTTCTGTTTCTGATCCTTCCAGATATTTACAAGTAATGGTAAAAGAAGAACTCATCCTGATTCTAAAAAGCCCCAACATGATCTGTGATTACCTAGGAGAAGCAACCATCACAAGGAAAAAGCAACTGGTGGGACGACTCAGATGGCAAACTGTACCAATGACCCATCTTTCATGTTACATCTGGTGTTGCATTTCTGCAACAAAACTTAGGCCAGCAAATGCTAGAACCTATCTGTGGTCTTTATGCCCTTCTTCATCCCTATTTATGCCCTTCTCTATCCCTAACTACTGACTCTACAATCTTTTCTCCAAGAAGTATGTGAGTAGATATTATACCACTGTCTTTAACTGCCTAGAATGAAAAATTCAAAGTCAGCATTCAAGTTGTTTGTACTCTCTGTAATATCAATTATTACTCCCATGGTAGCAATGAATACTAGAACTCTATGTATTATTGCTGCAATTGTTGGCACATGATTGTTCTTCATAGTGAGAAAATAAGCTTTCATCAGTCCCTGGAAGAGAACAGAGATCTAGCAATTGGCCAAAAGAAAGAACAGTTAACAATTAAAAGCCAATGATCCTATGGAATTTTATGTGATTAATTTGTATTAGCATTTTGGGGTTCAATATTGCTTTCAGAATATGATATCATCAATGCTTTCATTTTTCTCCATTCATAAGGGCACCACTAAGGTATTCTGGTAAGGCCTTCTAAACCCACAGAATACACTAAGCTAGTTTCCAGCCACTGAATTGACCAAATGGTTTTTCCTTTGTGCAGGGGAAAAAAATGATTTGTCTATAAAGACCTTTTAATCAACTCAGGATGAGACAAAATATGAAAGGAAAAAAGGGATGAAATCTTGGTGTCAGACCAAATATGGTTTGTTAAATGTAGATGTTGTTTGTTATAAGAATAAGATTAGATGTGGTTTGGTGGCTCAAGCCTGTAATCCCAGCACTTTGGGGGGTTGAAGGGGTGGATCACTTGAGGTCAGGAGTTCAAGACCAGCCTGGCCAACATGGCAAAACCCGTCTCTACTAAAAATACAAAAAATTAGCTGGGTATGGTGGTGCATGCCTGTAATTCCAGCTGCTTGGGAGGCTGAGGCACAAGAATCCCTGAACCTGGGAGTGGAGGTTGCAGTAAGCCAAGATCACACCACTGTACTCCAGCCTGGGTAACAGAAGGAGACCCTGTCTCAAAAAAAAATTGTATGTTTTTAAAAAAATCATAGAAACTGTTTCTGTGGTATCCTGTATGGACTCTGCCTTTCCTACATTTGGTTGGTCTGATTTGCTAGATAATATGTTAACCCCATTAAATGATACTGTCAGACAAGGTGCTAATATTAACACAGAATGATGGTTCAGCTGTGACTATATCCCAGGATCTACTTCTCACAGTCAACCAAGAGTCTGATAATATCTAGGTTAGGAAGCTACTCTACTGATAATTATTCTTATTTCAGGAAGGTATGACAGTGTGCATACCAGCTGTCTTCTAGTTACAACAGGGTTTCCCACCCTTGGCCCTAGTGACATTTTCCATACTAATTCTGTGTTGTAGGAGGCTGTCCTGTGCATTGTAGGATGATCAGTAGCACCTGTGGCTTCTACCCACTAGCTGCCAGTAGTAACCCCACCCCCACCCCACAGTGTGACAGCCAAAAATGTCTGTAGACAATGTCCCCCGGGAAGCAAAACTGCCCCCAGTTGAAAACCACTGATCAAGGGTATGACTTTGGAATTAAGTGGCAATGGCTGGGTGGTGGAAGCCACGTTATTGTAAAGATCCATTATGTGAGTAATGAAATAGGGCTGGAGAGAGAGACAGTAAAGCAGGAACTAAATCTTAAAAGAATGAGGAAAATGACCCAGGGTGCAGCTGATGACAACTACGAGAAGTAGTGAGTAGTATCATCTGAGGACATGCAAATTCGAAGGTGAATGCTTTTAGGGCAGACAGGGGGAGAATGAGAAACATTATGAGGGGCCAGGAGGACATACACCCCATGATATCAGGCCTAGTAGTGAGAGATGGTGACATATGATATCAGACTTAGTAGTGAAAGATGGTGATAATATAATGTATGAACAATACATACAAAACTGATAACATGATAACAGTGGCTATTCTGAGTGCTGGTATTGTAGGTAATTTTATTTTCTTATTTATGCTTTTCTATATTTTCTGATTTTTTTAAGCCAGGAGAATTTCTTAATTATCAGGAAAAAAAAGAGTGTTTTCATTCCCGTCTCAGAAGAATTAGAGAAATGTTATCTTAATCAGAATGAGATCATCAGTCCTTCTAGCCATAAACATTGGTTCTAAAAGATTTAGGAGTTTAGTCTTTATCTTGAAGTTCTATAGCACCAGAACAGTCATATTTTTAACTAAACTAAGTTCTGACATGCCAGGAGTTTCAAACAGTTTTAAGACAAAGAAAAGTCCCAAAGCTTAAAAAATGTGAATTTCCTCTGATTGCTAGACCACCTGTGATTTCACAAATGTCAACACAAGCTGCATGTTAATGAGGAATGTATTATTTTTATGCTTGCATCTGCACACATTTAATCAATAATTTAGGATGAATTCATGATCTGCAGCTCACTGTTATGTGGATTTAGAAAGCTGTGGAATTTCAGCAGTTTTCTTAATTTGAGGTGCTTAATTATGCAGATGTTTTACTTAAACTCTCCAAGTAAATTCATAAAGAAAGGAAAAAGAACCCTGAGTTGTCCATAGGTACTTCATATATAGAAAATAAACATGCAGCCCAGTATTACTCCAGTATTTTTCAAAAACATCCCTCCTCCACAGACAAATATTTGATTTTAAATTAATTAGAGAAATTAGTTTGATGAGATATCATTCACAAATCATCTTCCTTTATTCCAAAACCCTAAAATAAAAATAACATATCATAAATCTGCAAAGGACTTAAACTCCATCACTGCATATAATCATTTTATATATCCCCCAAACTCAACTATATTATCTAAAAAATATAATATGGGCAATATATTATCCAATAATATATTTAACATGTTTTTAATTTATACTAAAAAATATGGCAGTATTTTACTTTTTTTTTTGTCCATTTTTATACTGACCATCCCTCTGAAAGGAAATTTAGAGTTGAAAATATGTAAGTTTACAAAACATCTTTATTTAAGGAATTCAGAGAACCTAACAAATATCTCAGTCATTCTTTGTCACATTCCTGCAAAATAAATCTAATTAAGAGATGTCTTACTCTTCTCCCTCCCCCTCCAAATCAAAGAAACCTCAGGAAGCCACTGAGATGAACAACCTAGCTGCTGAAGATCGCTCAGGAGTCACTTCCGGGTTGGGGGTGGGGATTCATGTTGTATCTTCACCTAATACACCAGACTTACATATTTTGTGTGTAACTGAGAATATCACCCTGGCAGCCTCATCTTCCACATACATATCAGTACTTTTCAACAAAATAGTATGACGTTATCACCACCAGAGGGAGCCCGAGCCTTCTCTTGCACCCACGTTTGACCTTACCAAAACTATTGTTTGGGCTTTAACGTCTTCCAAATATCCCACTGAGTAAAGAAAGGTTCACCCATGTAGAATAGCAGGTTGAACAAAGCTTTTTTCCTAGTGATAAACTGTAGCTTAAAAATGTATTAATAGAACTGTACTTCGTAAAGTTTTACCAGACGAGATCTAATCATATTTCAGCTTAACGTTTTTAGGAGAAAAGGGTTTTGTATTTTATACTACTCTGTGTCTCTGGTATTTAATAATGAACTGGATTTTCTAGCTATTTATTAGGAGTTAAACACTCACAAATAAATAATAATGTATCATAACATTCTGATCCTTAATAGATAATTTATATATACTGCAGCAGGAATTTAAGAATTTGGGAGTAATGGAGACATCAGTGGTTTACTGTACATCTGAAATGCCAAATATACATATTTGTATATAGTACATATGTTTTAATACATTTTCTGCATTCTGTATATATCTGAAGGTGTGTGTGTGTGTGTGTGTGTTGTGTGCGTGCGCATGCACATCTTAAGAATAATTTTAATTGCTTTCCTTGAACACTGCCCTAGCCATGTTTCCATTTTTTTCTAAGAGATGGGGTCTCACTATGTCTCCCAGACTTACCTTGAACTCCTGGCCTCAAGTGATGATCCCTCCTCAGCCTCCCAAGTATCTGGGACTACACAAGCCACCATGCCCAGCTCATGTTTCCACTTTTAAAGAAAGCTGCAGTGGTTCCTAAATTCTCACACAACCAAATTCTAGTCATTAAGGACTTTTTGTGAATTGGCTTACTCTACTCTCTCCATTTCTCACCACCTCCTCATCTCAAGGAAAAACACAATCAAATACCTGCAGTGTTTCTAGAGAAGATCTAAGACCTGGGGGAACTTGCTAATAGAAGTAACTGCCAATGTATTTATTCTGACACAGGCATGACCTCACTCAATGCTCAGCAAAATCCTAAGCGCATGGTGCCATCAATGTTGTAGGGAAGGAAGCTCCTGGGGATCAGATAATAAGCTCAAGATCCAGAATGCAAACAACAGTACCCAGCAGATATTTTATTAACTGTCAATAAATCTCAGGTTTTTAACAGTCATAACTCAAAGGACAGAGCCCAGTTTGTGCTATATGAAGTAATCCATCATCCTTAAGAGTTATAACACTTTTTTATTCAGTTGCCCAGTTGACATTTTCATTAATTGCCTACTTGTCATCTCAAATCTAACAGAAATCTTGATTCTCTCCCTGTAACACGTTCCTGACCTATCCCTTCTCATCTCAGTAAAACAGCATGCTACCCACTCAGCGGATCAGCTCAGAAACTCAATGTCATCCATAATTCCCTTCATACTACAAATATGTCAGCTTTACTTCCAAAATGTATATTCATCTGCTTCTCTTCATTCCATCACCACCATCTTTTCTGAGCTAAAACCATCTCACCCGGACCACTGCAAGTTTTCTAATTGCTTTCCTGCTTCCTTTCTTCCTCTTTCTCATTCTGCTTTTTACCAACCAGAGCAAGTTCTTTTGCTGTTCTTGTTGAGAAGGAATTTTGCTCCTGTTGTCTGGCCTGGAGTACAATGGCGTGATTTTGGCTCACTGCAACTTCCACCTCCCGGGTTCAAGATTTTCCTGCTTCAGCCTCCCAAGTAGCTGGGAATATAGGTGCCTGCCACCATACCCAGCTAATGTTTGTATTTTTAGTAGAAACAGGGTTTCACCATGTTGGCCAAGTTGGTCTTGAACTCCTGACCTCAGGTGATCTGACCGCCTCGGCCTCCCAAAGTGCTGGGATTACAGGTGTGAGCCACCATGCCCCACCAGCAATTCTAAGTGAACTACTCTCCACACAAATATATATATTTTTCTACTTTAATTGCACTTGGGCTGTATCAAATGAGAAATCTAACACAGGTCCTATTGGACTAAAAATCAAGGTGTTGGCACTGCTGCATTCCCTTCTGGAGACTCAAGGGAAAATTCATTTTCTTGTGGTTTCCAACTTCCACAGCTGCCCACATGTATTTGTTCAAGGCCCTTTCCTCTATTTTCAAAGCTAGCAACAGCAGGTTGAGTCCATTTCAATTCAAACACCTCTTCTGTCACCTCTTCTTCCACTTTTAAGAAACTTATGATTACTGTGGGCCTACTTGGATAATCCAGGATAATCTCCCTGGCTGAGGGTCAACTGATTAACAACAGCCCTAATTCCACCTGCAATCTTAACTCCTCTCTGCCATCTAGTGTCACATAGTCACACATTATGGAGATTAAAACATGGACTTATTTCAGAGGTCATTATTCTTCCCACCATGGTAACAATAAGGTTTTTCCTCCTAATTCCTTTATATAAAAACTCACTGTTTAAGCAAAGATACATTAACATTTTAATATGAGGCTTCTAACATGCAAAAATAAAATATATGAGGATAGCACAAAAGAAAGGCAGGGATAAGTGGGGCTGTATTTTCCCAATGTTTCTAAATTTTAAATAAAATGTTACAATCTTAATCTTAGAGTGTGATAAGTTAAGGAAGCATACTGATATGAATCAGACTTATAGAGAGAAAGCAATAAATAAAAAATAATAAAAGTATACCTAAGACATCAATAGATAATGTAGAACGGAGTATCAAAAAATACTAAATTCACACAAAGTAGGAAGGGAGGAACAAACCAAGAAAAAACAAACATAATAAACCAGAAAAAAACAAAAAGAGGCAGATTTAAATCCCAAACTATTAATAATTATGTTAACTGCCAGCAGGCTAAACATTCAACTTAAAAGGCAGGGATTGTCGGGCTAGATTTAAAAACAACAACGACAAAAGATCAACTGTACACTGTTTACAAGAGGTATACTTTAAGTATAAAGACATAATTAGGCTTAAAGTAAAAGGATTAAAAGGATATACTATGCAAACAGTAAATATGTAGAAGGTATGGTAGAATTTACATGTGTGCATGTGTGGTAGACACAGAGAAAGGAATATTACCAGAATAAAAGTTCATCAGTTCATCAGGAAGGAAAAAAAAAACACACATGTATACCCCTAACACCAGAGCTTCAAAATAACTTTTAAATTAAAAGAATTCAAGGGAAAAACAAATTCACAATCACTGTTGGAGATTTTAACATCCATCTCTCAATGACTACTTGAAAAGTAGATAAAGAAATAAAGACACAATCGGAACACTATCAGCTAACTACATCTATTGACCCTCAGTAACTGAGACTCTTCATTCTTCCTGAGTCCACAGATTATTCATCATTAAAGACCATAGGCTAGACCTTAAAACAAGTCTCAATAAATTTCAAGGGATTAAAATTGTTCAGACTTTTTTTTTAAACCATAATGGAATTAAATTAGAATATTAATGAGATCTGTAGTAAATCCTGAAATATTTGGAAATTAAACAACACACAACTAAAAATGCCATGAGAAAACAAACAGGATAAAAATTATTTTTAACTGCATGATAATAAAAACAATGTCAAAAATACGTGAGATATAGTTAAAGCAAGGCTTAAAGGGAAATTTATAAATTGATGCTTATACTGGAAAAGTGGAAAGGTTTAAAATAAATGTCATCCTAAGAAGATAAAAAAGAGAAGAGCAAGTAAAACACAAAATAAATAAAAAGAATACTAAAAAGTGAAAGTCAAAAAACAGACAAACAGCAAAGAAAACGCAACAAAATCTAAAATTGGTTCTCTGAAAAAAAAACATACATTTTAAAAAATGAAGAGAAAACACAAATCACCAACATCAGGAATCAAAGTGGTGATATCACAACCGATATTACAGATGTTAAGAGCACATGAAGAATTATAAACCAATTTAAGCTGAAAGATTTGACAACTTAGATAAAAATGAACAAATTATTTTAAAAGCGTAAATTACCAAAACTTACACATAAGTATAATATATGAATATCTCAATAGCTGCCAAAATAATAAATTACAGAATTTGTAATTTAAAACCTTCTACAAAGAAAATTCCAGGCAGAGACTGTTTCACTGGTGAATTATATATTTAAGAAAGAAAAAAAATGCTTTTATATTAACTCATTCAGAAAATACAGGAAGAAGGAATGCTTCTCAAATTATTTTAAATGACCAGTATAATCTTTTTACCAAAAACCTGACATTACAGGAAAATTACATATTAATTTTTCACAAAAAAAATCTTAACAAGATAATGAATGCCAAATAGAATCCAACAACATACAAAAAGGAAAATACATCATGATCACAAGGGGCTTATGCTAGGAATGCAAGGATGTATCATTCAAACCTGAATCAATCTAATTCCTCCATGAACAAAATAAACCCATATCCAATTATCTCAATAGATGCAGAAAAAGTTTATAACTAAACTCAAGACCCATTCATGATCAAAACTCTTCACTGTTAGCAAACTAGAAATAGAAGGATCTTCCTCAATTGTGCAACTAGCCTCACATATAATGTGACATACTGAATGCTTTCCTGCTATGAAAAAGAGCAAGCAGCCAAAGATGTCTGCTTTCTTACCACTTGTATTCAACATTGTAACGCACCACTGTACTACATGATCTAGCAAGTATGATAAGGGAAATAACAGAAATAAAAGACAGAAAGACTAGAAATCAAGGAAAACTGTTTACAAATATGATTGTAACTATAGAAAATCCTAAGAAACTGCCCCCCCACAAAAGCTTCCAGAGTTAATAAGTGAATTTAACAAGGTTTATGGGGTGGCAAGATGTAGCATCAGTATTTTTAAAAATCATTTATTTTTCTACATACTAAAAATCAAATGAATTTTTTGAAATGTTAGAAACTAAATGTAATGACTCTGTACTGAAAACTGTAAAACAATGTTGAAAGAAGATAAAAACAAATGGATATTTATTTTCTCAAAATTGATCTATACATTTTACAAAATCCTAGTCAAAAGCCTTTGGGGGAAGGCAGTAAAAATTGACAAGTTGATTCAAAAATTTACAAAAAAATGAAAAACTTCTAATAAAACAGCGAAAACAATCTTGACAAAAAGGGGGAGAGTAAAAGCCAAAGTTAGAGAATTTATACTGCCTTATTCATGTCTTACTATAAAGCTACAGGAACAGAGACAACATGGACTTAGGGATAGACAAATAGATCAATGAAACAAAATTGGCCCACATGTGAGCAGTCAATTCATTTTCAACAAAGGCCACAAGGGGTTACAATGAAAAGTCTTTTCAAAAACGGTGGTGGAACTGGATAGACTATAGGAAAAAAAAACCTCTCAATCTCTACTCATCCATATACAACAACTAATTCTAAATGGAACACAGACCTAAGGGTAAAAGCAAAATTTTTAAAGCTGCTAGAAAAATACATAAGACTATCTTTGTGACCATGGGGTAGGCAAAAACTTCTTAAGATTTAAAAAAAAAAAAAAAAGGCCTTAACTAGAAATGAAAAAAAAATGATACATTGATCTTCATCAAATTAAAAAGTCTGCTCATCAAAAAGCAATGTGAAAAACATGAAAATGCAAATCACAGCCTGGGAGAAAGTATTCATTCATAATATGCATATCTGAAATATAACTTTTATCCAGAATACATAAATAACCTAAAAACGAATAATAAAAAAGAGAAAAATCCCAATTCGACTGGACAAAAAAATTGAACACTTTAAAAATGAAGACATACAAATAACCAATAAGCATACAAAAATGTGTTTAACATCCTTAGCCATGAATGAAATGCTCATTAAAACCAAGATGTAATATCTACTTCAAGCCTAGTAGAACGGTAAAAATTAACAAAACAACAAACTCAAATACTAGCAAGAACTGGGCAGAACAAGACCCTCTCATACTTTGCTAGTGGGGTCTGAAAATGATACAACCTCTCTAGAAATCATTTTGGTAGTTTCTTTAAAAAATTAAACATGCAAATAGCCTCTAATCCAGCAATTCTACTCCTAGGTGTTTGCCCAAGGCAAAAGAGAACAGATTCCACACACATACTTGTACAGAATGTCTATAACATAAAGGCAAAAACTGGAAACAATCCAAATGTCCATCAAAAAGAGAATGAATAAAAATATTGCCATATATAAATAAAAATATTTAAATAACCACTGATACCATAGATGAAGCTCAAAAACATGCTGAGTGAAAGAAGCAAGATTTTAAAGGATTATACATTGTGTTACTACATTTATATGAAGTTCAAAAAGAGAGAAAAACTAATCATAGAAATCAGAACAGTGGGCCAGGCGTGTTGATGGTTGCCTGTAATCCCAGCACTTTGGGAGGTTGAGACCAGTGGATCACTGGAGGTCAGAAGTTCAAGACGAGCCTGGCCAACATGGTGAAACCCTATCTCTACTAAAAATACAAAAATTAGCAGGGTGTTGTGGCAGGCACCTGTAATCCCAGCTACTCGGAAGGCTGAGCAGGAGAACTGCTTGAACCGGGAAGGCAGAGGTTGCAGTGAGCCTAGACTGGGCCACTGTACTCCATACTCCAGCCTGGGTGACAGAGGGAAAAAAAAAGAAAGAAAGAAAGCAGAACAGTGGTTTGTTGTAGGGGTGGGCACTGACTAGAAGGAGCATGAAGGAACTTTCTGGATAATAAAAATATTTTATATCTTGACTGGCAGGATGGATACACTATGGATACGTTTGTTAATATCCATTAAACTGATGAGAGCATTTGACTGTATGTAAATTTCACCTGAAACTGCCTCAATTTTTAAAAAAAGTTTATTCCTTAGACTGTTAAATAAATCTCAAACCACTTGACTAGAAAATGATTAAATTCCCAGGTCCAACTACAAATATTTGCTCCATAATATAACTGAATTAGAGTAATAACTTTGAATTATTCTATTTCTCAATTTTGATTTACAAATGAATGATTCCATTTATTTGCTATTGACTCCAGGAATGTTTTTTGACTTCTTCAAAACTTATATACAGGATTTTTTCTTATTTTATTTTACTTTCCTCTTTTTAAATAAATTCAATGTACTACTGGCATTTAATTGAACTCAGAATGCTTTAGAAATTTTTAGAAAAATTGAATGCTATTTTTAAGATTTAATATCAAGTTGCCAAACCTTGTATATAACAAGTGAAGATAGGAAACAATTCCATACAGAAAGGTAAAAGCGTGGTGGCAAAAGATTTACCTATGACTATGCTGGGTCTAATCTTGGGTTTTGCACCTTTTCGTTAAACTAATTCAATGAAGTCTGATTCTTTCATATCTAAACTTCATTTTTTTATTGCAGTTGGGGGGAGGTGCTATCACAACAAAGGAAATTTTCATTGACCTCTGCTTTACATTAATACTAGTTTAATTAGGTTACTTTAAAAAATTAGAGTAATTGATACATCTGTAAGGGTGTACATGGTTTAGTGACTATTTGCAGATTTTCCATTACAAAAAGAATGTCATCACTCATAACAATGCACTGCTAATACACACACACACACACACACACACACACACACACACACACGGTTAATTTCTAATTGAAAGGTAAACACCTGAGACTGAGAAGTGTCCCTTAGTTTCCCACAGCACACAGGGTCCTGGTATGAACCCCAGGTACAGTCTTGATTTCTTTCCTAATCTCTTTTAACCTGATGTGACACTCACAGCTGTCCTCTTGTCACCCTCCTGCCTGGCTCCCTCAGAGCTCCCTACCTACCTACCCAGTCTCCACTTCCACTCCCCAACATCCTTTCATTTCTTTACCATACACAACTGGTCTTAATCCCTCCTCCTGTGAGTAATCAACACCAGACATCTAACCACCCATTATCACAAAAGGATAAATAGTCTCAGCTCACTTTAAAAAGGTGAGCCATGCTTTGGGAAGTGGAGTGGGAGTGAGGCGTCTAAATCTTGATGATGCACAGATTTAAAACACACACGCACACAAACTTTACCAATTCAAAGAAAATTAATTTGGGGGACTGGCAACCACACCATTATGGTGTAATTGTGCTCACACACAGTGTTGCCTAGCAACAGAAGGAACATGCAAATTCCAACACTGAGGTGTAATGAATCACTCACTGACTACTGTTCAAAAATGGTATTTTGATGGGAAGATATTTACATCTGGTTCAGTCTGGAACAAGATTTCAGAGAATTGTGAAACTCAAACTAAGAGAAACAGCAGGCTATTTCACCAACAGCCTGGCTCTACAACAAAGGAGACTATTCCTATTTATTCAGGTGAATGTATACTTGGTTAAGAAGCAACACAAAACAAAAATATGGCTTTGAGGACCTTGTTTTCATGCCATTTTGTTTTGGCTGTGCTTCAACTTCTATGGCTTCAAACATGTTTTTAAAATGTCACAAATATTAGAAGGTAAATATGACAAACAGTGGAATAATCCTAATTGAACTAAAACACTTTAGAAGACCTGAATAACCACACTTTAAATCTGGTGTTTTGGAATCAAGGTATAAAAAGGGTCCACATACGAACGAGATCTGTGTCTGGATCGCCTGTTGTTCGGGTCGGCTTGGTTTTTTTCCTTTTGTCTCCTTAATACAGCTTCCCACTGAGGTGCTGAATCAACCATATCATTCTCCTGCCGTATTCTGCAAGAAAAGCCACGCATCTACAGTTAACATCTACATCCATGGTACATTTTAGGCTCATCCTAAACTTGATTTTAAATGTTATTTAAGCAGCAGAAATTTTATCATGATCATTTATAGCTAGAAATGCATATTAACTGAATTAATACATCCATACACAGGTAAGCATATATACACACACAGAAGTATACATTATAATACTTAGAATATATATGTAAATACATGTTATTTGCAGACTTCTGATTTTAATTTTCTAGGAAAATGACATATATCAAAAACTCATTTTAAACATTTTTAAGTTTTAACTAAACATACTTTGGTGTCTACTATAAAGCCAATTTTAACCTACAAAACAAAATCATATTTTAAATGTGCTAGTCAAAACAGTAATAAATGATTTTACTTTGAACTGCTCTTAAAAAGTCAAACTAATTGTCAAAGTTTTCATCAGAAATAGGTGCCAAATATAATTCCCATTTTTTAAGGCAGAAATCTAGAAGTAAAAAAGTTAAATATGGTGGCATAATGCATTAGCTGAGTAAGCACACACCATTCCCATCATGGCTTCTCACCATGTTTAAGAGGTAATAAGAGTTGGATGCAGGATGTGGCCAGGGAAGTAATGTAAATGAGAAAAAGAGAAAGGTGGGAAAGACTCAGCTGCACAGGCTCTTGACATGTAAGATCACAGGACAGTGTTACCAAATCCTCTCATTTTTTAAAAAAAGATAATTCCCTAAATCTGGATTTTTAAAGTGAACTCTTCTAATTTTTAAGTATTGCAACCAATTCTAAACTATAAAGCATGATATAGACCTAACAAAACCCATGGACCACATTCAACCTGCAGAGATTCTAGATGTCTGATGCATCAGGTCTTTCAGATGAGGTGCACTATTTGGGGGAGAGGAGAAGTACTTATTTATGTGAAATACTGTCTTGAATGCACCACAATGATGCTGTGAAGCTTTTTTTCTTTTTTGCAAACACTGAACACCTGCTATTTGAATACATAACTTTTAATTTATGTAAGCTCTTCAGAAAGCTGCTCCATAGGGTTCATCTTCCAGGGTATAGAGAGCAGCATGGAACTGCCAGGTACTCACCCCACTACTGCAACGGCATGAGCATAACTCCTTTGAGACAAAAGTAAAAAGAACAGGCAGGCTTGGAGGCATTTCTTTCTCTGAACATATGTCTTTTGGTTTCTCTGTTACAACACTGAGCATAGACTCATAGACTATGGTCTGGGTATCTGGGTTTGCTTACAGGTACAAATCAGCTGATGGGTGACAAATATTCGTTTCACATATAACTTAGACATAATATAAAGCAATTCAAGTTGAAAAGAACAGCATTGTGTGAGGAAGAAACTGTTTAAATACCTCTAGTAAAGGAGAATTCTGCTAAATAAAAAATTATCTATAACATGCTCCAACCCTTTGAGGTGTTATATATTTCCTCACTACAGTTTTCATTTTTAGTAGGCTATTATTTGAAGATTAACAGCATACTGTCATGGTATTTTTTTACCAGATTTAAAAGCATAACTCTTTCATTGCATGAACAAAGTAAATTCAAATCGAACATATACTGCTATGGATCTTAATATTAGAAATATCTGAAGAAAACCATGAGAAAGTGTGTATACACACACACACATTTTTATAGCCAGAACCTACACCTACAAGCCATTCTGTGTTCATGTGACAGTCAGTAACCTACCAGGCTTGCTGGTAGGGGAGCAGGCCTGGACACCCCCAGGACCGAGGGGTCGGGATTAGGAAGAGACAATCACAGGGAAGGTGCCACGCTGGCAGGGTGGCATCTCCCTTCCCACAGGAACCCACACTGGATTGCTGGGCCCAAGATTGGACACAAAACTCCCAACCCTGGAGTCTTTTAGGATGCAGCTTTCATTCTAAACGAAATCACTGCCGAGTTGATGGGCAGAACTAAATTTACAATGTGAAATGTTTGTATCAGGGAATCATGGCTTCCAAATATTTTTGAGAGGTCAAACCTACTAACAAGACTGAGGCCTGACTTGGACAAACAGACACATTTCCCAGAGTAACAGCCTTTGAAAAGGAAGCACAGTTACTGTATGTTCATTCTCATCTATTGTAGAATTCAGATGGCTACCTTCATACTCTTTACTCTGATAATAAAAAAATTAAAACTCCTGAGACATAAGCACACATATTTCCTGTATCCTGCTATAATAGTAATAAGGACCAAATCAGAAAGAATTCAAGATTATATATGTACCTTTAACTTTTTTTCTAAATGAAAGTCTAAAGTCAGGGCAATGTAACCTTGTCACTTAATATCCTTGTGATCCACATGTTTCAAAGACAGAAGCCCTCTACTGACGATGGTGTTCATAAATATTCTAACAAGATGCATTAAAAATGTAAGAGCCTTTGGACAGTCACAACAGAAGCACATTTTCCTGAGTAACGGGGAGTGTGGCCACCTTGGCCTGTAATGAAGTTTGAAATTACACCCTTACAAAAGACCTCTGGTTAATGGTGCCTCATTACAAGAATCAAAGTGTCATTTCTTCCACTGCTGAACTGCTCCAAAAAAGACAGGTGCTACTTGCAAAGAACAACATCCTAGACCTAGAAGCAAGAATATTGTAGCACTCTGTCCTGAACAGGCAGGAGATAACTATTTTGTTTATGCATGAGTGAATAAAGAATTCTTTAATTGAAAAAGACATGTTTCCTGTGATGATTCTGACTTCTAAAGTCTCATTTATTTTTAGGTGTGGGGGATCCAAGTAGTTTTTTGCTCCTTTCCTGCTCTATTTTAGTCTCAGTGTATAGATTTATGTCAAGAAGAATAAAATACTACTAGCATTGTTCTGACATAAAACCTTTTAAATAGTCAAAATGTGCTCTCATATCATAGTCAAGAAAGTCCCAAAGGCGAAAAAAGAGGCCATTGTAATTTACATTGTAGATCTATTAATTTTCAAATGTTGCATCTAATGGTGAACCTCAATAAGCTGACAAACGTTTCTTTCCAGTACCGGTTGATCCAATCAGCCTGCATTAATCATATTTTCTCCACTTCTCCATCTGTAACTATGGAGGGTCAACAGCTGTGGTAGGAAGTATATCATAACAAGGTTTTTGCTTTTTAGTTAATGTATAAGGGAGAGGGTTGCTTTAGAATAGAGCATATTCTAACCATGTTTCAGAACAGAATTCTAATATATTTCTTTCATCTCTTACCAAACTTCAACACTCTACTCTTCCAGACTATCCATGCAATTTAGAGTTTAACTACATTTGACATTTAATTAAAGTCTGAAAAGGTTTTGAAGATGAAATGCCATATAATCGTTTGATAACAATAATGAAGAAAATGACTATTCCTAGCCTCTTCCTTCCTGTCTTACCAATTACAGTCCTGCGTCTACTGCAAAATTCTTCCCATTACCAAATGAATTCTTACACAAATCCCCCTGACTTTTATTGTGAACTCCCCCTTTAGCAGTTTTGTTCCTAACAGAACATTCCTTTACACAAGTTCTCAATTCACTAAGATAAAACATGTTAATACCAAATCTAAGAAGACTTTCAGAGTGAATGGATAATGAAGCCTCAAGATGATACAAGCCATAAACATTGCTCCTGAGTTTTCTCCATTCCCAGTTCTGCCATTATCTAACTCAGAGATCTTGGGCAAACTGCTTATCTTTTTTGATCAAGTCCCAGGTTGTTCATATAAAAAATTATGGCAAAGATCCTTTCTAGCTCTAAAACTTGATGTTTCTCTATTTGAGTTTTATTTCCAAACCAGTCAGACACACTGAAAGAAACTTCTACTCTTCAACTATAGCATAATATTCCAGAAAATTGCTTCATATGGCCCCTCCATTGCCAGAATTAAATCTGCAGGTCTCAACTGATTGTGAAATTCTGTTTCTCATCAACTGTACTCATTTTTTGGATCACCTGCTATAAAGCAATCTTCTTTTATTTTCTACTTTTCTTCCCTAGGGAAATTTATGTTTTTTCCAAGCATCGGTCGACATATTCCCTTAAGACCAGCAAGAAAAAGTTAATTTGCCTTTGCCAGTGTCCCTACCATCAATAAATTATTCTTATTTGCTCTTAAAGGTACTTCTGTCTCTTCCACTTATTCCTTATGCCCCCACTACTAAAATGGGCTACCTTTGGTGCAATTTCCCTTTCAAACTCTCCTGTTTTCCTAAATTGTTATTCCCTCACTCAGAATGTAACAGCATCATTTGTTGCGGCTTTGTCCTTCCACAGTCATCTCTGTCAACCTTGATTATACTCTGGAAGCCCTAAATCACCCATATCAAAGGTCTAAATCTTGATATATCTTATTAAAGTAGAAATCAGAAACTCCTGTTTCAAATATCATTAGAGCAAAGTAATCTCTAAAGAAAGTTTAGGCATTTGAGTTTTTAATCCTACCAGTGAATTAAAACACCAACTTCATTTCCCAGTACCAAAGTAATCCTTCACTACTGAAATCACAAAACTTTGTAAGTTTTAAGAGGAGGGGGGTTACATAAACAACCCCTTAAGAATCTAGTCAAAGTTCCACTCCCTGTCTCTAGAAAACTATGCACTTGACCCCCACACAGAATTTTACATACAATTTCATGGGGTTATAAACCCCCCAGCACCTACCCGTGAATGAGAAATGAAGAATCCTGGTGTAAAAACAACCAAAGGTATAAAGTTAGAAAAGGTGGGAGAATGAAAGATAGGACGAAAAGTTAAAAAATGTTGGAAGAGGATGGCGGAGAGGGCAGGTGAAGCAGCAGCAGTGAGTAACTCTGGAAGTCGATATAGAACTGTGTGGCTCCATACTTCAAAGTGCTCTCACTTCATACATTTCGTGTGATCCTTCTGGTAACTCACTCAACAAAACAGATCAGCTGTTACAGCACACCTCCCTGTCCTTCCCACCTGCCACCAACTTTAAGGAGAAGAAAACTAATACTTGAATTGGTTATACAAGTTGCCCAAGATCAAATATCAGCACAGAGCAGAACCAAGACCCAATCCCAAGTCCTCAGGTTATTCTGTGTCATACTACTGGGGGCTCCAAGGGAGAGAGGGAATTTGGAGAAGACAGAAGAAAAAGAAAAGACTGGGAAGGAAGTCCAGAAGACAGAACAGGAACTGGGTGGGGAGAATAACGTGATACAAAGAGTGAAAAGAGAAGCAAGAGGAGGGAGAGGGAAGTGCGGATATAAGTAGAGAAAGTAAGAAGAACTTTCTGTCATCTTAAGTGTTATAACAAAAATCTGTGACTCCAACTTTTATCTGGTTATAGAAAGAGAGTGAAAAATCATCATCTCAAACTTCAAAACCTAGAAAGCTGTAGAATACCCATCCAGATTACATGAACAGTAAAGGAAGAATAAAGTAGAAAGGGGTAAGGGAAAACATAAATGATGTCCCAAATAAAGGAGCGGGGTAAGTTCCTCCGGTGTTCTAGGAAACACTGGGGGATGAAACTCTAGAGTTAGGGCACAGTTAACACCAGACCCCTCACACATTGGGCCTTGTCAGGTCTGGATCCAAAGGGGAGAACGAGATGGGGTGGTTATTTACAGTTATATTTTCCTAAAATTGAAACTAAACAAAAATCTTTGCTTCTAACATTAGCCTTCCAGAGCTGGTGTGCATTATTATATTTTTTAATTTAATGGTTGTTAAAAGTCTGTTTTGGATAAAGTTGATTCATAAACATTGTTTCATTAACTTTTGCTTCTCTTCAGAAACATTTCTTCACAATGAGAAATGTTTAAATGGTTATCCATGGAAACAGTAAAGCAGCTTATGCTTCAATGGGCTGACTCCTTGGAAATAAGAAAACAGTATTTACATGGAGTAGCTTCATGCCTAACAGGAAAGACCTCCTTTATATTAAAAAAAAAAAAATCCCGCAAGGAGTAGCAGAAGGAGCAACATCCCAAAGACCATGTGCAACTTCCAGAAAGTAAAAGTGACTCTGTCCAGAGTTCCAATGGACACATCATGGGCTCCTAAAGAGGTTCTGAAAAGCAAATTTGCCCAGTGGTTGTCTCTCTCTCTAGGCTACAGTTTCCTAGAGACAGAAAAGCAGGGTGCATCAGTGTACAGGCTCTTGTTGGAAAGTGATGAAGCATCCTGGGGCTGAGTTTAGAGACCTACTGGCAAGAAGTAGAACATCAGCATGTACAAGATTCTGTCTGCCTCACTGTAGGGTTACCGGAGTCCTATAGTAAAAGCACCAAGGACAGTGCTAAGAACTGGCTGGAGCACACGTCAGCCAAGGAAGGGAAGAACGAATGAGGCTGAAGAGACTGCAGGGCTGCAATTGAAATACGCAGACCTATGCATCCTCATCTGGGATGAGTGGGTTCTGGCAAAATTTAACAGGCTAATAATGAGATGGAGGGTTTGGCAGTAGCATAGCATACTAGGTAAGTGGCACCAAAAAATAGCACAATGAACTTCCACCCTCTTTCTCTGTACAGTCACCTGTTGCGCCAGAATTTGCAGTGGTGCAGATGAGAACTGAAAGCTGTATTTCTTCCTCTCTCTACTTTTTGCTATGCTACTGAAAGGCAGACTTTACAGCACATCTTCTACAGACATAGGCAACTTAGGCACTCCAAGAGCAGTATTTCTACAGGTAGCAAAAATGATTGTGAAAGCCTGCTAGATCCTTTGCATGAAATGTGTCAGAAGGTGTTTTGAAAGCTATTTCTCATTACTAGCCTTACAAGGTTGCATTAAACATTCAGAATCACCATTATTCTAAAATATACTTTTTACACAGTACAAAGAAAGCCAATCTAAGAATCCATCCATGGAAAAGGGAAAGAAATTCTTAAGAGAGAAAATAGCTACAAGAAATATTAAAGCCAGTGCAACCAGATCAGTAACGAGTAACTTAATGGCAACCTTTCACTAGTGTATCTTTTTTTTTTTTTAATAAAGCCTACAGCACTCGGTATTCCCAGGTGGTCTCCCATCCAAGTACTAACCAGACCTGAGCCTGCTTAGCTTCTGAGATCAGACGAGATTGGGCGTGTTCAGGGTGGTATGGCCGTAGACTAGTGTATCCTTTTTAATAGTGAATGGTACTGTGAGCAATTTTGGCCTCCAAAAATGGTTTTAAATGGGCCACCTTCTGAACAGTTGAGAAAAGAACATTTACATGCCAGAATATATTAAGTCAAAGAGAAATAGACTTAAACTACTGGCTTGATGGATTAATACAAGTTTTAAATAGGAAAATAAGCAGGTATTTTTGCTTTGTTTTGTGTTGTTTGTATGGTAATACTCAACTTTTTATCAGAAAGAGGGTACCTAAGAAAGAGCTACCTCCCACACTTGGGTTTTCACAGAAGAAACTGAAATCATTTCCTTAAGAAAGGTGTCATAACACACTGAGATCTCCCATCTGTCTAGTGTAATTCCAGCCCCAGAAGGCTCCACATAGAATGCGTTCCTAACAAAATGGTCTACCCTTACAATGCTATCTAGGCCATTATTGCCACACAGGCTTTGCAGTTAAGAGAGTGCCACCGATTCAATTCTTGCCAAGTACAAGAGTTCTAAGCATTAAAGAAAGACCTTGGAGATTATCAAGTCCAACTTCTTCATTTTACAGAAGAGAAAAAGATAAACCAGAAAAAGCAGCCAGGTCAGAGGTCCACATTAGGTGAAAACAGGTTTCTCAACAGTGGCACTGCTGACATGTTTTTTACTAGGCACTTATTAGTTGCCAGGACTTCCTATGCATTGTAGGTTGTTTAACAGCAGCCCTGGCCAGCTGCTATCTCCCTACCCAATTGTCACAATAAAAAATGACTCATTGTTGCCAAATGTCCTTGGGGAGAAGGCAGAGAGGACAAAACTTCCCCAGTTGAGAACCACTAGGTTGGCATGACTGGCAACCAAATCCCTCTGACTCCCAAGGTGATCTTTTCATTAATCACACAAATACTTCTTGTTTTCAAATAAATATTTTGGAACTAGGGATAACTGATTAATGCATTAAGCCACCACTAATACTGATTACATGTCAAACAATGTGATTAAAAATCTCTTAAAAATATATCTTACATATGTGGAATGTCAAACACACACAGATGAGTAAATGCACATATCAGTGCATTATACACACATACACACACACGAGCCTGAAAATGCACAATCTAAGAAACAGTGAGTTATTTTTGGTTGGATAAAATATAGTAATGCCATTGAAAAGACAGTTCAAGGAGAAATCTCTTTACAAATGGTAAACTTTCTTACCAGCCTTAGAAAAATTCACTATACATTGTAACTATATACTGAGTCATCTTTAAACACACACACACACACACACACACAAGAAGGAACCTCATTGTCAAGCTGTTTAACCATCTTATTGTAAAGATAAGAAAATTCCACTCTAAGAGCTAAAGTTTCCTAAACTAAGTGCTTCAAAATAGTGCCAGATTGCTTCTCAAACACAAAGGAAAAAACCAGATTTACAAAGGACACACAGTTTCTACCACCAAGGGCAGCCTCTGATTTCAGAGTGCCAGTTAATTATAATATTGAGATATTACCTGTTTCTCTTTTTCCGGTGTTCTCTATTAGAATTTTCTGATTCACTACCACTGCTTGTATTACAGCGAGAACGTGACCTGAAGACAAAATGGTAAGAACAAAAGAAAAAGAAACACATGTTTATAACTCATGAAAAATTTCAGAAAGGTTTATATTGCTCCTTTGGAATTCATTTTGCAGTTAAATTACCAATCCAAACATCAAGAGCTGTATTATCCCTCTCCCAGTCAGTGTTCCTGAACTCAGTCAGACATCTAACTGAGTCTATAGCTCAGGGAATAGCAATGCAGGGGAAATATAAAAACAGATTAAGGAGAGTATCAGCATGTTCCCAGAAAGGACCACAGAATCAATCACTTCTAACAGAACTGTGACATGGCAAAGCTGTAAGTCAGTGATGGACTAAATATGGACACAAAATCTTGTAATCCCTCCACCCATACCACTGAGAGAGGTAGAGCTTATTTCCCTAGCCTCTGAATTTACACTGGTCTTGTAACTGATTTTACCAATAGAATCAGGTGAAAGGGATACTCTGTCAGTTCCAGGACTAGCCGCTTCACAGATTGATAGCTTCTGCTTCCTCATAGCCTAAAGAAGTGTAAAAGAGGGAACTTCCACCAAGATGGCCGAACAGGAACAGCTCTGGAGCGCCACTCCCAGCAAGGGAGACACAGAATACAAGTGAACTCTGCATTTTCAACTGAGGTACCAGGTTCATTTCAATGGGACTGGTTGGACAGTGGGTGTAGCCCAGAGAGGGTGAACCAAGGCAGGGCAGGGTGCTGCCCCACCCAGGAAGTACAACCAACTGGAGGATCAGGATTTTACCCCCTCAGCACTCCAGTTCAGATACTGTGCTTCTCCCATGCCCTTTGCAACCCACAGTCCACGAGAATGCCACCGGGCTGAGAAGCGCTGTGAGATGCTAGCGCAGATCTGAGTGACAGCTCCAGCCAGCCCAGCACTGCTAGCTGTCAGCACAGAACTAGGTGGAGGTTTTGGCTAACACCGAGCACCCGCAGGACTGATCTACCCGCCCACAAGAAAGAGGGAGAGCTAAAAGCAGGGAGACAGGTGATATGGCTTTGCAGGTCCCACCTCGACAAAGACCAGCAAACTAAAGCCCTCTCATTTGAGAGTTTCACAGCCAGCATATGAATTCAAGCTCGACCTGGGACGATCCAGCTTGGTTGGGATAAGGGCATCCACCATTGTGAAGGCGGGTCTAATCTCACCTGCACAAACAAAAGCCAGAAGAAGCCTACACAGCAGCCTGGCAGAGTCCAAGGCAGCCTAGCAGGGCTTCTGCAGGCAGACAAGGGATAGAATGCCTCCTCAAACAGTTCCCTGACCCCTGTATAACCAAAAAAAAAAAAAAAAAAAAAAACTTTATACATCAAAAAAAAAAAAAAAAAAACAAAAACAGAAAGAAATAGCTTCAACATCAACAAAAAGGACGTCTACTCAGAGACCCCATCCAAAATCACCAACCTCAAAGATCAAAGGTAGATAAATCCACGAAGATGGGAAGAAACCAGCACAAAAAGGATGCAATCATCAAAGACCAAAACACCTCTCCTCCTCCAAGGGATCACAACTCCTCACCAGCAAGGGAACAAAACAGGATGGAGAATGAGTTTGACAAACTGACAGAAGCAGGCTTCAGAAGGTGGGTAATAACAAAATTCTCCGAGCTAAAGTAGCATGTTCTAACCCAATGCAAAGAAACTAAAAACCTTGAAAAAAGGTTAGACGAAATGCTAACTAGAATAACAAGCTCAGAGAATAACATAAACAACTTGATGGGGCTGAAAAACACAGCACAAGAACTTCACGAAGCATACACAAGTTTCAATAGCTGAATCAATCAAGCAGAAGAAAGTATATCAGAGATTGAAGATCAACTCAATGAAATAAAACGAGAAGGCAAGATGAGAGAAAAGAGTGAAAAGAAATGAACAAAGCCTCCAAGAAATATGGGATCATATGAAAAGACCTAATCTATGCTTGATTGGTGTACCTGAATGTGATGGGGAGAATGAATCCAAGCTGGAAAACACTCCGCAGGATATTATCCAGGAGAACTTCCCCAACCTACAAAGGCAGGCCAATATTCAAATACAGGAAATACACAGAACACCACAAGATACTCCTCAAGAAGAGCAACCCCAAGGCACATAATTGTCAGATTCACCAGGGTTGAAACAAAGAAAAAATGCTAAGAGAAAGGTCGGGTTACCCACAAAGGGAAGCCCATCAGACTCACAGTGGATCTCTCGGCAGAAACCCTGCAAGCCAAAAGAGAGCAGGGGACAATATTCAACATCCTTAAAGAAAAGAACTTTCAACCCAGAATTTCATATCTAGCCAAACTAAGCTTCACAAGTGAAGGAGAAATAAAATCCTAGACAGACAAGCAATTACTGAGAGATTTCATTGCCATCAGACCTGCCTTACAAGAGCTCCTGAAGGAAACACTAAACACAGAAAGGAACAACCATTACCAGCCACTACAAAAACGTACCAAATGGTAAAGACCAATGATGCATGAAGAAACTGCATCAACTAATGAGCAAAACAACCAGCCAGTAACAAAATGGCAGGATCAAATACACACATAACAATATTAACATTAAATGTAAATGGTCTAAATGCCCCAATCAAAAGACACAGACTGGCAAACCAGATAAAAAGTCAGGACCCATTTGTATGCTGTATTCAGGAGACCCATCTCACATGCAAGGACACACACACACACACACACACACACACACATAAAAAAACAGGGGTTGCAATCCTAGTTTCTGATAAAACAGACTTTAAACCAACAAAGATCAACAGTGACAAAGAAGAGCATTACATAATGGTAAAAGGATCATTGCAACAAGAAGAGCTAACTATCCTAAATATATATGCACCCAATACAGGAGCACCCAGATACACAGAGCAAGTTCTTAATGACCTACAAAAAGACTTAGACTCCTGCACAATAATAGTGGGAAACTTTAATAATCCACTGTCAATATCAGACAGATCAATGAGACAGAAAATCAACAAGGATATCCAGGACTTGAATGCAGATCTGGACCAAGTGGACCTAATAGACAACTACGCAACACTCCACCCCAAATCCACAGAATATGCATTCTTCTCAGCACCACATTGCACTTATTCTAAAATTGACCACATAATTAGAAGTAAATCACTCTTCAGCAAATGCAAAAGAATGGAAATCATAACAGTCTCTCAGACCACAGTGCAATCAAATTAGAATTCAGGATTAAGAAATTCACGCAAGACCACACAACTGCATGGAAGCTGAACAACTAGCTTCTGAATGGCAACTAGATAAACAATGAAATGAAGGCAGTAATAAAGATATTCTTTGAAACCAATGAGAACAAAGACACAATGTACCAGAATCTCTGGGACAAATTTAAAGCAGTGTCTAGAGGGAAATTTATAGCAATAAATGCCCATATGAGAAACAAGGAAAGATCTAAAATTAACACCCTATTGTCAAAATTGATAGAGCTAGAGAAGCAAGATCAAAAGAACTAAAAAACTAGCAGAAGACAAGAAATAACTATGATCAAAGCAGAACTGAAGGACATAGAGACACACAAAAAAAAAACCTTCAAAAAAAAATCAATAAATCCAGGAGCTAGTTTTTGAAAAGATCAACAAAACAGACCACTAGCCAAACTAATAAAAAAGAAAAGAGAGAAGAATCAAATAGACACAATAAAAAATGATAAAGGGGATATCACCACCAATTCTACAGAAATACAAAGTACCAACAGAGATTACTACGAATAACTCTATGCACATAAACGAGTAAATGTGGAAGAAATGAATAAATTCTTGGACATTTGCACCCTCCCAAGCCTCAACCAGGAA
Source organism: Callithrix jacchus (assembly GCF_049354715.1). Classification (NCBI taxonomy): domain Eukaryota; kingdom Metazoa; phylum Chordata; class Mammalia; order Primates; family Cebidae; genus Callithrix; species Callithrix jacchus. Next base: position 97,771,430 of record NC_133503.1, on the reverse strand, counting down.
GAAGGTGAAACCCTGAATAGACCAATAACAAGGGCTGAAGTTGAGGAAGCAATTAATAGCCTACCAACCAAAAAAAAAAAAAAAAAAATCCAGGTCCAGACAGGTTCATAGCCAAATTCTACCAGATGTACAAAGAGGAGTTGGTACCATTCCTTCTGAAACTATTCCCAAAAATACAAAAAGTGGGAATGCTCCCTAACTCATTTTATGAGACCAACATCATCCTGATACCAAAACCTGGCAGAGACTCAACTGAAAAATAAAACTTCAGCTCAATATGCATGATGAACACTAGATGTAAAAATCTTCAATAAAATACTGGCAAACCAATTGTAGCAGCATATGAAAAGCTTATCCATCATGTTCAAGTAGGCTTCATCCCAGGGATGCAAGGCTGGTTCAATATATGCAAGTCTATAAATGTAATCCATCATATAAACAGAACCAAAGACAAAAACCACATGATTATCTCAATAGATGCAGAGAAAGCCTTTGACAAAATTCAACAGTGCTTTATGCAAAAAACCCTCAATAAACTAGATATCGATGGAATGTATCTCAAAATAATAAAAGTTATTTATTACAAACCCACAGCCGATATCATACCGAATGAGCAAAAACTGAAAGCATTCCCTTAGAAATCTGGCACTAGACAAGGATGCCCTCTCACCACTCCTATTGAATAAAGTATTAGACGTTCTAGCCCAAGCAATCATACAAGAAAAAGAAATAAAGGCTATTCAATTAGGAAAGGAGGAAGTCAAACTGTCTCTGTTTGAAGATGATATGATTGTATATTTAGAAGACTCCATCATCTCAGCCCAAAATCTTAAACTGACAAGCAACTTCAGCAAAATCTCAGGATAAAAAATCAATGTGCAGAAATCACAAGCACTCCTATACACCAATAACAGACAAACGGAGAACCAAATCAAGAGAGAACTCCCATTCACAATTGCTACAAAGAGAATAAAATATATAGGAATACAACTAACAAAGGATGTAAAGGACCTCTTCAAGGAGAACTACAAACCACTGCTCAAGGAAATAAGAGAGGACACAAACAGGGGGCCAAAGTGGCGCCGGAGGTCGTGGCACTTGCGAAGGCAAGGTCATGAGTTCAAGGCTAACCTGAGCAACCTCATAAGCTCAAACTGATTGGCAAAAAAAAAAAAAAAAAAGAGAGAACACAAACAGATGGAAAAACATTCCATGTCATGGTTAGGAAGAATCAATATTGTGAAAATGGCCATACTGCCCAAAGTAATTTACAGATTCAACACTATCCCCATCAAGCTACCACTGACCTTCTTCATAGAACAGGAAAAAACTGCTTTAAACTTCATATGGAACCAAAAGTAAGCCCGCATAGCCACAACAATCCTAAGCAAAAAGAACAAAGCTGGAGGCATCACACTACCTCACTTCAAACTATACTACAAGGCTAGTATAATCAAAACAGCATGGTACTGGTACTAATACAGAGATATAGACCAATGGAACAGAACAGAGGCCTCAGAGGCAATGGCACACATCTGCAGCCATCTGATGTTTGACAAACATGATAAAAACAAGCAATGGGGAAAGGACTCCCTGTTTAATAAATGGTGTTGGAAAAACTGGCTAGCCATGTACAGAAAGCAGAAACTGGACCCCTTCCTGACACCTTACACTAAAATTAACTTCAGATGGATTAAAGACTTAAACGTAAGACCTGGCACCATAAAAACCCTAGAAGAAAATCTAGGCAAAACCATTCAGGACATAGGCATAGGCAAGGACTTCATGACTATAACACCAAAAGTGTTGGCAACAAAAGCCAAAATAGACAAATGGGATCTAATTAAACTTAAGAGTTTCTGTACAGCAAAAGAAACAATCATTAGAGTGAATTGACAACCAACAGAATGGGAAAAAGTTTTTGCAATCTACCCATATGACAAAGGGCTAATATCCAGAATCTACAAAGAACTAAAGCAGGATTTACAAGAAAATACAAACAAACCCATTCAAAAGTGGGGGAAGGATATGAAACATATGCTTCATATGAAAATATGCTCAGCGTCACTGGTCATTAGAGAAATGTAAATCAAAACCACATTGAGATACCATCTCATGCCAGTTAGAATGGTGATCATTAAAAAAACTGGAGACGACAGATGCTCAAGTGGATGTGGAGAAACGTGAACACTTTTACACTGTTGGTGGGAGTGTAAATTAGTTCGACCATTGTGGAAGACAGTGTGGTGATTCCTCAAGGATCTAGAAACAGAAATTCCATTTGACCCAGCAATCCTGTTACTGAGTATACACCCAAATGATTATAAATCGTTCTATTATAAAGACACATGCATACATATGTTCACTGCAGCACTGTTTACAATAGTAAAGACCTGAAACCAACCCAAATGCCCATCAATGATAGACTGGACAAGGAAAATGTGGCACACATACACTATGAAATACTATGCAGCCATTAAAAATCAATGAGTTCACGTCCTCTGTAGGGACATGGATGAATCTGGAAACCATCATTCTCAGCAAACTGACACAAGAACAGAAAACCAAACACTGCATGTTCTCACTCATAGATGTGTGTTGAACAAGAAGAACACATGGGCACAGGGAGGGGAACATCACCCTCTGGGGTATGTTGGGGGTGGAGGGCTAGAGGAGGGGCAGCAGGAAGCAGGGAGGTTGGGGAGGGATAACACTGGGAGAAATGCAGATGTTGGTGATGGGGCAATGGAGACAACAAACCACCATGGCATGTGTATACCTATGCAACAATCCTGCAAGATCTGCAAATGTACCCCAGAACTTAAAGTACAAATAAAAAAAAAAGAAGTAAAAAAGAAGTGCCTAAAGAAGTGTAAGCTAACCAGATGGAGAGACTAGGCAAAGATGTCCCAGGCCTCCAGCCTTTCTGCCAAGATGCTAACATGAAAGAGAAAGGCCCCCCAAATAACACAATCTCAGCTGTCATCTGAACACAGCCTCATGAAACCAAAAACAAGACTAGCTAAAAAGATACCTGTCCAATTGACAGAATTACACTAGATAAATACCGTTGTTGTTGCTTTAAGTCAATGAGTTTTTGAGTAATTTATAATATGGCAATAATAGATAAATGAGACAGCTCCTCTGAGACACAAAGAAAAGAAAACAGCACTGTCTCAGGATGCAACAGAATGGAAGACTTGGAATCAATTGAAGATAAATTGGTTTTGAAAACTAAAAAAATAATTCCCCCACTTTTTCCCTCAACTCTGAGCATTGCTAAATCTGCTAACCCTTCTTCCCTCTCTCCTGCCATTTTTTTTTTACCTCCTCCTTTGCTTTAGATCTGAATCTTCGCCACTGTTATGGGCCTTCCTGTGAAAACAAAGACATTAAAGCAAAAGGAAATTATCAATTGGCTAAGGAAAGCACAATAAAATGAGTTTCACTTCAGTTAATACCTATCTGTCATACCTTCATTCATTCACCAAACATTTAAGTCATGAGTATATGCATACAACAGGTCCCAGAAATATACTATTAATAACATCACCTGGCCTCACTCTAGTGGGTTCTGCAAACCATCTGAATTCTATTCATCTAACGATGACGTTAGTCTGCAGTTTCAGAACTGCAATCCTCCAAGCTGATTTCTGCCATAGTAGAATTGACATCATCTCACTTGGATGCCCTTTCCCATACCCTGGCTCCAAATTATTTTTATCTCCTCTCATAATCTCCTCCACTTCAACTCAGCAACCTACATCATGGTCATACTTTGGACTTTATCGTCTGTAACCACCTCCAAACACTTCGCTCTCTTACCCCAATCTCCTCTTCTTCCTGTTTACCACTCCCCATTTACTTTCAAACAGCTTCAGTGGGGCATCCTGGTTAAAGGTGCTGGCTCTGGTACCAGACAACCTGAATGTGAATCCCATCTCCTTCAACGATGAGTTGTGTGATTTAAATAAGTTACTTTTCTACGCAGTGACTCACTTTTAATGGAATCTCCTTTAAAGTCTGCTCTAAAGGATAAAATGAATTAATATATTTAAAATGCATACAATAGGACCTGGGTCATTGTTAGCATTCAACCAAGATAAGCTGTTATTGCTTATTCAACTATTTCCACTGTTCCTTTTCTTTGACCCCAATAAGACTATCTACTGACCTGGCTACTCTCCACCAGCTCTTCACCTCTCTTCCCTGTCCTTCTGTACTAAGCTTAGATTTCCTAATCTATCATTTCAATAACTCATGCTGATACTCAACACATTCCCTGACTCTGTTTTTCATTCCATCTTTTTGATGAAAATCCCAGACATGGGTGAATCTAACCATGCAAGTTTTCTGGATCAGTCTTAAATAGCTAGCTGAGCAGTGCTGGAAGGAGTCACACAAAAGGGGCCTATTAGTTACACTACAAATCTATGTCCATAAACCTGAAGTGGGGCCACACCATGGTTCAGCAATCCTGTCACATTTCACAGATCTAAGTAAAAAGCAGTTTCAAACTCTCCATCCTGCAACCCTCTGACCCATAGTATCCTTGTTTCAGCAAATGACTTTGTTTTCTCCTTCCAGAGGACAAAGTAGCCTCCAGATGGAATTCTTCCATCTTCCTGCTACCAAAAATAAAAACTTACTAACATCTTCTCTGTTATTTGTGGATTTATCCTTACTACCAAGGTCAGTCTCTCCACCAGTGCTTTGTGGGTCCCATCACATCACCTCGGGTCTTCTCAATGAATTTCATTAACTACCCTCCTACCTCTCACCCATAGTCACCTTGCCTGTCTGACAGACTCTTTTTACAAGCTATTAACTTTTTCAAGTCTCTGTTGTTCAAACACAGACCTACTTTGAGTCTACATCCCCCCTCATCTGCCCAGTCCCTCCTCTCTCCTCACAAACTTCTTGAGAATGGTGTTTATGCCCCATGCTCCATTTGATTACCTTCTTTCTAATCTAGCACCTTCCCACTATGATTGGGCGGGATGGACATGGCTCTTCAATGCATAGCTTATGTTACCCCATTTCCTTCAATATGCTTATATCAAATAACATTAACACCAATATGTGATCCCTGTTCTTGCATCAAATTTTGGGGTCACTATTTGGCATAAACACAATTATACAGATATTGTTCACAGATGATCTAAATAGTGTTCCAGGAATATGATTCCATTCTTTTATAGGTTTTAAATTTTCTGGGAGACGATACTTGCCTAAGTTTTCCATGTGCATATCACTTGCTTAGTGTTCTTTTGCTTCTCACTAATTCTTCAAATTCTGAGAGAACTGCAAAACTCCTGCTATGGATGGATGCTCAAGTAATCTGCAAGTTCCATTTAAATTTCTCCTGGAGCTCTCTACTCTCCTGCTTGTAATACCTGGACCACCTGTTATTGATTAACCCCCTTCACCATAATCCAAGGAACTCCTGTTGCGTCTGTATAATGGATCCCACATCTCCAGGTCTTCTGGCTACTTACTTCTCTGGGTTTTGGTAAAGTGTATCTTTCAGTTGCTAACAGAGAAAATATGCATGGCAGATAACTTTCTTGGAACTCAAAATTTCTGAAAATGTCTTTATACAAACAATTACGGTTATCTGGGCCTAGACCCCTAAATTAAAAATAATCTTTCAGACTTCTGAAGGCAATTCTTCTTTGCCTTCTTCTTCTGATATTACTGTTAAGCGGCCCAATGTCTTTTTTCTTGAGACCGAGTTTCACTCGTCACCCAGGCTGGATTGCAGTGGCGCGATCTCAGCTCACTGCAACCTCTGCCTTCCGAGTTCAAGTGATTCTCCTGCGTCAGCCTCTAGAGTAGCTGAGATTACAGGCATGTGCCACTATGCCTGGCTAATACGTAGTTTCAACAGAGACAGGGTTTCACCATGTTGCCCAGGCTTGTCTTGAACTCCTGACCTCAGGTGATCCACCCACCTCAGCCTCCCAAAGTGCTGGGATTATAGGTGTGAGCCACCAGGTCTGACTCCCAATGTCATTTTGTCACCATTTGTACATGGATTTTTTTTCTCTCCCATATTCCCATGTTCACTCCATATCTTTAGAATTCTTTCTTAAACTACGTTTTGAAATTTAATTATAATGAACCTTGTAATGAATCTAAGTTTTCAATTGATTATGATAAATGCTCAGTGTGTTCTTCTTTACAATGTCACATCCTTCAGTTACGGAATATCTACTTGTGCTATTTCTTTAATAGTTTCCTCTCTTGTGTTTTATCTGTTCTTTTCTCATAGAAATTGTATTAGTTGAATGACTGATATCTAGATTTGATAATTTTATTATCCTTATGTCCATACACTAGTTTTCCTGTGTTTTTTTGTTGTTGTTGTTGCTGTTGTTCCATTGTGGGGAAGATTTTCTTAATGTTACCTTCCAAATCTTTTACTGATTATTTTAAATTCTAGCACACTAATTTAAAGCCTAATAACTGTTCTTCACTGATCCTTACCTTTGTAGTGATAAAAATTGATATATTGTTTCATCTTTCTAAATAGTTTTTTAGAAATTTTTCTTTCTTATTTTGTCTGTTTCCTGTGAGAATGTCCCCAACCCCACCCAACACCCATTTGCTTGTTTTAATCTTTGCCTTTCCAGACAGAAGCAATGTTCAAATGCATGTGTTCATGGCTTTCTATCTCTCTCTCTATTCAAGCAATAAGTGTTAAAATTACTGGAGCCCTTTGGATGGTGCAGAGCATGTTAACTAATGGCTCACAGTAATATGAAGGCAGCCTCAATCATTTCATTGAAGGATCCTTTGAAAGTAAGTATATGTAAATCTTTTCTCTTGTACTTGGTCCATTCCCTTCAGTAGGATTCTCTAATCTCATGCCTGGGAGATATAACCATTTCATTGGAAGATGCTTTGAAAGCTGGTATCCACAGTCTTTTCACTTGTCCCTGTCCATTTCTTACAAAGGGATTCTCTAATTTTCTGCCTAGGTAATATAAGCCTGGATTCTAGTATTCTGGGAAAGAAGAGAAAAGGGAGACATTTGGTATGCAAATTTTCACTCTCTTGATTTCTCCATGGCCACAATTTCTCTTTCTCCTTCACCAGTTAATCTTCTTCAGTTAAGCCAAATGCTTGAGCTTCTTACAACTCTGTCACTGGCTTTGTCTTTCTGCATTCTATCTATACTATCAACCTAAACAACCTAATCTCTATTATATATTTCAAGTAACATACTTAAGATTTTATTTTGGTCCATAAAACTAATCCAGCTCCTGACTTATATTCAACAACCCATGGGAATCCTGCACTTGGACTTCTATAAATTCAAAATATCAGAAACTAAATTGGCAATTGTACCATTCAAGCCAGCAAGGTCCTGATGATTCTATTTCTACACAACACATCTGAATTCATACAATTGAACAAGCTTTGGTTTCATTCTGGACAGCTCCCTCTCCTCCACCCCTCATACTGATCCTCCTACCAATTTTACCTCCTACTGGCCTACTGAAACCAACTACTTCTTTATATCTCTATATCACCACCTTGGTCCATGCTCCCATTCTCTATTGCTAGGACTAGTACAATAGCCTGCCGCCTGGTGTCTCCATTTCTGCCACTACCCTCTTCTACCATTTCTCCAAAGGACGGTAACGGTCATCTTTACAAACAAAAATGTGATGTTATTGAACTCCCTGTTAAAAACAAAAACAAAAAACAAAAAACACTAGTCTAAGGACCAAAATCCTGACGAAGTCCAGGTGGGCTGTAAGGTCTGATTCCACCTTTCTCTCTAGGCTCATTTCTAACACATTTTCATTCACTATCAGAGTTTCATAAATACTGGCCTTTATTCCTTTTCATGAACATTCCCTGTTTCTTTCCCTCCCAAGGGTTTTGCATGTGCTAGCCCCTCTGTCTGGTATGATCATTCCTTCCTTTTTGCCTGCTTATATCTCAGATTCTGGCACAAGCATCCAACCTCAGGAAACCATTCCCCAACCTCCTTGGCTCAACTTCCCCTAATAGTGCTCATTACACAGGTGTTTATTAAATTTATCATGCGGTCACACTTATGACATGTGTATACTTTTCTGTATGCATGCTAGGTTTCAATAAAAATTTTTTAAATTCCCTTAAGTACCACATATCTTACCTTCATATTACATAGTAAAGTCATAACAGCACATATATTCCTATGACTCATGTATTTTCCCCTTAATAGCATGTAAGCTACCATAGGACAGGAACTTGTCTAGTGGTGGTAGCACACTGCATGGCAGACAGCAGGCACTCAAACATTTTTGAATGTAAAGGTAAAAGCTGAGGAGTGAAAATATATTGTACTACCAGAAAATATGCTGGCTTTCTTTTTCTAGAATAGGAATGTTTAAATAAGCAGGTTTCAGGGTCTCCATAAACTTTGAAAATTATATGAAAATGTTTATATGTATTTAAATATGAACCTGTCTTTCCCTAGGGGATGAATCCAACATTTCATCAGATCTCAGAGGGTAGTATCACCCAAAAAGGTTAAGGATCACTATTCTGGACTTGGCCAGAATTTGATGGTTTGTATCCATCTCACAACAAACAACTGACAAAATAGGAAATTTTGACACTTATTGCAAAATGTGTTATCCTGACATCCAAAGCAAAGTAGAATTTCCTATTATTAAACTTAAATAGTTGAGATTCTTCCATGTCGACGACATGTCTGGAATTTAAATGTCAATGTTAATCCAGCAATGTAGAGATTTGTGCCCAGTGCAAGTTAAATATGTGTGAAGATAAAACAAGATGGACAAGGGCAGGGATGCTTATAGGGCATTTATACTGGAAAGAAACAGAGAAGAGTATGCTTTAGTCCTTTTATGTCAACATGCAGCAATGGCTCGCTGCCTCAAAACACACATTCCAAAGAGACCTGTAAGTGCACCAGGCAAAAGGCTCTATGAATCCTCAGGCAAAAAAATTCTCTTTCCAGCAAATTTAAATAGCCTTCCCCCTGGAATACGCCAATGAAAGGATCCTGTATCCACTCTCCACAATTACTTCTCTGTGTTTCACAGGAAGCCACTGGAAAATCAATCTCAGTGTAGAAGCCAAGTCTGGATTTGGGAGTATAAATGCTGCAAACTATCTCAGGCAATTATTTTGTACAAAAACAATGCAAATTTAGGCATATTTTAGCAAAATTTAATTAAGTTCATTTTCAAATGTATTAAAGTGACTAGCTGCGCAACATGTGTAATTATTTTGTTTAGGGAGTGCTGACAAATTGCACCAATTAATTAAGGGTGGAAAACTATAAAACTCTACCAATAACATATACTAAATTCTAATCACCCCCACCCAAGTCACCTCAACATACAACACACACAAATGCACTTTAAAGTATTTCCCAGTGGTGTTGCTGTGGTTTTAAGTATTGTCCAAGTTGAACCAACTCTTAGTGTTCCCAAGGAGAAAGCTGAGTAAGAGCTGAAGCACAGCCTTATTTAAAAGAGGGCTATCACTATCTCCACCTTTTTCAGATGTACAGACCGGGATTCAAATCCCACATGTGCCACAGAGGACAAGCTACCATCATCTCCTTAAGCCTCAGTTTTCTTAACTGTAAAAGTGAGGTGGTGATGCTGGGCTGAATAGTTTTCATTGGTACTCAGCCTCTACTGACTCATCTGTAATCTGCCCTCTACTGTCAAGATAGAAAGCCTGGAAATTTTATATTCCTGGACAGCTTTGCCAGCTGGGTTCTCCTTAAGAGAGACTCCAGTAAGATTTGAAGGCAGGAAAAGGGGAAAGTGATTTTGTTTCTACTTGTACCTGTGACATCAACTCTTACACTCCTGAGAAGTGGGGGGTTCTTTGTTTGGCTACAGTGGTGGTACCTCCAGCAATGTCAGCAACAGTGGTCCCCGCCTAGCATCTGTCACGGTGCCTGCAGCAATGTCAGCAGCAAGACAGGCTCAGGATTGCCAGCTCAAAGTTGGAAGTGGTTCCTGGTCTCTAAGTAACACCCACTTCTCTCCTTGCATTTCTTCAGTCCAGAGGCTGTAATAGCAGCTACATCTCTGAGTTACACCACTCTCTGCCTTTTGCACCTTCAATCCTACTTACACCTTTGCACCAATTCCCTATTTAATTCCCCACTGCTAGAATCACATCGTGCCTGAATAAAAATGCCAGTTCCCAAAGGGTTATTATCAGGATTAAATGAGATAATATATAGCAAGCACTTTGCTCAGTACTTGGAATACAGCCAATACCAAACAAATGCCTTCTATTACTCTATTGTTCTATCTAATCAGTTGGGTCCTGATCTAGCCCCATGACGTCAGTCCTACTACATGAAGGAAATATAGACCCTTCTTTTCGTAACCATCAAAGGATTTCAGTGAAGTTGAATTTGGTTTTAGAAAGATGGGAATAAAGCTCTGGGAAACTAGCAGAAGCAAAAGGGATCAAGCAGCAAAGGGCCAGCAAGTGTGTTTTAACTAGGGCACAGGTGAAAGGAGGGCTCAGCTTCCAAACCTGCAGTGTATATAAAAAGTGTATTGATGGTTACCTGAAATTATGAACTGAACTTCTTACAATTATAAAAGTCTTTATGCTGGGTGCAATGACTCATGCCTGTAACCCCAGCACTTTGGGAGCCCGAGCTGGGAGGACTGCTTGAGGCTAGAAATTCAAGACCAGCCTGGGCAACATAGTGAGAGAGACCCCATCTCTACTTTAATTTATACATTTTTATTTTTTAAAAAGAGGAAAAAGAAAAAGTCATTTATATAATGCCAATTATGTAGGTACTCAAAGAAAACCAAAATCCCTGTCACGCAGGAGTGAAAAGAATTTCACTGAGTCATTTCTACGTCGTCTTCTCTTGCACCTGCCATATTGCCCAGCCTGCTTTGTGGAGAGGTCCAAAACTTCCAGCTAAGAACTTTTTTATTTAGCATACATACACAAATATAATCCCTTCAAACATTCTAACCTTACGGGTAAAACATAACAGGATTCATTTTTTTCTGTGCTTTAAAAGGCATTTTTCAGCTAATAAGGCTTACCTTTAAGTGTAGTTTTGTCTTCTCAGGTAGAAACAAGATGTTTCATATAGTAAGATATACTTTCTATACTATATACTACACATAATACATACTTTTAGTATATATTATACTAGTTTTAGACACATTAGTCATAAATAGAATAATGAAAGCAAGTTCCTGCCTACATTTTATGAAAGAATTCTCCAAAACTCTGGCTAAGATAAATGCTTCAGGATTCCTAACTTATTTTATCTCAAAAAGAGTAGTAAGCTTCCCATTATCTTGAGAGAAACCGTAATGTTGGTGTAAGAATCACCTGTTATAAAGACAGGCCTGGGACAAAATGCTTCTATTGAAAACTGCTAGCAGAAGGACTGTATTCCACTTACCTCCTCCTCACAGGCTGTACAGAGTCATTGTCACTTCCACAGGAGGGGTTTCGACGACGCGTGTGAGGGAACTTTGGTGACTTAGTGCGGTCACTGGGAGAATTGTAGAGTCCACTGGAGAGAAAGAGAAATGGTCACAAAGGGTCCAGAGAGGTCCCGAGAGAAGTCCAGACCTAGAGTAGTTGGTAACTGCACAGCTGGTACTTCCAAGTGGTTCTTTGCTGACAAGATTTATTGAAAGAAAAGAGGTAAGATCTGGCAAATCAAATCATAAAGGTCATTATTTTGCAGGAATGCCATTTGTCTCACTAGACTTCAGTAGTAAAAAATGAACACACAAATGATAACAATAACAATTCATATATATGATGAATTTACCCCTTTCTAAACAGACTCAACTAAAGGCTTTACATGCATTATCTCAGCTAATCTTCATATCAGCCTTCAGCATTGACATATAATTATTAGACCTGTTAAACAGAAAAAAAAATTGAAATACAGACTACTTAATTAAATGGCCCAAATAAAGTAGCTAGGAAGTGACAGGGCTAGAATTTGAACAGTAAGGTACAACATAGGTCTGTCACTGGTTTGGTAGTTGTTACCAGAAATAAACTAGACATATCCATATCTTTAGGAATAAAGGTCTTCCAGCATCACTATTCATCAGCTATAGTTTTTGACTTAAGTTTTTAACCAAAACTAAGAAATGGGGCAAATTATCATTAATATGTCATTGAGAGTTTTCAGAAATATATTACCTTACAGGCAATTTCATAGTATTTCTTAGGTTTCCCTTTTGGCTTTCCAGGAAAGAGTTTCATGTTATCAAACATACTGTTGATTTCCACTTCAGAAATCCCAGACCCTCCCCCTCTCCCAGTCACAATGATTTAGAGTCTGCCCACTTTATCCACAGCTAGCTGTGATCAGTCACTCAGCAGCTGGATTCCTTTATTCAAGGAGCTGCAAGTGCTAACCCCTTTTCTACTGTCTCCTTTATAGAAACAATGATTCCCTTTACCTCTGGGGGCCATTTTCTTCCCATGGTGCATGAGATTTGCTTCTTTGGGTATCAGGACTATTTTCATTCTTTGCTTTCTTAAAGCTTTAATTAAAAAAAAAAGTATGAAAAATAAATTAAGTAGAAAACAAAAGTAAACACACAAACTTATTCGTTAAGTAAAATTTTTTAACAAAGTTAAAATGTGCACGCTTATTTGCTTGTTTACACCTGTGACTCTAAAAAGAACATGAAGTCACTGCCTAAAAAAAAATCTGTTTCCAGTAAGTACCTTTGGGTCTTTCCCCACTCTTTCTTTCTAGTTTTACTGCTTTAGTCAACAGATTCCAGGTTCATCAACTGTTAAGAAACTCTAGAGTCCACCTGCAGGAGAGGAAACAAGGGGAACCACAGAGCCAAGAAAAGAAGAAAGCCAAGGAGGAAGGAGCTGGGCTTCCCAGGATCTTCAGCCTGGATCCCGTTTTACGACAGTGATCAGAGAAGCCCTGGCTCCAGGCACGGGTCTGAATCCACACGGGTTGGTCCACCCCAGGCAGGCTCAGGCTACCTAAACTGACCTTTTCCCAGCTTCTGCCACATCTTGGCTTCATCCCTCCAAATCAGAATGACTTTCAAATGCTATTTCCTGACCTAGTATCATCTTTCAGTCCTAAGAATGTAAATATAACTGAGTTGTTATTCTACCCTTAACAAATTGTTTTAGAAACCCATGGGGAAACACAGAGACAAAGAGAAAGGGACACATCAGAAGCCTCCAGGCATCAGGGAGGGAGGGTTGTGTCACCTCTCACATCCTCAGGAGTCTTAGCTTCAGACAAAGATAGAGCTATTTAACTCCAAATCCACTTTTAATCCTGGCTTTTTGATGAATCCTCTATATAACTGTTCTAGGATACAGTGATAGCACAGTCCTTTATAACAGCCAACAAAGAGAAGAGAGGAGAGATGACAAGGCCATTTAAAAACAATAATAAAAAGAAAACAGACTTGTACCCTAGTATACTATCCATGAAGGAATCAATATAAGCCTATAAAATTATGTATCTGACAGAGGCATACAATTCATGAGATTTGTAGATAGTATATAGTAGCTAAGTTTTCTATTATTTTTATAAAGGTTAAAAACTTCTACAGATCCAATTCCCAAAGTAAAACCTTACCTTTTGAAATGAAGAAAGGTAATAAATATGGTAGATACTTACTACAACAGTAGAAAGTGTATGTGTTCAACAAATCAGAAAAAGCAAAGAGAAAGGAGAAGGGAGACTGAAAAAGAAATGGGAAGATAAAGGAGGAACTGAGAGAGTAGACGAAAGTTAAAGAATAATGAAATCTGGGTGACAAGTTAATTGCATTCACTCCCTAAAGTATTTCTCATCTGAACCTTGAAAGGAAAACTTTGGTGGCGCTTCAGGTATCAGTACTATCACAGGAATGTGGTTGCAAAGGTGGTTGAAAAATATTGTTAAAATGGCCACACTGCCCAAAGCAATAGACATACAAATACAATGCTATTCCTATCGAACTACCAACATCATTTTTCACAGAAAATAACTATTCTAAAATGGAACCTCCTCTCCAAAAAAGCTCAAACAGCCAAAGCAATTCTAAGTAAAAAGAACAAAGCTGGAGGCATCTTACTACCCAACTTCAAACTATACTACAAGGCTACAGTAACAAAAACAGCACAGTATGGTCCAAAGCCCAACAAAAAGACCAGTGGAATAGGATAGAGAACCGAAAAATAAAGTTGCACATCTACAACCATCTGATCTTCAACAAAATCAACTATAACAAGCAATGTGGAAAAATTCCCTAAATGGTGTTGGGATGGCTACCCACATGCAGAAGAGTGAAAATGTACTCCTTCTTTTTACCATATACAAAAATCCACTCAAGATAAAGAAGTTATGTAACACCTCAAACTATACAAATATATCTTAAAAGAAAACCCAGGAAATATCATTCTGGACATCAGTCTTGGCGAAGAATTTATGACTACGTCCCCAAAAGCAAGTATAACAAAACAAAAAATTGACAAATGGGACTTTAAATTAAATAGCTTCTGTACAACAAAAGAAACTATCAACAGAGTAAACAGACAATGTACAGAATGGGAGAAAATATTCGCACACTATGTATTTGACAAAGGTCTAATATCCAGACTCTATAAAGAACTTCAACAATGAAACAAGTTAAAACAAACAACACCATTAAAAAATGGGCAAAGGATATGAACAGGCACTTTTCAAAAGAAGACATACATGCAGCCAACAAATACATGAAAAAATACTCAACATCACTAATCATTTGAAGAAAGCAAATTAAAATCACAATGAAACACTATCTCACACCAGTCAAAATAGCTATTACTATTATTACTATTAGTATTATTATTACTTTTTGAGATGGAGTGCAGTGGTGTGATCTCAGCCCACTGCAACCTCTGCCTCCTGGGTTCAAGCAATTCTCCTGCCTCAGCCTCCCCAGTAGCTGGGACTACAGATGTGCACCACCATGCCCAGCTAACTTTTCTATTCTTAGTGGAGACAGAGTTTCACCATATTGACCAGGATGGTCCTGATCTCTTGACCTCGTGATCCACCTGCCTCAGCCTCCCAAAGTGCTGGGATTCCAAGCGTGAGCCACCACGCCTGGCCTCAAAATAGCTATTATTAAAAAGACAAAAAATAATAGATGTTGGCAAGATTGTGGAGAAAAAGAGAATACTGTTTTTTTTCATTTGAGCCAGAGTTTGCTCTTGTTGCCCAGGCTGCAGTGCAATGGCACAATCTCAGCTCCCTGCAACCTCCACCTCCCAGATTCAAGTGATTCTCCTGCCTCAGCCTCCCAAGTAGCTGGGATAATAGGCATGTACCACCACGCCTGGCTAATTTTTAATAGAGATGGGGTTCCTCCATGTTGATCAGGCTGGTCTCAAACTCCCAACCTCAAGTGATTTGCCCACCTTAGCCTCCCAAAGTGCTGGGATTACAGGCGTGAGCCAGGGCACCCAGCCAAAAAACACTTATACACTGTTGGTGAAAATATGTAAATTAGCTCAGCCACTGTGGAAAGCACTTTGAAGATTTCTCAAATAACTTAGAACCACAATTTGACCCAACAATCCCACTACTGAATATATACTCAAAGGGAAACAAATCATTCTACAAAAAAAAGACACATGGCTTACATGGTGGCTCACACTTGTAATCCCAGCACTTTTGGAGGCCAAGGTGGGTAGATAATGAGGTCAAGAGATTGGGACCATTATGACCAACATGGTGAAACCCCGTCTCTACTAAAAATACAAAAATTCGCTAAGTGTGATAGTGCGTGCCTGTACTCCCAGCAACTCAGGAGGCTGAGGCAGGAGAATCACTTGAACTCAGGAGGCAGAGGTTACAGTGAGCCAAGATTACACCACTGCACTCCAGCTAGGGCAACAAAATGAGACTCCATCTCAAAAAAAAAAAAAGGCACATACACTCACATGTTCATTGCAGCACTATTCACAATAGTAAAGACGGAATCAGCCTAGTTGACTATGAACAGTGGACTGGATAAAGCAAATGTGGCACATACACACCATGGAATACTACACAGCCATAAAAACAATGAAACCATGTCCTTTGCAGGAACATGGATGCAGCTGGAGGCTATTTTCCTAAGTGAATTAACACAGAAACAGAAACCAGATACCACATGTTATCACTTATGAGTGGAAATTAAACAATGAGTACACATGGACATAAAGATGGGAACAACAGACACTGGAGACCACCAGAGGAGGAGAGGGGGCAAGGGTTGAAGACCACCTATCAGGTACTGTGCTTACTATCTGAGTGATAGGATCATGCAAACACCAAACCTCAGTGACACGCAAATTACCCATGTAACAAACCTACCAAAACATGGTCCCCTAGACCTAAAATAAAGTTGAAAAAATAAAATTTTAAAAGGAGGATTGTACTCCTTCTTCACATGCTAAAAAAGCTTGGGATCTGAATCTCATGGAAGATTCCTGTTCTTATGCTGAACATACCACAAGCATACCCTGTACATACAGATGAAGTCGATGCTATTTATCCACAGCTGTGAGGCTAAGGAAATATGGTAAACTGAAGATATGCAATGATAAAGAACCTGTCATTCTAAAAAAAGAACTGGTATATGTCTTGAACTAAATGAAAGAAAACATACGCAAATCCTTGGGTAAAATATTATAACTCTGAGAATCTTCAGATCTTCAAGTTATCTTGCTGAGAAATTATGAACTACATTCCTCAAAGTAGCCACAATCCCACTGAATGAAGACACCATTATTTACTAAAAAATATAACAAGCAGATGATCTAAGAAGTCTTTGCAGGTCACATATCTCTTACTGCTGGGACTTCCCCATGAGGCATGTGGGGCAACCCCACAGAGCAAGTGAGCTTATGAAAGCTGCTCATTGTTGTCTGTAATGCTGTTCCGTGAACATAATTGGAGATAAGAAAAAATGACTCTGCAACAGTGTCTTAACAGAAAACAAGGCTGAGCTCTCAGGGAAACAATCCATGTAACATATTAAGAAAAGGCTTCCCCACTGGGAATGCCCCTGGGAAAATAGATGCAGAGGACCATGACAAGTCTTCATACATATGCAATCACTGACTTCTGAGGCTCTGATGCCTCTAAATACCATAAACCCTCTTTCCAGGGAACAGCTCCGTGCACCACTGTAATGAACACAGAACATTAAAACTTGAATATTATCTACTTTATTTTACAAGTCCCTCTGAGTTAGTCCATTATATCATGGCATTTTAAAAATTACAAGGAATTTTCACTTTGCTATGGAGAATGCAGATCACAGACTATCTGTGATTCACCTTGCTGTGACAAAAAGAGCATTTTCTTCAAATGAGGCAGGTCCTGATGTTTTATATTTCACTGGTGTTTTAATTTATACTTTGGCCCAGAGATTATTTATTGAAACCCATGGATCAAAAGTATTCATTAATCATCAAAGTTAAAAGATTTTTAACCTTGTCTACAGAAAAAATCATTTTTATCATAGCATATGACTGCACGTTTCTTCAGTTAACTTCACTGACCTTTTTACTGGTGAAGGTGCAATAATTTTAGTTGTTCCTTCATTTTCTCCATTTTCCATGTTTGCAGTTACCCTATTGATGCTGTTTGATCCTAGCAGAAAGGAAGAGAAGATGGAAGGGAGAAAGGAAACAGTGATAAGGAAATGCAAAGAAGCAGAAGACTTATTTTAAAATACAATTTTAGGGACACTGTGGCACATTTTATTGATAAAGTATAACCCCAACTAAATAATGAATCACCCAATAACTTTGAGGTACTATTTTCTAGGGTGTACTAAACCCTCAACATAACAATGTCCTAGGGGTCTAGGCTATGACTTTTTCAGACTTCAAAACTAAGTCTCCACATGTTTAGATGTTAAAATAACATTCACTTTGGACTGTTAAAATGATATTCTGAGATATTTAGTACCATATATTAGAATATAAAACATAATGATCAGCTTTTGATGACTATGTTGTGAAGAAGTTTCTCAGCATATTATGGCAGTCCCCACTTGAAATCAAACCAAACAAAAAATTTCAAACCTGAAAATATTCCAACTCCTAGTGCAGGTGCCAAAATAAGAGTAATATACATGTGATCTGTATCACTCACATACAAAAAAAGATGTTTTCAAATGTGTTCTTCATGTAAACATTCCTAAAAATCTGAAACTGAATTTTTAAAAGCTGTTATTCCACAGATTTGCATACAAGCTAGAGGAACCAGCAGAGGGAGCCCACAGCAGACACAATGCTGGAAGTCATGATTGAAATAAAGATAATTGAAGGGTCTGGGCCCATCTAGGAGGTCAGGGTCCCACTCTCAGGGCAGAGACTAATAAGCCTGCAGGAGTGAGGTGTGTGGGTTCTGGAAACAACTCTTCCCCAGTGGGCATGCACCTTACTCAAGGAGGAGGCAGTTTAGATGAGCAGGGGAAATCAGCATGCACAGATGCCCACAGGACCTGCTCAGTTATGACTATGTGCCATGCAGGTATGTCTTCCTCGGATCTACTCCTGCAGGGGTAGTGCACAGTCAGAGTTCTTCAATCCAATGCATAACGGTGACTAACCACCAAGAGTGTGTGTCATGAAGATGAGTTTGTAATATTAGTAAGCACTAATATTTATTGAGTACTTACTCTATGTTAGGTGCTGTTACAAGTGCCACACATCTATTTACTCATGTAATCCTCAAAATAATCCTATGAAGTAGATACCAATGTTAGCTCATTTTAAAATATAATAAAAATGGGCCCTTCCCACACAGTGGTGGGGCAAGCTTTGAAACCCTGCAGACTAGTTCCAGAGACTTAGCTCTAAACCACACAGTACTTCCACCTGTGGCCCACCCACAAGTGGCTCAAGAGTCAGTCTAGATTAAGAGTCAACTGGGAGAGATGAACTCTTTAAAGGGCAAGTGGGCTGGGCACAGTGGCTCATGCCTGTAATCCCAGCACTCTGTGAAGCTGAGGTGGGCGGATCATGAGGACAGGAGTTCAAGACTGGCCTGGCCAACACGGTGAAACCTCATACTAAAAATAAAAAAATTAGCATGGTAGAGCTTGCCTCCCTGAGGCAGGAGAATTGCTTGGACTGGACGTGGTAGATGGGAGGTGGCAATGAGTCAAGATCGTGCCACTATATTCCAGTCTAAAAAGGCCGGAGCGGGACGGGGCAAGGGGTGCGGGGGCGGCAAGTGAAAGAGATGTCCAACGAGAAGAACACCTGAGATTGAGGCAAGAGAACAAGACAGGTGGAACACCTGAGCATCCCCGAGGTTGGTGAGTTTGCTCCAGAGCAGTTGGGAGGTATGTCTAGCTATCCATTGGGAAAGATAAACATAATAAATATTTTGAACAGAGAAAAGAAAGGGTGGTTTCAATAAGAGTTCCAAAAACTGTAACTCTAAGACATTTGACATGGACTCCATATCTGAATTGTGTTCCTATTTTGGAATCTTGAAAAGGTGAGCCTGAAGACACATGTGGCATAAAAGGTAAGATCATGCTGGAGCTACTGCCAATAAATGAGCAACATCCAGAAGCCAGGCATAAGAAAATAATAATGTTAGGGTAAATTTCAACTGGTGTGATGAACAAAACACAACTAATTAACTCCCTTGAACTACCCCGTATTCCATAAAACATTGGCAGTGGCCAGTTACCATCTTAGTCACTTTTGCCATAACCACGTGACTATTAACAAACTCACAAGGGCAGATTCTCAAAACTGCCAAAACAGATTTTGGATGAAGCTGCTTCTCACAAGTAGAACTCCATGTGGTACACGTCTGGGGCAGTGGCAGAAGGGATTAATTCATTTATGTCCTAGACAGTAGGCGTGCCCTAACATGAGTTTTTTTGTACGTGATTTGTTTTTTCTTCTTTGTTTTTTTCCTGAGATGGAGTCTTGCTTTGTCACCCAGGCTGGAGTGCAGTGGCACAATCTCAGCTCACTGCAACCTCTGCCTCCTGGGTTCAAGCAATTCTCCTGCCTCAGCCTCCCAAGTAGCTGGGATTACAGGTGCACACCACTGAGCCCAGCTAACTTTTTTGTATTTTTAGTAGAGATGGGGTTTCACCATGTTGGCCAGGCTGGTCTTGAATTCCTGGTTTCAAGTGATCTACCGCCTTGGCCTCTCAAAGTGCTGGGATTACAGGTGTGAGCCACCATGCCCAGCCCCTAACATTAGTATTTTAATTGTTTTTAATAAGCTATATTTAAATGTGGTATTCTTAGCAGATGTTATTAATATTTCATATAAATGAAAAGGATCTTCATGTACTAGAGCTATTTTTCCAGGCTGGAGGAGGCAGCCACAGCAGAGACCAATACCGAGTATCAATAACATCAACTGAAAAAAGTCGAGTAAAGGTGAACATCCTGTTAACCAAGGCCCTGAGTAACTAGCTTAATAGACCTGGGTTTGTGCCAACTCTCATTCTCTTTAGACTGACGACTTTTTTATTAGTCCAACAACCAATCACCTTAGGAGAAGTGTGGTTGCTTAAGCACTTTCACCTGTTTTCCTGCCATCCAAAAATGAACACACACACAGAAAAACGGAATATTTTAAAACAGAAAAAAATGCAAACTATGTTTAGATATCTGCTTAAAGAAAGCAATATTTGTTTTTTCACAATATCCAGATCATAATTTTTAAGATGAAGTATTATCCAGATGCTTTTCCAAAAGAATTTCAGGTGAAAAAAAAAATCATGTGAGTGCTCTCTGTCACAAACACTCGCAATCAGCACAGCCAGACTTTTCAACATAAATTGTTCTACTGTCAGGACTACTAATACAACAGTGCTATAACTCTCACATACCCACTATAGATAAGATATAGTCAGTAATATGACTTAATTCATGGTTCCTTTATATTCAAAATGGTAAACTGTTCACTGTTAACATGTACAGTATTTTTTATTTTTTTTTAAGATAGAGTCTTGCTCTGCTACCCAGGCTGGAGTGCAGTGGCATGATCTAGGCTCACTGCAACCTCTGCCTCCTGGGTTCAAGCAATTCTTGTGCCTCAGCCTCTTGAGTAGCTGGGATTACAGGAATGCGCCACCATGCCTGGCTAAATTTTGTATTTTTAAGATATGGGGTTTCACCATGTTGACCAGGCTGGTCTTGAACTCCCAACCTTAGGCAATCTGCCCGCCTCACCTCAGGCTCCCAAAATGCTGGGATTACAAGCGTGAGCCACCACGCCCCGCCAACACATACAGTCTTTTTATTTTTATTTTTTTTGCTTTTGAGACAGAGTCTAGCTCTGTTGCCCAGGCTGGAGTGCAGTGGCACAATCTTGGCTCACTGCAACCTCTGCCTCTCAGGTTCAAGAGATTCTCCTGCCTCAGCCTCCCGAGTAGCTGCAATTACAGGTGCCCGTCACCACATCCAGCTAATTCTTTTTTTGTATTTTCTGTATAGATGGGGTTTTGCTGTGTTAGCCAGGCTGGTCTGAAACTCTTAACCTTGTGACCATCAGCCTCGGCCTCCCAAAGTGCTAGGATTACAAGTGTGAATCCCAGCCTATTCTTTTTATATGGACTAAATATCTCTTCATCTGTACTCCCCTACTCTATAAAAAAATGTGAACTAGACAAGCCTGGGTTTTAAGAGCCTTATTAGGAAGACTACATGGGGAAAAAACACCTAAATGCATTAATTTACTGGGAGTGCTTCTGAAGTATCCATTCATATAATAGTCACACATCTTCATTAGCCAATATGTTTGAGATTTATGTCACTAAATACGTAACTTAAAAGTAGTAACTATACGTTCAGAATAATATTTTTTAACCACTGTCCAAATTAGTAAGATTTTACCATACCACCATCTGAGACAACTAATCAATTCAGTAAAGATAGGTTATATGTTGGTGATTGAAATCCGCAAAGGTGAGAAATTTAGGTTATGCAGTAAATTTGGGTTTACTGACTTTCCATTTTGTTAACATCCAATACTAAATTTTCCTTTTCCTCCCCTCATCATACCATCTTCCAGAATCCCTCCTACATTGGCTCAGACTCAGGCTACAGAGAAGAGTGACCTGACAAACCCATCCTACTAATGGGCTTATGCCTTCATCATGTATTACCTGCCAAGAGGAGTAAAAAGAAAGGCCAAATATTAACTAAAATAATTACTCAATAACAACGGAATTTTAGACACTGTTCCAGAAAATATTTTGAGGTTAGATAAACCTTTCCCCCACCCCTCCTTTTTTTATTTAAATATTGGACATAAGAAAAGGATATACATACATAAACAGCTTAACAAATAATTATAAAGTAAACCACCACCCACTTCAAGAATTAAAACAGAGAAGGCAATTTTGCTGCACTTCACAAATCAACCCATTTGGGGCAATTATTTATTTTTTAAATAAATAGTTGCTTTCTCCCTAAAATATCTGGAAACACAAATTTTTACATATATGTTTCATAAAATATTTATGATCTACACAATAAAATTATTTAAATAAAAAACTTAAGACCTCAAAATCTTAATAAAATGAAGGCCACATCACTGGGCCTGCACATTGGCTGCCATAACAGTGCACTGCCCATGGTAGGTACTCAATGAATGCCTATTATTAGAAGGGATGTATTTCTGTTTCTACCATTTTTGCCACTAGAGAGGAAAATTCAGGATAATGATTTTATGTTTAATAAGTGGCAAAAGTAAAACAAAACTATTAATAGATAAGGTGGTACCTGAGATGCTCGTCAAAAGGACATGCGGCAATATACCCTGCAGGACTGGGCTATTTCCTACAATTTTAAAAGGCAGTTTTCTGCAATAGCACACTGCTGTTTCAGTTCACAGCCATAGGTGATCTGCTATCAACATCAGTTACTGGCATATGGCTATTAAGGCCTTGAAGTAAATCTGTATTTTACTTCAAGTAAAAATAATATTAACTCTAGTGAGGCCACTTAGAATTAATCAAGAGTGTCCAATTCATTTCACATATTGTTCACATTAAAAAGGCAAAGAGTTTAATTTCAAAAGGCTGCTCATATTTTGAAGAGCACGTCAATTGGGGAACTGCAACATTTATTAATGAGCCAAATCTAGTTCACGGCTTGTGATATTTGTTTCTGGGCTGTTAGACACTACAGCTTAATATGTGCACACACAACTCCCTGTAGTTTACACAATACCAAAATGCCAGTATGCAAAGCTGCAGGGTTTCAATTGTTCATTTTTAATACACGATATCCAAATACTTCCATCCTGTGTGCATCCAACCACTTCCAGTCCTTTGAGTGGTTACATTCTGTTTACACTGGAGTGCCTGCATCTTAAGTGATCCTTACCATTAGTTCAGAAAGAGTGACTGTCAGAAACAGAATGAACTTTCCCAGGATCTATTTAGCTACTTGATTTGGGGGCAATTCTTAAAAGTCATCCCCATGATATTAAGATTTGGTGATGAATATACATGTATTTTCAATTATAAAAATATTTTGCATTTAAATAGAATTGACTCTCACATAATTCATAATTCAATTTGACACCTGTCAACATAAATCAGATCTTTGATGTTACTTAAATGTTGCCATTCCTTTTAATTTTTAGAGTGTGAGTGAAGGCTGAATGTGTGAAATTAAAATGAAAAGAAGTTTATTTGTCAAGTGAGAATACCTTATTCTAATATATGGGAAAAAGAACCCTAGCTAACAAGTAAAACAAGGCTGTGATATATCATTTCTTTAAAACATTCTCAAATACAAATTTGTAAACTTTTAGGTTAAATTCTTCCCACTTAATCACATTTTAT
The DNA here is from genome assembly GCF_049354715.1 of Callithrix jacchus. Taxonomy (NCBI): domain Eukaryota; kingdom Metazoa; phylum Chordata; class Mammalia; order Primates; family Cebidae; genus Callithrix; species Callithrix jacchus. The sequence continues at coordinate 97,747,587 of NC_133503.1, read as the reverse complement.
GTTTTCCCTAAACATAAAAAAATTATATAAGATGCTTAAGACAAATAATCAAGTAAGACTATAGCTATTCTCAACCTAATAAGTTATTAGGTTTCAGTTAAGAATCTGATTTATAATACCTTACCCAGTACAACTTACCAGAATATACATTTATGAATTAAGAATTAACCAATAAATGAAAATATATTTTAGTTCTATTTCTCACACTGAGAGCTCAAAGTCACTTTGCCTTAATTTCACCAACTTTAGACTGGGTACTATGGAAAAAATGGTAGTATAGCAAATTAGCAAAATAAAACATTCTTTTTTTTTATGCCACAGATTATGGTCAAACAGCTAACTACTTAAGAAAACCTTATATATTTTTTCCTATCATCATGGAAACTTTTATATTTGGCAAAACAGATGCTCATTAAATTCTACAAAGCAAAACTAAATTTTAAAACACATAATTTGGAAATAAAGATGTTTCTGGATCCAATGGCTAATTGTTTAAACTTCAAACACCTGACATGAGCTGGTTCCTCCCCAAAAGGCAGCCAGATTCCTGCTTAAGAATTCCTAGGCTGGGGTGAGAAGATGGCACCGAAGGACCAACTCAGGATTGCAGTTCCCAGTGAAAGTGCAGAGGGTGAGTGGACGTCACATTTCCAGACGGATGTTTATTGCCCACAGACCAGGAGATTCCCAGGTGTAGGAGCCCCACAGGCCGCCAGCACGGCTGTTTGGGCCGGCACAGCTGTTAGGGCCGGCGCAGCTGTTTGGGCCAGGGCCGCAGCACAGTGGCACTCTGTACAAAATACACTGGTTTGGTTGCCTGTTAAACCAGCAATTGGAGATTTCGGAAAGCAGATTAGTACATTCATATGATTAAATGGGACTTAAACAGAAAGCCAGGCCAGGAGATTCCTAGGCAGCAACGTGTTCCAGCCGGTGCAATGGGTCGCTGCACAGGAAATCACACAGATCCCGGCAACCTTTCAGCAGACGACTAGAACACCTGGGAGAGAGTCAACCATTCAACTTAAAAAAAAAAAAGGGCTCTGAGGCAGGGAGCCAGGTGGTCAGGCTCGGTGGGTCCCACCCCCACAAAAACAAACAAAACAGCAATTGGAAATGCTCGGGGTTGAGAGTTTCACGGCAAGCACAGCTGAACGCAGGATGGTGCAGCTCGGTGGGGGAGGAGTGTCCGCCATTACTAAGGCACTCGACCCCTATGGAGGTACTCTGCCATTGCTGACATGGCCTGCCGTTGCCGAGGCAACCCGCCATAGCAGAAAGAGTCCGCCACTACAGAGGCAGGCCAACATCACCACGGCAGCTCTAACCACACCCTTATAAACAGGACTACAGGGAACTACACACAGTAGCAGGGCAGAGCCCACGACAGCAGGGCGGAGCCCACGGTAGCTCAGCATAGCCACTACAGGCAGGCAGTGATTAGACTGCCTCCTTCTTGGGCAGGACAGTGCAAAGGATACTCATAAATAAAACCCTAACTCTCGGGGACAGAGCACCTGAGGAAAAAAAGGTGCTTTATGAGTTCTGCTGCAGCAGACTTAAACGTACCTGCCTAGCAGCCCTGAATGAACAACGGGGCTTACAGCTCAGCACTTGAGGTCCTATAAAGTACAGACTGTCTTCTCAAGTATAAAGTACAGACAGTCTCCTCAAGCAGCTCCCTGACCCCTGTATATCCAAAGAGTTACCTCACAAAGGACTGATCAGACTGACATTTGGCGGGCATCATTCAGGGACAAAGCAGAAGAAGAAACGGGTAGCAACCCTCACGGTTCTGCAGCTGCTACAGATGTACCCCAGGCAAGCAGGGCCTGAAGTGGACCTCAGCAGTCCTACAGCAGAGGGGCCAGACTGTTAGAAGGAAAACTAATAAACAGAAATACTTCATCATCAACAATCTGGATGTCCACTCAGAGACCCAATCAGAAAATCAGCAACTACTCAGACCATAGGTGGATAAATCCACAAAGATGGGAAGTAACCAGCACAAAAAGGAGAAAAACACCCGAAACCAGAACATCTCGCCTCCTACAAGGGACCACAACTCCTCACCAGCAAGGGAACAAAGCTGGACGGAGAATGAGTGTGATGAAATGACAGAATCAGACTTCAGAAGGTGGGTAATGAGAAACTTCCGTGAGCTAAAAGAACATGTTCTAACTCAATGCAAAGAAATAAGAACCTCGAAAAAAGATTTGAGGAAATGATAACAAGAATGGACAACTTAGGAATATGAGTGAACTGCAGGAGATGAAACCAACAGCCAATATCATACTGAATGGGCAAAAACTGGAAGCATTCCCTTTGAAATCCGGCACTAGACAAGGATGCCCTCTCTCAGCACTCCTATTCAATATAGCACTGGAAGTTCTAGCCAGAGCAATCAGGCAAGAAAAAGAAATAAAGGGTGTTCAAATAGGAAAGGAGGAAGCCAAATTGTCTCTGTTTGCAGACGACATGATAGTATATCTAGAAGACCCCATCGTCTCAGCCCAAAAACTCCTGAAACTGATAAGCAACTTCAGCAAAGTCTCAGGATACAAAATCAATGTGCAAAAATCACAAGCATTTGTATACACCAATAGCAGATTTAAAGAGAGCTAAATCAAGAATGAACTGCCATTCACAATTGCTACAAAGAGAATAAAATACCTAGGAATACAACTAACAAGGAATGTAAGGGACCTCTTCAAGGAGAACTACAAACCACTGCTCAACGAAATCAGAGAGGACACAAACAGATGGAGAAACATTCCATGTTCATGGTTAGGAAGAATCAATATCATGAAAATGGCCATACTGCCCAAAGTAATGTACAGACCCAATGCTATCCCCATCAAGCTACCATTGACTTTCTTCACAGAACTGGAAAACCACCTTGAACTTCATATGGAACCAAAAGAGAGCCCGCATAGCCAAGTCAATTCTAAGCAAAAAGAACACAGCAGGAGGCATCATACTACTGGACTTCAAACTATACTACAAGGCTACAGTAATCAAAACAGCATGGTACTGGTACCAAAACAGAGGTATAGACCAATGGAACAAAACAGAGGCATCAGAGGCAACACAATATATCTACAACCATACAATCTTTGATAAACCTGGCAAAAACAAGCAATGGGGAAAGGATTTCCTGTTTAATAAATGGTGTTGGGAAAACTGGCTAGCCATGTGCAGAAGGCAGAAACTGGATTCCTTCCTGACACCTTACACGAAAATTAACTCCAGATGGATTAAAGACTTAAACTAAGACCTGGCACCATAAAAACCCTAGAAGAAAATCTAGGCAAAACCATTCAGGCCATAGAAGTAGGCAAGGACTTCATGACCAAAACACCAAAAGCATTGGCAACAAAAGCCAAAATAGACAAATGGGACGTAATCAAAATCCATAGCAAAAGAAACAGTCATTACAGTGAATCCGCAACCAATAGAATGGGAAAAAATTTTTGCAGTTTATCCATCTGACAAAGGGCTGATATCCAGAATTTACAAAGAACTCAAACAGATTTACAAGCAAAAAACAAACAAGCCCATTCAAAAATGGGAAAAGGATATGAACAGACACTTTACAAAAGAAGACATACATGAGGCCAACAAACATATGAAAAAATGCTCATCATCACTGGTCATCAGAGAAATGCAAATCAAAACTACATTGAGACACCATCTCACACCAGTTAGAATGGAGATCATTAAAAAATCTGGAGACAACAGATGCTGGAGAGGATGTGGAGAAATAGGAACACTTTTACACTGCTGGTGTGAATGTAAATTAGTTCAACCATTGTAGAAGACAGTGTGGCTATTCCTGAAGGACCTAGAAATAGAAATTCCATTTGACCCAGCAATCCCATTACTGGGTATATATCCAAAGGACTGTAAATCGTTCTAGTATAAGGACACATGCACACGAATGTTCATTGCAGCACTGTTTACAATAGCAAAGACCTGGAACCAACCCAAATGCCCATCGATGATAGACTGGACTGAGAAAATGTGGCACATATACACGATGGAATATTATGCAGCAATCAAAAATGATGAGTTTGTGTCCTTTGTAGGCACATGGATGAATCTGGAGAACATCATTCTCAGCAAACTGACACAAGAACAGAAAATGAAATACCGCATATTCTCACTCATAGGTGGGTGATGAATAATGAGAACACATGGACACAGGGAGGGAAGCACTACACACTGGGGTCTATTGGGGGAATAGGGGAGGGACAGTGGTGGGGGGAGGTGGAGAGGGATAGCATCGGAGAAATGCCAGATGTGGGTGAAGGGGAGGAAGACAGCAAATCACACTGCCACGTGTGTACCTATGCAACTATCTTGCATGTTCTGCATATGCACCCCAAAACCTAAAGTGCAATTAAAAAAAAAAAGAATTCCTAGGCTGAATACAGTGGCTCACTTCTGTAATCCCAGCACTTTGGGAAGACAAAGCAGATGCATCGCTTGAGGCCAGGAGTTTGAGATCACCCTGGGCAACACAGTGAGACCTACTTCTACAAAAAAAATTTTTTTTAATTAGCCAGGCATGGTGTCCCCTTCCCTGTAGTCCCAGTTATTCAGGAGACTGAGGCAGGAGGATTGTTTGAGCTCAAAAGTTTGAGTCTACAATAAGCCACAATCACACCACTGCACTCCAGCCTAGTGACAGAGTGAGACCCTATCTCTTAAAACACACAAAAAATGTTTCTGCCTTCAAAAGTTCCAAGAGTGATATTTAAGCAGTTGTCTCTTTTCTAGAAATATATAGACTTGTAAGACACTGATTTTGCTACTCCAAGATCAAACCTGGCATTCTACTAAAAACCTAGAGAGTAGATTATAAAGAATGGGTGTGGAGGACAATGATGCTAGGAAAACATGTCTATGCATGAAAGATCCCCTCCCGAGTTGTTCTGCTTCTAATTCCCTCTTCCCTGACCCAGTACTCTCCTGGATCCCTCTGCTTTTGTCATTACCAAAATAATAATTTGGGGCTGTGAGTACACATAAAAGCACTCTTCCTCTTTCTTCTTCCTATGTAGAAATATAGAGCTACGCAGGCACACATACACAGTGTAGTGTGGAGGCAGTCATAAACAGCCTTCCTTGTGGGTCAAAATGCCAGGTTCAAAAACAAGAAAGGCATCTGTGAGGCTAGAAAGGCATCTGCTTATTCCCTTGGACCCTCAGAGGAGCAGGATGAAAGTGTTCTATCTGAAGACTTGTCTATATTTATAAGACTTGTCTTATTTAGCTATAAGCTAAATAAGTGTCTATACCAGTGTGGAAAGACTGCCAGATGTGGTAACAGCAGAGGGTACACATTGTTCCTTCAAGCCCAAAGACACCATCTATCTATGAATGGTCGGCTGGAATCAAGAGGTGTCACGAGTCACTTGGATATCAAGTTTTTCTTCCTGTGATAGGAGTATTGAGGCAAGAGAGTTGAGTAATCACTGACATCCTTCCTAGTGATACTCCTGGTACCCACTCCTCCAACTCCCTATCAGAGCTATACATCAGACTGACACACACCAAACCTTCTCCAGCCATCTCTCAAGCCCCACAATTGATGTTTGCTTGGTATAGAGCAGGTGGAGAGTTGCATAGCTAATCTAAAGCTGGTTCTGTTTCAGAGGACAGTGCTAGAACACTACTTTAGAAGCTTTTATTTGATGCAATTTTAATAGTATATACAGTAAATGCAAATACAAAATATGTATACTTGTTTATCAAGATTATTCTGAAAATGCTTATTTAGCTAAGGCAAGATTGGAGAGTTTTTGTCTGCTTCCATATTTGAGCTCATATCTGAAGGACCTTAACTCTGTGGTCTTTTAACTTTTTTTTATGCAAGCACTCACTAAAAGAATTTTGAAAAACAATGCACCTTTGTGCTTGTTTCAAAATGATATCTATAATTTTTCATCAGAAGCTTAAATAGTACCAAAGGATATAATTTGAAGTATAAATATTGACATTAAAAAAAGAACCATTTCATGACTCTCTTAAATGTATCCAATGTAATAAAATGCCATATCAATTTGTTGTGTCATCCACTTAAAAAATATATAAAATGAGTTGTTTAGCAGTTAATAAATTTCATCACATTCTTTTTTTCTTTGTATTTGCATTTCAATTCTACTTCACCTACAAAATTTATCTCTAGTATGCTTTGTGTTTGAAAGTTGATATGGTTTGACTGTGTCCCCACTCAAATCTCATCTTGATTTGTAATCCCCACAATCCCCACATCGTCGTGGGAAGGAGCCAGTGAGAGGTAACTGAATCATGAGGGTGGTTCCCCCCATGCTGTTCTCATGATAGTGAGTTCTCATGAGATCTGATGGTTTTGTAAGCATCTGCCACTTCCCCTGCTGGCACTCGTTCTCTCTCCTGCTGCCTGTGAAGAGGTGCCTTCTGCCATAATTCTAAGTTTCCTGAAGCCACCCCAGCAAGAGGAACTGTGAGTCTTTTAAATCTATTTTCTTTATAAATTTCCCAGTCTCAGGTATTTCTTCATAGCAGTGTGAGAGTGGACTAATATACAAGTTTTTATTATCACCTTATCATACTTCTCTATGACAAAATATAGAAATAAAATGTTTACGTCCCATGACCATACATAAAGCTCTAAGTGTTAAAAATTTCTTCTGAACTAAGTTATTAAAATGAATAGCAGTATATTATTAATTTACCATACTAATGCTGATAAAGTAATTATTAAATATAAAAAGAAAATTTGTATTGGAAAGCAATTTGTTTTTTTGAGACAGAGTCCCACTCTGCTGCCAAGGCTGGAGCGCAATGGAATGATCTCAGGTCACTGCAACCTCTGCCTTCTGGGTTCAAGTGATTCTCCTGCCTCAGACTCCTGAGTGGCTGGGACTACAGATGCCCACTATCACAGTCAGCTAATTTTTTGTATTTTTAGTAGAGATGGGGTTTCACCATGTTGGCCAGGCTGGTCTTGAACTCCTGACCTCAAGTGATGCACCCATCTCAGCCTTCCAAGGTGTTCAAATTATAGGCATGAGCCACTATGCCCTGCCAGAAAGTAGTTTTTAATGAGGTAAACAGGGGTGGTTTTATTTCCCTAATGATTACATGTATCAAATCCATTTAGGAATATTATTTTTTGCTAGAATGAAACAGTTTAGCAACAAGCCTATTCCTATTTTTATTTTCAATACTGTGAAACCATGTTCAGAAAAATAAGTGGAGGTAATATGTACTCCGTAATAAAGACATCACCATATCTCAAAGAACTTCTAAGGAGTTAAATATCTAACAATAATATATTATCCAAAATTATTCTGAATGTTCTATCAAGCGACAAATCCACTGGGTCCTCTTTCAATTTTGTTGTAAGTCAAAATGAGAACATGACTTAGAAAAGGATATGTCACTTGATAATTAGAGTCATTTACCCTTCCAACCAACCCAGGAGGTTTAATGTTTAAGGACAAAGCAGTCTAATAGATTCCAGATGAAGGAAAGGGCTCTTTTCTTCTGAAAACTGGGAGAAGGTCCATTGCAAAAGGGCAGCCTGGAGAAAAGAATCAGTACTATACTACCACAGGAAAATGCCTTTTAGAAAAGAGAAGCCAGACATTGATTCAATGCAAACTATATCTTAGAAAGCCTCTATGTGTTGCCCTCCCCATCTGACTCAGTTCAGGACATGCTAGCCCAAACGGTCACACCTTGGCATTTGAGAAAATAGCAGAAGCAAGAAATTCCCTCTCATCTCCCAACCCTCTGCCATTTTCTCCTGAAACAGTCTAAAACCTAGAAGGTCACTCTCTGACCTCCCTCCTTTCTCCCCTGAAATCCCTCATGTCACAGATATCCTGCTTTATCCAGAGGAAGGGGATATCACACAAGTAAACCAAGAATCCAAACAAACAATCCTTGCTAAGTCCCCCTCCGGATTATTGTCATTAGAATGCACCCTTATGTCCTCTAGTCATACTTCTTCATGACTGTCCATAAAAATACACAGATCTCATTTCTTTGGGTCTTCATTTCTAAAGGCTCTCATGTACATAAAACTTATGTTAAAGCTGTACACTTTTCTCTTGCTAATCTTTTGTTATAGGTACCTCAACCATGAACCTAATGATAGTGAGGAAAAGTTATTACTTTTTCTCCCCTACACAATCCACCCTAGGAGTTGCATAAGCCAGCCTTACATCTATTGCCTTAATTCACCTGTCTTTTAAAATCCTCTTTCACAACAGCATCATGGATTGTCTCTAGTCATAAGCAATTTATCCTTCCAAACACTTACAACTCTTTCAGTGCTCCAGGCAGGACATACCTATGCCACTTGGTATGTCCTGCCTGCACTCCAGCACATCTTTTGCTTCTCCAGTCTTGCAAAGCAGTTGGTTAAGTATACAAGGTTGAAAGTCATACAAACCTAGATTTCTTTCCTTTTTTGTTGTTGTTCTTTTTTTTCTTTTTTGAGACAGAGTTTCGCTCTTGTCACCCAGGCTGGAGTGCAATGGTGCAATCTCGGCTCACCGCAACCTCTGCCTCCTGGGTTCAGGCAATTCTCCTGCCTCAGCCTCCTGAGTAGCTGGGATTACAGGCACATGCCACTATGCCCAGCTAATTTTTTATATTTTTAGTAGAGACGGGGTTTCATCATGTTGACCAGGATGGTCTCGATCTCTTGACCTCGTGATCCACCTGCCTCAGCCTCCCAAAGTGCTGGGATTACAGGCTTGAGCCACCGCGCCTGGCCTTCTTTTTTTTTTGTGAGACAGAGTCTTGCACTGTCGCCCTGGCTGGAGTACAATGGCACGATTTCGGCTCACTGCAACCTCCACCTCCCGGGTTCATGCGATTTTCCTGCCTCAGCATCCCAAGAAGCTGGAATTATAGGCACATCCTACCACAACTGGTTAATTTTTTTTTTGGATTTTTAGTAGAGACAGGGTTTCACTATGTTGGCCAGACTGGCCTTGAACTCCTGACCTTGTGATCTGCCCACCTCGGTCTCCCAAAGTGTTGGGATTACAGGTGTGAGCCACCGTGCCTGGCAGTCAAACCTAGATTTATTTCTCTGTCAGTTTGCCCACTGTAAATTGATCCTGTGATTTTGGACAAGTTATTAAACGACTTTGAGCCACAGTTTTCTCATGTGTAAAATGGGAACATCACCAACTACTTATATAGTCCACAGCTGAATTAAATTAGACAATTTATACAAAGCCTTTAGCACTGTGTTTGGGAAGTGCTAAATAACTGACTGCTGTGTTACTTGCATATGACTTAGTTCCTATAGATTAGGGGTCAAGCTTTATTCCATTTTCTGTGCTCTATAAAATAGGGTCTTATGCCAAAGAGGTGCCCAGTAAATTCTTGTTGAATAAGAAGGAAAGGAAAAAAGGTGTCATTTATGGTAACTCACTAAAGCTGTGATTTTAACTTGAATATATAATAGGCCTTTAGTTTTGCTTGTTTTTCCAATTTTCGTGGCTATGTTTGGAATGCTAAACACTCCCAAGAAGACTAAAAACATTAGCTTTTTGGAGAAAAATCTAACCAGACTTGCTATATATTAACAAATCTTTTACAGATGGAAAATAAGCCTAAGTTTCAAGGCAGAATAGAAAAGGATGTCAACAAAGGCTAACAGCCTTGAACAAACATACACCTGACCATATGATTTACCTCATGCTTCTTGCAATGAACAGTTACTGCCTTTCCCCTTCTCTCTTGGCTAGGTAAGATGCCCAAAAGAACTTAAACATTTTCTTTTAAAAATGGCTTAAAGTAAAAGCAGGCTGACTCTGACTCTATAAATGAGCAGAATGTGTGGTCCTCTCAAGAATATCTGCTGAAAACAGACTTTTTTTCAGACTTACTGAAAAAATCACACATGGGGAAAAAACAGAGAATGTGTATTTTCAAATCATTCTAGATCTTTCACCTTTTTTTATTTTCCATTTACTTTCCAAGCATGTACCGTATTATCACAAAGACCTGGGTTAGGATCCTGGCTCTGCACTTACTGTCTGTGTAACCTCAAACAAGTACTTACTGTTTCCTAGCCTCAGTTTCCTCATCAGTAAGATGAGACTACCACCCATCTTCCTCATGGGGATACTGAAAGGGTTATACCCAGTAATGTTATCCACTGTTTTTATGCAAGAAAATCAGCTCAAATTAGAAAGGAATTTATGGTAAATCCACAATAGGATCTCACAGATTTTAACGCACAGCTGCTAAGCCTGCCTTCCCCTCTCTTCTCAAAGCTGTGTGATTCTCACAATGAGTCAACTCCATTCTTCTTTCTCTGCAAATTAGCTTCTCTGTTCAAAGCTGTACATGGTACCTGGATAGTAATGCTGCCCTAAAAGCTTGGTTGTCCCCAGCTAAGTGACTCATCTTCTGGACTCCAAGTCATCTTCCATCTGGAGAAGGAATCTGGGCAGTTTCCTCAGAGCCCTGTTCTTACCCCAGGAAAGAAGGGAGGAGAAAGGTCACTGTTGCAGAGGGCTATTCCTCCACCCCTTTTAAACTCCTGCTCCAGAGACCAGTACACTGCAGTGTTCCAAGGGCCAAGCAGGGCACCTGCTCTACAAGTGGAAGCAGTTTTTCGTTTTTGTTTCTTTTTGTTTTTGTTTTTGAGATGGAGTCTCACTCACTGTTGTTTCAACTGGAGTGCAGTGGTGTGATCTCGGCTTGCATCCTTTGCCTCCTGGGTTCAAGCCATTCTTGAGGCTCAGTCTCCCGAGTAGCTGGGACTATAACAGGCACACACCAACCCTGCCCAGCTAATTTTTGTATTTTTAGTAGAGATGGGGTTTCGTTATGTTCGCCAGGCTGGTCTTAAACTCCTGACCTCAGATGATTGCTCACCTTGGCCTCCCAAAGTGCAAGATTGCAGGCATGAGCCACTGTGCCTGGCTAGAAGTAGTTTCTTTCTTCTTTGCCTCACCTATCTCACCCTATGCTTACCAAAATAACCCTGAACTCTCAGATCCCCAATACCTTTAATATTGATATCAATAAGTAAGCCAAACGGAGCCATAAAAAAATAAATCCCAATTGTCAAAGTCCGAAGAAAATACTGGCATAGAAACCACCACCTCAGAACCATGAATTCTGACAGTAAAGCAAAGGGGTGGAATCCTCAGACCCCATCTACTCAGGATATCTATCCCCTAAACAGAACCCCAAACTGCTGACAGACACATCCTCCTGCCCCACCCGGTGAAGAAGAGGAGAGGTAAGAAAACAGGAATTTGCCTAACCAGTTAGTAAAATCAACAACTGCAACGACAAACAACTGCCAAGGTAGAGCCAGTTCCACTGCTGACTTCCAAAAGTACAGGCAGGTTCAAGAAAGGACTAGTCTAAGGTTGTGTTCACACACAATTCAAAGGCAGAGACAAAGCTACGCAAAACCTTTCTAAGAAGGAATGTCTCCTTTTTATTTTTACCCAGAAAGACATCACTTTTTAACTAAGAGTTAACCAAAGAGGCAAAGTCTCATATTCATCTGGTCAATTTGTACTAAAGAAATAATTTTTAAACTGTATTATAGCCAAGGTTGTTAAAATTAATTTTATTCAATTTGTCAATAAGTTTCATTTGAACTTTAAGAGGTTTTAAAGAATTGGTTAGATGGTTTTCCAAACACAAAACATACTATGTATTTCCCATGACAAAACTACACCTTATAATCTGGGAAGATCTTTTTCACAACTTTGTAAGACTTCTGAAGTGCTAAAAATCATACACTTTAAAAAAAAAAAACTTTCTAAAATTCCATTGTATTTATTTTTCATATTTCCAACTCTGGGGCAGGTAAGTCAGAGAGAATAAAAGAATTTTAGAAAGAAGAGAAGTATTTAAAGCTTAAACACCTATTTTACAGATGAAGGAATAAAAGCTCACAATGCTGAATGACAAGTGACAGATCACAGCCAAGGCAAACCAGGAATTTAGGGCTATTCAAATCAGGTACAAATTTTACACTCTCTTCTGTTTAAACTCCCCTACTCTGCTTCTCAACGCAACAGCTTAAATAATTAGTCAAGAGGCAATTTAAGTATCTCTCAGAGCAAAGGTTCTTATAGTGAAGAGAGAGAGGGACCACAGACTTGCGCCATAACTCAGTCAGTAGTCTAATTCTCATCTGTCACCTTGGAAAAGGAGAGCCACAATCACACTTTTACCAAAACAAAGTTAACTCCACTATAGTTTCAGAAATCATCTCCATTACCACCCGTATAACAACTCTGGGTCAGAATGTCTTGTTCTAACCCCTTTATATGAAAATTTATACTAAATTTCTTCCTTTTTCTGACCCAGAAGGGATAAACAAAAACTTCGTAATACCCTTCAAATGTGGGATAGACATGAGAGCTCTTTTCCCAGTTTCTACCCTCTCCTTTCCCAAACATTCCTCTATGCTGAGTGATTCTCATCCAGACATCCTCCACGTCCTAGAACTTCCTACACTTGCAAATCACTTCACTTCTTTGGGCAAAAAACACAAAGTGTCCCTACTTCATTTAATCCAAAGACTACATAATGAGCTTCCTCACAAAATGGAGCACCCTCTGGTTTGATAACTTACATGCAATCTTCTGTACTTTAATCCTGGACTTATGCCCCTCTCCTTGAAGACTCTGGTTGTGTCTGTTAGACACAGGAGAAACTCCTAACATTTTAGTTTTGTACTATTGATCTTATGTTGTTCTGTTACTTTCTCTGTAAATCACAATGATCTAGGATAAGATCAGTGTCTCATCTCTGTGCTCATTGAGAATGTCTCTATAGGAAACGTGAATGAGCATTTGTAAACTTCATGCATTCATGACAGTTATCTGTAGGGCTTTTGAAAAGCACATGGTAAAAAATCAAATGAAAATAAATCAGTCTCCTACTGCCAATCCCCATTCTCTCAGAAACCATTCCCAAAGGTCACCACTGTTACTAGTTTCTAATGTATCCTGCTTGCAAATATATCCCACCCAATTTTTCTGTATATAATGGTAACATATTAAATACTACTAGGCCCCTCTGCTTCTCTGCCCCCATCATTTATATACTATATACTGGAAATCATTCCATATTAGCACATATAAATGTATCACATGTTTAGTTTTCTCTCTCTATATTGTCAACTGTAACTGCTGTGTTCCCATCTCAGCTTTGTAACTCTGTACAAGTCTCAGCCTCTGCTTTCTCACCTCAATAGTGAAAAAATACTAAAAGAGTAAAATACTATCTGCAGAGCACATGGTGATGGTCAATGATTATTCCTCCTCACTTTCCTCTCCTTTGTGGGCTCCTCATGGAGCCTGGCCTTTCTGTGGGACTGTGGAATCAGATCGACATACCTTCCAATCCTGCTCTTGGATTTCTTTTAACAGAGACATGGTATTTCATGTGGGGCAGAGGCTGGGGAACATACATTACTTTATTAAGCCAGCTTCCTTCTAATGAATATTATTTAGGTATTTTCCAGTCTCTGTGATGACAACACAGTAGTAGTTCCACTGATATTACAGAAGTGATATATCTCATCTTCCTGGACCAACTCAGAGATTGAGGAATTACTTTTGAAATTCCTGATCCAGAGCCACAGCTTCTGTGTGCTCCTCATTCAACAACTTTGCTTCCCCTCTGGGAGCCCTTTCAGCTTTGCCTTCTCTGTTCCTATTGTCTGCTTAACACGAAAAATGCACTCAGGCAGACCTGGTAGTTAATTACTTCAAATAGGAAAAACCACCTTACATAGAAGACGGAATGATTAACCACATGAACTTTAAAACACCGTACAATGTCATCACCATTAATGAACACACTGGAAGAAGTTTGTTCTGTCCAATTCATAGTCATATAAAATCCCAAAAGGGCTCTAGAGCAGTAAATATCTGGGTAGGGAGGAGAGAAGAGTAGAAATGTTGGTGTAAAAAAATCAAAGAAGAAAAACAGCTTAAACAAATATTAGATGATTTCATTCATACAAAGTATCTAAAGTAGTAAAAATTATAGAAACAAAGTAGAAAGACAATTAACAAGGGCTGAGAGGAGCAGGAAGAGGGAATCAGTGTTTAGGAGGTACAGTTTGAGTTACTAGATGAAAACACTCTAGAGATTGCTTGTACAATGATGTGAATATATTTAATATTACTGAACTTACTCTTAGAATGCTTAAGATGGTAAGTTTTATTTGTTGTTGTTGTTTTGAGACGGAGTTTCACTCTTGTTACCCAGGCTGGAGTGCAATGGTGTGATCTCGGCTCACCGCAACCTCCGCCTCCTGAGTAGCTGGGATTACAGGCACACACCACCATGCCCAGCTAATTTTTTGTATTTTTAGTAGAGACGGGGTTTCACCATGTTGACCAGGATGGTCTCGATCTCTTGACCTCGTGATCCAATGTTATGGTTTTTATCACAATGGAAAAAAAAGGCTTGGACTAAATGCCACTTTGAAAAGGAGCACAGTAAGAAAGCCACCTCCTAACTCTGTGCTCCTGATACTGCTCCTAACAGCTGCCCTGGGGTGCTAAGATCTGTGGGCAGGCAGGACAGAAACAATCTTTACATTGTGTGCTCAGACTGGTCCAGTTCTTCACATGTGATTTACACTGAATCTTCTAGATTTAACTGAGAGTGTCTAACTTCCTTCCCAAGCCCCCTTACTGTCTTGAATGGCCTCTCCTTATCCCTCACTCTCAAAAACCCATAGTACCTCAATGTAATCACATCACATTTTGTATATAAAGTTGATGTTATTACAACAAACGTACCTCAAACATTAACAGATGGATTTACAGTGGCCCACACTGTGAATAGAAAGACATCTTCTTGGTTTAGGAGAAGGAAAATAAAGCATACCAAGCCCCTATAAGCTCTGACAAGACACTCAGCTCATTTCAGACACATCCCCATGACAGCAACCCATCTGACAGATGAAGAAATCAAGGCTCAGGCTGCCTAAGTGATTTTATAATATTACGTGTCTAGTACATGGATTACTGAAGCTGAGTCGGTATATACCAGGATCCAGCTTACTGGATCACACTGACACACCCATCTCTATTCAGATAACTTGACTTTCCTCTGACTTCAAAAACATAGATTTGACTGCCACCAGCCATAATGAGGTTCTGCTGACTTGCATCTGACACAATGTGCCAATCAGAAGAAGTGTTCAATAAATAGTTACTGCTTTTTTGACATTGCTATTTCTCAGCAGCCCAGAGCTATACTTCATCAAATATATTGCTTCACTTTGATATACTGAAGCAATATATTTGATGCTTCATATCAGAAATGCTTTGATAGAGTGAAGCATATGTATATTGCTTCACTCTATCAAAGCATTTCTCTGTCTGTTCTGCTTTGACTGCACCCACCTCACGTCAACAATAGATACTGGTCAGCTACCCTCAGGCAAATCATTCACTATAGGGGATCAAGAGCTGTGTAGCATCATCATCCCCTGGAGCTGGCCTACTGACCTACTAACTACAAAGTGCTCATGTCTGGAGTGATGGAGTGTTTGAATCAAACATAGTAGTGATCACTTGAGGATGCTGCAGAAACACAGTGTGAGCCTCAGGGCAGAGGGCAGTCATCTGTCAAATGGTCAATCAGCCACTCACACCAGCTCTGTCAAGGAGAGGTTCCAGGGAGGCAGCTCTCAAGCCAAATCTGTCCATCAGAAATGTTTAATTTAGCACACAGAGACTTTTTCATGAATTGCCAGCACTTCAAATTCTAGGAAGTTCACATAAACATCCAGATTTTGTACTTCTCTTGAAACACTAGAAGATTTGTCAACATGAAGTCCCCTCTGCTGCAAATAAACAGCTGGCTTGGTCCAAGCAGTAACTAGCTGTCCTCTTGCACACTGTGCACAAACCATCCTCTCAGAAATCATTTTCACAACCCTTTACACACTTTGTTTGCAGCCCCTTCCACAGAGCCAGAATAGGAATGCTGAAAATGTCATCTTATCTTGCTTTCCAAAAGTTCAAAGATTATGCTGCAAGTATTTGTGTGTTCAGTGGGATATTTTTAAGAACTTAAAATGCTGCATCAGATAGTCACAGCCTTGTGTAATCATTGCAAATGGCTTCACCCACTACTTTTCTTATACTAATTATGAATTATATCCAAATATTCTGTCTTCACTACCTACTGACAGCAGGGACTTCCTCCTTTGACAGGAATCCAACTGTGTGAGTTGCCAAGACCTTGTCAGAGAGAGGGCTGTACCAGGAGGGCACTTTTTCCTCCTGCTGTCTCTTTTCTGGCTTTATCCAAGCTCCTCTGAAGCAGTTTAGACTTGCAGGAATGCTCTGGCTGCCTGCCCTGGTGCTGACCTCCTCTGGGTGGGGAAGCAGGCTGCTGGGTGCAGGGCACTTGACTCTGGAATGTACTTCCTCATAAAGATGCCAGGGCCTGCACTTGGTGAACTAAATACAATGGGTTTTTAGCTGCCAGGGCATTTATTACTCCTGATTGAGAGGTGACTAAACATGCTTTTAAACTTACAGAAAACTGGGATGCAAGATAAGGGGACTAGTCATCTAGTTTGACTGAATCACTTTAACTTCGGAATTTAAAAAAAATGTCTTCTAAAGTCAAGTCTCATTTAGTATAAATTAATGATACAACCTAACAAAAAGTAATAACCCCCATCACAACTTTAAAAAAATTATATACAAATGTTTGTTGTGGTTTTTCTGGAACACACCACATTTATTCATTCGGATATTTTCTGTGACTGCTATTGTACTACAAATGGCAGAGGTGAATAGTTACTTCACTATGATCAATAGTGGACGTGCTGGATCAAATGGTAATGCTACTTTTAAATCCTTAAGGAATCTCCACACTATTTTCCATAGCAGTTGTTCTAGTTTACATTCCAACCTGCAGTGTAAAAGTATGCTTTTTTCACCACATCAGAAACCATATGGCCTGCAAAGCCTAAAATATTCATTATTACCTGGCCCTTTGTGAAAAAAGTTTGCCTAGTTATTTAGTTATCTAGCTCCACTAAAGAACTCTTGTTGGGGAGGGGGGTGTTTATTTATTTTTATTTCAATCGTTTTAGGGGACAGGTACTTTTTGGTTACATGGATAAGTTTAGTGGTGATTTCTGAGATTTTGGTGCCGCCATCAACTGAGCAATGCACATTGCACTCAGTGTATATAGTCTTTTATCCCTCACCCCTCTCCTACCCTTCCCCCCAAGTCCCCAAAGTCCATTTAATCATTCTTTTTTTTTTTTTTTTTTTAATTTTTTATTGGATTATAGGTTTTGGGGTACATGAGCAGAGCATGCAAGACAGTTGCGTAGGTACATACATGGCAGTGTGCTTTGCCTGGGGAGAAATGCCAAATGTGGGTGAAGGGGAGAAGAAAAGCATTTAATCATTCTTATGCCTTTGTATCCTCACAGCTTAGCTCCCACTTTAAAGTGAGAAAGTACAATATTTGATTTTCCATTCCTGAGTTACTTCACTTAGAATAATGGTCTCCAACCTGATTTAGGTTGCTGCAAATACCATTATTTTGTTCCTTTTCACAGTGGAGTATTTTCTCTTGTGTACATATTAATATATACACCACATTTTCTTTATCCAATTGTTGGTTGATGGACATTTAGGCTGGTTCCATATTTTTGCAAATGTGAATTGTGCTGATATAAACATCATGTGCAAGTGTCTTTTTTACATACTGACTTCTTTTCCTCTGGGCGGACACCCAATAGTGGGATTGCTGGATCAAATGGTAGGTCTACTTTTAGTTCTTTAAGGAATCTCCAGACTATTTTCTATAGTGGCTGTTCTAGTTCACATTCCAACCAGCAGTGTAAAACTCTCCCCTTTTCACCACATCTACACCAACATCTATTATTTTTTTCACTTTTTTACTTATGGCCATTCATGCAGGAGTAAAGTGAGTGCTCACTGCGGTTTTGATTTGCATTTCCCTGATAATTTGTGACACTGAGCATGTTTTCATATGTTTGTTGGCCA